>NC_057796.1:310373798-310973798 GCF_018294505.1 Triticum aestivum | reverse complement strand
TGGTTGACTTGCTCGATGATCGGCAAGCCATAGAAAATAAATGGATCTTCATGAGGAAGACGGACGCTGATGGTAGTGTTACTATCTACAAAGCTAGACTTGTCAAAAAAAGGTTTTTTTTTTGACAAAGTTCAAGGTGTTGACTACGATGAGATTTTCTCACTCGCAGCGATGCTTAAGTCTGTCCGAATCATGTTAGCAATTGCCGCATTTTATGAAATCTGGAAAATGGATAAACAAAATTGCATTCCTTAATGAATTTATTAAAGAGAGTTGTATATGATGCAACAGGAGGTTTTGTCAATCCTAAAAGTGCTAACAAAATATGCAAGCTCCAGCGATCCATCTATGGACTGGTGCAAGCATCTCGGAGTTGGAATATACGCTTTGATAAGTTGATCAAAGGATATAGTTTTATACAGACTTGCGGTGAAGCCTGTATTTTCAAGAAAGTGAATGGGAGCACTACAGCATTTCTGATAAGTATATGTGAATGACATATTGTTGATCGGAAATAATGTAGCATTATTCTGCAAAGCATAAAGGAGTGTTTGAAAGGAGTTTTTAAAGAAAGACCTCGGTGAAGCTGCTTACATATTGAGCATCAAGATCTATAGAGATAGATCAAGACGCTTGATAAGTTTTTCAATGAGTATATACCTTGACAAGATTTTGAAGTAGTTCAAAATGGAACAGTCAAAGAAAGAGTTCTTGCCTGTGTTACAAGGTGTGAAATTGAGTAAGACTCAAAGCCCGACCACGGCAGAAGATAGAAAGAGAATGAAAGTCATTCCCTATGCCTTGGCCATAGGTTCTATAAAGTATGCCATGCTGTGTACCAGATCTATTGTATACCCTACACTGATTTTGGCAAGGGAGTACAATAGTGATCTAGGAGTAGATCACTGGACAGCGGTCAAAATTATCCTTAGTGGAATAAGGATATGTTTCTCGATTATGGAAGTGACAAAAGGTTCGTCGTAAAGGGTTACGTCGATGCAAGTTTTGACACTAATCTAGATGACTCTAAGTCTCGGTCTAGATACATATTGAAAGTGGGAGCAATTAGCTAGAGTAGCTCCGTGCAGAGCATTGTAGACATAGAAATTTGCAAAATACTTACGGATCTGAATGTGACAGACCCGTTGACTAAAATTATCTCACAATCAAAACATGATCACACCTTAGTACTCTTTGGGTGTTAATCACATAGCGATGTGAACTAGATTACTGACTCTAGTAAACCCTTTGGGTGTTGGTCACATGACGATGTGAACTATGGGTGTTAATCACATGGTGATGTGAACTATTGATGTTAAATCACATGGCGATGTGAACTAGATTATTGACTCTAGTGCAAGTGGGAAGACTGAAGGAAATATGCCCTAGAGGCAATAATAAATTATTATTTATTTCCTTATATCATGATAAATGTTTATTATTCATGCTAGAATTGTATTAACCGGAAACATGATACATGTGTGAATACATAGACAAACAGAGTGTCACTAGTATGCCTCTACTTGACTAGCTCGTTGATCAAAGATGGTTATGTTTCCTAGCCATAGACATGAGTTGTCATTTGATTAACGGGATCACATCATTAGGAGAATGATGTGATTGACTTGACCCATTCCGTTAGCTTAGCACTCGATCGTTTAGTATGTTGCTATTGCTTTCTTCATGACTTATACATGTTCCTATGACTATGAGATTATGCAACTCCCGTTTACCGGAGGAACACTTTGTGTGCTACCAAACGTCACAACGTAACTGGGTGATTATAAAGGTGCTCTACAGGTGTCTCCGAAGGTACTTGTTGGGTTGGCGTATTTCGAGATTAGGATTTGTCACTCCGATTGTCGGAGAGGTATCTCTGGGCCCACTCGGTAATGCACATCACTATAAGCCTTGTAAGCATTGCAACTAATGAGCTAGTTGCGGGATGATGTATTACGGAACGAGTAAAGAGACTTGCCGGTAACGAGATTGAACTAGGTATTGAGATACCGACGATCGAATCTCGGGCAAGTAACATACCGATGACAAAGAGAACAACGTATGTTGTTATGCGGTTTGACCGATAAAGATCTTCGTAGAATATGTGGGAACCAATATGAGCATCCAGGTTCCGCTATTGGTTATTGACCGGAGAGGTGTCTCGGTCATGTCTACATAGTTCTCGAACCCGTAGGGTCCGCACGCTTAACGTTACGATGACAGTTTTATTATGAGTTTATGAGTTTTGATGTACCGAAGGAGTTCGGAGTCCCGGATGAGATCGGGGACATGACGAGGAGTCTCGAAATGGTCGAGACGTAAAGATCGATATATTGGACGACTATATTCGGACATCGGAAAGGTTCCGAGTGATTCGGGTATTTTTCGAAGTACCGGAGAGTTACGGGAATTCGTATTGGGCCTTAATGGGCCATACGGGAAACGAGAGAAAGGCCCCAAAGGGTGGCCGCACCCCTCCCCATGGACTAGTCCGAATTGGACTAGGGAGGGGGGCGCCCCCTTCCTTCTTTCTCCTTCTCCCTTCCCTTTTCCTACTCCAACAAGGAAAGGAGGAGTCCTACTCCCGGTGGGAGTAGGACTCCCCCCTTGGCGCGCCCTCCTCCTAGGCCGGCCGCCTCCCCCCTTGCTCCTTTATATACGGAGGCAGAGGGCACCCCATAGACACTACAATTGATCATTGATCTCTTAGCCGTGTGCGGTGCCCCTCTCCACCATATTACACCTTGATAATATCGTAGCGGTGCTTAGGCGAAGCCCTGCGTCGGTAGAACATCATCATTGTCACCACGCCGTCGTGCTGACGAAACTCTCCCTCAACACTCGGCTGGATCGGAGTTCGAGGGACGTCATCGAGCTGAACGTGTGCTGAACTCGGAGGTGCCGTGCGTTCGGTACTTGATCGCTCGGATCGTGAAGACGTACGACTACATCAACCGCGTTGTGTTAACGCTTCCGCTTTCGGTCTACGAGGGTACGTGGACAACACTCTCCCCTCTCGTTGCTATGCATCACCATGATCTTGCGTGTGCGTAGGAAATTTTTTGAAATTACTACGTTCCCCAACAGTAGCACGAAACAGCGACAGTACCACTGGAGCAGTACTACCGTGGTGCTGAGAGGTACTACCGCCTATGTGCCTCTGGAAGGCCCAAGCACAAGGGAGGACAAGCTCCGAAGCAGGGAACGAAAGGGGGTGCAAAGAAACTGTGTACGTGTTGATTCCACCCAAACCTTTTCGAAGCGGACCCCCTCTTAATAGTACAATGATCCTATGACTCAAATCCACCGAAAATGAAACGCAAGAAAAACACCATCTTCGCAATAACTATGAGGGGCACGAGTCGTCTTGTGCCATATAATAGATTATTTGAAATGCTCAATGCACACGGTTATTCCGCAAAAGCATTGTCATCAATCACCAAAACCACTAAGGGGGAAATATGCCCTAACACTAGGTGGTGTAAATAGGTGACCAGACTGTCACCGCTTAACTAGAAAATGATACATCTTCAATCATTTTGTGCTCCTATAATTAACAAAAAAAATGTTATGTTCAAGCATCCCAGTAAAGGAAATATCAGATGCCTCATTGGTTCACCGTGATCCACTTCCTGCAAGGCTTGCTTCCTAGTACTTTTTTTTATTATTCTCTTCCCCAAACAAACACATATTTCTCTCCATGGATACTCCCCATTCCTAACCCCCCCCGTCCCACTTTCAACCATTAATTCAATCTTACTCCCTCCCTTCCTCTCTCCTCACCACCTCTTTCCTTTTTCTACCTGATGCGGAGCATCCTACAGTCATCCCCATGGACCCACCTTCATCTCCCCAAGTGCCAAGTGGACCGATGACACAAGCACGTGCAAGAGCTCTCGAGACCAAGGTGACATCTCTCTTTAACGAGCATCTATGTGACCCACGTGAGACATGGCTACTACCTCAATCTGGAATGCCATGTGTGCTTAGGTATCAAGAAGACCCTCTCGGAGATGCTCGAGTTCACGGACAAGTCCCCAAGCGCACGGGCAAAGAGGCTCAATAAGAAAGGCAGTTGAAAGCCTACAGGACCCGGACATCCGGCCCCTGCCCCGAACATCCGGCCCCTGGTGACTCCACCGACAGCAGCAGGACAACAACTACCAGGCTATAGGACACGGACATCCGGCCCGACATACAGCACCCGAAGTCTGGCCTCCCCAACCCAAACATCTGGCCCACGCCCCGGACATCCGGCTCGTCCTGAAGGCCCGGACATCTGCCCCCACCCCGGACATCCGGCCCCTTTCTGTGCACAGTAAACGGGTCGAAGGCCCATCTACCCCTCCAACTCGTCTCAACTTGTACTAGCACTATATATAGACTACCCCCTCCTCCATCTAGGGTTCATAAATGGACTAAATAGGCTAAATAAGAAGAAAAATACCGTTATCACGGAGGTGTAGGAATGGTCGGGGCTGCGCCAGTGCCAGACGGAGGTGAAGGACCGGTCAGGGTTCCGGCATTGGCAGAAGGAGTGGTCGATGCTTGTCGGGAGCCATGCTGCACCAAAGATCATTTCCAATAATGTCTCGTTAGTAAGTTCGCAAACTGAAATGTGAATAGTAGTAAGCAACGACCATTCAAATCAAACTCACCGTGGTCGCCGGAGCAATCTGGGGCATCGGCGGAGGGGCCTGACCGTTTTTCTCGCACATGGTCTGCACATTTGGTTCTCACGAGTCAGTCATATTAGATAGTAATGCGAACATTACGTGCATGATTGGGCTAATATGCATGAGAAACGTACCACGATGAGCTCGTATAGGGCCCAGTTAGCGTTGTCGTTCCGGTTCCTCTCCTCCTCCAACAGCTTAGCCGTCCTCTCCTCCATCTCCCTCTCCCTCTCCGCCGCCTCCCTTTGTGCCTCCCTTTTTGCCTCCTCCACAAGCTCCTTCGTCTTCAATCTCTCTCTCTAAACAATAGCCTGCAACACACCACTCCTCGTTAGCATTGTAATCATCGACGGACGCACACACAATGTAATGGAGGAAAGGTGAGAGAGTCAGTATAACTAACCGCCATGGCGATCTCCGCGGGCCGTGCACGAGGCGTTATCTCAGGATCAGAGCTACTCAGGCGCTTCTTGATCTGCAGGAGAGTCTTAGGACAACGTACCAGTCCATCACCAATGGCTAGCGAGCCATGGGACCTCCCGCCACCAGATATCATCACCAGCTCTGTATCAAAAGGATCCTGGCTCGGGTTAAAGTCCTCCCCTTTCCTCGCCTTCCCCTCGTGTCTGTACTTCACAAGCTTGTGGTGGGAGGTCTTGTTGGTGAAGTTCTCTGGATCATCTAGGTCAGACTCCGTGAATGGCTTGGCCTTCTTGTACGGGGCCATATGGGCCATGCCATAGAGGTCGAACAGACCTGGCACAGGCTTCTTGTGGTGGTGCGCCTGAGAGAGAGGAACAAAATATTAGTTAAGGGCTCAAGCTAGCATGAAGAATGATATTGCTATGTAAATAGGTCATTTTGGAGCTAAGAAAGGTTATTATGTCATTTTCGAGGAAAATAACCTAAGTTTAGGTCATTTTCGAGGTAACCAAGATTATTATGCCATTTTTGACCAAAGTATGCTAATTATGTCATTATTGAGCTATCCAAGGTTATTATGTCATTTTAGAGCTAACTATAGCATATTAAGTCATTTTATAGAGCTATCTAAGGTTATTATGTCATTTTAGAGCTAAATATGTCATAAATGAACTATCCAAGGTAGTTATGCCATTTTTTAACTAACTAAGCATATTAATTAAGTCATTTTGGAAGGGATAAATGCTAGCATGAAGAATGAATTGCATGAATCATGTAGCAAACCACATACCCAGTTATCCCCGTACTCAAACAGGTTGGAGCTCCCTTGATGGTGTGGCACACCTTCCATTTGGTCGCACTTATCCTTGGCCCTTTGGTGTTCGACTTTCCATTGGGGAGAGCACCACGCATCCACCAACGCCTCCCAATAGTCCATCTTATCCACACACCATCTCGGGGGCACCTAAGTGAGTCAAGAGAAATTTCAGCGCTACGCCTACGAATCAAATCAAGAAAACTAAGTTCAAGGCCTTAAGAATAGGTAATTACCTGCATGTACTTCTCCTTACTCAGAAACTTGCCGCGACACTTCTGCTTGCCCCTCCTAATACCCTCCGAGGCGTAGTAGTCTCGAACGGCCTGCACCCGAGCCTCGTGCCTTAAGTTCTGAAGTAGGCGCTTGCACTCGTTTTCGACAACCATACACGTGGCCTCCTGCTCTCCCTCTGAAACCCTGTAGAAGGTCTGCAATCAAACAAGACAACACTGATTAGTACAATCACTAGGTAGTGTTGATTTTTAACTCCGTAAAGGAGAAATTACCCAAAACCGACGGAACACAATGTCGGCCACCATCTCGCACAAGACACCGTCGACCCTCTCCTCCGGCGGGGCCGGGGCAACCGAGTACAGCTCCCAGGTTAGTGCTAGCTGTGGAACCTGACCCTCACCGGGCAACGAGACCCACCCAGGGAAGTGTTGCCGGCAAAGCACACCAAGGACCTGGTTGGGCCTACGGGCACCACGGGGGCGTACCCAGCCCCTGCAGTATGACAAGGCCAACGCATTAGATATTAATTTGAAGGAACATGAAGGCAAAAGGTTAAAAAATAGTAAATGCACTTACTTCAACCCTTTAGGCGCAATCAACCACCTCTGGTCGGGGGTCGTCGGCACGGGCGGGAGCTTTGTACAGCCACGCTTGTAGACCTTCTTGCCCTTCTCAACCAGCTCGTCATCGCTGTAGCTATCATCTGAAAAGGTGTCCTCGCTACCATCCTCCGGGCCACTAGCCTCCGGAGTCTCGTGGCCCGAAGGCCCCATGACCGGAGTCTTCTGGGACGAAGACCCCGTGACCGAAGTCTTCTGAGACAAAGACTCGGGACCGGACTCACGTGGGGCGAAGGATCGGCGACCCGAGTCCGGTGGGGGAAGGATCAGCGATCGGAGGCTCATGGACCGGAGTCCGAGATGGGTCCACGTCAAAGGTAGCACTCCTGTGGTCGGGTGAATCAGCTGAGGGTGGCGGCGAGGAAGGCGTAACAGCCTTCCTACCTCTCCCACTGCCACGTCCACCTCTAGCAGGCTTCTTCATCCTCCCCCGACCTCTCCCAGCCGAAGAAGAAGCGCCCGCCGCAGTTGTCTGCATACTGTCTAGCAGCGCTCTCCGGAGGGGCTGGGCTGCAATAATGGAACCACCCCTCCCAGTAGCGCTCGCAGAAGGATCGGGGCGCTTTGGACCCTTGCCCACCATCCTGTCAACACCTGCAATGACAAAAAGTAAACGAAATTAGTACAACATAAAAATTTTGGATACCTGACATGAACATAATAATATGTATATAATTTAAGTGTATCATAATCATGACCATAATAAAAATACACCCGATCAACACAAATATATATGGGGTCGGGGTGTGGTGTCAGGGTGTCGGGGTGTCGGGGCCGGGGTGTCAGGGTCGGGGTTAGGGTGTGGTGTCAGGGTGTCAGGGGTCGGGGTCGGGGTGTCATGCCGAGGTGTCGGCGTGTCGATCGGGGGTCGGGTCGGGGTCTCTTTTTTCCTTTTCTTCTTCTCTTCTTCTTCTTCTTCTTCTCCTCCTCCTCCTCCTCTCCTCTTTCTCCTTCTTCTTCTTCTTCTTCTCCTCCTCTCCTCTTTCTTCTTCTTCTTCTTTCTTCTCCTCCTCCTCCTCTTCTTCTTCTTCTTCTTCTTCTTCTTCTTCTTCTTCTCCTTTTTCCTCTTCTTCTTCTTTCTTCTTTCTTCTTCTCCCTCCTCTTGTTCCTCCCTCCTCCTTCTACTTCTTCTTCTAAACTAAAACTAAAACTAATCTAAAATAAACTAAACTAAAACTAAAACTAATCTAAAATAAACTAAACTAAAATAAACTAAAATTAAAACTAATCTAAACTAAAACTAAACTAAAACTAAAACTAAAACTAAACTATAACTAAAACAGAAACTAAACTAAAAGAAAAAAACTAATTAAACAAAAAAGGGGGAGAAGCTCACCTGGTGGAGGGGGAGGCCGGATGGTTGCGGCAGCCGCTGGAGGAGGCGGCGACCCGGTGGAGGGGGAGGCCGGACGGCCGCGGCAGGACGGGGCGGGGACGGCGACGGGGCAGGGACGGCCACAGCGCGGCTGCCCGACGTGGAAGAGGCGGCGGGGCCGCGGTGGAGGTCGGGAAGGGGTGCGGGGCGGCCGGCTACGCCGGACGGGGTCGGTGGCGGCGGCGCGGGCCGGTGTGGGTGGGGGATGGCGACGGAGGGGAGGGGGTGGGGCGACGTGGAAGGGGTGGCGGGGGTGCGGTGGAGGTCGGGGGGCGCAGGGGAGGGGTGCGGGGCGGCCGGCTACGGCAGACGGGGTCGGCGGCGGCGGCGCGGGTGTGGGTGGGGAGGAATGAGAGAGTGGAGAGAAGAGAGGGGGGGACGGCCGTTAACGTACCCGCCTCTTTGCCGCCAGCCAACGGTGGGCAAAGATTCTTTGTCGTCTGCTTGCGGACGGCAAAGAGGTGGGGCCGGTGGGCTTGAGTTGGTTAAACAATAACTGGACCCACCCACCTCTTTGTCGTCTGCTAGCGGACGGCAAAGATTCTTTGCCGTCAGCCAGCGGATGGCAAAGAACTGGCTAATGGCAAAGACTTCGTTTGCCATCAGCCACATCTTTGCCGTCCGTTTTCTTGTGGCTGACTCTTTGCCGTCAGCAAGCGGACGACAAAGAGTGGGCAGACGGCAAATAAGCTAATTCCAGTAGTGAGACCTCCAAGTGAGAAGATCCCCCAAGTGGATTCAAGACCCCTTCATGGGAAGATCCTTCTAGGATTCAAGACCTCTCTCCTCCAAGGATTGGGATGAACTAGCTACCCTTTGTACTCTCTTGTGTTGACTTTGGATCTTGCACCTCTTATGTGTATGTGGATTTAGCACATGTGTGATTTGGATCTTGTTGATTGAGTGTTTTCCCTCTCGTGTTCTTCGCGGGATTTCCCCTCCAATCGTGAAAGATCGGCCAAATAGGGTTCCACCCTACATCACTACCCTTCCACCACGTCCTTCTTAGCCCTTACGCCTTGAACGACCTCAAGCTCTGAAGAGGAAGACACCATCATCTCATAAGCTATATTTGTAAGGGTCTCATTACTGCATCTGCTTTCTCCTGATGCATTCATGTATGTGAACACTAACAACCTCGTGAGCTCTAGCAAGCCACCACGGATGATTAGCACAAGGAGCCCATCATCAACGTCGACGAGGAGGGGTTGTGACATCAGGATTAGTGCTTGCACTGACGAGGGCTTATGCTCCCTCGCCTTCCGTAGATGTGGAGACTAATGCACCAACAAGCATGTTCAAAATCTTAAAATAAGAAAGGTAGTGGAATATCATTTTAAGGCATTTATCGGACTTTGTTGCAGTAGTTTGTTCACTGGAATATCATTTTGTGATGTGCAAGACAAGGCAACACACATTGTAACACTTCGATTTTAGCACAACATTGAATTTTCCAGGTTTGTTGCATGTTGCATGGTGGTTTCTATCTTTGATGTTGCGCTCAGTTGTTGTATAACATTTATTCACAAAGCTTATTTAAATTAATAGCAGTACGCATGTCTTACATGTTGCACACGAGCCATTGTTTGTTCACTTTGTTGTGGTATTACTTTGGGGATTTTGCATCCTTGTTGTGGCGAGGGAGGTGATATGGGAGCAATTGGTGATATGGGACAGGGGAAGATCTTATATTAGGTTCAAGCAGACGGCGAGAGTACATCTAACCTAAGAAGTGCAAATTAGCCATTTGGGAGTGAGATGGGATCGACAATGTGGAATTAGCGTATGTGTAGGAGATAAGTGAATCAACGAACGGATGTTGTTTGAACAGACAGTTAGGCGGCCATCCGATCCTATCAACCTGACGCGTGACCACCTATATAAGCATTCACATTTAATAAAGATGTAGCTTATGTATTAATATGATAGTTTTAAATAGTGCACTATCTCGGATTGTGAAGTTGTGTAGGACGGGCTACATGGAGCCCATTATTATTTTTTTAAACGAAAATGATGTTTTGAAGTCTCAAAAAATATAAAAATCATGTGAAAACATATACATATTTGCGTCGGATCTATAAAGTTTCATTAAAAATATTATGATTTACACACAAAAAAATCCCTGCCCAACAAATTGTCCCATTTAAAGTATGTATTTGTCTTTTTTGTCTACGCCACATATGAAAGTACATCGTTATGAAACTTTTCTCAAACGTGTTATATATGTATTTCTGTATGTACAATTTTTTTCCCAGTTTTTTTTTTTGCCCTGTGGAAACCCGTATTTTTAAAACGGCCTCCATGTAGCCCTCACACTAAGCGCATCGTGTACAACTTAGCGTCTAGACATGCCATACTGTAGAATAACTGTACGGCAGAATGTTCCTACAGAGTTGAAAATCTTAGCCAAAAGAGACTCGAGATTAATTCATTTTCAAGAAAAGAAAAAAGAAGTGTTGCAATTTGATCAACAGTCAAAATATAAGTGTATAATTATGTGTGAGATGCAGCATCAAGGGGTAGAAGTTTCTATTGATAGAAATAACTCACTAGCAAATGATGATTTCTAGCTAAGCCAAGCTTCTGGGACTACTACAGCTTGTTTATCACTGTAAAGTTGTGCATTACAGTACAGTTAGATATACACAAATAGTTAGATTTTTACACTCATTTCCTTATTAAAAAAACTTGCTAAACAAGGACATGCATGGATGATGAATCTGTAACAAGAAGAGAGCCCATGAAATCTGTTTGATTCCAACAGTCGTCTACACAAGCTATCTCTGTCCTCGCCTGTCATGACAAAATTGGAGGATGAAACGCAACATAATTTAGGCATAGCTCGCAAACAATGAGCCGTGTCTATCTACGCAACTGAAACAAAGGAAAAGAGAGAGAGTGTGTGGTTTGAATTTTAATATACCGCAGTAGATGCTCAACATTGTAGAGTCGTAGAACCTGAGCATGAAACTGGTTTCTCAGTCTCTAGTGTGCAATGATTCAGCTCTCTGTAGTGCAACAGCCCCCACTGAATTAACTCGTTAAGTAGCACCGGTTAGTTTTGTCCCTTTGTGGCAGCTTGCACAAATAATGTAGTTCTCCTACAATTTGCACACATTGTTCTTCCTCATTGTTTCTATACTTCCTGCTATGGTTGATCCAGCAGTCCCCACAAATCCGAGTGATGCACAGCTGCAAACAGATTCTTCGACGTATAATAAAATTTCCGGTAGTTGAACTGGATCACAATCCTTGTTCGTGTTTCCTCTGATCTCTGGAAGGAATCCAGACCTTATGCCATGTTCAGCAGCCATAAGCTTCTCGGCAGTCTGCAGAACATCATTTTCCTTGAGGGTGTACAGTTGATATTTCCCATCTTTTGCAATATCTGCGAGATAGGTTTTCGTCCAGTTTGCTCTGGGAAGATCAGTCATGAGGAAAATGTGAACAGAACCACTGTTCTTGTTTGTCTTCATTTCCACCTCAAGAGATTTCAGCTTCTCCTTAAGGGCAGAAAAGGTAGATTTCCAGTGATTCTTAAATTGGCCATCTAACAATCTTAGTTGTGCGCAAAGAAAAGGCTCCTTAATCTTGCTCTTAGCAAGCTCCGTCCCTGCAGCCATGATCTCTGGGGCAAAAGGAAGGAACTCAATTTTCTCAAGTAGATTCTGTAATCTATGATCCTTTGGTGATTCATGGATATCAAAATAAGACTCTGATCCCTTGTATGGTGCTGAAAAAAGTGTCCCGAAGGCCAACAAGGTAGCATCCTCAGCTTTATTACCAGGCCCTAAACTCTTGTATATATCTTTACGCCTCCTAACATATGATATCCTCTTCTTCCTTTTTAACTCTTCATCTGGTTGAAACGAATCCAGTGCTCTATCATTATTCTCCTGATATGTCCAGACCGTTGTTCTACAATCATCCTGAACAGGATACACACAACCACTACTTTCACTGCCTTCTAAACCAGACAGCAAAGATCGGCATCTGTCATAGTCACTTGGCAATGATCCACCACCAGAAACAGAACAGCACAACCCAGAAAAGCAAGTTTTCCGCATATCTACACCGCACCATAATGAAACAAACACCCTGAAATCAATTGTCTTAACCAAAGGCTTCAGTGGGGACAGATCAACTATGTCACCCATCGAAACATACCTGAAGCGTAAAAGGTGAACATGGAAACCTATTATGAACACAGCAAACTAGAAAAATTATATCACTATTGTGCTAATCAGAAAAGTGAGTACTCTGCCAGTGTAAGTGTGTAACAACCACATTACATCTATATATTCAAACTCCTCTTGGCAGCAATCTCACCGTACTGGAGTCTCCATCAATTACGAAAAAGAATCAGTGTGATTCTAAATCATGAAAATTGCCTAGCATTCTTACATTTTGGTGTTTGCATTGTTAACATTGTAATGAAGCTCTAATATCTCGCAACATGATTGATTTTACTAAAGAACATCGTGATCTTCCAAACAATCAGTAAACCGAGCAGACGCAACGCAGAGAAGGTGTGGTGTGAGCCTTACCTCTGCTCCCGGAGGAGCTGCATGGCGTGGTCCCAGACGGCGGCTCGGAGGTCGGAGGGTTCGGCGACCCTGAACTTGGGGCAGCTCCCGAGGGCGACGGCGTGGTGGTCGAGCACGGGGGGCACGACGAGGGTGCGGTTGAGCAGCGCGGCCGCCACCGCAGCGTTCCGCAGCTCGCCCACCTGGTTGCTGAACCCGCTGTGCGGCGCGTACCACAGGAACCTCTCTCCCTCCAGCTCCGCCGAGCGCCCACACCTCAGGGTGCCGCCGCCACTGCCGGGGGCGGAGGCGGAGAAGGGGAGGAGGGAGCGGAGCAGGGAGGAGTAGGCGGAGGAGAGCAGGAGGGATGCCGGGAGGAGGAGGAAAAAGATGGCCACGAGTAGCGGCACGTGCGACCGTGCGCTCCGCCTGCGCCACCGACCGCGGTTCGCCGGCAGGTCCATCTCGCCGGCGGCCACCGGCAGATTGGATCTTACGGTTGCATCCGATACCAAGTGAGTAACCGAGCTACCTCCTGGCCCATCTAATTAGTTGGGCTCAAGTGGGCCTGCTCATATCATTTCCACCCGCAATTAAAAACAAAATCCCAGAATCCAATCCACAGGGCCACCGACGAGTGGGACCCCAGAGGTAGTCAAAGGTGTCAGTCAACCTCGCCGGCGACGTGCGGCCGTTTTTCCGCCGGAGTGGGCGCAACGTCAGCAATCCATCCGCCGATAAATTTCTATATCCTCTTTCTCTCCCTCCCTCTGTCCCGCGACACGACACTCTGCCCTTGGACTAGGAGTGGGAGAGCAAGGGCAGGGAGTGATGGCGATAGGGGCGTTCGTGGACGCGCCGGCCGGCTGCTCCGGCGGGTACAGCGGCCGGGTGACGCCGTTCGTGGTGCTGACCTGCATCGTCGCCGGCAGCGGCGGCATCCTCTTCGGCTACGACCTCGGCATCTCCGGTATGCCTATCTTCTTCCTTTCTTTCTAGAGTAGATTGTTAACCTTCTTGGGCTCAACGGAAAGGAATATGAGAACTCAAAGTTAGACGTTGGACTTGGAAGGAATTAAAATCGCATTCATGGCTTACTTGTGGAGATGGAGATTTTCTCTTCCATTATTGGGACACAAAAGCTGATGAGTGTTCAGGGTGCTTTCCTCTGTTCCATTTTTCTTCAGGTCAAAATGATCTAGGGCTAGGCCTTTTAGAGGGATTATAGAAAACTAAGAAAAGGAAAAAAAAAAGCATGCGTTTAATCCATCATTGGGCAATGGATTCGGTCGACATTACGCGATGAACTTAGTTCTGCGTATGCATTCTTCCAAATTCCCTGAAACTGAATGCATGCGGTTCTGAATTTTTGTAGGTGGTGTCACCTCCATGGACTCATTTCTGAAGACGTTCTTCCCGGAGGTGTACCGCCACAAGCAGGACAGCAACGTCAGCAACTACTGCCAATTCGACAGCGAGCTCCTCACCGTCTTCACCTCCTCCCTCTACATCGCCGGCCTCATTGCGACGCTGTTTGCGTCGTTTGTCACGAGGAGGTTTGGCCGCCGCGCATCGATGCTGATCGGGGGAACCGTCTTCATCGCCGGCTCGGCGTTCGGGGGAGCAGCCGTGAACGTGCCCATGCTGCTCCTCAACCGGATCCTGCTGGGAATAGGCCTGGGGTTCACTAACCAGGTAACTCTCTCTCCAGTAATTCAAGCCAATGATCTTTAAGTCAGCGTGTACATGTGGTTCAGGAGATTAAGAAAATCTGTAGCACAGCGAAGTTTCGTCAGACATGTATAAATTTCTTTTGGATAATATAGAGAGATCATCCTTCCGAACCCTGCATCAGTTCACAAATCTTGTGTGGATGTGTGGAGCTGGAGAAACAGTGACACAAGTTCTGTGTACAGACATAAGATTCCTGTAGATGTAATTTGTCCCAACCTCCAAGTTGATGACAATGGATAGCTACATGTTTACAATGACAATTTACATGTCTGTCTCCCAAATCCCAAAGAATCATTGCATTGACTACCCGGTAAGTTGTGTTATCTTGTAGCAAGTGCATGTGATGTTTGTGGATAATATTTTTCTTTCTCTAAAAATACATTGTGAAGTACACTAAATACCTTACTGTGGTTACTGTTACTTATTTTTCTTCCAGTCGATCCCATTGTACCTGTCAGAAATGGCGCCACCGCAGTACCGCGGTGCGATCAACAATGGATTCGAGCTCAGCATCAGCATCGGCATTCTCATTGCAAACATCCTCAACTACTGTGTGGTGAAACTCGCAGCAGGGTGGGGCTGGAGGATATCCCTGTCCATGGCCGCAGTCCCTGCTACATTCCTGACCATCGGTGCAATCTTCCTCCCCGAGACGCCAAGCTTCATAATCCAGCGGGACGGCGACACCGACAAGGCGAGAGCCCTGCTCCAGAAGTTGCGTGGAACCACCTCGGTGCAGAATGAGCTGGATGACTTGGTCTCTGCCAGCAACCTCTCGAGGGCAGCCAGATATCCATTCAGGAAGATATTCAAGAGGAAGTACAGGCCACAGCTTGCCATGGTGCTCTTGATCCCTTTCTTCAACCAGCTCACCGGGATCAATGTGATGAACTTCTATGCCCCGGTGATGTTCCGGACAATCGGCCTCAAGGAGAGTGCCTCCCTCCTGTCGTCGGTGGTCACGCGTCTCTGCGCGACATTTGCTAACATCATAGCGATGTTGGTGGTCGACAGGTTCGGGCGCAGGAAGCTCTTCCTCGTAGGAGGGATCCAGATGATCTTGTCGCAGCTCGCTGTCGGCGCCATCCTAGCTGCAGAGTTCAAGGACAATGGGTTGATGGATAAGGACTATGCTTTCCTTGTGTTGATCACCATGTGCGTGTTTGTGGCGGGCTTTGCATGGTCATGGGGACCTCTCACGTTCCTCGTCCCTACTGAGATCTGCCCACTGGAGATCAGATCAGCAGGGCAGAGCATTGTGGTCGCCGTGGTCTTCTTGATGACGTTTGTGATCGGCCAGACATTTCTGGCCGTCCTCTGCCGCATCAAGTCGGGGACGTTCTTCCTCTTTGCCGCGTGGATATGCGTGATGACGCTAGTGGTCTATCTGTTCCTGCCAGAAACAAAGAAGCTTCCGATGGAGCAGATGGAGCAGGTCTGGAGGGGGCATTGGTTCTGGAAGAAGATTGTTGGGGAGGAAGGTGATAAGGAAGAGGAAGAAAAGGAGAGGCAAGAAAAGAAAATCGACTCGCCAAGCTCCTAGCGACTTCTGAACTTGAATGTATTTCCATCAGACTGCAAGGACAAACATGGTACAGGATTTTAATTAGCAGATAAGTTTGTAAGTATGATTGCATCTAATTGTGTCACCTGACAGACCTGTGGTTGCTGTTGCCAGTTCCTACATATGGCCATTTCAAACGGTGAGATTACTGATATGAAGTAACTGGAATTTCAGAGAAAAAAGATAGTACAAGTGAACCGTCTCTCAGAGTCAGAGGAGCTGGATTGTCTGATTATGCATCATGACTTTTGCTAAAGACGTAAAAGTGACAGGCCCTTGGATGGCCAAACGGTGCACTCGTGCACAACCCAATAGCTTGGAAATATGTCGATATATCTGAAAGGGACTGGCCACTAGCCACTACTGTCTGTCACCAACCACACTTGCAACACTTGGTGCATAATGGAGGTGAGTGCAAATGCAGAATCAGGATTGAAAGGTACAGTCCCAGGGAATATCCCAGATATAGCATCTGTCCCGAAGGAGAATCCAATAATCCGTTTGTTCTTGCCACAAATACATTAAACCATATAGACACATGCCAACCAAATAAGAATAAAATCATGCAGCAGTCATTGGTAAAATATTTAGCATGGCTTCTTTCAACTATAAGATCTTGAATGAGTGACTGGATAGCCAGCTCCAAATTTCCAGTATCCGGACAAAATCTGGAGACAGTGCTTCATCATTCAGTAATGACCATTGTATAGAACAGAATGAGCAGAGCTCACTTCAAAGGTCCAATAACTGACTGATATTTCTTTTTCTTATATAAGAGTTTGCAGTACAACCCTGGAGATCAGCACTAACATTAATGATTCTGTCAACATGCACTGGGCATATCATGTGCCATACAAACAACAGATGCATCCATACATAACATAACTTACAACACAGGGTACATTGGACAGACTACAGACCACAGTTAATCTTAAAAAGAAAAGAAAAGGAAAAGAGGCAAAGCTTATTTTTGCCAGGGCTCATCTAAGTGCAGTTTGTGTGCTGAGGGGGCTCAGGCCTGAGCCCTCGTTGGGAGATTTGCCTGGAAAGCCGATTGTCTATTTTGACCTCCTACCATTTTTAAGGAAAGAGAGGTAGATACCGTATCTTGCTTGGGATCCCCTATGCTTAGCTTCGACATGCCCACCAGTTCATCAACATTGATTGGACTCTTTGAATGAACCGGAACAGGCTTAACAATCTCATGTGTTCCTTGTCCAAGATCATCTCCATCATTCTGATTTTGCCAGAAAGGAACTGAGAATTGCAAGAATGGTGAGAAATATGCTGGAACTAGCACCGGATAGCTCGACTGCAAATTCTCAGGCATGATAGCAGAAGCGGAAGAACTCTCTGCAATGACAGAAGTATCTGACTCCATAGATTCTACCTCCTCCTCCTCCATGGGTGGAGGTAATGGTGGGTGATTTAATATCTGGGCCTCAGGTTCTTGATTACCAGGTAGGGGTGGCAGGTCTGACTGTAAAATACACAAGATACCGTTCAGTTCTGAGTTATATACATAGTGCAAACTAATATCTTCCTAATGAAATGCGAGATGAGAAATGCATGACTGTCCATGCAACACTACACAATTTGTTCAAAAAGATAGATTTCTAGCATGAGGAACTAAGGTAGTGATATTGTAACTACCACCACAGAAACGAGTAATCCCCTTGCGGTACTACTAATCAGGTCAAGTTATGCCACACAGGTGTAATAATCATTCATAAGATGTAGCAACCTACCTCATCAGGCACCAAATCAAAGAGGCTAGACCTTCTCTTCCTTCTGCTCATATTGGCTTGGCGTATAAAATATTTCTGAGCATGGCTTGCTACTTGAGTAGGTGTTCTTGAGACCACAAAATTACGAGAGATTCCTCGCCAATCACCCTTTCCAAGCTTTTGCAGTCCAAGCAAAAATCTCCGATGTTCTTCTTCAGTCCAAGGAACCCCTGCCAAAAAGCCATCTTAATCAGGAGCATGGCACATAAAACGTTGCACACAGCCATGCAGTAAGGGCTTATCATCTCAAGCTATACAGAAACTGATAAAACAGACGACTTACAAACAGAAGCACAAGAAAAAACAGTACACTATTATTGTGTATTTGTGTTAAATGGAACATTTTAAGGAGTGTATTATCACCACATTAAAATTACACAAAAAAACACCTCTGGGGGAACATGAAACTAGAAGCAGCTAGTGAACATAACTGGTAAATTCATCACCGCATCAGTAGAGTACTGACAAACGTAAAATGTCCTTAAATGAAACAATGAAGCCAGACAAAAAAAGAGGGTGCAACAAATGTCAAGTTTTTCCTATCCCTGGACAAGCTATATAGAACGTCAAGAAGACAACACTACAAAATTACAATCCAATTTTCTAGCTCGGATAGATAACAACAAACAGGCAAAGGGCAACTAAATCTACATTCTGTCGTTACCCTCTATTGGTTATAATCCCAAATTGGAGAGCGCCATAAATAAAAATATGTTTTGCTTTGAAGAATTTCCAGCTGTAGCTTGACTTGAAAATTAAAACCCCAACCTTGATAACCAAGATTAAATACACAAAGACACTAATCACTGGTCATCACCAACTCAGGGATTGTGAGAAGAAACTAGCAGTAATAAAAATCAATGAAGACGGTCAAGCTTTGGCATGTGTACATCAAATATTCACTGGTATTAACTAATTAATCTTAATTAACATCTTTCCTTGCAGAATGTAGCTGTGCAGGTAATTAAAAATGCTTTATATAAATATCGATTGCATCATAATGCAGTACCACATTTATGCCAAAGGTGAGACTTTACGTTACGTGTTAGTTCGTCAGCTCAGCGTCTTACGTGGCTCTATACACGCTTCTGGAAGCACAGAGCAAAGCCAAATTTATGATGAATCATCCAATGAAAAGAAAGCGCTAGGCGTTAATTGTGCGGTTTGCCACGGCCTAGCGTTTATCTCACCTAGGTGCACTTAAGCGCACACGTAGCATGATTAAGCACTATGCGTTATATTGTCGCCTAGCGCCTTCGCGCGCTTTTTTCCACTGGAATCACTTATGATCGCCGCTCTTGACAATCCATAGTCCCTGCTAAACGAATCCATACCTGAGCTTCTGAAAACATCTGTCATAAGTCATGATCCAATCAAACGACATCCACAGTGTATACATCATCCTTGCACCGATTTAATGCAGGGGGTTGATTATTAGCTCAAGAATCAAGTTATCCAAGTCTACAGTGCTGGAAAATACCATTGCAGCTTCTTCCAACTGGATTTTTGAAAGCTAACAGTACCATCTCAATCAAAAATTGGACAGGGCAGCACACGCAAAAAGAATTATACACGGGCATGAAAAAACAATTGGAGCTGAGAGGATCTAATCTACTAAGTGAGGTTTTGCGTCGGCTGAGGAACTGAGCCACAAAGTAGACGTCTTTAGAGGAGGGAGGGAGAGAGAGATTAGCAGGCCACCTTTCTTGCGCTCGCGGTTGGCGGATGATGATCCCTGCACGAAGTCGTCGGAGGCGTAGCCCTCTGCGGCGGCGTCGTGGCCGACGTCAGCGGGGGATGCGCCGCCGCCGCCGCTGGTGGATCCCCCGAGCAGGGAGAGGTTCCCCATGCTGGCGCTCTTGCGGATGGATCCATCGGTGAGGCGCACCCCGAAGATCTTGACCCCGCGGTTGGGGCACGTCCGCGAGTTGTGGCCGTTGTGGCTGCAGTGCGAGCACCGCCTGGTCATCCCCGGAGCCGCCAGCGCACCCGCCGGTGTAGGAACCAGGCGGCCGCGCACGCCGGAAGGGGAGGGGAGAGGAGAGGTGGGCTGGGAGGAGAAGCGAAGTGTGGTGGTGATGAGAGCAGAGGAGACGGGAGGAGAGAGGAGAGGAGAGGAGGGGATTGACTGTGGAGTGGTGATTGGTTTCGGTGGTCGGGGCTGGGGAAGGGAAGGGAGGGAGCTCCGCGCGTGTGGCCGTCCACGTGGCGGATATTCCCGCAAGGATATTACGTGGGTGGGTGGGCAAGAGCGGCGAGCGAGAGGCTTGTGGGTCACACCTTTTTCTTTCTTTGGACACGGTTTCTTGCGGTCGCCTCCTTTCGTTTTCGCCGTTGGATCGTCGGATCTCCCATTCCTGTTCGTCGAAAACGCGAGCAGCTAGCTAATTAATGCTTCTCGTCAAGGTTTACAACCAGGCATCTCCAACGTCCTCGGTATCCGTCCGGACGCACCTGTCCGGACTCCGTAAGCCATTCAACGATGACCCATCGATCCGTGAAGCAGTTTGAACCATATTTTTTTCGCAAAGTCGAAACAAATTGGGGACTTTATCGGAGTCCGGACACGAACGGCGTAGGACTTCAGCACCCCCGACTCATCAGAAACTGAGTGGCGGAGCCCGCGATTTTGTAGCTGCCTGCACTATTTTCGCGGTAAAATCCCTCACTCACTTCTTTCATCTCGCCACTCTCCACCAAATTCTCGCCCTTTTCCCCCACTCTCTTCTTCCCTCCCGCCGCTGACCCATGGATCCGGAGGAGAACCTGACGGGGACGGAGATGGTGGAGGATCCAAGCATCACGCTCGCCCGGAAGATCAACTCGGTGACACAGCAAAATCGCCGCGTCAAAGCCAAGGCCGCAAAGGAGGAAAAACTCAAGAAGCAGAAGGTCGATGGAGAGTGTGCTGGTCACAGACGAGGCGGTGGGCATGCAGGCCACGGGCAAGGTGGAGGTCGGGGCGGCCCGGGCCGCGGGACCTCACCAATCATGCAGATGCCGCCATGGCTGAGACATTACAAGGCCATGTACTTCTACGCCGCCAAGCAGCTGGGGAGGCAGTCCCCGGCATCCCGCGCCGTGCCATTCATAGTCGAGGTCAGCGCGACATGCTGCTTTTCTCGGAGTGTTCATCTCCGCCGATTATCCGGACGTGGACAACAAGCGTGGAGCATATGGGTGCCCGCACGCTGTTCGCTGGTATGCCTAAAGCGGGATAGCTGGCATACGACAGCACAGACAGGGGGATGTACGAGATCATGCACGAGGGAGGCGGAAGGAGGTGCCTATGAGAATGGGCTGGTGGATGACTCCGAACCGACCCAGTCTGGCACCTAGAAACAACCGAGCACGCAACAGTACACCCAGTTCGGCACCTAAACCCAGCCGGGCACGCATCAGGACTACAACCAGCTAAGTGCGGACACACAGCAGCAGGATTGGGCCACCGGACAACGGCATGAGGAGGAGGAGGGCGAGGACAATGATCTGGATGATTTCTGTGGCGATTCAAAGAAGATCGACATAGGAGAAAGCTTCAACATGCGGAAGAACGAGTTGTTGTGCGATGCATGGTTGGCTACTAGCCTCGATTCAATCCATGACACGGAGCAAAAGGACATAACATTTTGGGCCAACATTCATACTTGGTTCCATGAACACAAACATTCCGCGGCCTACTGTGACGCTATCATCCACAACTGTGAATCGAACTCCCTCAACCATCTATGGCACACCATCCAACAGGCCGTGTCGAAGTATTGTGGCCACTTGAGGCAACTCATCGCACGGTGGCCTAGTGGTGCGCAAATCATTGAGCAAGTAGGTTGTTAATATGTACAACACTTGCCAGATATGCATTGTTGTGTAGATTATTTGTAGCTGGATATGCATAGTTTTGTAGCCGGATATGTATGCATTAGTGTGTAGATCATTCATGTTCGGATATGCATAGTTTTATAGATCATTCGTAGCCGGACATGCATAGTTTTGTAGATCATTCTGTAGTCTTCTTGTGCGTATTGTTGGTTGAAGTTGAAAGGACAACCCAAGTGGAACATATACATTGCCAAGACCGTCGCCCAAGGCACCGAGGAAGAAACCGGTGACCCTACCGACCGAACAAATGAACCGTCCAAGAAGGTTAGAAGAGGGTCCCGGAAAATAAATGGGAGGAGGAGAAGGCGAAGTGAGAAGCGGCGACCAAGATGACAGAGAGGTTCAAAGACATCTTGACAAAGAAGGTCGAGGCATATGTCAAGTGCTCCGACATCAAGAAGGAAAAAAAAGACGGAGAGGCTAGACTCGTTGATGTAGGTAACCGAGAAGAAGTTCAAGCTCGAACAGAAGAGGGTCATGATCAAAGAGAAGAAGGCCAAGCTCGAGGAGAAAAAGGTGGAGATCGCAACCGCTTCAGAGGATGCGAAGATGATCAACTTGAAGGTGGCGGAATTGGATGACGTTGCAAGAGCGTGCATGCCGTCCGTTTCAAGATTTTGCAGCGGTAGAAGGATGATCTGGAGAGGGCGAAGTATGAGGAGATCGAGGCGGCGGGGAAGGAGGCGATTGCCTAAGCGGAGGCAAAGGCAGAGGCGGCCTACACAGCGGTGATGGCAGATTGAACATCGGAGGCTCGGATGCACGGATTACCAAACTGATGTTCTTTTGTGACCGGGCATGTAAAAACTAAGCATACTTGCCTCTTTTTGGTTGTGATCAACTGAGGATGTGATCTGGCGCTGGTGTGACCTGGCGCGCGCTGGGAATAGACGTATTTGCATTCAAACTGCACCCTTTACAGACAAATAGTGGCTAGCTTTGGATGGCCGGCTCCCGCATCCGTGTCTGCAGATTGGTCCTCCTTGCTCGCGGACGGATGCGGTGTCCGGTTTGCGGGTCAGCGTTGGAGATGTCCTAATCCTTGTCTAAAAGCATGCCACCAATGATTGTACTTTTTATGGCATGTTGCCACCAATAATTGTACTTTTTATGGCATGTTATTCATAATTTGTTAGTCATACTTTTGATATAACTGAACCGAAACTTTGGATGGGGCTAATAAACCCGGACAGAGGAGTACATGTAACGCCCACGATGCGGCTATATCTCCCACATGTCGAGGCACGACTTAGAGGCATAACCGCATAGTGTTTTTGTCGCAAGAAGGGTCATCTTCACACAATCCCATGTAATGAAAAAGAATGGGATAAAGAGTTGGCTTACAATCGCCACTTCACACAATACATAAAAATAACTCAATACATCATCCAAAATACAATCATATAGACCGACTACGGTCAAAATCCAGATGAAAATAAGACAACCCCAAATGCTAGATCCCCGATCGTCCCAACTGGGCTCCACTACTGATCATCAGGAAAAGACACATAATAACGACCACGTTCCTCGTCGAACTCCCACTTGAGATCGACGCCATCATCTGCACTGGCATCGTCGGCACCTGCAACTGTTTTGGAAGTATCTGTGAGTCACGGGACTCAGCAATCTCACACCCGCGAGATCAAGACTATTTAAGCTTATAGGACAAGGAGGTGCAAAGAGGTGGAGCTGCAGCGGCAAAAGCATGTATGGTGGCTAACTTACGCAAATGAGAGCGAGAAGAGAAGCAATGGAACGGACGTCATCTAGCAATGACCAAGAAGAGGTCCTGAACACCTACTTACGTCATTCATAACACAGACCGTGTTCACTTCCCGGACTCCGCCGAGAAGAGACCATCACGGCTACACACGCAGTGGATGTATTTTAATTGGGTCAAGTGACAAGTTATCTACAACCGGACATTAACAAATTCCCATCTGCCTCATAACCGCGGGCACGGCTTTCGAAAGATAATACCCTGCAGGGGTGTCCCAACTTAGCCCATCATAAGCTCTCACGGTCAACGAAGGATAAACCTTCTCCCGGAAAGACCCGATCAGTCTCGGAATCCCGGTTTACAAGACATCTCGACAATGGTAAAACAAGACCAGCAAAGCCGCCCGAATGTGCCGACAAATCCCGATAGGAGCTGCACATATCTCGTTCTCAGGGCACACCGGATTGTCCAAGCTTCCGATAGGCCAGCCCAGAGTTGCCCCTGGTGGCCACCGGCGACTGACAGTTTGGACCAATACTCAGAGGAGCACTGGCCCGGGGGTTTAAAATAAAGATGACCCTCGGGCTCTAGAAAACCCGGGGGAAAAAGGTATAGGTCGCAAATGGTAAAACCAAGGTTGGGCCTTGCTGGAGGAGTTTTATTCAAGGCGAACTATCAAGGGGGTCCCATAAATCACCCGACCGCGTAAGGAACGCAAACTCAAGGAACATAATCCCGGTATAACAGTAACTAGGGCGGCAAGAGTGGAACAAAACACCAGGCATAATGCCGAGCCTTCCACCCTTTACCAAATATATAGATGCATTAATTAAATAAGAGATATTGTAATATCCCAACATATCCATGTTCCAACATGGAACAAACTTCGACTTCACCTGCAACTAGCAACGCTATAAGAGGGGCTGAGCAAAAGCGGTAACATAGCCAAACAACGGTTTGCTAGGAAAGGATGGTTAGAGGCTGACATGGCTAAAATAGGAGACATGATATAGCAAGTGATAGGTAGCGGAGCATGGCAATAGAGCGAACAACTAGCATAGCAAAGATAGAAGTGATTTCGAGGGGTGGTCATCTTGCCTGCAAGATTCTCAGAGTTGTCGAAAGCTTGATCCTCGTAAGCGTACTCGACAGGTTCCTCGTTCACGAACTCGTCTCCCGGCTCTACCCAAGACAAGAGCACAAACAAACGGAACCACAATCAACAACGAGAAATGCGCAAGCAACATGATGCAAAACATGTATGATATGCAAGATATGATATGCGATGCATATGCGTGCTCCGGAAGGAAAATGATGAACATGGCAGTAGCTTGTCAAACCAAGCATGCCACTGGAAAGATGAGATGATTTCGGTCGAAATCGATATAAAGATCACCGGAATCGGATGCACGGTTTGCAAATGGCGAGCAAAACAAGAATGACACTAATCTGCGATAAACAGCAAGATAGCACATAAATGCAACAAGCAACAATGCTACAGCACCCCAACATAGCAACAAAGCACAAGGAAGTAATCTACAGGAGATGCTTGACAAAAGATGAACACTGAGCTACGGCTAGTTCACAACATATCAAGCTCAAACAAGCATGGCAAAAGTGCAAAAGATTACAGGTTCACAGACTTAGTGAAAAACTGGACATGGCAGAAATTAGCATCAGGTAGCAATGTTCAGAGCACGAAATCAAGATGCTACAGGAACTTAACATAGCAAAGCAAGGCATGGTAGTGTTCTACTAAATGCACATGACAAAATTTCCTTACTGACCATAAGCCAAAAAGGACCAGAAGATATGATGGCAAGCATGTAAACATAGCAAGTTTCGTTATCAGGTTCCAGACTTAGCAGAAAACAGAGCATGGCAGAAATATAAATATATAGGCCTCTTTGTGAGCTTGATGCACTCACTACAGAGCAATGCATGACAAACCAAGCATACCTACAGCAAGATGGCATGTTTATCAAGCTATCCATGGCAAGAAAAATTGCATAGCATGTATGGATCAACTACAATAAGCTTGACAAAAATGCATATCATGTTAAGAATCTGCCAGAAATATTTTATAGCAAAAGTAGAGCAAGATTGAGTCATGCTATGGCACTCTAAAATTGCAAACAATTGCAGGAATGGATCAATTACAACTATAGCTACAAAACATCCTTACTGAATATCTCCAAAATATGCATGGATCTCTCTGTAGCATCAAGTTTACATGGCAACAAAATTACAGCAGACAAAGACTTGAGAAATCACCAAGTCCCTGAAATCAGAAATATTACGGGACCTACTTTGCATGCTTGTGCTAGTCACCACAGAGATCACAAAAATACATGGACTATACCACTGGAAATATGGCATGGCATACTTCAAGACACATGTAGAGCTCATGCTCAAAAGATGCACAGAATAAATGATACAAAAATGACAAATCTCCAAGTTCTGATAAGAACCAGAGATTAACAGCAACTAGCCCTCTTCAAACGAAGATTTGGGCATCAAGATGACCTTTAATGAACATGGTGCAATTGAACAAAATGAAGAGCATCACGAGACGAACAATTTGACATATTATACGCGCAAATCGGAGCTACATGCACAAAGTTATCGCATCAGGAACAGAGCAAGATGCTGAAGATTTATTATGACTTAGAAGAAAAACGGGCTCGGGGAAAAGTCAACTCGCCCGAGCGAGATCCAGATCGGGGAGCTCCGGTGGGTGGCTCACCGGCGAGAGGAGAGGAGAGGCCGGCGGGGCCTCTGGCGGAGGGAGGAGGCGGTCGCTGGCGGGGCGGCGGGGGCCGGCGATGGCGCGGCGGCGGGGCCGGGATCCGGCGGGCGGCGCGGGGCCGGTGACGGCGGCGGCGGCCGGCGGGGCTCGTGGCGGCGGCGGCCGGTGGCGAAGGCGGCGGCGGCGGGCCGGCCGGCGGCGGTGGCGCGGTGCGGACGCGGGCTCGGGCGGAGGCGCAGCTCGGGCCGCGGGGGCCAGGAACGGGCCTGCGGGCCGGCGGCGGCGGCGGTTGGACGTTGTCCGGCGCGGACGGACGCGTCCGGCGGCGCGGTGGGAAAATCTCTAGGGTTTGTTTGCGAATCCGTTTTTCGGGATGCCCACATATAAATAGGTAGAGGGAGCTAGGAAGCTCCAAATGAGGTGCGGTTTTCGCCCACACGATCGTGATCGAACGACCTAGAGCATGGAAGAGAGTTTGGTGGGTTTGGGGCTGGTTTTAAAGGGGGGTTTTGCTGGACAATCAAATGGACTTTGCGGAGGCCCGGTTAACCGTTGGAGTACCAAACGACCTCCGAATGGAACGAAACTTGACCGGTAGTCTCCGGGTGGTATATTAAGACCACTTGACAAGCCTCGGTCCATTCCGAGAAAATTTGACACACGCACATGAAAGAAAACTAGAGGGGTGCACCGGGGGAGATAGGAGCGCCGGATTGGAAAACGGACAACGGGGAAAATGCTCGGATGCATGAGACGAACACGTATGCAAATGTAATGCGCATGATGACATGATATGAAAATGCATGACATGAAAAAATACAAAACGAAAGACAAAACCCGACAACGGAGGGAAAAACATATCACATAGCCGGAAATGGCAAGAGTCGGAGTTACAAATATGGCAAGTTACATGCGGGGTGTTACAGTACATGCTCACTAGTATTGTCTTTGTTTCCATCTCGTTCTCTCTCGCTTGGCGTGTTCTTTTCCTCATATCAAACATAGTACCATTTGTCATACCATTTGTTTCATTGAGAAAGATAGGAAGCTGGACATCACAACCTTAAACTCTTACTTGAGTTTGTATTTCAACATCTTGCTTTTTGTTTAGTCCTTGTGTGCCAATCGTCCTTTGCCAGTTTTCCCGCACATAAAGGTAAATCTCAACCTATAAGCATGAGACAAAAGAGGCAACAAGAATGGAGACCACAACAGCCTCACAGGTGGGGAGAAATAGAGACAGTCTCGCCGGTGTGACACCATAAGTAAGAGAAAATAAAAAGTACAATGCTAGAGCATGAGCCCTGGCCATTTTTGTATCTTACGTGGCATGTAGCAAGTCGCATCATTCTGATACCATGGTCAAACCCCGTTAAAGGGACCCAAGCAAAAAGATGGGTTAAATTTGAACAATTTTAGTAGGTTAAACTCCCAAATTAGGTGAACTCTCGCAAGAGTTTGAGGTTGAGAAGTGGGCATTTATTTTACAAAAACGGATTATTTCCCATCTCAATTATGATTATGATTTTACAAGGAGAAAGTCAAAATATCTAATATGTTCAGTGTGTTATCCTTGATTTTTCTGGGTGGTCAGGGCCATGCCTTCGCGACACAGAACATTGAGAATTTTGGAGTTGGAGACATGCGATAGTAGGCTTTGGATGAGCTAAAGGAAGATGGTGTTGGATCGAAGAGAAGTCGTGTTGCGGTTTTAGAGATCGCCCGAGGGCTCTTCCTTGGGCCCATCGTCCCTACCAGCCGTAGGTGCCGAGTGTAGGAGGATCCAAATTTTCTGAGGTGTTTGTGGATTGATCACTTCAGGCACGTCCAGTGGAGTGCATTCCGTCGCCAAGTTCCTTCCTCCTCGATGCCCGGCCTGGATAGCCGAGGTGAGTTGGCTAGTCCCTCGGCTAGGAGGTCGTCGCCTTAGGTGTCAAATTCGGTCTCTTCTTATACGATGACAACGTCAATGGAAAACCCATCTTCGTTGAGGTCGTCACCAGGCGAGGCCGCCTGCTCAGGATTATGGACATGGGTTCCATGAAATGAAGTTGGAGTTGTCACAAGAGATACATTTGGGCCCCATGGTGGGCACAAAGTATCGACGAATAATTCTCCACCTAACTTACGATCTGGAAGTAGTTGTGGAAGATTGTAGAAAGAAGATGGTGCTCAAAAGGATTTCGTCAACAATGATGATTTGTTTTTTCCTATTTTTATCAAATATAATCATAGGGTGAACAATAAGTTAATAACAAAGAATTGCAAACAAAAATATTAAACCTAGAGCTATGTTCCCATTAACAAAGTCATGAAAGAGCTTGATTATCCCCAAGTGCAAGGGAGAATTGTAGCACTTTCCAATATGAATACAGAATTATTGATTGTGGAACCCCCTAGGAGCTAAGGTAGGCTTTCTATTCTCTCAACTTTTGTATGTAGCTTACACAACCTTTTATGATCTTTTAATGTTTACCTTACTAGATATCATGTCGAAAGGAGTTTGTTCCCTTGAAGAGGCAAGTCAATCAAAGTCAGGTCTTGTTATTAATTTGTTTTCCAAAAGTAAAAGAGTGAGAGTGTGACTCTGTGTGTGTGTGGGGGGGGTTATAATATCCAAGGGAAACAAGTGTTCCAAGAAATTGGATGTTTTTTTATTATGTTATTGTCTTTCTTATAGTGGGATTCTGAAGACAACAAAAACATAAAGGTACTATCACGATGTAGTAGACAAGGCGTTAATTAAGATGGACCTTGTGTTTCCCTACATAAGTGAAACTTGTACTTACTTCTAGGGGTGAAGCCTAGCTTCAGTATTACATATTTTAATAGCATTGGCCACTCATCACTAACCGTCCCTTGACTACGCATCACTAATGAGCCTTAACATTGACCGAACTCTTCAGATGCGTCAATGATATCGATTTTTGGGCTCGACTTGATGGTTATATTCTAAAATTGACTCGACAGTGATAGTGTGTCCCCATTATCAAAATGCACCGAAGGTAATCACTAATCGCACACTATCTTTGACCCATCTGTATAACCCATTTAAATCTAACCCTTTGGCTTTCCCACCAGCCAGTATTGTTTTGTACACATCCTATTACAATATGTCATCTCCATTCCATACCCTCATTGTCATCGTCAAGTACATCCCCCCACCGGCCTCCAATGATCTATGGTGGCCTCTTCGACAGCCCCACCACCTTCCATCGCGGCCACACCCTCCCGAGGCAACATTAGGGAGGTCTTAAATTAGATTTTTTTACCATTTGTCCCCCCAAGCATTGATGATTTGTCTTTCGCCCCCCCCACCCAGTGATTTTTGTCAACCTCCGCCACAGGCATGGCGGCGTCCGAACTCTCCTAGGCTTGCTTGGCGGCGGTCGTTGGCAGTCACTGGGTGTGTCCCTAAGGTCCACCGGGATTGGTTGGGGATGCAGGCGTGGACACTTCCTACCTGGAGGTGTTGAACTGGACCCCGTGGCTAATCCCGGACTAGGAGTGGAAGGAGATGCCTTACGCTCTTTCTACTATGGTGGATGCGTTGTGATGTGGATGAATAGTGGTGTCTCGGAACATGAATGTTGGGGCGGTGGCCCCGAATGGCGTTCCGCATGGTTTGCTCTCTGCCGAGATCCATGGCTGCGATGGTGGCTATGCCTCTTGGTCATTTGGGTGGCGAGCGGTGTAGCGACATGTGGCTTGGGCTCTCTCTCTCATTGGCAATGACGATGCCCATATCCAGATCTGGAGGCTTATGCTCGTCGTGATTGTCCTAGGTGCTTCATGGTGACACGGTTGAGTTGTCAAGCAAAACACTACTGCGGGAATACCCGGCAATGGCGTGTGCAAAAGGCCTAGTAGTGGCGGGCCAGACTCTGAGGGCCGCCCGCCACTGACCTCCTGCCACTACTATTATGGCATCAGTGGCGGGCCGCCGCCCGCCACTGACAATGCTGTAGTGGCGGGCAGAAGTTATGGCCCGCCACAACTATAATCTCTGCCCACCAATGTTGTGTGTATTAGCAGTGGCAGGCACCTTTGCTGCCAACCACTGGTACTGATGTCGGCATATAGATAAATTGCTGCCGTGGCAGCATTTTAATGGCGCTGAAGTCGTATTTGCACTCAATCATCCCATTGCATTCAAACAATCATATTACAATGGTCTTACAATGATTAAGACTATTAATGAAGCAAACATACAGTATAAGAAGTGTAGGGAAACAAATAAACATGTAAAATTCTCAACTCATAAAATGAACAACGAATCAAGATGTTTTGAAGCATTGTATCGCTCGCAATCGATTACCGCAATATGTCTTCGACTCGGTGAAGTCGTTCTTCATCTCGCTCTAGCTGGAAGTGAAACTTCCCATCCTCATTTACAACCTCTTTTGTTGATGATTCTAGCCACACCTTTTGGAGGCGGCCATGCTCTGTTAATAGTTCCCCTATGTCCATGTCCCTCTCCATCTCTTCGGACCACGTGATGATCTGGCTATGATTATGCAAATATATGCTTTTCTGCAACAAGTCGTCCATGGTAGCTGATAGATCATGGATGTCGCCTAGAGGGGGGTGAATAGGCGCTTTAAAATAATTATGGTTTAGGCTTGAACAAATGCGGAATAAAACTAGCGTTTAATTTGTCAAGCACAAAACCTAAATCAACTAGGCTCACCTATGTGCACCAACTGTATGATTGCACGATGTATTGCTCTTCGTGCATAGGCACGTATATATGATGTACAAAGGTGGGCCACGGACCTCAACTATACAAGGAACTAGGAGACGGGCCCGACAGACAATATGCACATAACACATATACTCAACACCCCCCCCCCCCGCAGTCGAAGCGGCACCGCGGCTGACGCAAAGACTGGATCGGAACTCCTCAAATGATGCCGTAGGCAAGCCCGTGGTCATGATATCGGCAAATTGTTGGGAAGTAGGGACGTGTAAAACACGAATATGGGCAAGGGCCACCTGTTCCCAAACAAAATGAATATCCAACTCAATATGCTTGGTCCGTCGATGATGCACCGGGTTAGCGGAGAGGTAGACCGCCGAGACGTTGTCGCAGTAGACCACCGTGGCACGGTCAACAGGGCAAGAGAGCTCCTGAAGCAGCTGGCGAAGCCACGAACACTCAGCGACGGCGTTGGCCACCGCACGATACTCAGCCTCAGCACTGGAACGGGAGACCGTAGGCTGTCGCTTGGACAACCACGAGATAAGTGAGGGTCCAAGGTAGACACAATATCCCGAAGTGGAGCGACGAATGTCAGGACAGCCCGCCCAGTCTGCATCGGAGTAGGTGGTGAGGGCGGTGTCGGTGGAGGCGTGAAGCGTGACGCCAAGATCCATAGTGCCACAGATATAGCGGAGAATCCGCTTGACGCTAGCCCAGTGAACGTCTTGAGGAGCATGCATATGAAGACACACCTGTTGCATGACATACTGGGATCTCCGGTCGAGTCAGAGTGAGGTACTGGAGAGCACCAACAATAGACCGATAGAAAGCAGCATCCGAAGCAGGAGAACCATCCGTGGCAGAAAGCTTGGCCTTCGTATCAACAGGAGTAGCGGCGGGCTTGCAGTTAAGCATGCCGGCGCGCTCTTGGAGCTCATGAGCGTACTTCCGCTGATGAAGGAAGAAGCCATCCGGACAGCGCACCACCTCGACACCGAGGAAGTAGTGCAAAGGACCCAAGTCCTTGATGGTGAACTCAGCGCAAAGATGAGCTATGAGCTGACTGAGGAGACCAGCCGTACATGGCGTCAGGATGATGTCGTCGACATAGAGCAGCAAGTAGGCCGTGTCAGAGCCCTGATGATAGACGAAGAGTGAGGCGTCCGAGCGGAACCCAAGCTGGTGAAGAAACGCCACGATGCGCTGGTACCAAGCGCGCGAAGCCTGCTTGAGTCCGTACAAGGACCGCGAAAGCAGGCACACGTGGTCAGGAAGCGCCGGGTCAACAAACCCGGTGCGCTGCTGGTAGAAGACCTGCTCCTCGAGGTGACGATGGAGGAAGGCGTTGGAGATGTCCATCTGGTGCACCGGCCAAGCACGGGAGACCGCAAGGTGGAGAACCGTGCATATCGTGCCGGGCTTGACGACCAGAGCGAAGGTGTCGGTGAAGTCGATGCCAGCACACTGTCGGAAGCCACGAATGACCCATCGCGCTTTATAGCGATCAAGGGTACCATCAGGACGGAGCTTGTGTTTAAAGACCCACTTCCCGGTAATCATGTTGGCGTGCCGGGGACGGGGAACAAGCTGTCACGTCCGGTTGCGCAACAGGGCATCAAACTCCTCTTGCATCGCAGCCATCCAGAGCAGGTCATGAAGAGCGGCTCGAACGGAGGACGGCAACGGCGACGGCTCAGAGGTGGACGCTGCATGGACGTAGTCATCTGAGGCGTAGCGCGAGCTCGGGGGAAAAACGCCCGTTCGGGCGCGGGTGACCGGACCGGCCATAGACACCGGGGGGGGCCGCGGGCACCAGGGGCGCCGGGTGTGCCGGGGGCGCCGAGAGGGCCGCGGGGGCCGCGGGTGCCAACGTCGGGGGCGCCAGTACCGCGGCCGTAGGAGCTGCCGCATGCGGGGGGCGCGCCTCAAAGCCAGGGGCGGGCCAAGAGAGGCGTGCGAGTGCCCTGGGAAAGGCGTCGAGGAGCCCGCGTCACCGGTGGCGGGAGGAACAGCCGGGGGTACCTACTGAAACGGAAACACATGCTCATCAAAGTAAACGTGCCGGGAAGTGAACACACGGTGGGAGATGGGATCGTAGCACCGATATCCCTTGGAGTTAGAGGGGTAGCCGATGAAGATGCAAGCGACAGAACGAGGTGCGAGTTTGTGAGGAGCGGAGTCGGCAGTGCTAGGATAGCAAAGGCACCCGAAAATACGCAAGCCATCATAAGATGGGGGCGTACCGAAGAGAAGATGGTGAGGTACATAGTTCCATCATGGGCGGCAAGGGCGAAGGTTAAGGAGAAGTGAAGCAGTAGCGAGTGCGTCCGGCGAGAAACGAGGTGGCACATTAGCATGGAACAAGAGCGTTCGAACGCAGTCGTTCAGAGTGCGAAGGACGCGCTCGGCTCAACCGTTCTGATGTGAAGTATACGGGCACGTGAGACGAAAAACTGTGCCATGGTGCAACAGAAAAGTGCGGAAAGCAAGGTTGTCAAACTCTTTTCCATTGTCAGTCTGAAGAGCAAGGATGGGATGCCCAAACTGCATGCTGACATAGGAGTAAAAAGCCGTCAAAGTGGAGAGTGCATCCGACTTTCGTCGTAAAGGAAACGTCCACACATAGTGAGCATAATCATCAAGGATAACCAGATAATATAAATAGACCGAATTACTAGGAACCGGAGGGGTCCACACATCGCTATGAATCAACTGAAAAGGAAAAGAAGCTATGGTGGTGGAGTTATTAAACGGGAGGCGAACATGTTTGCCGACACGGCAGGCATGACAGGTGTGATCCTCTATCTTATTACAACTGAAACTGAAACTCCTAAGAATATGAAGAAGTGTGACGGGGTTGGGATGACCCAAACAAGCGTGCGAGAGATCGACGCCGGCGGAGAGAGCAACCGGTGCAGTGGTGGAGGTGGACGGCGGATGCACCGGATAGAGCTCGTCGAGGCTGCCACATCGGTGAAGTACCATCCTGGTTCCAGCGTCCTTGACACAAAAACCAAGCTCGTCAAATTCAACACTAACAGGATTTTCACGAGTTAAACAACGAATGGAAACAAGGTTCTTAATAAGATGAGGTGACACAAGTATTTTAGACAAAGTAATAGGCATGGAATTAGAAGGAAAAGAAGTGTGCCCGACATGTGTGATAGGGAGGGTGGAACCGTCGCCGACAATGATGCGGCGGTCGGTGGGGAAGGAGGCAAGATTACCAGGATGAGCAAACATGTGAGCCGTAGCCCCGGTGTCCATGTACCAATCACTGCCTCCAGTGTAGTTGTTCGGCGTAGGCGCGGTGTGCAGTGCGGCGAGGAGCGTCAGATCCCAAGGTGCCGACAGCAGGGCCGGCGAGGGCAGCGGTGGAGCCACAGGGAGACTGTAGGCGCCGCTCAGCTGCGGTAGTGGGTATCCTCCGTACGGCTGCGGAGCCGCATAGTACGCCTGATGCGCCGGCGGGCGCGACACGGGAAGGGTCGGTGCAGGAGCCCATGGAACCGGCATGGTGTAGGCATGAACGACACTGGTCCACGGGTTGTAGCCGGAGGCCCACGGAGGGGGCACCTGGAACTGCTGCTGTTGCTGCTGATGGGGCTGGCCGGCGCCCTGCGGCTGCTGCTGCTGCTGACCGCCGCGACGGCCCCCACTGCGCCAGCCCCCGCGGCGCCATTCGGCGAGAGGGGCGGGACGGGTAGGCGGCCCATAGGGCAGCGGGAGCAGCCCCGGCTGCTGGGTGGTTGGGTACGGCGGTGGCGCCGGGTGGTGCTGCGGCGGGGGCGCGGCCGGGGCGGCTGGAGTTTCTGCGGAGACGCCGCGGGTGGTGCCGGTGGCGAGAGCGGTGTGGATGGCCCGCGCCTTCACCTGCTTCATCTGCCGCTCCTCCAAGCGGAGGTACGCAATGAACTTGGCGAAAGACGGGTAGGGGATGAGGCTGAGGTTCGCCGCAGCATTGTCGAAGTCCTCGTTGAGCCCGGCGATGAGCGTGCTAAGGAGGAGGTCATCATCGATCTTCGTGCCAATATCGCGGAGCTCGTCAGCGAGAGTCTTCAAGCGGCAACAATAGTCGTCGACGGAGGTGTTGTCCTGGTGACATCCGAAAAACTCTTGCTGAAAAAAACGCAACGCTGGAGCTGGTTGTCGGTGAAGAGCCCGTTCAGCTTGGTCCACACGGCGCAGGCATCGTCACCGTGCGCCACGACCGTCTGGAAGAGGTCCGGCGAGATGGTGAGGAAGAACCAGTGGATGATCGTGGTGTCGATGGTGGACTAGTCATGGAACTCGGGGACGAGGCTGGAGTCGACGGTGCCGTCCACGTGGTCGATGCGGTGATACTCCCGGAACACGAGGGAAAAATACGTCTTCCACGTGTAGTAGGAGGAGTCCTCCTGCGAGAGACGAACCGGCACCCTCTCGAAGATGTTGAGGTTGCGGATGTCGTTGACATCGGGAGGGTTGGTGTCGGCGAACGGGTTGGAGTTGGTTGACGCGGAGGAGGTGATGGACGACATGGCGAGAGTAGGACGGCTCGGCGGCTCGGGTGTGACGGCTTCGGGCGAGGCAGGTAGTAGCAAGGTGTGGCAGCGGCGGGCGATGCGGCTTGCGGGATGGCGGCGGCTAGCGAGCGGATCAGGCAACACGTGTGGCTTGTGGGGTGCTTGCGGGAGCGGGCCAAGCGGGCTGGTGGCGGCTAGCGAGCGGGCGATGCGGTGTTGCGGGTTGGCGGCGGCTAGCGAGCAGATCGGGTGACGCGCCGTGCGGCTTGCGAGGCAGCTGCGAAGCGACTTCACGGCTGGGCAGCAGCGGGTGGGTGGAGCGACACGATGCTGGCGCGGGGCTGGCGGGTGGAGCGACACGATGCGGACGGGCAGCGGCTTGGAGAAGCGCGTGTGTGACGGGCGGCGGCCGGCGCGGGGGTGCGCGGGCGGCGGCGGCAGCAGAAGACTAGGGGTAAAACCTAAAAAATGATACCATGTATGATTGCGCAATGTATTGCTCTTCATGCATAGGCACGTATATATGATGTACAAAGGTGGGCCACGGACCTCAGCTATACAAGGAACTAGGAGACGGGCCCAACAGACAATATGCTCATAACACATATACTCAAAACCAACAACTTATGCTAATCAAGATAAACAACTAAGTAATAACAAGATATATAACATGTCATACTATGGCTATCACAAAGTAAAGTACATAAGTAGAGGGCTTGGGTAAGAGATAACCAAGGCACGCGGAGACAACGATGTATCCCCAAGTTCATACCCTTGTGGATGCTAATCTCCGTTTGGAGCGGTGTGGAGGCACAATGCTCCCCAAGAAGCCACTAGGGCCACCGTAATCTCCTCACGCCCTCGCACAATGCAAGATGCCATGATTCCACTAAGGGACCCTTGAGGGCGGTCACCGAACCCATACAAATGGCAACCCTTCGGGGCGGTCACCGGTACCCGTACACTTTGGCAACCCTTGGGGGCGGTCACCGGAACCCGTACAAATTTCTCAGGGCAATCTCCACAACCTAATTGGAGACCCCGACGCAAGCCTGAAGCTTTACACCACAATGATTGAGCTCCGAGACACCACCAACCGTCTAGGCGCCCAAGCACCCAAGAGGAACAAGCTCTAGGATACCAAGCACCCAAGAGTAATAAGCTTCTCAACTTCACTTCCACATATCACCGTGGAGAACTCAAACCGATGCAACTAATTCAATGGCAAGGGCACGCGGAGTGCTCAAGTCCCTCACTCTCAAATCTCACCAAAGCAACGAAAGCTATGGAAGAAAATGAGTGGAAGAACAAGAAGGAGAAGAACTCCAAGATCTAGATCCAAGGGGTTCCCCTCACATAGAGGAGAAAGTGAATGGTGTAAATGTGGATCTAGATCTCCTCTCTCTTTTGCCCCCGAAACTAGGAAGAATCCATGGAGGGATTGAGAGACAGCAAGCTCGAAGAAGGTCAACAATGGGGGGCAAATACGAGCTAGGAGGATAGGGACCATTGGGGAAGAAGACCCCCTTAAATAGTCTCCCCCGAATCCAACCGTTATGCCCACAAGTCGTGCTCATACGGTACTACCACTCGGGGGAGCGATACTACAGCTTAGCATGGTCAAAACAGCCCAACGAGACAGAAAAAGTTCTGCCAAAGAGGTACTACCTCTTATAGGAGGTACTACCGCTTATAAGAGGTACTCCCGCTCTCAACTACCGCAAAATTCATGACGAGATCCAGAAGCATAAATGTTGAGCGGAAGTAGCACCGGAAGTAGCTGGCTAAGCGGTACTACCGCTCTACTGCTTCTCTACTACCGCTTAAAGATGAAAAACTGCCCAAGCAGAACAGAAGGATGCTCCAAAACTGGAACAACTATAACTACTGCAAACGGACTCCAAAATCAGCAAACTCAAACTTGTTGGATAGATGACGACTAGTACTATCCAACAACGGCTGGATATAGTAACAAGTGGCAGTAGAAAATGCCAATGATATAGAGATGTGAAACCTCTATGAATGAAGCACCAACAAAACTCCAACATTGGAAACATCATAGAAGATGCATATATGAACTCCGTTTTTGATGAACTCGAGCTTGTCATGAAAATGACCATAAGCTCTAAAAATCACAAAGAGAAACACCAAACAAGAACCAACAAAGATGATGCAAGGATGCAATGGTTTGAATTCTCTACGAACGATACGATCAAGCTACTAACTTGAGAGCCCCCTTGATAGTATGGCAATCGATCCTATAACCCGGTCTCCCAACTACCACAATGATACCGGTAAAATAGAATACCTATCAAGGGCAAACTTTTGCCTTGCACATAGTCCACTTGAGTTAGATGATGATGATCTTGACTTCCTCAAGTTGGACCACCTTTCTTGATTGCGTTGGCTCGATGAAGACTAGTTGATTGCTCCCCCATATTCCACTATGAGTGAGCCACTCTTCGGCACATCTTCACAAGTCCATTGCCACCACAATGGACGGCAAGCTTCAAGCACTTGGTCTCTTCATGATACACCACTTGACCTTGCACACCGCAATCTTGATGACGATCACCAGTTGGTGTCATCCTCCATGGGTTGTATGAGATCTTCCTCTTGATGCAAACCCATGGAAACATACCTAACCCCACATAGAACTCTCACGTAGACCATGGGTTAGTACAGAAAGCATAATGGACAATGCTTACCATACCATGAGACCACTTGATCCCACTTGGTACATCTTTTATGCTTTGTGTGTTGATCAACTTGAATCACTCTTTGTACTTAGCCTTGATCAATCTTGAATCTTTCCAACTCTCTTCATTAGGATGATGTCTTGAAGGTAAACATGAATGTTCACACAATCTTCTTCTTCAAGGCATGCTTGCAAATAAGCTCAACTCTCACATGACCAATCTTTGGATAATTCCTTGAAAAGCACCTTGGCCAACACATAAACTCCTTGAAACCAACAAATGGAGTTCAAGAAAAGACTATGGAAAAATCCCACGAATATAACTCAAGGCAACCATTAGTCCATAGAGAATGTCATCAATTACCAAAACCACACATGGGGGCACCACATGTTCTTTCAATAGCCATGGCACAGTATCTAGACCTATGAGAGGTTTCCACATTTTGTTCTTGATAGCAACAAGTGCTAGTGAAGAAATTGAACTATGAATGTTCTGTTATAGTCTCTCTGACGTTCTTACACTTGGCAAGAGCATCATTTAGAACCTTCTTCAATCTGGTCCATTGCTTTTGAGGGTGCCTCTTCGAATCGAAGAAGTAAGCCAAGCCCTGCGTCGGCAATAGTGCGATTACGATCCAATGTCGGTTGCTGCGCAAAAAATGAAGAAATTAGCATTGATGAGATCAAACCACAAGGCCATTTATATGTTTCAAAATAATTTAGTGAATGTTAATGACTTACTTGTCACAGTATGGTACTAGAAAGGTGTCTGCATGTGGATGATTGACAATAAAGAATGGGAACATGTAGTCCGAGATGACCTCCTGGCCTTCTGTGGTTTCCAGGTTGTGGCGGTGCATAAAAAGGATCAGGTAAGGACACTTTACCATGCGAGGGTAGGGGATCTGTAGCTCGATGAAGTACCCAGAGCCTCATTAACTCTGGGGAGACTGCGCTGACAGAGAACATATTTGCATGGATGACCTCATTAAAGGCTAGATCAATTCTGTCTGCTGGAGACTCCTGGACAAAACTATAACCTTCTATCACCTTGGCCATGTATCCATGTTGACCTTTTTTTTATTTATCTACCACATGGGCGTGTAGAATTTGAAGATCAATCCAGAGGGTCTCCAACACAAAGTCCGATAGAAGTGGTTCCCTGGGCTTATACATGTCCATTTTCCGCCCTTCGGGAATGACAACATGCATAGGTGGTTTGTCTGCGGATGGCCCGCAACTGTCACGTGCATTCTTCTCCCCTGAATGCGGATTATCTGGCACTACATCTCCGGTGCCAGCATATCCTTGGGGAACTCCTCTATATCATTCATTGGCCACTTAAGCAGGTGGCTCTGGGTCACTTGCCATAACATAGTGACGCCGTCTTCAGGGGGTGAGGCAACGACCAAGATTCGAAGCCCATCACTATCTCCTGCACCTGCACCCTCGTCATGACAAGTGGTAGGACGATCCCATGCGTCATTCAGCTACCATCGGTAAATGGGATGGTTTGACCCTTGGCAACCCTTGTCTTCACCCCATCCACGTTGGCTTGCAGCCAGCATGAAATAAAGTGGGATGTACGTGGCTGATGGGTGATGATAGGTGTAGGTTGCTAGGTAGGACTTGGTACGTCGTGCGGAAACATTTCTGCTAACCTTTTTCTCGACTGCTGCATTTACTACTACATCTAACTTAGTTTTGCTTATGTACTTCCTTCTGTATTTTTTTAGTTCTTTGGTTTCGGGGTAGGCATCATCCCACAACATCTTAGCCCCTCCCAACGCACGCCCAGTCTTGGGTTTCCTGTTAACCCCAAAACCCACGTTCACTGCCCGGGTAAGAGGGTCATCATACCTATAGCCATGGGGAGATTCATGAGGACCCGATCCAAATTCCTGCTCTATTTTTTCTACAAAAAATACCTGTGTTTTGGTAAACAATTAGTATGGTACATAATATATAAGTTGTGGGGACTAAATTATTAGTGGTGATTGACGTTACCAAGTTCTCCTCCAATGAGCAAAGTTCCTGCGTCGGGAGGACCAACTCCTTATTATCTGGGTCTTGCACTGCACGAGCCTTGAGAAAACAAAAGTCCCGAGCACAATCTTGATGTTCCCAGAATGAAGGTTGTTTACCCGCGGCTATAAACTTCGCGGCCTCCTTCTCCCACTTGGGTTCTGCACCTTTGTAACCACCAGGGCCCAGACGGTTGTTACCTGGTAGATTTTTCCATAAATTACAGAAATGATCGCTTATCTCCTTGCTTGACTCACTACCAGAGGATTCACAAAACTTTGTCCATTCTTCATGATCCATAGTTGGATTGAGCCTCTTAACGGTATCGAAGTGGCTTGTGGGCCTTTGGTTCGGGACGCCCTTGTTCCTACTGGGCCTGGTGGGCCTCCCCCTCTCATCCCTCTCTCTCTTCCCCCAACCTGTTTTGGACCATGGGCCTCGGGTGGCCCAGGCCCATTCGTCCGTATCGACTCTGGCCTTCTCTCCTGGCCCCGGCTTGGCTTGCTCAGGGTATATATGGATCCGCAAGGGTTCCACCCCCCTTTTCTAGGGTTTCCTGCCTCCTCTTCCAATCTGCGTCGTTTCCGTTTCCCCATTCGCTCATTCTTCAGATCTAAACCTCTCCCTCCCCTCTCCCTCTCGTCTGCGGCTGAGCTAGCTATGGATTGCTCGTGTGGCTCCTCCAGCGAGGCCGTCTCCGGCCAGAAGTGTCAGCGGGAGGGCTCTGGTGATGAGGCCGCGGATCTGGAGTACGAGGCGACCCTGCGGTCCAAGCTCCAGGCGGAGCAGGCGGCGCGTGATTGCCCGGGAGCGCAAGGCTTGGGCGGCTGGGCCGGAGTGGCTTTTGCGTGATGAGTGTTCTCGCGTGGCGGTGGCCGGGGCGGAGGTCGCTGGCTCGTCTGCTCCTGAATCTGGCAGCTGATACGTCTCCAACGTATCTATAATTTTTTATTGTTCCATGCTGTTACATTATCATTCTTGGATGTTCTATAATCATTTTATATTCATTTTACATCATTTTTCGGTACTAACCTATTGACATAGTGCCAAGTGCCAGTTGCTGTTTTCTGCATGTTTTTTACATCGCAGGAAATCAATACCAAACGGAGTCCAAACGCAGTGAAACTTTTTGGAGATTTTTTTTCGACCAGAAGACATCCAGTGCGCTGGAGAAGCACTTGGGGGTGCTTCGAGGGGAGCACAACCCACCAGGGCGCGCCTGGGGGCCCAGGCGCGCCCAGGTGGGTTGTGCCCACCTCGGGTGCCCCTGAACCACCTCTTTGCTCTATAAATACCCCAATATTCCAGAAACCCTAGGGGAGTCAACGAAAATCAATCCAACCGCCGCAGAGTCCAGAACCACCAGATCCAATCTAGACACCATCACAGAGGGGTGCATCATGTCCATTGGTGCCTCTCCGATGATGCGTGAGTAGTTCTTTGTAGACCTACGGGTCCGTAGTTAGTAGCTAGATGGCTTCCTGTCTCTCTTTTGATTATCAATACAATGGTCTCTTGGAGATCCATATGATGTAACTCTTTTTGCAGTGTGTTTGTTGGGATCAAATGAACTTTGAGTTTATGATCAGATCTATCTTTTTATCCATGAAAGTTATTTGAGTCTTCTTTGATCTCTTATATGCATGATTGCTTATAGCCTTGTATTTCTTCTCCGATGTTTGGGTTTTGTTTGGCCAACTTGATCTATTTATCTTGCAATGGGAAGAGGTGCTTTGTGGTGGGTTTGATCTTACGATGCTTGATCCCAATGATAGAAGGGGAACCGACACATATGTATCGTTGCTACTAAGGATCTATTTCTACATAAATAGATCTTGTCTACATCATGTCATCGTTCTTATTGCATTACTATGTTTTCCCATGAACTTAATACACTAGATGCATGCTGGATAGCGGTCGATGTGTGGAGTAATAGTAGTAGATGCAGGCAGGAGTCGGTCTACTAATCTTGGACGTGATGCCTATATCATGATCATTGCCTGGATATCATCATGATTATTTGAATTTATATCAATTGCCCAACAGTAATTTGTTCACCCACCGTTTGCTATTTTCTCGAGAGAAGCCACTAGTGAAACCTACGCCCCGGGTCTCTTTCTCATATTATTTGCCTTTGTGATCTATTTTATTTGCATTTTATTTTCAGATCTATTAAACCAAAAATACAAAAATACCTTGCTGCAATTTATTTTATTTGGCGTCCGATCTATCAATATTTACAACTCTCTCACGTCTATTTGCCTATCTCTAGGCGCCGTTACCCGAAAGGGATTGACAACCCCTTTTACACGTCGGGTTGCGAGTATTTGTTATTTGTGTGCAGGTGATGTTTACGTTGTGTTGCTTGGTTCTCCTACTGGTTCGATAACCTTGGTCTCATCACTAAGGGAAATACCTACCGTTGCTGTGCTGCATCATGCCTTCCTCTTTGAGGAAATAACGACATTGTTCAGGCAAACATCAAAAGGAATTTTTGGCGCCGTTGCCGGGGAGGATCTTCAACATATACCTGGTTCCTAATCAGAAATCTCATCTCCTCACAATTTACATTATTTGCCATTTGCCTCTCGTTTTTCTCTCCCCCACTTCACAAAAATTTGCCATTTTATTCGCCCTCTTTTTCGTTCGCCCTTTTCTCGTCAGATCTATTCTTTGCTTGCAATCATGAGTGATTTCGGTATGGCACCAACGGATGATGGCCTAACTCCTAAGATTGGACGTACGGGCAATCTGGATGCTAAAACTTTTATCTTGGGTCAAGGGAATGTTATGGGAAAAGAACGTATCCAAGAATCTTTCAATTGTGTTGGGAATCTAAGTCTTGATGATGCTCCTATACTTAGAACTACTAGATCTTATGCGGATGCTATTTTAGCACTAGTTCTGAAACTTGAAAGTAAATTTATTCGTACTCATCCTACTTTGCAAAGATTGTTTTTTGAGCTTCCCGTTATAAAGAATCCTAGGGCTAAAAAGTTGGCTACCCTTGTCCTTATGAATGAATTTGATTACATAATACGGTAAGCTAGGGAAATCTTTGATTTTTATGGTATGAATCGTGAAAAACCTGTGATAGATGAAATTCTTTACAATAGTGATCATGCGCTAAGGCATTTGCTTTGGGATAATAAAATCTTTGATGAGAATCTTAAAAAGGAAGTCCCCATTTTAGATATAATCCAACAAGTTTTCAATAATGTTAACCAACACCACTCTTGGATTATTGCTGGAAATCAAAGGGGATATGATGAAAACCAACTTAGAAATGCTAAGGTTTCTATGGATAATATGTTTTATGTTGTCTTTACAAAACCTCATGACAAGAATACCCCTAAGGAAATTAAAAACAAGGATGACAAAACTTAGATCCTTGCTTTATCCCTAGCTAAGGGCGTAAAACGATAGCGCTTGTTGGGAGGCAACCCAATGAATAAAATTTATTTTTACTTTTTGCTTTTTGTTCTTGAGTGTTTGCGCAATTATTCTACTGTTATGATTGTATTTTTTGTGTTTTAATTAGTGTTTGTGCCAAGCAAAGCCTCTAGGATCTTCTTGGGTGATAGTTGTTTGATCTTGCTGAAAAACAGAAACTTTCATTCCCAGAAAACAATTGTTAAAAATCACAGGAAAGTGATAAAATGCCCATTATTTTTGCAGAAGATTAATTTACAAATTGCTCAGGTCTTCCTAATTTTTTAGAATTTTTGGAGTTACAAAAGTATTCAAAATATCTAGATTCTGTTTACTTTGCGTTGTGTGCTTGTTTTGATGATTCTATGGTTTTCTTTAATGAGTTTTTGCCATAGAAAAGTGGGAATACAGTAGATATAATGCAAAAATAAAATATGAATTGTTTTGCTACAGTACTTATAGTAGTGATTTGTTTTCTTATACTAACGGATCTCACGAAGGTTTTGTTGAGTTTTGTGTGATTGAAGTTTTCAAGTTTTGGGTTTTCTTATGATGGATGAAGGAATAAGGAGTAAGAAGGGCCTAAGCGTGGGGATGCCCATGGCATCCCAAGGTATTATCCAAAGAGAAGCAAGAACTAAGCTTGGGGATGCCCCGAGTGGCATCATTTCTTCTAACGACCATCGGTATTTTACTCGAAGCTATATTTTTATTCGTCACATACTATGTGTTTTACTTGGAGCGTCTTGTATGATTTGAGTCTATGCTTGTTTTGCTTTGTGTTCTAAGTCATGAATCCTTGCTGGACACACCTATTTGAGAGAGCCAAAATTATGCCATGACTTGTTAGAATAGCTCTCTTTGCTTCACTTAAATTTTTATGAGCTATGGATTTGCTCTAGTGCTTCACTTATATCTTTTTGAGCACGGTGTGCTTAGTTATTTTTGAAGAAATGCTCTCTTGCTTCACTTAGATTTATTTCAGAGTTAGTAAAATTTTCAAGAAATTCTCTCTTGCTTCACTTAAATTATTTTGAGAGAAAGAAAAATTATGCTCATGATCTTCACTTATATTTGTTTGAGCTTATCAAAAGCAATACATGAAAATTAGTCCCAGAGTGATAGATATCCAAGAAGGATATAATAAAAACTTTCATGAAGATCATTGGACAAAATAAACTTGATTATTTGTAATAGTTTTGAGATATGATGATGTGATATGTGAGTCATGTTGATGAGTAATTATGCTTTAGTAAGAATATTGGTGTTAAGGTTTGTGATTCCCTATGCAAGCACAAAAGTCAATAGTCATGCAATGAAATTACATCCTACTTGTGGTGCATTATTCGGTGTTAATTATGCTTAATGCTCGCTTATGAGATCATTCGTTTCTTGGTTGGTCGCTTCTCAATCTTTTGCTAGCCTTCATTTTGCACTAAGTATGATCACTACTTGTGCATCCAAAATCCTTTAAACCAGTTTTGCCACATGAGTCCACTATACCTACCTATATGCGGTATTCTTTTGCCATTCCAAGCAAATTATTATGTGCCATCTCTAATTTTCAAAATAAATTTCTCTTTTGTGTGCTCGTACCGCTCGCGAGGCAGTGAGGGGTGGCCAATATTTTCCATGATAGATGTGTCATTCTCACGATGAGTATTTATTCACTTGTCATTGCATGAGAGTAAGGCAAAGGTATTAGGGATGCCCAGTCCCGAAATGAAAAGTAAATTTACTTTATGTTGTCAAATAATAAATTCCTTGGAAAGTGTTGGTATGGAGGGCAACCGTGGATTCAGCTAGCCATGGAAAGTGAAAGTATGGTGGAAAAAGGAATACACTTTATTTTCTGTTTGGGAACTGCCTATGATATATCTAGCATGGAAAGTGTTGGGAGCTCTAAGTCATTTCCATTGGTGGGAAAAGTATTCCTCTCAAAATGTTTTTATCTCTATATTTTTCGCTTTGAGCTCTAGCACCTCTACAAATCCCTACTTCCCTCTGCGAAGGGCCTTTCTTTTACTTCATGCAATTTTTGTTTTGAATTTGAGTCTCCATCTTCTCTTATAAAGCACCAACTAGGAGGCACTATGATCGTACTTGAGTGTTGGGTGTAGTTAATATGCGAGTGTGTTTCATGAATGGGTCAATGGTTGAGCATGATGGGCTAGGGATAACTTATTTTAGCATTGATATTTTGAAATACATGGTTGCTTGTTGATATGCTTGAGTATTTAAATCTCATGTCAAAACTAGACTATTGCTTTGAATCATATAAAAGTCCAAATGTCCATGCTATAAAGAAAAGAATATGACATGACATGTTAGGCAGCATTCCATATCAAAAATTCTGTTTTTATCATTTACCTACTCGAGGACGAGCATGAATTAAGCTTGGGGATGCTGATACGTCTCCAACGTATCTATAATTTTTGATTGTTCCATGCTGTTATATTATCATTCTTGCATGTTTTATAATCATTTTATATCATTTTTTGGTACTAACCTATTGACATAGTGCCAAGTGCCAGTTGTTGTTTTCTGCATGTTTTTTACATCGCAGGAAATCAATACCAAACGGAGTCCAAACGCAGCGAAACTTTTTAGAGATTTTTTTGGACCAGAAGACATCCGGTGGGCCGGAGAAGCACCTGGGGGGTGCTCCGAGGGGAGCACAACCCACCAGGGCACGGCTGGGGGCCCAGGCGCGCCCAGGTGGGTTGTGCCCACCTCGGGTGCCTCCCGAACCGCCTCTTTGCTCTATAAATACCCCAATATTCCAGAAACCCTAGGGGAGTCGACGAAAATCAATTCCAGCCGCCGCAGAGTCCAGAACCATCAGATCCAATGTAGACACCATCACGGAGGGGTGCATCATGTCCATTGGTGCCTCTCCGATGATGCGTGAGTAGTTCTTTGTAGACCTACAGGTCTGTAGTTAGTAGCTAGATGGCTTTCTCTCTCTCTCTCTTTTGATTATCAATACAATGGTCTCTTGGAGATCCATATGATGTAACTCTTTTTGCGGTGTGTTTGTTGGGATCGGATGAACTTTGACTTTATGATCAGATCTATCTTTTTATCCGTGAAAGTTATTTGAGTCTTCTTTGATCTCTTATATGCATGATTGCTTATAGCCTCGTAATTCTTCTCTGATATTTGGGTTTTGTTTGGCCAACTTGATCTATTTATCTTGCAATGGGAAGAGGTGCTTTGTAGTGGGTTCGATCTTACGGTGCTTGATCCCAGTGATAGAAGAGGAACCGACACGTATGTATCGTTGCTACTAAGGATAAAATGATGGGGTCTATTTCTACATAAGTAGATCTTGTCTACATCATTACTCTATTTTTCCATGAACTTAATACACTAGATGCATGCTGGATAGCGGTCGACGTGTGGAGTAATAGTAGTAGATGCAGGCAGGAGTCGGTCTACTAATCTTGGACGTGATGCCTATATAATGATCATTGCCTGGATATCGTCATGATTATTTGAAGTTCTATCAATTGCCCAACAGTAATTTGTTCACTCACCGTTTGCTATTTTCTCGAGAGAAGCCACTAGTGAAACCTACGGCCCCCGGGTCTCTTTCTCATATTATTTGCCTTTGCGATCTATTTTATTTGCCTTTTATTTTGAGATCTATTAAACCAAAAATACCTTGCTGCAATTTATTTTATTTGGCGTTTGATCTATCAATATTTACAACTCTCTCACGTCCGTTTGCCTATCTCTAGGCGTCGTTACCCGAAAGGGATTGACAACCCCTTTTACACGTCGGGTTCGGAGTATTTGTTATTTGTGTGCAGGTGCTGTTTACGTTGTGTTGCTTGGTTCTTCTACTGGTTCGATAACCTTGGCCTCATCACTGAGGAAAATACCTACCGTTGTTTTCTGGTATTGAGGACCTCCCCCCCTCCGGACCTGCCTCCAAGAAGAAGAAGAAGTCTTCAGTCAAAAAGTTCTCCGCTCGCAGTAGGGCCTCGGAGGGCTCGAAGCAGTCAGCGGTCGGGCTCTGTCGCAGGCTGGACGTCGATCTGGGGGTCTGCCTCGGGCCCTTCTTTGGCGGAGGCGCCGCCTGCCCGGGCCCGATCCACGCCTATTTACTCCCTACCTCCACGGCCCGCAAGAGCGGCAGGATCCAGAACATTGGGGAGAGGGTGGCTGACCGTGCGGCTCGGTGGGTTGAGGCCAAGGTCCTTCCTCCTCCAGGCATTTCATCACAGTCTTCCCCCTCCCCTAGTGTCCCTTGTTCGTTTGGTTTTACCGTCGCATTCAAATGATCATTTGATGCATGTTCTCTCGGATGTGGGCATTTCTTTTGATCCTAGCCTCAGCTCCTCGTCTGCTCTCCTTGATATCGTTCGGGCTAATGAAGTGGCCCAGGTTGCCATTTCCAAGGCTAAAGAGATGGCTGCTCAGGGCGGCAACCCACCGGTTGTGGCCGGTGGGACCGCGAGTGACACTGGTAGGGGCCAGGTCACCTCAACTGCTGCCAAACAGGGGAAGGCTAAGCGCGCTAACTCCTGCATTGCCCCGTGCAGGTCGAGCCTTCGAATTAAAAACCTTTCTGTTAGATGAGGACTCTGGTCTGGAACATCAGGGGCTTCGACACTAGGGGTTGGAGATACCAGCTGAGAGATATAGTGAGGAGCGATGACATTGATATTGTAGGTCTAGTGGAAACGCCCAAAAGTTCGTTCTCTCCTAATGAGTTATCCGCAGTTGCGGGGATTGACGGATTTGATTGGAACTTCTTGCCTTCCTCCGGCCATTCTGGAGGGATTCTTATTGGTACCAAGGGCGATGTTTTTGATTTTGTGGCTTTTGACCATGGGATTTTCTGGGCAAGCACCGTGTTTCATCGTTTGCTTAATGTTCTCTAGGAGCTTATGGTTGTTTACGGCCTGCTGATCACTCACTCTCCCCTCTGTTCCTTGATGAAATCGCGACCAAAATTGACAACATTCCCTTGCTGATCGGCGGTGATTTCAACCTCTTATGCTCACCCTCGGCTAAGAACACATCCAATTTTTGCTGGTCTCTTGCGAATGCTTTTAACGGCTTCATTCGAGACTGTGCACTTTGCGAGATCCCTAGGGTGGGAGCCCGCTTCACCTGGACGAACCATCAGGCCTCCCCCATTCGCTCAGTCTTGGATCATGTTCTCATTTGTCCTAGATGGGACTCCTTGTTTCCTCATGCGCTGCTCCATGCCTTGTCCATTGTTGGCTCTGACCACGCCCCCCTCACTCTGGACGACGGGCTTCATTCGTTCTCTACTCCCACCTGCTTCCAATTCGATGCCTCTTGGTTGCTAGTTGATGACTTTGGTGATTTAATTGCGACCAAAATTACTTCCTTACTGGCTGCTGATAGATGTACTTCCGGTCCAATGGACAATTGGCACCAATGCTCATATGTCCTATGCAAATTCTTGCGTGGCTGGGCTCGTAACCGGGCTGCGGACCTGCTGTTGGGGATATAACTATTGGGTTTAACCCGCCCAGGAGGGGGCTGGGTTAAGCCCATGGCGGTTTATCAAGACGAAGGCCGTGAAGACACTGAAGACGGTAGCTTACTATGCAGACTCATTGAGGGCATGAAGCCCAAAGTCAACTTAAAAGCCCAACAAGTGTAAACCGCCATATATGTATGACTTGTATTATAAGGCATGTACAATTAGTCACCGAGTCAGACACGTTGTTTATGAGCCGGCCGGGACTCCGTGAGCCGCCAGGCGTTAACCTGTGTATATAAAGGGACGACCCGGCGGCGACTTAGGGAAAGAAACAAGAGATCGAAAGCTAGGTCAAGCGTATTCACTCCCTGGTAATCGAAACACAATCAATATCCACCTCAAACTGGATTAGGCCTTTACCTTCACCGCGAGGGGCCGAACCAGTATAAACTCCCTGTGTCCTTTGTCCCATTTAACCCCTTTAAGCTAACCTCATCGCGATGGCTCCACGACTAAGTCCTCACACTAGGACATCTGCCGTGACAATTCAACGATAGTTGGCGCCCACCGTGGGGCCAGCACACGGTGGTTTTGAGTTCTTACAGGGAAACTTTGAAGGGATCAAGGGATACACTGTGGGCCGGATGACCAAGAGTCATCGCAGCAAGCTCTACATCGATGATGCAGGCTGGGGCCCCGAGGCCGGCTCAATCGAGTACGCGTACAGGATCCCCTTCGGTGGAATTCACGTCTTCATCGGCAAGATCGGTGAACCGAGCCCTGAGCCGGACATCTGCACCGACATCATTGAGACGGCTCAGCATGCACGACCTGCCCGGATTCAACCCGCCGTGAAGCTCGCCTTTGTTGGATTCATCCATGGGGCGGAATTTGAGGAAGGATCCGTGTATGGCGGTGAAACGGCCATCTATTCTGATGGTGAGTCGTCGACGGGCGAGACTACTTCGTTGTATCAACTGCAAGACGGCAGGCTTGGGGGTTGTTCCGATGGCGATAGTATTCCGGACCCCTATGAGCCGCCGAACCGGGTTGCGATTTTCATGGCCGGTACACAGCCAGGGCAGAATTCTTCGACTGTGGCAGCAATGATTTTCGGGTCAGCAACGGCAGCGGCGGCCGGGGCAGGAGGCCCTGTGCGCCCACCGGCTCAGGTCTTGTCTGACTTATTGGACACTTTGACAACATTATTAATAGCAGAGGTTAATCCGGCAAATTAAGCTCAGCATAACGCGGAAGTTGCGAAGCTGCGGGATGAGATGTATCAAGCCAAGGAAGATCTGGCGGCTGAGGACGCGAGGATGACTGCGGAGCGAGCTGCTCTGGATGCTCAGGCACAACGGATCTAGGCTGATTCCTTCCGACTCACGCTGGATTAGAACGCTTCAAATGAAGTCATGAGGAGAAGGCATAGGAGTTGTCTGCCTCCGGTTTACGAGGTGAGAAACCTCTTCAACACACCTGGTGTAGGGACCAGTGACCCGCCAGAGGTAAACTGGGTGGTCGCCACACCTAGGATTGGAGCACCGGCTCAGCCACGCACAGCGGATCCGCCTCGTCTGAATAATATCCCACGACAGTATGTGCCGATGCCGCCAGGTCATTATTCTAACCCGTTAGATAATATGATCGCTGCAGCCATGGTTGACGGCTCTCCCAGTTGAAGGCGAGTCTCCAGCTGCGATTGAGACACGGAGGGCTAGAGAACTTCTTCAGACAGCACTAGTACAGCAGGAGGCTTATTCTTACAGTCGTGAGAGGATTCACTCAACCCCTCGCCCAAGCCGGAGTTATAGCAGGCACATGGATTCCCCGGCGGTATCAAGCAGTGAGCAGCGCTGTAACCCGCCCCGTGGACATGACCCGGTGTGTGGTGGTGTTAATACTCAGGCCCTGATGGATCAAGATAGAGCACGTCGGGAGGCTGAGCTGGCGGCTCAGTATGCGGCCCATCAACAATCTCCGGCTCATCCAACGACTTTGGTGGAGGCAGGCGTGACCTCTAGAACCATGGGCGTACCGTGTTTAGTGCCGGCTCTGCGTAATGAGCGTCTGCCCAAGGATTTCAAAGGACCTCGTAAGGTTCCTAACTATACAACCGACTTACCCCCTGAGGCGTGGAATGAGAGTTGCGAGATGGCCATGGAGCTGTTGGAGGTCAGCGATGCTGCGTGTGCCAAGTACTTCACCATGATGCTGGATGGGACGGACCATACTTGGTTAAAAGGGCTGCCTGCCAATTCCATTGGGCCGTGGGCCGAGTTAAAAGCCCGGTTTATCCAGAATTTTAAAGATACGTGCAAGCAGCCCATGTCGATTGTGGATTTGGATGCCTGTGCCCAAGAAGAGGGCGAGTCAACAACCCATTGGGTGCGCCGGGTCAAAGCTATCCTGCACTCATCGGATAACATCAATGCCGGCTTAGCAGTCCTAATGTTAGAGAAGAATTGACGCTTTTTACCCCTTAAACAGAAGCTGGGGCGGCTCAAGCGCCACTGCACCACTTTCAGACACTGTCAGGGTTGAGAAGCTGTCTGCGACAATAGGCCCCAACAGGAGAGTATTCTCATCAACAGATGCAACCTCAAGACCTCCATTAATCTCTGGAGCAAAGGGGATCTCTTCAATGTGCACAGTAGAAGATGCAGGCAGAGCAACCGATGGCTGCTGCATGAAACTGATGCCCGAAGAGTCAGCAGTGACAAGAACAGTAAGTTCAGTACGGGATGAACGCAGGCCATAACCAGAACTCCAGGGACCAAATGAGGCAATCATCGAATGCAGAGCATGAAAAATGAAGGTGTTCAGATTTTGGCGCAGGATTGGGTCATCCGGCAGAACAGCAAGAAGCTCATCTCCTTGAGCAGACAGACCAAAAGAGATCCCTTGGTTATGCAGAGGCACTGAGATGGACAGAGCTGCAAAGGGCAGAGATGGAGCTGTCACCCCGGCCATTGTGTTGCACAACACCCAGATCAGAGGAGGCAGAGCTTGAGCTATCAGTCACAGTGATGGAGTCATTCCAAGCTTGATATGCATTGTCAGTCAGGTTGTTTTCAGGAACTATGCCAGCCTGGAAGGTGAGGCCCTGAGCATTCAGCCATGCTTGGAAGTTGACAAGATGCGGGGGCATGGCTGGAGGCGGAGGAGCAGGCCACGCACCCCAACCAACATTGACATTGTCAAGAGCACCCAGAGCATCATCCTGACCTCCACCATTGCCGGGAGGAGGGGCTCCATTCTGCACAAGCCAGTTATGCACTTGCTGATGATATAATTGCTCTGCAGTTAGGTCAGAGCCAAATAGAGGGTGCGGTTTGCCATCAGGAGGTGGCATCTCTTCATCAGCGGGAGGAACTTCAGGCAGCAGACCATGGCCATCGTTGCTACGGAGAATCGTGATCGGTACGGTCCAGCAGTGCCTGGCACCTCCGAGTTGCCACACCACAAAACTCTTTGGGACTAAACTCATGCGGAGCAGTCTGACTTTGAGCAACATGAACCTACGATCTTGCCTTGGATTGTACCACGAGACAAGGGAGCCATAACCACCCAAAGCTTTAGTGATGTAATAATTAGTTTGATAGTCGTAAGGAAATCCAAAAAACTTCAGCCAAACTTCAGGGCCAAACGAGGTGATACGGCGGTTGAGAGCTTCATTGTGGGGAACAAAAGTGACAAGCAGATCTTCATCCTCAAGCTCAAAAGGGGTGGACACCGTAGTATCTCTCATGAACGAGTCGGTAAATCCAAAAACTCCAATCCCAAACGGATGATCACTGACCTCGGTAGTGAAGAGCTGCGCTTCATGAAGGAGGGCCACGATCTGGTTGCGGATCAGAGCACGGAGATACAGAGGGACACTGTGGCTCGTCTCCGCGATAGCCAGGAATTCATGGCTGAGAGGGGCAATGGGGCCAACCACCATGCCGCTGCGCACCACACGGTTCGCCGGACCGGGCTCGACGGCAAACCCGGGCGGGAGGAAGGGGGCTGGGTTAAGGGGGTAGTTCGCCATTGCAGTGGAGCTGCTAGGCAGGGCAAGAATGGGGTCTGGCGATGGGACATAACAGAGCTGGGGCTTTTGGGTTTTCGAGGGGGAAGACGAAGCGTGAATGGGGGCGGTGGGGGGAGGATTGCCTTAGGTACCCATTGCCATTTCGAGGAGAAGCGACATCTCCAGCAGGATGCATCCACGTGTCCGTATGAACCGCAAGTTGCACATCGGACGGTGGTGCGGTGACAATTGACCGGGGCAGCTGCCTTGTTGGGAAGCACAAAATTTGGGCGATTGATACGCTCTGTGCTAATTGAATCAGCTGCAGATACAGATGCAAGCATGGCGCGTTTGGTGCAAGCCAAAGCCTTATGGTCTGGGCCGGAGCAAATAATACAAATGAGACGAGCTTGGCAGTTAATCCTGCGATGCCCCCATTGAAGGCATCTGCTACAGAGAGCCGCCCAATTAGTGGCCAGATTAGTGATATCAATTAATGGGTAATCAGCCTGAGCCAAATCTGCTTTGTGTTTGGCCGAGAGGAAAGGTGGCCAAGAATCATGTGGCGGTGCATATTTGAGCGCCGAATTGAGGAAGCAGAGCGGCAAGGGAGGATATGGCAAATTAATAGGACAATTAAAACTCCCTAAACACAGACATTGACGAGAATAATTATCCTCTGACTCCTCCTGAGCAATAAAGTAATTCATTAAAGAAATGTGGCCATTACGCTTAGCACTGATCATGCTTGGCTGTGTTACTGGCTCCAACGATCCAAATTGAATTTGAATTTTTTGATTCGGAGCAACGGAATGAACGGGAGCAGATGATGAAGCTTCATGCGCACTTTTGTTGGAAAATTTCCAAGCATCCAATTTAACCAAACCAAATTTGGCAAGCTCATTGACAGAGGAATGATCCAAAGGTTGGCCCATACTTGAGAGGTTCAAAGGAGCTTTAATCGCCACAGGTTGACGATCTAAGATTTCCCCAAGTTGCTTATCCGCGTGCCAGTGAGAATCAACGTGAAGAGCTTTGGTAAAACGACCACTAAACAAGTGGAAATGGCAGACAAAGTATGGCCAAATACGATCCTTGAGCCCATAGATGAAATGTCCCACCTTGTTATTGGCCACAGAAAAGCGGAAAGAACTTGCAGAAATGGGAACCACTCTAAAGCCAGAGCAAATGCCTCTAATGCAACATTGGAGGCAACTCCAACAGAATCCATCGTGAGAGGGAAAGAGGCCGAAGAGAATGAAACAACCAAAAAGAACTCCTTGGCGTCTCGAGAGGGAGAAAAATGAACTGTTGATCCAAACTTTCTTCTCACCTGATCGGCCAAAACAAGGCCAGAAGCAAAATCCCAATGTAATAATCCTTCCATATTGAGAGTAGCTAGAGAAATCCATTGTTGGTGGTGGAGAGCAGGTGGGAGAGGAGAGGTGGGAGAGGGGAGGAGAGCGCCATGCTGAAACTTGCTGTTGACTGATTCTCAATTCCGGCTCAAAGTCCATTGTGCCCAAGGCTTTTCGTCATGGGTTTTATTGGCTGACGGCTCACGCTGATGCTGAGGATCTAGTCAGTAAATGTGATGGTTGTCAGAAATTTTCACGACGAGCTCATGTGCCGGCTCAAGAATTGAGGATGATTCCAATTACTCGGTCGTTTGCAGTCTGGGGGCTTGATATGGTTGGGCCTTTCAAAAGGCCCAAGGATAAAAAGACACATCTCCTGGTGGCGGTTGACAAGTTTACAAAGTGGGTTGAGGCAGAGCCGGTCAGTAAATGTGACGCGGCGATGGCGGTTCAATTTATCAAAAAGGCGATTTTCCGTTTTGGCTTTCCCCACAGTATTATAACTGATAATGGCACTAATCTATCCAAGGGTGCTATGAAAGAATTTTGTCAACGTGAGCATATCCGGCTTGATGTGTCATCAGTGGCTCACCCCCAGTCTAATGGTCAAGCCGAGAGAGCCAATCAAGAGATCCTGAGAGGCATCAAGCCCCGGCTTATGGTTCCTTTGCAGAGGACGTCGGGTTGTTGGGTGGAGGAGTTACCTTCTGTGATATGGAGCATCAATACCACCCCCAACAGATCTACGGGTTACACGCCTTTCTTCATGGTTTATGGGGCAGAGGCGGTTCTCCCCAGTGACATCCGTCACGATTCGCCTCGTGTGGCGGCTTATGTTGAAGCTGATAATGAAAGAGCACGTCGGGATGCACTTGACTTATTGGATGAGGAGCGTGACCTTGCGGCGGCTCGTTCAGGGATTTACCAGCAAGATCTGCGCCATTATCACAGCCGCCGGGTCAAAACCAGAACCTTTCAAGAAGGCGACCTGGTGCTCTGGCTTATCCAGGATCAAACTGATATGCACAAGTTATCCCCACCTTGGGAAGGACCCTTTGTGGTCAGCAAAAATCTGAACAACAGATCATACTACCTTATCGACATTCGAGACCACAAGGACTCACGCAAGTCGGAGGAGGAGACCCGCCGGCCATGGAATATTGCTCATCTTCGGCCTTACTACACCTGAGGCCATTGGCTCTGATGATGTACATATTTTTACAATGTATATATTATAAAGAAGCCGGCATCCCTGATAAATCCGGGCCTCTGTCATTTCATTTCTAAGAATAATGAGCCTTTATCACTGCAAATGGTCACTTGGGGGCTTCCTGCTCATTGAGCATAGCTGTGAATATCCCTCTTGAACCGGCTTATACGCCACCCTTACAGATGGTCACTTGGGGGCTTCCTGCTCATTGAGCATAGCTGTGGATACCCCTCTTGATCCGGCTAATACGCCACACTTACAAATCACTTGGGGGCTTCCTGCTCATTGAGCATAGCTGTGAATATCCCTCTTGATTCGGCTAAAATGCCACCAACCACTTGGGGGCTTCCTGCTCATTGAGCATAGCTGTGAATATCCGTCTTGGTCCGGCTTATACGCCATGGGTACAAAGCACTTGGGGGCTTCCTGTTCAAACATAGGTGTATTCACCAAAGAGAACATAGCATTACTACCCCCGTGAGCTGGTTTGGAACACCAGGTGTATTCACCAAAACTTTCCGGGTTCTCCTGCTTTGTAGAATCTGCCACTCCGCCCGGGTAATCCCGGAATGGCAAGCCGAACTCTTGACAAGTCAATCTTGCATAGACCCTGACCTTGTCAACATTAAAACGGTGGTCATGTGAGGCCGGATTCACAAAGTGTAAAAGGTTAACTCAGTGGCTTGGCGGCCCATGAAAGCCTCGGAGCTTTAGGCTTGGCGGCCTATGAAAGCCTCGTTTTCTCGATTTGATTCGTTATCTTTTTCTGAGCATTTTTTGGATTCATATATTTACACCACATTAACATGTGGCTGGAAACAATTCCGGCTATATAGCCTTCATGACTATGACTCATATTTGAGCATATTTGGAGTTTAACCAGGCCTGGTTTTGGTCTTAAAGTCGCTAGTGTAGGATTATGTGCTTGGAGTTCTGGCTCTAAGTTTTGGGATGATACCCCTTACTACCTAAGGCGTTGTAAGCCGGCAGTACATGACACTTAACAGGGAATTATGTGTTCAAATTTTTTGGGTTAAAACCCTTATTGCGCTAGTATGTTAAGCTAGCGGGTATCACAGGTACAATACATAATCTGGTGCACACATGTTGATAAAGTTATAAACATAAGTGGCGAATCTTCAACTTGACAGATCAATAGTATCATGCAAAACAAAAACATGCACGATGGCATGGCAGATCAAGAGTTTAACTAAGCCTATTACAAAGGCATCTGATGCCCCAAAGGAATAATTGTCTTGGCCGTTTCACAGAAAGCAGATGCTAAGCGGACCTACGGCTTACGACTCTTGGCCGTGCTGACTTGAGGTGTGTGGATCGTCCAGTGCCGGTTCATCTTCTTCCTCTTCACCCAATGGCTAGAAGTCAATGGTTGTCCAATCGATCCCAGTTAAAGCTCTGAATACAGCCTCATCACTTATAAGTGTTGATGGATCAACATTAGGGGCGTAAGTGTGCTTACGGATCGGAGGAGTTAGGTCCTCGGCATCATGAGTCGATGCCTTCACCTTCTTATTGTTGGCATCATATACCGGCTGGTAATGTGTAAGATCAGTGTCTGCAGCCAGTTTACTAGCCAGAGGACGCATTTCCCTTGTAATGGCAGCAAAGTCATCTGCGCTGAAGGGTGACCCATCTTCTTTTATGCTCGGGCAGCCATTTGCTAAATCTGCCGGTTCAAGATCAGCTAGCCATGCTTTGGCCCGGGTTAGTGCGGTAAGTGCACCGGCTCTCGCGGCTGACTTTTTAAACTCCTCAATCCGTGCAGGCAACATAGATAATTTCTCCAATGTATCCTTGATAAGGGTTGGAGCCAGCTTGTTGTGAGCAGCGGTGCAGATGACCCGTTGTGCACCAATATACAACTGCTCTATGAGCGTGTAGGCGGCTTTCAATTTCTTCCGCATATCTGACCCGAGATGAGTAACTTGGGATCCTGTATCATCAAGGACGTGTGTAAGCCGGAAGCACAGTGGAGAACATATGTTAAAAAGATTAAGAGGGAGCTATTTTACCGAAAACGGCAGCAGTCATGGCATTAATTTGCTGTTTTAAGCCAGCAAGTTCTGCGGATACCGGTTTAAGGGCCGCCTCAGCATCCTCAGCCCTCTTCAGCAGGGCTGCCTTCTCTGTGTCCCAACTAGCTTGCTCAGCTTTGAAGTTTTCCTTCAGTTTCTCCATCGCTGCTAAGGCACTAGTCAATTCATCCTTGGCCTTGGAGGTCTCTGCTTGTTGAGACTTGATGTTTTCTTGAAGGTCGGCGACTTGGGATTCTTTACTGTTAAGCTCAGTCTACAAGAGGTAAAACAATAAATGAGTTTGTAGTGAATTTATTTGAAGTCCCAAGCACAATACAGGTATTATACTTAGCACTTGGGGGCTAATGTCTAGTGCTTCTTAAAAATACTATGAAGTCCCAAGCACAATACAAGTATTATACTTGACACTTGGGGCTAATGCATATTGCTCTTGTCAAAGACGAACTCATTTACTGACCCGAACAAACGGTAATGATCCGGTCTATGAAGGTTATACATGGGATTATGGATCTCTTGCAAGACGATTAGTCTCGACTCAACAGATTTGTTAAGCCGACCCTTGGGGGCTATGGATGCAATGTTGATTCTTGCTAAGTTAAAGTCCCGGTTCAACATATTTATTAACCTGGCCCTTGGGGGCTACAGATGCAAAGTTGAAGTGCTGGTATTATAAAGTCCCAGTTCATATTGAAAGTATAAACCAGTCCTTAGGGGCTACTGGAGTTGATCTATGCAATCATTGAAGTTTACAACACATGTTATTCTAATAATGTCCAATAAACTTAGCGGCTAAGGGGAAGAATATTCATGTAACAAGGAGTTGCAGTGTTTACCTCATAGCGTTCCTTCATCAGGTTCACTAAGCTAGCTTCAAAGTCATGGTTAGTGTACAGACGGTTTAGGTAACCAGAGTGGAGGTCTTGAGCACTGAAATGAGTATAGCTCTCCAAATCTGCTTTCCACTTGCCTTTATCTTCAGCACAAATTTCTTCTTTAGCGTTGTGCTTAGATAAGACAGTAGGTTGACTAGGAGGTGTGAATCCAACGCTGGTGACGACAACGTCATCAGTCTTCTCCTCGGCGGGTTTAATTGGACTTGGCGGCTTAGAGATAGCCGGCTCAACATCCATATGATCCATAGAAGCTTCATGATTGAGATCATTGGCCGGCTTATTCAGCTTGGCTTTCTTGCTGGGTTTGGCTTGGCCCCTGAAAATAAGAAGTGTAAAAGAGGTCAGTATAATGATCAAGCATAATGTGTGAATGGTTAAAATGTATCCTTACGCAGGTATAGTTTTGAAAGCCAGGATTTGTGTCCCTGATGACTCGCCAGAGGAAGAATGAGAAGTCCCTGATAGTTTGAATCAGACGGGTTAAGAGGTTGTCGGAAATGACTTGCCTTGGGACAAATTATATCAGAAAGGTGAAGGCCCTCTGGGCGGCGTTTGCGAGCCGGCGTGTTTGGTAAGCCGGAAGAAGTGATCTGCCCACCACTATGTCGGGTGACCCGGTGAGCTTCGTGTTGCTGTTTCTTCAAAATGAAGTGGGGATCCAAGTGAGCTAGAGGGTGAGAAAAGCTTACCTTCCGGCTTGCTTGTCAGGTTTTCTGTGTTGGCAGAGGTTCTGAGCCGGAAGGAAGAATAATTACCTCTGCGTCACCTGCACGGATGCCTTCTGCGTTGTCCTGATAACAATCATTGTCAATGGGATGTATAAAAAAGGAGCCAAGAGAGTCAAGTTCTACCTCTGACTCATTATCGTTGTCATCATCAATGTTTAAGTCGGTGGTCTTCTTGGTAGATTTCTTGGTGGCTTTGGTTTTGATACGAGCCGTTTTGGCCGGTTTATCCTGCGTTTTCCTCTTCCAAAATGGATCGTCAGTCTGTTAAGATTGAAAAGATCATAAGTAGGCATAAAAATATGGATTAAGCAGAAGATGTGCAATTCTTACAGCTGGCGGCTTGTTGAAAGTGCAGAAAGGACTAAGTTCGGTTTTGCTGCACTCCTTTACAGGTTCATTCAGCAGCTTTTTGGTGGCTTCAGTAATTTCCGCATCAGACAGTTGAATGTCACAATGGCGCTGAGGATCTTTTATGTCACCAGTGTATTCGCACATTAAGCCGGGGCGACGGCTTAATGGCAAGATACTCCAAGACAGCCAGCACCGGAAAAAAATCGACACCGGTTAAGCCATTGGCCATAAAGGCTCTGAGCTTTGAAAAGGCTGGTGCATACTTGGACCGTTCCTTTGCATCAAGCCGTTGGGGGAGTGGATGTTTGTTGCTAAGTCGGTGGTCACGGACTTGGGTCCAATGTCTTGAGGGTGCAGTTGGAAGAAAGGAAGCACATCACAAAAAACTTTGAGCTGGGGGGGCTGAACCCTCGGCCCAAGTGGTCAGCAAAGACAATTACTTCTCCATCTTTTGGTTGAGGAGGAATTTCTTCACCAGGAGCTCTCCAATGGATGATCTCTTTTTTGGCTAAGGCGCCAGTAGCGAAAAAATTGTTCAGTTCTTCTTCGGTAACCCGAGATTTGACCCAATTGCAAGACGTGTATGTCTTAGCCATTTTCTCAAACAATCTGAAAGAAAGATTATGCCGGGTTAAGAGTGCATAGTTAAGCTGGCTTATGGTTTAAAGGCGGACAATAATAAAGCATGCATAGGTGTTGAGCCGGAGATTGGTATTACAAAGTTATAAGGAACCATTGGCGGCTTAAGAGGGGACTAATGATACCTGGCGGGTTATTATTTCTGAGTTAAGCTGCCCATACAGATATTGAAAGTACAGATCTGAGGATGAAAAAATCGCTAAGTGTTGAGAAAAACAGGTTTCACAGATTGATGCTATGATTTCGGATCTACGACACTTCAGTTAATGGAAAAATATTTAGACCTAAATATCATTACCCGAGCAGTTCATGGGTCCAGATCGGTTTTCTTATGCAGAGGAGATGTTCTAAATAGTAAAAAGGGGTGTTGCGACTACCACGACATGGGAGGAGTACCAAGTTCGAACCAAAAATCGCAAGCTGTAGTGGAAAGCAAGGATGAACTATGAAGAACTCGCGGAAACCCTAATGGATCTATGGGAAGAGGAAGAAGAAGAACTAACCAGGGTTGTTGAACAGCGGAGGCGCGTGGACGAGATCTGGTCAAATCAGGTTGATGCAGCGGCCGTTGTTGAGGCAAAGGCGAAGGTCGACGGCGGCGGCAGAGCTCGAGTGCTGGGGCGTCGGGAGGTGGAAGACAGAGACGAAGAGGCAGAGGGGGAAAGTGAAAGGGCCCCTGGCCCTATTTATAAGGCAAAGGGATAAGTGGCATGCGCGAGAATCAAGGAGGCCAAAAAATGGATATGTGACAGTATAGATGCCTCGATTTTCGGAGATTCATTAAAATAAAGGATATATGTTAAGATTTGGGTTTCGTGCAATATTAATGACAGATGACGTCACGGCGGGTTACCATGATCCTAGAAGATGACGTCATGGTGAGTTACCAGGTTTCGCAAGAATAATAAGGAAGGAATTTTTTCTAAGTGTTGAAGATTGATATGAATATGTTCAAATCAACCTGGGGCCTAATGTTGGGGATATAACTATTGGGTTTAACCCACCTAGGAGGGGGCCGGGTTAAGCCCATGGTGGTTTATCAAGACGAAGCCCGTGAAGATACTGAAGACGGTAGCTTACTACGCAGACTCATTGAGGGCCTGAAGCCCAAAGGCGACTTAAAGCCCAACAAGTGTAAACCGCCATATATGTATGACTTGTATTATAAGGCATGTGCAATTAGTCACCAAGCCGAACACGTTGTTTATGAGCCGACCGGGACTCCGTGAGCCGCCAGGCGTTAACCTGTGTATATAAAGGGACGACCCGGCGACTTAGGGCAAGAAACAAGAGATCGAAAGCTAGGTGAAGCGTATTCGCTCCCTGGTAATCGAAACACAAGCAATACCCACCTCAAACTGGATTAGGCCTTTACCTTCACCGCGAGGGGCCGAACCAGTATAAACTCCCTGTGTCCTTTGTCCTGTTTAACCCCTTTAAGCTAACCTTGTCGCGATGGCTCCACGACTAAGTCCTCACACTAGGACATCTGCCGTGACAATTCAACGACACCTGCAGAGAAGGTGTGCCTTACGGATCAAATTGGCTCTCTCGATGCGTGAGCTAACGCCCTAGCCTCTCTGACCATGAATGGCACATGCGTTATTCTCTAGAAGAGGCCTGGATGTAGTTGCATCGTCAGGCTGAGGTGTATCGGAAACAGAGAGGCACCATTAGCTGGACCCTGAAAGGCGATTCCCCCATTGCCTATTTCTTCGCTATTGCTAATAGTAGGCGGAGACGCTGCCTGATCGACAATCTGCTGATCGATAATGCCAGGGTCTCCGACCAGAATCTTATCATGGCCCATGTCGTGGATTTCTTCTCCTCTCTCATGTCTACCAAACCAGAGAATGGGTTTAGGCTTGCTCAATCCTTCAGGGCCGATCATGAGAAGATCACCTTAGAGGAAAATGATGCTCTACTGATCCCCCTGTCGGATGAAGAAATTTATGACACCATACGATCCGCGAACACTAACTCAGCGTCGGGCCCTGATGGCTTCTCCATCCCTTTCTTTAGACAGTTTTGGCCCCAACTGCGTCACCTCATTTGCACTGTCATCCAGGGATTTTGCTTGGGGACTGTTGATATTTCTCGGCTGAACTATGTTGTTCTTACCCGCATTCCTAAAATCAAGGGAGCTGACAAGATCACGCAATATAGACCGATTGCCCTCATTAATAACTTTGCTAAATTCCCGGCGAAAGGCTTTGCCACTCGACTCTCCCCCATTGCTCACCGGACCCTCATTCCGTCCCAGTCTGCCTTTGTTAAAGGCCGGTTCATTTTGGATGGCATCCTATGCCTTCACGAGATTGTTCATGATATCCGTGCGCAGGGCACCAAGGCAGCTATTCTCAAGCTAGATTTTGAGAAGGCCTACGACTTGGTTAGTTGGAAATTCTTACGTCAGGTGCTGTTGGCCAAGGGCTTTGATGGGGCCGTGGTTGACTCATGCAGTTGGTCACGGGCGGCCACACTGCGGTTTCGGGCATTGGGAGGGTCAGTAAGTTCTTTGCCAATGGTAGGGGCCTGAGGCAAGGAGACTTGGCCTCCCCTTTGCTATTCAACTTTGTTGCAGACGCTATGTCTCACATCCTTTCGTGGGCGGTGGCTGGGCACATCACCCTTGTTAGTTCTCACCTTATTCCTCAGGGCATCACCCACCTTTAATACGCGGATGATACCATCATCATGGTTGAACTCAACGAGGAGTGTATTGCTCACTTAAAGTTCCTCTTGTTATGCTTTGAAGCTTTGACCGGGCTCAAGATCAACTTTGCCAAAAGTGAAGTTATTATCACAGGGGTGTCGGATGCCGAGGCTCTTAGGGTCTCCCAACTCTTAAACTGTTCTCTTGGCTCTTTCCCTTTCAATTATCTTGGTCTCCCTATTTCCTCCGACAAATTGTTGGCGAGAGATTTTGCCCCGGTTGTCACGAAGGTGGGTAATCGGGTTATGCCTTGGAGGGGCAGGTACAACACTCAAGCGGGCAAGGTTGCCCTTATCAACGCTTGCCTCTCCTCCCTCCCCATGTTCCTGATGGGTTTCTATCTACTCTCTAGAGGGACTCACACGAGTTTTGACAAGCATAGGGGTGCCTTCTATTGGAATTTGGCTGATAACAAGCGCAAGTATGGGAGGGTGAAGTGGAAACTTATTTGTAGACCCAAGAGCCTTGGGGGGCTGGGCATCATTGATACATCGATTATGAACAAGTGCCTTATCATCAAGTGGTGGTGGAAAATAATGAACACCTCGAAGTACCCCTTGTGGCTTAGTATTCTCAAAGCTAAATATTTCCCTGTGTCTAGCCCATGTCTGCTCCTTCGGCGGGTGTTTCTCAATTTTGGAAAGATCTCGTCAAAGTGCGCCCGATGTTTCAATCCTTGGTTAAATTTGTGGTCCGTAATGGCAAATCTATCCGATTTTGGTTGGACTGGTGGTATGGGGAGTCTACTCTTGCGGTGACCTTCTCGGTTCCTTTTTCTTATTGTCCGGACCCAGAGATCTCTATCTTTGAGCTCTCCGAGAATAACCGGGACCTGGTCCTTCGACGCTCTCTGTCTCCTGAAGAGTTGGATGATTGGCAGTGCCTTGTTGCCTGGATCCCTGTGCTCTCGGAGGGGGGGGGGACTCGGTGGTCGGGCCCCACTCTGCCTTTGGCCGCTTCTCTGTTAAGTCTCTATATGCCAAACTAGTCTCAGGCTCTCCTACTACTAATTTTAAGTTGATTTGGTGCTTGTGGATCCCTCTTAAGATAAAAATCTTCCTTTGGCAAGCATTTAGAGGAAGGCTACCTACAACTGATCAGATTCATAAACGGAACGGTCCAGGTTCTGACAGGTGTGCTTTGTGTGGTGCACTCGAAGACACGGATCATATCTTCTTTTAATGTACCCTTGCCAATTTCGTATGGTGTTGCATCAGGTCCTAGCTTCACGTGTCTTGGAGCCCCTCCTCTTTCGCGGATCAGAGGGCCTTGGACAATGACCTTTCGTGGACCTCTAAACGGGTTTTGTGGGTGGGGTTTGCTGCGGTCTGTTGGTCGTTGTGGACTACTAGGAACAAGTTTACTATTGAACACTCCTTCCCGGCTAAACCTGTTGGCTGCTTATTTAAAACTTGCATGTTCTTGCAGCAGTGGAGATCATTGACTAAGGAGGTTGACCACAAGGCTTTTGATCTGATGACTTCAAAGATTCAGACTACTGCTTCTTCCTTGTCGCAACACCATCCCGGAGGATAGTGGAACTTGGAGGTCCCTTCTGCTGGGGTGCTTTTCATTTTCTGGCCTGCGTGCCATGTTATGGCTTGGGAGCCATGTACCAGTACTGCTGCTGTTATTGTTCGTCTTTGTGTTTTGGCTACTCGTCTGCTTGTCTTGTGAACACGGCTTGGTGGCTTTATTTATAAAGTTGGGCCGATGCCTTTCATCTAAAAAAAGTCCTTACCAACTAGATTGCAACGGGCACTGCTCTTCCAGTCCCTTAACATCTTTGGCTATTTTGACATGGCATAATCTTCGGCTAACTTCTTGACATCAGGTGGAAATTCATAACTATGGTTTAATGCGAGTAGTAGATTCTACTTGTGTCCAACCAAATCCTTGCTACCGATCGGGACTATTTTTCACAAGATGCAACCTACCATTTGGCTATACCTTTTTGCTGCGTCCTCTGGGGTGATGGGCTCGCCGCTCGGGCCAACTGCGGTGATTATAATTATACCTTCGTGAAGCTTGTTTGGATCCCTTGCCTTTCGGTTACTCTTCTTTGTGGCGGTCATGCTGGATGAAGTCATGTTAGTGTAACTCGTGTCCCCTGCCCCGGTGGCTAGTTCTACCTGTTCGTCGCTGCCCATCTCGACGTCGGGGATGGCCGAATCATCCACTCAGAGGCGCTCATTGAGGGAGTCCCGAATTAAGGGGTCCTTGGGCGTCCGGCCTGTTATCCAATGGGCCGGACTGATGGGCTGTGAAGACATGAAGGCCGAAGACCGTACTTGTGTCCGGATTGGACTCTCCTTGGCGTGGAAGGCAAGCTAGGAGACCAGCTATGAAGATTCCTTCTTATGTAACCGACTCCATGTAACCCTAGATCTCTCCGGTGTCTATATAAACCAGAGAGCATAGTCTGGATAGGACACATTCATTACCATATTCACATAGGCTAGACTTCTAGGGTTTAGCCATTACGATCTCGTGGTAGATCAACTCTTGTAACACTCATATTCATCAAGATCAATCAAGCAGGAAGTAGGGTATTACATCCATAGAGAGGGCCCGAACCTGGGTAAACATCATGGCCCCCGTCTCCTATTACCATCGATCCTAGACGCACAGTTCGGGACCCCCTACCCGAGATCCACCGGTTTTGACACCGACATTGGTGCTTTCATTGAGAGTTCCACTGTGCCGTCGGCAAAGGGCTCGATGGCCCCTTCGATCGTCAGTAATGATGTTGTCCAGGGAGAGACCTTCCTCCCTGGACAGACCTTCGTATTCGGTGGCTTCGTACTGCGGGCCAACTCGCTTGGCCATCTGGAGCAGATCGACAGCTACGCCCCTGGCCATCAGGTCAGATTCGGAAGCTTGAACTACATCACAGATATCCGTGGAGACTTGATCTTCAAGGGATTTGAGCTCGCGGCGATCGCTCCCCCTCACCCCGATGAAGGTGACTTAAATCTGTCACCGGATCACACCCAGGAGATGGTTCTTGCTGCTGCAACGGCCTTAGAGCCAAAGCAGATCGTGCCATCCGAGGCCGCAGAGTCCGCGGCGTTGGAGCCGCACACGGACTCAACGCCCTGCAATATTCGCTTTAACAGAACTTCGGACTTGTCTCCGGCTATCGATCTTCGAGTTCAGCGCCGCTGATGTTTTCCAGCACTCGCCTTTGGGCGACGTGCTAAAATCTTTAAAGAATTTGTCCTTGGAGAAGGACTCACAGCCGAACTACATCCGGTTCGAGCTAGAGACGGATGACGAAGAATTTTGCTTCCCACCCGCCACCCATTTCATAGCCACCGTCGATGACTTAACCGACGTGCTTGACTATGGCTCCGAGGACATCGACGGTATGGACGATGATGCCGATAAGGAGCAAGGCCAAGACCCGCCATTCACCGGACGTTGGACGGCTACCTCTTCGTACGACGTGTACATGGTTGATACACCCAAAGGATCTGGCGACGACAAAGAAGAGCTAGATGCGAATAAAACCTTTGAGACGCAGTCCAAGCGCCGACGCCCCAAACGCCGTCCTAAGCCTCGTCGCTCAAAGGACGGAAACTCCGGCACCGGAGAAAATAGTACTCCAGGCGACGCTGAAAACAATGAAGACCCTGTCGGAGCTGCATCCGATCAGGAGGAACACGGCAACAGGCAAGACAACCCTGATGAACAGGCCATAGAAGATGACTCGAAGGACGATAGTTACCGTGCACCCTCCGAGGAGGAGGCAAGCCTCGGCAACGAAGACTTCATCGTGCCTGAGGATCCTCTGGAGGAGGAATGCTTTAAGCTTCAGCTCATTGCCACTGCAAGGAGCCTGAAAAAGAAACAGCAGCAGCTTCAGGCTGAACAAGATCTGCTCGTCGACAGATGGACTGATGTCCTAACAGCCGAAGAATACGGCCTCAGGCGCCCAGCCAAGAGCTACCCGAAACACAGACTGCTACCTCAATTCGATGAGGAAGCACCGGAGCACGCATCTCCCTCGCGTAATGCGGAACGACCACCACGTGGTCGAGACAGGGTGGCCGACCGGCCACCCCGCGGCCGGGATAAAGCGGCAACTCAGGCCGAACAGCAGCCTGCCCCACCGCCTCATAAAAATAGAGACGGAAGAGTTCGAGGTCACATGTACGACCTCCGGCAGATCCTGGATGATAGAGCAGGACATACAAGATCGATCTACGGATCGCGAGGGCGTGCCTCGAGGCACGATGACGGCTACCTATTCAGACGTGATAAACCTAACCACGCCCGGGCCGAATACCGCAGACGGACTCCATCAGAGCTACGCCACGACGCGGCCCGATATAGAGGCATCGCACACCCTCTCTACTTCACAGATGAAGTACTGGATCACGAATTCCCCGAGGGGTTCAAGCCTGACAACATTGAATCATATGACGGCACAACCAATCTTGCAGTATGGATCGAGGATTTTATCCTCCATATCCATATGGCTCGAGGAGATGACCTCCATGCCATCAAATACCTCCCATTAAAGCTCAAAGGACCAGCTCGGCACTGGTTAAATAGCCTACCTGAGAATTCCATCGGCAGCTGGGAGGACTTGGAAGAGGCTTTCCTTGATAACTTCCAAGGAACTTATGTCCGGCGACCAGATGCCGATGACTTAAGCCACATAGTTCAACAACCTGGAGAATCAGCCAGAAAATTCTGGACTAGGTTCCTAACCAAAAAGAACTAGATTGTTGACTGTCCGGATGCCGAGGCCCTAGCAGCCTTCAAACACAGCATCTGTGACGAATGGCTAGCACGCCACCTCGGCCAAGACAACCCGAAGTCTATGGCAGCCCTTACGGCACTCATGACCCGCTTTTGCGCGGGTGAAGATAGTTGGCTGGCTCGCAGTACAAACACAGCCAACGAAACAGGCCCCTCCGAGGCCAAAAGCAGCACCGGCAAGCTCCGGCGCAACAGACACAAACGCCGAAGCAATGGCGATAACACCGATGACACTACAGTTCACGCCGGATTCAGTGGCTCCAAATCCGGCCAGCGAAAGAAGCCCTATAAAAGGAGCAGCGGAGGACCATCCATCTTGGACCGCATACTCGATTGTCCTTGCCAGATACACAGCACCCCAGACAAACCGGCCAACCATACTAACAGGGATTGCCGGGTCTTTAAACAAGCTAGCAAGATAAACAGCAGAAACAAGGAAAGGGAATCACAGAGCGAGGACGATGATGAGGAGCCCCGGCAGCCGAACACTGGGGGGCAAAAGAAACTTCCACCTCAAGTAAAAACGGTAAACATGATATACGCTACACACATCCCCAAAAGGGAGCGCAAGCGCGCAATTAGGGACGTCTATGCGTTAGAGCCAGTCGCCCCGAAATTCAATCCGTGGTCGTCATTCCCGATCACCTTCGACCGCCGAGATCATCCAACCAGCATCCGCCATGGCGGTTCAGCCGCACTGGTCCTCGACCCAATCATCGACGGATTTCACCTGACACGAGTCCTAATGGACGGCGGTAGCAGGCTCAACCTGCTCTATCAGGATACAGCACGCAAAATGAGCATCGACCCCTCACGAGTCAAGCCCATGAAGACTACTTTTAGAGGAGTCATACCAGCCATAGAGGCCCGTTGTACGGGCTCAATAACGCTGGAGGTAGTATTCGGTTCCCCGGATAACTTCCGAAGCGAAGAACTAATCTTCGATATCGTCCCATTTCGCAGCGGCTATCACACCCTGCTTGGACGAACCGCATTCGCTAGATTTAATGTGGTGCCACATTACGCTTATCTCAAGCTCAAGATGCCCAGTCCACGTGGCGTCATGACAGTAAACGGGAACACGGAACGCTCCCTCCGTATAGAGGAGCACACCGCCGCCCTAGCAGCAGAAGTACAGAGCGGCCTTCTCAAGCAGCATTACAATCCGGCTGCTGAGCCCCTGGACATCATTAAGAGGGTCCGGACCACACTGCAACAGGACAGCGCGGCTCGTCACGAGCCGAATTAGCAATTTGGCCTCGGTCCCAGCCCCGATGAGGCCATGGCATTAAATACCGCGAGTACATAAACTACGCACTCAAAACCCCATGGGTATTGACGGAGGCATAACTCGTTCGCAATCCACAGTACGGCTTGACCGACCCTGGGATTCGCATGCTTTTACCTTTTCTTTTTTACGGGTTTTCTTCTCTTTTCGAGGTCTGCACGGACAACCCGCCAGCAGAAGACACCAAGGAGGCAGGGAGCTCTGGCTTACAAGGGAATCCCCAGGTGGTCTCTACTAAACTATTGCCATAATTGCTTTTCATACTCGCATGTAGCTCGCCCTTGGTGGCGGCGTGTTAAATAGCCTTACTTGCTTATCGCATTACTTGTACAAAGTACGCCTCGACATACTAGTTACACCACAATGGTGAATACACGGTAGCGTCAGCTTATTACTTCATTTTCCTGTTTCCTCACCTCGGTATTAATTACTCATTGCACACATACACCATGGTACATATCACTACGCCAGGGGCTTCGTTACACCCCACTTCACGGCAATAAAAGTCCGAACACTTTTACAGTATAGTTCGGCACCCCGAACTTATAGCATTATATGCATTGGCTCCGAATCATGTCTTTGGTCAATAGTTGGGTTGCCCGTCTCCTGTGCTTACTACCTTACATTCCACTACATCGGCTAGGGTAGTAAAGGGAGAACTACTGCGATTGTGTCCCGGTTCTTCCGGATGAGCACCTCAGTAGAGAAAGCCGAAAACTGACTGTCATGATGCGGCGAGAGCCGGTCAGCTGTTCGAGAAGTTCTAAATCGTTGGAGATTTTTCCCGCTTCTTGCGAAGAATCAGTTTTCCCGATTAGGCGTGAATAAACGCCCCTAATTCGGCCTTCCAAACACCAGGGGCTTCGTCAACTTTCTTAATTGTCAAACTCCTATGGCTAAGTGAGGGCGGTAAAGGCCGCATAGTATGATTGCCTTGTTCGTTGCGCTAAACACCTCCTTTAAGGACCAGAATGTGGAGTAAAGAGTTTTTATATTCATCCCGAACACCCCTGTACTATCTACGTGGGGGCAGAAGCCGACGACTGGTCAACCCTCAGATTTAATAAACGGCCGCACAGGAGGTAAAATTTAAATCACAAGCATTATACTACATAACATCCTTGTTCCATATTATAGGACAAGGTAATATACATGTTCTCATGGGAATATAACATCCTTCGAACATTGCTCCGCTACAAGGCGGGACCCCTCCAGAACACCATCAAAATAGTGCTCGGGTCGACGATGCTCCTTGCCTTCCGGCGGTCCCTCGGTCATCAGCTTCTTGGCATCAAGCTTCGCCCAATGCGTCTTGACGCGGGCAAAGGCCATACGCGCACCTTTACAGACCGACCGCTTCACGGCTTCGAGCCGCGGACAGGCACGCACAAGCCGTTGCACAAGTCCGAAGTAGCTGCTAGGTATAGGATCGGCATGCCATAGCCGGACTATCAGGTCCTTCATGGCTAGCTCTGCCAACCTGTGCAGCTCGACCAACTGCTTTAGCTGGTCGCTGAAGGGCACCGGATGTTCGGATCCCAGATGTTGGGACCAGAATAGCTTCTCCGTAGACATCCCTTCTTCGGCTCTATAATGCTCGGCAGCATTTGACACACTGTGCAGCAGATCCGTAAACACCCCTGGAAAATCCGAATTCAGGATAAGTACAAGGAAACGTTTCTTCTAACTACTTGCTACACATGGTGACAGACTTACCCGCCGTAATCTTCTTGGCCGTCTGAATTTCCTGGAGGGCGTTTTGGGCTTCGGCTCGTGCATCCCGCGCGCTCTAGCGGGCCTTGGCCAATTCGGACTCTTGCGCCTTATAATTATGCTCCAAGGACTCAAATCTCTCTATCGCACCCTGGAGCTCTTGCTGCGCCTCGCCAACCCGGGCCTCATGCTTCTCACGTGAGGCGCGTTCCTTGGCCGCCTTGTCCTCGGCCTCGGCTAGCGCCTTTTTAAGGGCTGCCACCTCGGTCGTGGCCCCTAATAAAGATTATGATACTTTAGTCCGGACGGACTATTCATTTTTCGAAATGTACCCACAAGTTACTGCATACCTTGGCTGTCCTCCAGCTGCTTCTTCACGAGGCCGAGCTCCTCCTCGGCCCGCTCCAGTTTCCGCTTCAGTCTGGAGACCTCCGCAGCATGAGCAGTGGCAGCCTGAAGCGATACCTGCTTATTCACATAGACAACTCATGTTAGACTCCTGCGATATTTTTGATCCTCTGTTCGGCTTTTCTTCCCGAACACCAAACAGAGCATCACGGGCTACTGTCTACACTGTGATATTTTTCCTACAATCACATTACTTACCTCAAAGCCCGTTAGAAGGCTAGTGCAGGCTTCGGTCGGTCCGCTTTTGACGAACTGAACCTTTTCTATCACCTTGTCCATAAGGACACGATGTTCATCCACAATAGAGGTGCCTCGTAGCGCCTCCAGCAGATTATCCGGCGCCTCTGGTTGGACAGAGGTCACCGGTGGAACAGACACATTCCCTCCTTGCAGGGAATGCCGTTCGCTGGACCCTGGAGCCGTATAGATCTCCAGAATGGTATCCGGCTGGGGTCCAAAGGGAACTCGGGCCCCGTCACTAGTCCCCATGGGGAATTCTTTCCCCGCATGTCCCGCGGCCGAAAAGTCATCTTGGGGCGTCACCCCGATGATCTCCCCCCGGCCTGGGAAAGTCTTTTTGGACACCACCTCGTCACCACCCTTGGGTGAGACGGAATGAGCAGGTGGCGGAGATATGCTAGCCATCTCCTTTGAGTCCAGCGAATCCTCAGTCGAGGATTGCGGGGAGCCATCGTGTGCCGGACTGCAGTAACAAGGCTTACAGTATGTCAATACTACAAACCAGGAAGGCCATACGTTTGCGGATTCTGGTACTTACGAAGCGGCCCGAGGCTTGGTCCGGCAAGGTCGCTCCGGACTGCTATCAATATCCCACACGGAGTTATCCGCTTGGGAGCCTTTAACCCTCTTAGGCGCTTTCGCCTCAGGATCCGCGGGGGCCGCCCTCTTCTTCCTCCCCACCTTAGGTGGGGAATCATTTTCTTCTTCTTCCTCTTTGTCGTCGTCATCGGACGAGGAGGAAGCCTCGTTCTCAGACGACATGTCCGGAGCGCCTTTTTGGCAAGGGCCCTTCTTGGCCCCTTTGGCCGCTTTCTTGGCTGTCTTCTCTGGCACGTCATACGGTGCCGGAAACAACATCTTCGTCGGAAGTGGGAATTCTTCCTCCTGAGGAAGCGGAGCCGGACAGTCAATCTGCTCCGCCACCTTGATCCAGGCCTGGTAAAGTAGGTGGAGGAGCTCAGTATCCGTCCTCAAAATATGCCGGTGAAGGGTATACCTCGAAAACATTAAAAGACTTACCGGATTGGCCTGGCGCTTTGAGCTAAGCCCGCGATTTTCAGTCGTGGGCGGGGGCGTCTCACCAGCCTTGAAGAGCGCTTTCCAGATGCCTTCGTGCGTTGTGCCAAAGAGCCCTCGCAGCGTCTGGTGCTCGGCGGGGTCGTACTCCCACAAATAGCAAGCCCGGCGTTGGCACGGAAGGATCCGGCGAATGAGCATAACCTGGATCACATTCACAAGCTTGATCTTCTTGGTTATCATGTTCTGGACGCATGTTTGGAGCCCAGTTATCTTGTCCAAGGATCCCCAGGTCAGGCCCTTCTCTTGCCAGGAAGTGAGCCGCATCGGAACTCCGGATCGGAATTCGAGGGCTGCTACCCAATCGGCGTCACGCGGCTCGGTGATGTAAAACCACCCCGACTGCCATCCCTTCACCGTCTCCACGAAGGAGCCTTCGGGCCAGGCGACATTGGGCATTTTTTCCACCATGGCGCCTCCGCACTCTGCTTGTTGACCGCTCACCACCTTCGGTTTCACGTTGAAGGTCTTTAGCCATAGGCCGAAGTGAGGCGGGATGCGGAGAAAGGCTTCGCACACAATGATAAATGCTGAGATATTGAGTATAAAGTTGGGGGCCAGATCGTGGAAGTCCAACCCATAGTAAAACATCAATCCGCGGACAAATGGATGAAGGGGGAATCCCAGCCCGCGGACGAAGTGTGTGAGAAACACAACCCTCTCATGGGGCTCGAGGGTAGGGACGATTTGCCCTTTTGCCAGGAGTCGGTGAGCAATCTCCTTGGCTAAATAGCCGGCCTCCCGGAGCTCCGCGATGTCCTTCTTCTTAACGGAGGAGGCCATCCACTTGCCTCCAGCTTCGGATCCGGACATGATTGGAGCGCCTTCTCAAACGAGGAAAAGCTAAAGCTTGGGCGCCAGAGCTCGAGGACGGAAGGACTAAAGATGAAGAAGGGTGTGGGTAAAGGGAGAGTGTCCTTATCCCCTTATAAAGGCCGCGAATATTAAGCGCCTCTCCACTCGTCCTAAAAACTCGCGTGTTCCCAAGGGCTGTATAAACGGCACAGTTGAGCTACCCATGCCCGCATTGATGAGAATCCCGCAATAAGGGGACACGATCTCTGTTTTGACAAGACATGCCAATAGCAATCGCGTCTCGAAACGTGGGATGGCAGAAGAAAAACGGTTCGAAATTATGACCGGATAGACGCGATGTCGTGTTGAAAAGAAGCTGTCAACAGATTAGTTTCGTGCAAATATTATATTCTCTATGCGATTGTGTGTGGTGTGCGTAACAGGTCCGGATACGATTGTTGCATCCGAAGACTATCTTGGAGTTCTGAGAAAGGGAACCTGCCTTGCAATGCCGAAGACAATCTGCACGCTGGACTCCTCGTCATTGAAAGCCAGGTTCAGGGGCTACTGGGGGAGTCTCGGATTAAGGGGTCCTCGAGCGTCCGGCCTGTTATACAATGGGCCGGACTGATGGGCTGTGAAGACATGAAGGCCGAAGACCGTACTTGTGTCCGGATTGGACTCTCCTTGGCATGGAAGGCAAGCTAGGCGACTGATACGTCTCCAACGTATCTATAATTTTTTATTGTTCCATGCTATTATATTATCCATCTTGGATGTTTTATTGGGCCTTATTATTCACTTTTATACTATTTTTGGGACTAACCTATTGACCCAGAGCCCAGTGCCAGTTCCTGTTTTTCCCTTGTTTCAGTGTTTTGAAGAAAAGGAATATCAAACGGAGTCGAAACGGAATGAAATCTTCTGGAGAAGTTATTTTTGGAAGGAAAGCAACCCGGGAGACTTGGATTCCACGTCAAGAAAGCAACGAGGGAGGCACGAGGCAGGGGGGGCGCCCACCCCCCTGGGCGCGCCCTCCACCCTCATGGGCCCCTCGTGGCTCCCCTGACGTACTTCTTTCTCCTATATATACCAATATACCCTAAAAACTTCGGGGAACAGAATAGATCGGGAGTTCCGCCGCCGCAAGCCTCTGTAGCCACCAAAACCCAATCGGGACCCTGTTCCGGCACCCTGCCGGAGGGGGGAACCCTCACCGGTGGCCATCTTCATCATCCCGACGCTCTCCATGACGAGGAGGGAGTAGTTCACCCTCGGGGCTGAGGGTATGTACCAGTAGCTATGTGTTTCATCTCTCTCTCTCTCTCGTGTTCTTGATTTGGCACGATCTTGATGTATCGCGAGCTTTGCTATTATAGTTGGATCTTATGATGTTTCTCCCCCTCTACTCTCTTGTAATGGATTGAGTTTTCCCTTTGAAGTTATCTTATCGGATTGAGTCTTTAAGGATTTGAGAACACTTGATGTATGTCTTGCCGTGCGTATCTGTGGTGACAATGGGATATCACGTGATCTACTTGATGTATGTTTTGGTGATCAACTTGCGGGTTCCGCCCATGAACCTATGCATAGGGGTTGGCACACGTTTTCGTCTTGATTCTCCGACAGAAACTTTAGGGCACTCTTTGAGGTTCTATGTGTTGGTTGAATAGATGAATCTGAGATTGTGTGATGCATATCGTATAATCATACCCACGGATACTTGAGGTGACATTGGAGTATCTAGGTGACATTAGGGTTTTGGTTGATTTGTGTCTTAAGGTGTTATTCTAGTACGAACTCTAGGGCTGTTTGTGACACTTATAGGAATAGCCCAACGGATTGATTGGAAAGAATAACTTTGAGGTGGTTTTGTACCCTACCATAATCTCTTCGTTTGTTCTCCACTATTAGTGACTTTGGAGTGACTCTTTGTTGCATGTTGAGGGATAGTTATATGATCCAATTATGTTATTATTGTTGAGAGAACTTGCACTAGTGAAAGTATCAACCCTAGGCCTTGTTTCCTAGCATTGCAATACCGTTTACGCTCACTTTTATCGCTTGCTACCTTGCTGTTTTTATATTTTCAGATTACAAAAACCTATATCTACCATCCATATTGCACTTGCATCACCATCTCTTCGCCGAACTAGTGCACCTATACAATTTACCATTGTATTGGGTGTGTTGGGGACACAAGAGACTCTTTGTTATTTGGTTGCAGGGTTGCTTGAGAGAGACCATCTTCATCCTACGCCTCCCATGGATTGATAAACCTTAGGTCATCCACTTGAGCGAAATTTGCTACTGTCCTACAAACCTCTGCACTTGGAGGCCCAACAACGTCTACAAGAAGAAGGTTGCGTAGTAGACATCAAGCAGTTTCTGGCGTCGTTGCCAGGGAGGTGAGTGCTTGAAGGTATATCTTTAGATCTTGCAATCGAATCTTTTTGTTTCTTGTTTTATCACTAGTTTAGTCTATAAAAGAAAACTACAAAAAAATTGAATTAAGGGTGCCTCATGTGCTTCATCTTTTCAATATCTTTCGTGAGAATGATGGAAAGGAAAATTGTGCTCAAGTACTAGAAGAAGAATTACATAGAATGCTTGGCATAAAATATGTGAATGATGAGCATGATTGCAATGTTGTTAGTGTGAATTCTTTTAATACCCATGATGCTAATGATATGCAAAGCCACAAGCTTGGGGATGCTATGTTTGATGAAGATGATATTTTTTGTCCCCCAAGCTTTGATGAGCAAATTTACTATGACGAAAGCATGCCTCCTATCTATGATGATTATTGTCATGACACGTATGCTTTAAACAATAATGATAACCATGAAACTTGTCATCTTGATCTTAATTCTCAATCATATGATAGTTATTTTGTTGAGTTTGCTCCCACTACTATTCATGAGAATAAATTTGCTTATGTGGAGAGTAATAAAAATTCTATGCTTGTAGATCATGAAAAGAATGCTTTAGGTGCTGGTTATATTTTTGAATTCATTCATGATGCTACTGAAAAATATTATGAGGGAGGAACATATGCTTGTAGGAATTGCAATAATACCAAGTTTCCTCTCTATGTGCATAAAATTTTGAAGTTATGTTTGTTTTGCCTTCCTATGCTAGTTGATTATTGTTCCCATAAATTGTTTGCTCACAAAATCCCTATGCATAGGAAGTGGGTTAGACTTAAATGTGCTAGTCATATTCTTCATGATGCTCTTTTTATGTTTCAATTCTTATCTTTTTTGTGAGCATCATTGAAATCATCATGCCTAGCTAGGGGCGTTAAACGATAGCGCTTGTTGGGAGGCAACCCAATTTTATTTTAGTTTCTTGATTTTTGGTTCTGTTTAGGAATAATAATCCATCTAGCTTCTGGTTAGATGTGTTTTCATGTTTTAATTAATGTTTGTGCCAAGTAGAACCTTTGGGAAGACTTGGGTGAAGTCTTTATGATCATGCTGTAAAAAACAGAAACTTTAGCACTCACGAGATTAGCTAAAACTTTTTATTGGAGAGTGCTATTTAGTTGATTCTTTTTGAAGATGATTACTAGACAAATTCCTCATGTCCACCAATTTAGTTTAGAATTTTTGGAGTTCCAGAAGTTTGCGTTAGTTACAGATTACTACATACTGTTCTGTTTTTAACAGATTCTGTTTTTCGTGTGTTGTTTGCTTATTTTGATGAATCTATGGCTAGTAAAATAGTTTATAAACCATAGAGAAGTTGGAATACAGTAGGTTTAACACCAATATAAATAAAGAATGAGTTCATTACAGTACCTTGAAGTGGTGTTTTGTTTTCTTTCGCTAACGGAGCTCACGAGATTTTCTGTTAAGTTTTGTGTTGTGAAGTTTTCAAGTTTTGGGTAAAGATTCGATGGACTACGGAATAAGGAGTGGCTAGAGCCTAAGCTTGGGGATGCCCAATGCACCCCAAGGTAATATTCAAGGACAACCAAGATCCTAAGCTTGGGGATGCCCCGGATGGCATCCCCTCTTTCGTCTTCATTCATCGGTAACTTTACTTGGAGCTATATTTTTATTCACCACATGATATGTGTTTTGCTTGGAGCGTCATTTTATTTTCTTTTGTTTTGCTTGCTGTTTGAATAAAATACCAAGATCTGAAATTATTAAATATTAGAGGGTCTTCACATAGTTGCATAATTATTCGACTACTCATTGATCTTCACTTATATCTTTCAGAGTAGTTTGTTGTTTGCTCTAGTGCTTCACTTATATCTTTTAGAGCATGGTGGTGGTTTTGTTTTATAGAAAATATTATTATCTCATGCTTCACTTATATTATTTTGAGTGTCTTAATGTGACGCCCCCGATTTGACCGTACACTAATCATACACGCAAATGTGTACGATCAAGATCAGGGACTCACGGGAAGATATCACAACACAACTCTAAAAATAAAATAAGTCATACAAGCATCATAATACAAGCCAGGGGCCTCGAGGGCTCGAATACAAGTGCTCGATCATAGACGAGTCAGCGGAAGCAACAATATCTGAGTACAGACATAAGTTAAACAAGTTTGCCTTAAGAAGGCTAGCACAAACTGGATACAGATCGAACGAGGCGCAGGCCTCCTGCCTGGGATCCTCCTAACTACTCCTCGAAGCCGAACTCCATGTAGAATCATCCCCGGGATCTCTAGCTCCTGGACTCCAGCATCTGGTTGCGACAACCAGGTATAGAAAGGGGAAAAGAGGGAGAAAAGCAACCGTGAGTACTCATCCAAAGTACTCGCAAGCAAGGAGCTACACTACATATGCATGGGTATATGTGTAAAGGGCCATATCAGTGGACTGAACTGCAGAATGCCAGAATAAGAGGGGGATAGCTAATCCTGTCGAAGACTATGCTTCTGGCCACCTCCATCTTGCAGCATGTAGAAGAGAGTAGATGGTAAGTTCACCAAGTAGCATCGCATAGCATAATCCTACCCGGCGATCCCCTCCCCGTCGCCCTGTTAGAGAGCGATCACCGGGTTGTATCTGGCACTTGGAAGGGTGTGTTTTATTAAGTATCCAGTTCTAGTTGTCATAAGGTCAAGGTACAACTCCGGGTCGTCCTTTTACCGAGGGACACGGCTATTCGAATAGATAAACTTCCCTGCAGGGGTGCACCACATAACCCAACACGCTCGATCCCATTTGGCCGGACACACTTTCCTCGGTCATGCCCGGCCTCGGAAGATCAACACGTCGCAGCCCCACCTAGGCTCAACAGAGAGGTCAGCACGCCGGTCTAAATCCTATGCGCGCAGGGGTCTGGGCCCATCGCCCATTGCACACCTGCACGTTGCGACGGCGGCCGGAAGCAGACCTAGCCTAGCAGGCGTTCCAGTCCAATCCGGCGCGCGCCACTCCGTCGCTGACGTCAAAAGAGCTTCGGCTGATACCACGACGTCGAGTGCCCATAACTGTTCCCGCGTAGTTGGTTAGTGCGTATAGACCAAATGGCCAGACTCAGATCAAATACCAAGATCTCGTTAAGCGTGTTAAGTATCCGCGAACGCCGACCAGGGCCAGGCCCACCTCTCTCCTAGGTGGTCTCAACCTGCCCTGTCGCTCCGCCACAAAGTAATAGTCGGGGGCCGTCAGGAACCCAGGCCCACCTCTACCGGGATGGATCCACCTGTCCTTTCAGCCCCCTCATCAGAATCACTTGCGGGTACTCAACGAGCCGACCCGACTTTAGTCACCACATGTGTCATGTATATAAAGTATATAGTATATACCCGTGATCACCTCCCGAAGTGATCACGACCCAGTAGGATAGCATGGCAGACGGACAAGAGTGTAGGGCCACTGATGGAACACTAGCATCCTATACTAAGCAGTAGGATAGCAGGTAAGGGTAACAACTGTAGCAATTATGACAGACTATGCAACAGTATAGGATTAACGGAAAGCAGTAACATGCTACACTACTCTAATGCAAGCAGTAGAGAGTAGAGTAGGCGATATCTGGTGATCAAGGGGGGGCTTGCCTGGTTGCTTTGGCAAGGAAGGGTCGTCAACTCCGTAGTCGAACTGGGGTCACCGGCAGTCTCGGGGTCTACCGGAAAGAAGTAACGAAGGGGGAACACAATAAATAACAAAGCAATCAAAGCATCGCAAAGCGTAACATGGCAATACGCGGTGCTAGGTGTGCCCTAACGCGGTATTAGGTGATACCGACGAAGGGGGGAAACATCCGGGAAAGTATCCCCGGCGTTTCGCGTTTTCGAACAGATGAACCGGAGGGGAAAGTTGTGTGTTCGCTATGCTAGGGATGTGTGGCGGACAAACGGGCTGCGTATCCGGATTCGGCTTGTCGTTCCGAGCAACTTTCATGTACAAAGTTTTTCCATCCGAGCTACGGATTATTTTATATTAATTTTAAAGATTTAAATCATTTTTAGGATTTATTTAATTAATTTAATCAACATTATCCAGAATAGTAAAAGATGACCTCAGCATGACATCATGCTGACGTCAGCAGCCAACTGTGCAGTTGACTGGGTCAACTACGTGTGGGTCTCGCATGTCATACACTGCTTAGTTTAATTAGGGTTTAGCTAATTAATTACTGTTTAATTAAATTAACTAATTAATTAGATTAATTTAAACATGATTAATTAACTTAATTAATTTACTAATTAATTAATTAACTAACTAATAATTTTATTAATTACATTTTCATTTCCTTTTTATTTTCATTTTAGGGGTGTGGGGCCCCTACATCAGTGGCCCAGGGGCATCGGGCCCCACCCGACAGTGGCCCAGGAGGCCGACCGGGGCGGGCGGGTGGTAACGGGCGTGGGCGCCCGTCGGGGCTGACCCTAGCGCGGCGGGCAGAGCCCCGGGGCGCCGGATCGGGGCGCCGACCGGCCGGGGCCGCGGTTGGCGGCGACGGCGAGCGAACGGCGGGCGTGCGGGCGAGGCCAGGGAGGACGGCCAAGGGCGCGGTCGGTGGCCACGGCTGGCCGGGAAGGCACGACGGGGCGGAGGAGACGGGGCGACGGTGAGTGCGCAACGGGCACGGCCGAAGCGCGTCGACCGCGCGTGGGGGGTGGTGACCGTGGCGACCCAGGAAGAAAGGGGGCGAAGGGGGACGGTGGCGCTCACTTGCGAGCAGGGAAGGGGGGCGACGGGGCGCGTTGGCATCGGTGAGGGAGAGGCGATGGGGCGACGCCGACTAGGTGGCGGAGCACGGCAGCAACGAGGCGGCGCCGGGGATGGGCGCCGACGTCGGAGGCGCAGGGTGGCGCGGGATCGAGCCCCTCCCCGATCCAGAACCAGTCGAGTGGGAGGGGTCCGGGAGGAGGACGAGTCGTCGGGCGAGAGGGGGGGTTCTCGGCGAGGTGCGCCGCGGGGCGCCGGCGTCGAGGATCAGCGGCGGGGTCGAGGGGCGAGCACGATGGGGTCGTGCCCTCGATCCAGATCGTGGGAGGGAGTGGGAACAGGGGGAGTGGGGGATCGGGTGAGTAGCTAGGGTTCGGTCGAGGGGGTATGTTATGGAGGGGAGTAGGTGGGCTGGCCGGTTGGGCCAGGTGGGTCGGCCAGCTGGGCCGTCTGGTCCAGTTGGCCAGGGGGCTTTCTCTTTTTTTTTATCTTTTCTTATTTTCTTTTCTGTTTTATTTATTTTAGTTAGCAAAACAGTTTTACAAAAATACAACCCCTACTCCTAAATTAGCATAATAACATAGGCCACCTACTCCAAAAAGTTTGGTGATTATATAAACTAGATTAACATTTGTTTAGTATTTAAAAGCATTTAAATAATTGTTTTGCTGCTGTTTTTACTTACTATAGTGCAGTCAAATACTTTACAAAAGTTGGGTTTCTTCACCAATATTTAATATGGACTATTTGGCTCACTCCGAACATTTTAGTTTTAATATTTGTAAACTTTTATTATTTGCTTTTATTTACATTTTGAATTTGTTTTGGTTCTAAACTATCGAGAGTTTATCAACAGTAAACGGGGTGACGTGGCATCGTTAACGTGGGATTACTGTAGCTCAATTATCCGGGTATCACAATTCTCCTCCACTACAAGAAATCTCGTCCCGAGATTTAAGAGAGGAGTAAGGGGGAAAGTTCTGGTTACGATATTCTAACGGATCTTCTCGAAGAAGTTAATCCTTTGGTTGATGTCTTCAATTCTTTATTCCAATGCATCATGATGAAGTCGTCGTCCTTCCTTCGGGAACTCCATCGTACTTACGAAAGGATAAGGGGACATTACGGAAAAACGGGCCGCTACAACGTTTGTTTATCTAGTAGATAACATCAGGGGGGTGGCGGGAGGTAACCCTCGAATTGAAACTTAAGACATTATTGAGAGCAAGTAAGAAGGTGCAAAATAGAAGTTTCAAGCGCATAGACAATCGTTCGTTGCCTGATACGAAATGTGATAGGGGTTCAGAGAAAATGGGAAAGTATTGCGTCTGGTACCAGAATAGATCACTAGGCAGGTGGCCCGTGAATCACATACAAAGTCAAGCGCGAGGAATATCTTTGATAACATGGTGTACAGGAGAGTCAGGTTTCGATCCTGTGGAACTGTGGGTTATGGGCCCACCATGTGGATTAAAAGTAGGAGGAACGGTGACATCTTGCCCGGTCATGATAGCAAGGCATGTCAGAGGGTAGCCTGCCAGTTATGTCGGCAACAACGTCGGTACCAAGGGCGAGGGACAAAGAGAACCATTTTCTTGCTCGTTGAACGAGGCGGACCAATAGGCAATGTTCTCGTCCATCGGTGGCTAACGGAATGTCATCAACAATAGTAACAGGGTCTTACTGACAGAGTGGTACAACAAGGTGCTTACCTAAGCAGGGAAATGTCACTGCTCAGTTAAGTCAGACTACTGGAAAGGTTAAATAATACAATGGAAAGGATAGTATGATTATCAGATTAAACAAAACAATGGAAAGGAAAATGTGTTTAAACACATATTTCAGGGGTATATCCTTCCCAAGGACAAGCAGAGCATGATAACCATGATAGGATATTATGTAGAAAACCCTCTAGGTAAGGGGAGAGAATTTTCATGACATTACCCATACAACGGTGTTTGGATAATTGAGCAAGAAAACATTTAGCATTGGGCTTCAAATGTTCTTGTCGAAAATCGGAGTACCACAGACATGCTTCGGGATAGCATTGACATGGTCTTCAAGCAAAGGTCAGACTACTGGAAACACAAAGGATCCATCAGGATAAACTTATTAAACAAGGCATTCAATTTCCTAATGGAAAAATGGTTAACCTTGTTAAAAAGGAAACTATAACAATAGGCCCTTCGGCCAGGTGTGCTAGGCATGACATCACCTTACCGGGTCATATAAAGACCAATGTTATAACTCTTGAAAATATGTTCCAACCATCGTCTCTGACCAAGGTTCAGATCCGATGGGCGTCAGGATACCTTAGACTCAGGATGCCTGAGAAGAAAAGGTGCAACACAATTTGACGAAATGGCATGGTAAGATCCTCGGGGAATGAACTATGGGAGTGAGTTCCGAAACAAGAGTTCATCATTAAACTAAGGAGAGGATGAGGAGGTGGCTGATGGACTCGACGACATATCATCAAAATTTCCAAAAAGATGGATTTCCACAATTATGTGGATAAGGAGATAACATTTGTCAGATCAAATGATATAATGATGTGTGCTCGAGGAAAACATACGAAATTAACCATTTGTTGAAAGGCGCACCCGTAATATGGGCTTAGGTAGCATGATCAACGTTAGAATGGTGATTCGATAACCATTAATCTAAGAATGAACGACGACCAATAACTTCAAAGCAATAGGGTTGCTAGAAGGGCAGAATCCAAGTTGCACCGTTGGCTTGTAGGTATCCCGGTTAGAACCAACACGGGGACCAATAAAGAATGGTGATTGTGATAAGTATCACTATACCAAGAATTCTTAAAAGATGGAGCAATCCTCACAACATTCTTGACATCAAAGATGGTAATACTCCGCGGTAGAACTTAACATAAGTTGGATAGCAGGGAAATCAAGATACAGCACAAAATATGAACAAGTTTGTGTTGGGGGGAGGCAAGAATGTTGTCGATGATAACACAATTCATCGAGGGGCAAGGATGGTATTTCTCATCCTGAATTTCGACACACAACTTGGAAGAAGTCAAATTGTTGACAATGATCACGACAAATTTGTCGAGAGGTTTTCAAGAAGATGTAACTGATCGACGATGACATCAAGTCAAAGGAATGATGAAAGCGAAAGGTTATTGGAACCACGGGTAGGACACAAACTCGAAATCAAGTTTGCTGTTCAAGGAGAAGTGATATGACGAGGAAGATCGACGTAAGATTAGCTCACCATCGAAGGTTGTGCTCCGTGATTAAGGACCAGGTAGCACAGTTAAAATCAGCACGATAATGATGTAGCCGAGTAGGCTAGGAATGACGTGATCGAGTTCAAACTCGTAACTAATGAAGGTTACCAAGAGTTGTTGAATCGCAGTGCGGACTCGATTCAGTTGTCGGTGTCCTTGAGGGGTTCTAACAACTCAGAACCCGTTGGAAAAATGGAATCGGCAAGAATATTAGTTGATGAAGAACTCATAAGAAGTTATGTTGCTCGTGATAATCTCGAGATACCAGGGGGTAATACTCGACGACAGATCAAAGTAGAGGTTAGATTGGGTTTTTCTCTGCAAAAGTCAAGTGCTTAAACTTGCACGAGAAATGGTGTTTAAAGGAGAACGTGGTCGGAACCATGATTGCAAAAGGCCAGATCCCAGATATAAGATGAACTTATACCAAGGGAATAACTAATTTTAAAAGAAGCTTCGACGAGGAGATCTACATCGTGTCCATGGGCATGAACACAAAGTTCAAGGTCGAATCCCACTTCTCCAATGCATATCCTTTCATTTACTTCTCGCATTCGATGAAGTTGTAGTGTTGAAATTTTATATGGCAAAATACCAGAAGAGTATGACTCGTGAAAACTTTCGAGTTCACACATATTAAGGAAGGCATAGGTTCAAGCCATTGGGGCTTCTTAGAACATATACCACGAACTTCAGAAGTAAATAACACAAGCTCAAAAGTAGAGCATGGTTGACAAAGCAGAGGATACAATTTACCAGAGGCATTATGTATCCGAGAAGAGACTCACAAAGTTATTGAATATGAAGGACGTCGTCGGATAAAATCCAATAAAGGTTTTGGTGGTCCTCAAGGGATCGGATGTGAGCATCGATACTCAACCAGAAGAAGAAAGAAAGCAAGGCAATCAGGATATCAAAACAACTGACTAATTCAAAGCTCAAATGCAAAGGAATTATGAGTTCCAAATCAAGGGATCAGAAGCAATGTTCTGATTAGGGATGGATAAGTTGAATAGTCTTAGGGGTACAATCGACGGCAATTGGATTGGTTGAGAACCAGCTCATGTTCAAAATGACATCTGAGCCAGATAGATAATTTAAAAGGATCAACCGATGATTGCGTGCATCCGTACTCATGTTGAATCAACAGGGTCAAAATGACGGTGTCAAAGGAGACTAATGAATATTGCCAGATATATGGGAAGCATCCATAATGTAAGTACACAAGTATTTGCAGAGCAATAAAGCTGCTAAGGATTTTCGGAGGATTGAATAGTTTCAAAGACTTTTGTGAAACACCTGAACAACTGGGGATGAGCGGATACTCGGAAGTGCGAGAAATTATTCTTAGGGGTATTCAGGTGGCAAAAACTGTATAGCAGTAAGCTCAAAGGATTCTTGGAACAACGGAGAGCGGTTCGAGGCATCTTGTCTTAACAAGATCAACTTGGAATAGAATTAAGAACGACGGTTGTAAGTATTTATCCATAGGGATAGATCAGTGGTAGGGAATTGCAAAAGCAACGAGCACAAAGTCTCGAAAGAGTATCGGGGAGTAACTTCGAAATCTTCTAGTGCAGTAGGCGATCATCTGTGATAAGGGGCTCTCCGGGAGACGTAGTTACGAGAACCTAGAGTCAGATTTAGTAAAATCATTTAACCCGAATAGAAGAGAGATCAGAGTCCCAGAGTAAGGATCGAGGAGTAAAAGATCCTAATACCACCCAATGGCGACGTGGGCCCGTAAGCCACACAGCCATGTTAGTAAAAGTTTTTCAATGTCTAGACTCGACTTCGGCCAAGGAGTGTGGAAAGGGGGATTCCTACAGGCAGTCGGCTCTGATACCAACTTGTGACGCCCCCGATTTGACCGTACACTAATCATGCACGCAAACGTGTACGATCAAGATCAGGGACTCACGGGAAGATATCACAACACAACTCTACAACATAAATAAGTCATACAAGCATCATAATACAAGCCAGGGGCCTCGAGGGCTCGAATACAAGTGCTCGATCATAGACGAGTCAGCGGAAGCAACAATATCTGAGTACAGACATAAGTTAAACAAGTTTGCCTTAAGAAGGCTAGCACAAACTGGTAGCAACGATCGAAAAGGCAAGGCCTCCTGCCTGGGACCTCCTAACTACTCCTCGAAGCCGAACTCCATGTAGAATCATCCTCGGGATCTCTAGCTCCTGGACTCCAGCATCTGGTTGCGACAACCAGGTATAGAAAGGGGAAAAGAGGGAGAAAAGCAACCGTGAGTACTCATCCAAAGTACTCGCAAGCAAGGAGCTACACTACATATGCATGGGTATATGTGTAAAGGGCCATATCGGTGGACTGAACTGCAGAATGCCAGAATAAGAGGGGGATAGCTAATCCTGTCGAAGACTAAGCTTCTGGCCACCTCCATCTTGCAGCATGTAGAAGAGAGTAGATGGTAAGTTCACCAAGTAGCATCGCATAGCATAATCCTACCCGGCGATCCCCTCCTCGTCGCCCTGTTAGAGAGCGATCACCGGGTTGTATCTGGCACTTGGAAGGGTGTGTTTTATTAAGTATCCGGTTCTAGTTGTCATAAGGTCAAGGTACAACTCCGGGTCGTCCTTTTACCGAGGGACACGGCTATTCGAATAGATAAACTTCCCTGCAGGGGTGCACCACATAACCCAACACGCTCGATCCCATTTGGCCGGACACACTTTTCTGGGTCATGCCCGGCCTCGGAAGATCAACACGTCGCAGCCCCACCTAGGCTCAACAGAGAGGTCAGCACGCCGGTCTAAATCCTATGGCGCAGGGGTCTGGGCCCATCGCCCATTGCACACCTGCACGTTGCGACGCGGCCGGAAGCAGACCTAGCCTAGCAGGCGTTCCAGTCCAATCCGGCGCGCGCCACTCAGTCGCTGACGTCAAAAGAGCTTCGGCTGATACCACGACGTCGAGTGCCCATAACTGTTCCCGCGTAGTTGGTTAGTGCGTATAGACCAAATGGCCAGACTCAGATCAAATACCAAGATCTCGTTAAGCGTGTTAAGTATCCGCGAACGCCGACCAGGGCCAGGCCCACCTCTCTCCTAGGTGGTCTCAACCTGCCCTGTCGCTCCGCCACAAAGTAACAGTCGGGGGCCGTCAGGAACCCAGGCCCACCTCTACCGGGATGGAGCCACCTGTCCTTTCAGCCCCCTCATCAGAATCACTTGCGGGTACTCAACGAGCCGACCCGACTTTAGTCACCACATGTGTCATGTATATAAAGTATATAGTATATACCCGTGATCACCTCCCGAAGTGATCACGGCCCAGTAGTATAGCATGGCAGACGGACAAGAGTGTAGGGCCATTGATGGAACACTAGCATCCTATACTAAGCAGTAGGATAGCAGGTAAGGGTAACAACTGTAGCAACAATGACAGGCTATGCAACAGAATAGGATTAACGGAAAGCAGTAACATGCTACACTACTCTAATGCAAGCAGTAGAGAGTAGAGTAGGCAATATCTGGTGATCAAGGGGGGGCTTGCCTGGTTGCTTTGGCAAGGAATGGTCGTCAACTCCGTAGTCGAACTGGGGTCACCGGCAGTCTCGGGGTCTACCGGAAAGAAGTAACGGAGGGGAACACAATAAATAACAAAGCAATCAAAGCATCACAAAGCGTAACATGGCAATACGCGGTGCTAGGTGTGCCCTAACGCGGTATTAGGTGATACCGACGAAGGGGGGAAACACCCGGGAAAGTATCCCCGGCGTTTCGCGTTTTCGAACAGATGAACCGGAGGGGAAAGTTGTGTGTTCTCTATGCTAGGGATGTGTGGCAGACAAACGGGCTGCGAATCCGGATTCGTCTCGTCGTTCTGAGCAACTTTCATGTACAAAGTTTTTCCATCCGAGCTACGGATTATTTTATATTAATTTTTAAAGATTTAAATCATTTTTAGGATTTAATTAATTAATTTAATCAACATTATCTAGAATAGTAAAAGATGACGTCAGCATGACATCATGCTGACATCAGCAGCCAACCGTGCAGTTGACTGGGTCAACTATGTGTGGGTCTCGCATGTCATACACTGCTTAGTTTAATTAGGGTTTAGCTAATTAATTACTGTTTAATTAAATTAACTAATTAATTAGATTAATTTAAACAAGATTAATTAACTTAATTAATTTACTAATTAATCAATTAACTAATTAATAATTTTATTAATTACATTTTCATTTCCTTTTTATTTTCGTTTTAGGGGTGTGGGCCCCCTACATCAGTGGCCCAGGGGCATCGGGCCCCACCCGACAGTGGCCCAGGAGGCCGACCGGGGTGGGCGTGTGGTAACGGGCGTGGGCGCCCGTCGGGGCTGACCCTAGCGCGGCGGGCAGAGCCCCGGGGCGCCGACCGGCCGGGGCCGCGGTTGGCGGCGACGGCGAGCGAACGAGGCCAGGGAGGACGGCCAAGGGCGCGGTCGGTGGCCACGGCTGGCCGGGAAGGCACGACGGGGCGGAGGAGACGGGGCGACGGTGAGTGCTACGGGCACGGCCGAAGCGCGTCGACCGCGCGTGGGGGGTGGTGACCGTGGCGACCCAGGAAGAAAGGGGGCGAAGGGGGACGATGGCGCTCACTTGCGAGCAGGGAAGGGGGGCGACGGGGCGCGTTGGCATCGGTGAGGGAGAGGCGATGGGGCGACGCCGACGAGGAGGCGGAGCACGGCAGCAACGAGGCGGCACCGGGGATGGGCGCCGACGTCGGAGGCGCAGGGTGGCGCGGGATCGAGCCCCTCCCCGATCCAGAACCAGTCGAGTGGGAGGGGTCCGGGGAGGAGGACGAGTCGTCGGGCGAGAGGGGGGTTCTTCGGCGAGGTGCGCCGCGGGGCGCCAGCGTCGAGGATCAGCGGCGGGGTCGAGGGGCGAGCACGATGGGGTCGTGCCCTCGATCCAGATCGTGGGAGGGAGTGGGAACAGGGGGAGTGGGGGATCGGGTGAGTAGCTAGGGTTCGGTCGAGGGGGTGTGTTATGGAGGGGAGTAGGTGGGCTGGCCGGTTGGGCCAGGTGGGTCGGCCAGCTGGGCTGTCTGGTCCAGTTGGCCAGGGGGCTTTCTCTTCTTTTTTTTAATCTTTTCCTTATTTTCTTTTCCGTTTTATTTATTTTAGTTAGCAAAACAGTTTTACAAAAATACAACCCCTACTCCTAAATTAGCATAATAACATAGGCCACCTACTCCAAAAAGTTTGGTGATTATATAAACTAGATTAACATTTGTTTAGTATTTAAAAGCATTTAAATAATTGTTTTGCTGCTGTTTTTACTTACTATAGTGTAGTCAAATACTTTACAAAAGTGGGGTTTCTTCACCAATATTTAATATGGACTATTTGGCTCACTCCGAACATTTTAGTTTTAATATTTGTAAACTTTTATTATTTGCTTTTATTTACATTTTGAATTTGTTTCAGTTCTAAACTATCGAGAGTTTATCAACAGTAAACGGGGTGACGTGGGATTACAGTAGCTCAATTATCCGGGCGTCACACTTAAACAGCATGGTGATGTGCTTAATCCTAATATGCTAGGTATTCAAGACTAGTAAAAACTTTCTTATGAGTGTGTTGAATACTAAGAGAAGTTTGATGCTTGATGATTGTTTTGAGATATGGAGGTAGTGATATCAAAGTTGTGCTAGTTGAGAAGTTGTGAATTTGAGAAATACTTGTGTTGAAGTTTGCAAGTCCTCTAGCATGCACGTATGGTAAACGTTATGTAACAAATTTGAAACATGAGGTGTTCTTTGATTGTCCTCCTTATGAGTGGCGGTCGGGACGAGCGATGGTCTTTTCCTACCAATCTATCCCCCTAGGAGCATGCACGTAGTGCTTGGTTTTTGATGACTTGTAGATTTTTGCAATAAGTATGTGAGTTCTTTATGACTAATGTTGAGTCCATGGATTATACGCACTCTCACCTTTCCACCATTGCTAGCCTCTTCGGTACCGCGCATTGCCCTTTCTCACATTGAGAGTTGGTGCAAACTTCGCCGATGCATCCAAACCCCGTGATATGATACGCTCTTTCACACATAAACCTCCTTATATCTTCCTCAAAACAGCCACCATACCTACCTATTATGGCATTTCCATAGCCATTCCGAGATATATTGCCATGCAACTTTCCACCATCCAGTTTATCATGACACGTTCATCATTGTCATATTGCTTCTCATGATCATGTAGTTGACATAGTATTCGTGGCAAAGCCACCGTTCATAATTCTTTCATACATGTCACTCTTGGTTCATTGCATATCCCGGTACACCGCCGGAGGCATTCATATAGAGTCATACTTTGTTTTAGTATCGAGTTGTAATCATTGAGTTGTAAATAAATAGAAGTGTGATGATCATCATTTTCTAGAGCATTGTCCCAAGTGAGGAATAAAAAAAGAGAAGACCCAAAAAAAATGAGAGAAAAAGAGAGAAGGGACAATGTTACTATCTTTTACCACACTTGTGCTTCAAAGTAGCACCATAATCTTCATGATAGAGAGTCTCTTGTTTTGTCACTTTCATATACTAGTGGGAATTTTTCATTATAGAACTTGGCTTGTATATTCCAACAATGGGCCTCCTCAAGTGCCCTAGGTCTTCGTGAGCAAGCAAGTTGGATGCACACTCACTTAGTTTCTTTTGTTGAGCTTTCACATATTTATAGCTCTAGTGCATCTGTTGCATGGCAATCCCTACTCCTTGCATTAACATCAATCGATGGGCATCTCCATAGCTCTTTGATTAGCCTCGTTGATGTGAGACCTTCTCCTTTTTTGTCTTCTCCACATAACCCCCATCATCATCTTCGATTCCACCCATAGTGCTATGTCCATGGCTCGCGCTCATGTATTGCGCGAGGGTTTATAAGTTTGAGATTACTAAAGTATGAAACAGTTGCTTGGCTTGTCATCGGGGTTGTGCATGATGAGAGCATTTTTGTGTGACGAAGATGGAGCATGACTAAACTATATGATTTTGTAGGGATGAACTTTCTTTGGCCATGTTATTTTGAGAGGACATAATTGCTTAGTTAGTATGCTTGAAGTATTATTATTTTTATGTCAATATGAACTTTTATCTTGAATCTTTCGGATCTGAATATTCATACCACAATTAAGAAGAATTACATTGAAATTATGCCAAGTAGCATTCCACATCAAAATTTTGTTTTTATCATTTACCTACTCGAGGACGAGCAGGAATTAAGCTTGGGGATGCTGATACGTCTCCAACGTATCTATAATTTTTTATTGTTCCATGCTATTATATTATCCATCTTGGATGTTTTATTGGGCCTTATTATTCACTTTTATACTATTTTTGGGACTAACCTATTGACCCAGAGCCCAGTGCCAGTTCCTGTTTTTTCCCTTGTTTCGGTGTTTCGAAGAAAAGGAATATCAAACGGAGTCGAAACGGAATGAAATCTTCTGGAGAAGTTATTTTTGGAAGGAAAGCAACCCGGGAGACATGGATTCCACGTCAAGAAAGCAACGAGGGAGGCACGAGGCAGGGGCGCGCCCACCCCACTGGGCGCGCCCTCCACCCTCGTGGGCCCCTCGTGGCTCCCCTGACGTACTTCTTTCTCCTATATATACCAATATACCCTAAAAACTTTGGGGAACAGAATAGATCGGGAGTTCCGCCGCCGCAAGCCTCTGTAGCCACCAAAACCCAATCGGGACCCTGTTCCGGCACCCTGCCGGAGGGGGGAACCCTCACCGGTGGCCATCTTCGTCATCCCGACGCTCTCCATGACGAGGAGGGAGTAGTTCACCCTCGGGGCTGAGGGTATGTACCAGTAGCTATGTGTTTGATCTCTCTCTCTCGTGTTCTTGATTTGGCACGATCTTGATGTATCGCGAGCTTTGCTATTATAGTTGGATCTTATGATGTTTCTCCCCCTCTACTCTCTTGTAATGGATTGAGTTTTCCCTTTGAAGTTATCTTATCGGATTGAGTCTTTAAGGATTTGAGAACACTTGATGTATGTCTTGCCGTGCGTATCTGTGGTGACAATGGGATATCACGTGATTCACTTGATGTATGTTTTGGTGATCAACTTGCGGGTTCCGCCCATGAACCTATGCATAGGGGTTGGCACACGTTTTCGCCTTGATTCTCCGGTAGAAACTTTAGGGCACTCTTTGAGGTTCTATGTGTTGGTTGAATAGATGAATCTGAGATTGTGTGATGCATATCGTATAATCATACCCACGGATACTTGAGGTGACATTGGAGTATGTAGGTGACATTAGGGTTTTGGTTGATTTGTGTCTTAAGGTGTTATTCTAGTACGAACTCTAGGGCTGTTTGTGACACTTATAGGAATAGCCCAACGGATTGATTGGAAAGAATAATTTTAAGGTGGTTTCGTACCCTACCATAATCTCTTCGTTTGTTCTCCACTATTAGTGACTTTGGAGTGACTCTTTGTTGCATGTTGAGGGATAGTTATATGATCCAATTATGTTATTACTGTTGAGAGAACTTGCACTAGTGAAAGTATGAACCCTAGGCCTTGTTTCCTAGCATTGCAATACCGTTTACGCTCACTTTTATCGCTTGCTACCTTGCTATTTTTATATTTTCATATTACAAAAACCTATATCTACCATCCATATTGCACTTGTATCACCATCTCTTCGCCGAACTAGTGCACCTATACAATTTACCATTGTATTGGGTGTGTTGGGGACACAAGAGACTCTTTGTTATTTGGTTGTAGGGTTGCTTGAGAGAGACCATCTTCATCCTACGCCTCCCACGGATTGATAAACCTTAGGTCATCCACTTGATGGAAATTTGCTACTGTCCTACAAACCTCTGCACTTGGAGGCCCAACAACGTCTACAAGAAGAAGGTTGCGTAGTAGACATCAGCGACCAGCTGTGAAGATTCCTTCTTATGTAACCGACTCCATGTAACTCTAGATCTCTCCGGTGTCTATATAAACCGGAGAGCATAGTCCGGATAGGACACATTCATTACCATATTCACATAGGCTAGACTTCTAGGGTTTAGCCATTACGATCTTGTGGTAGATCAACTCTTGTAACACTCATATTCATCAAGATCAATCAAGCAGGAAGTAGGGTATTACCTCCATAGAGAGGGCCCGAACCTGGGTAAACATCGTGTCCCCCGTCTCCTGTTACCATCGATCCTAGACGCACAGTTCGGGACCCCCTACCCGAGATCCGCCGGTTTTGACACCGACACTCATCTCGATGTCAAGGTTGGTGTACTGAGGTTCCTTCTGAGATGATGTTCTGGCGCCGGATCCATTTGTCCAACTGCAATATTGTAATAACAAGTTATGACTGAACATAGAAAGAAAATGGCGACTGGAAAATTTGGCATGACCTTTGCTTAAAGTAGGGCATATTGAGTACCAGAAATTTGACGAAATGGAAACAAATCAACATTTCGTCGAGACATTGGCACTCATATTAAGTCCTACAAATCAAACACAACCATCTGATTCTACATCGAGCGACACCATCTCATCCACGTGTTTGTATAGGTACATCTAAGAACATCTAAGATATAAATCGTTTGTGCGGCATTTCATCAAACACGGTACAATCATCTATAATAGTGGAACATATAGATGTGAAATGTAGTGAAAATTTTATACTTTGACACAGATATGAATCAGAAATTTACGATGTTGCTACCTCTTGAGCTTGCATTGGTTTTTCCCTTGAAGAGGAAAGGGTGATGCAGCAAAGTAGAGTAAGTATTTCCCTCAGCTTTTGAGAACGAAGGCATCAATCCAGTAGGAGACAACGTGCAAGCCACCGAATACCTGCACAAAAAAACACCAACTTGCACCCAACGCAACAAAGGGGTTGTCATTCCCTTCACGATTATTCGCAACGTGAGATTTGATAGAGATGGATAAACAGTAAAGTAATATCTTTGGTATTTTTGGTTTATGGAAAGGAAAGTAAAAGATTGCAAAGAAAGTAAATAAGAAACTGAAATTGTAGATCGGAAACTTATATGATGGAAAATAGACCCGGGGGCCATAGGTTTCACTAGAGGCTTCTCTCAAGATAGAACTTATTATGGTGGGTGAACAAATTACTGCCGAGCAATTGATAGAATGCAAAGTTATGATGATATCTAAGGCAATGATCAAGAATATAGGCATCGTGTCTGTATCAAGTAGACCGAAATGATTCTGCATCTACTACTATTACTCCACACATCGACCGACTCCTGCCTGCATCTAGAGTATTAAGTTCATAAGAACAGAGTAACGCATTAAGTAAGATGACACGATGTAGCGGGATAAACTCAAGCAATATGATCAAAACCCCATATTGTTATCCTCGATGGCAACAATACAATACGTGTCGTTTCCCCTTCTGTCACTAGGATCGAGCACCGCAATATTGAACCCAAAGCTAAGCACTTCTCCCATTGCAAGAAAACCAATCTAGTTGGCCAAACCAAATCGATAGTTCAAAGAAACTTGCAAAGATATCAAATCATGCATATAAGAATTCAGAGAAGATTCAAATAATATTCATAGATAAGTTGATCATAAATCCACAATTCATTGGATCTCAAAAAACACACCGCAAAAGAGTATTACATCGAATAGATCTCCAAGAACATCGAGGAGAACATGGTATTGAGAATCAAAGAGAGAGAGAAGAATCCATCTAGCTACTAGCTATGGACCCGTAGGTCTGTGGTAAACTACTCATGCTTCATCGGAGAGGTGATGGTGTTGATGTAGAAGCCCTCCGTGATCGAATCCCCCTCCGGCAGGATGTTGGAAAAGGCCCCTAGATGGTATCTCACGGGTATAGAAGGTTGCGGCGGTGGAAAAGTGGTTTCGTGGCTCGCCTAGAAGTTTTTGGGATATTTGAGAATATATAGGAGGAAGATCTAGGTCAGGGGGTCACCGAGGTGCCCACAAGGTCGGGGGGCGCGCCCTCCACCCTTGTGGCTGCCTCGTGGCTCTTCTGACTTGCACTCCAAGTCTCCTGGGTGTCTTCTGGTCCAAAAAAATCATCGCGAAAGTTTTATTCCGTTTGGACTCCTTTTGGTATTCCTTTTCTGCGAAACTCTAAAACAAGGAAAAAACAGGAACTGGCACTGGGCTCTAGGTTAATAGGTTAGTCCCAAAAATCATATAAAATAGCATATTAATGCATATAAAACATCCAAAACAGATAATATAATAGCATGGAACAATAAAAAATTATAGATACGTTGGAGACGTATGAAGCTTCCCCAAGCTTAATTCCTGGTCGTCCTCGAGTAGGTAAATGATAAAAACAGAATTTTTGATGTGGAATGCTACCTAACATATTTATCCATGTAGTTCTCTTTATTATGGCATGAATGTTCAGATCCGTATGATTCAAAACAAAAGTTTAATATTGACATAAAAACAATAATACTTCAAGCATACTAACAAAATAACCATGTCTTCTCAAAATAACATGGCCAAAGAAAGCTTATCCCTACAAAATCATATAGTCTGGCTATGCTCCATCTTCATCACACAAAATATTTAAATCATGCACAACGCCGATGACAAGCCAAGAAATTGTTTCATACTTTTGGCGTTCTCAAACTTTTTCAACTTTCACGCAATACATGAGCGTGAGCCATGGATATAGCACTATAGGTGGAATAGACGGTGCTTGTGGAGAAGACAAAAAGAAGGAGATAGTCTCACATCAACTAGGCGTATCAACGGGCTATGGAGATGCCCATCAATAGATATCAATGTGAGTGAGTAGGGATTGCCATGCAACGGATGCACTAGAGCTATAAGTTTATGAAAGCTCAAAAAGAAACTAAGTGGGTGTGCATCCAACTCGCTTGCTCACGAAGACCTAGGGCAATTTGAGGAAGCCCATCATTGGAATATACAAGCCAAGCTTTATAAGGAAAAATTCCCACTAGTATATGAAAGTGATATCATAGGAGACTCTCTATCATGAAGATCATGGTGCTACTTTGAAGCACAAGTGTGGTAAAAGGATAGTAGCATTGCCCCTTCTCTCTTTTCTCTCATTTTTGTATTCGGCCTTCTTTCATTTTGTTGCCTCTTTTTTTCATTCGGAGTCTCATCCCGACTTGTGGGGTAATCATAGTCTCCATCATCCTCTCCTCACATGGGACAATGCTCTAATAATGAAGATCATCACACTTTTATTTACTTACAACTCAAAAGATTACAACTCGATACTTAGAACAAAATATGACTCTATGTGAATGCCTCAGCGGTGTACCGGGATGTGCAATGAATCAAGAGCGACATGTATAAAAAATGATGGAAGGTGGCTTTGCCACAAATACGATGTCAACTACATGATCATGCAAAGCAATATGACAATGATGATGCGTGTCATAATAAACAGAACGGTGGAAAGTTGCATGGCAATATATCTCGCAATGGCTATGGAAATTCCATAGTAGGTAGGTACGGTGGCTGTTTTCAGGAAGGTATATGGTGGGTGTATGGTGCCGTGGAAAGTTGCGTGATACTAGAGAGGCTAGAAATGGTGGAAGGGTGAGAGTGCGTATAATCCATGGACTCAACAATAGTCATAAAGAACTCACACACTTATTGCAAAAATCTATTAGTCACCGAAACAAAGTACTATGTGCATGCTCCTAGGGGGATAGATTGGTAGGAAAAGACCATCGCTCGTCCCCGACCGCCACTCATAAGGAAGACAATCAATAAATAAATCATGCTCTGACTTCATCACATAACGGTTCACCATACGTGCATGCTACGGGACTCACAAACTTTAACACAAGTATTTCTCAAATTCACAACTACTTACTAGCATGACTCTAATATCACCATCTTCATCAAAACAATCATAAGGAATCAAACTTCTCATAGTATTCAATGCACTTTATATGAAAGTTTTTATTATATCCCTCTTGGACACTAGTAGAAAAAGGCCCATTTGTCCCGGTTCATAAGGCCCATTTGTCCTGGTTCATAAGGCCCATTTGTCCCGGTTCCTGAACTGGGACTAAAGGGTCGGTACTAAAGCCTAGTACCTTTAGTCCAGGTTCTTATACGAACCGGAACAGATGGAGCTCCACGTGGCCGATGCGGCTTGCCCAGGCAGGAGGGCCTTTTGTCCCGGTTGGTAGCACCAACCGGGACTAAAAGGCATCCACGCGTCAGCAGTTCAGGGGTTGGGGTTTTTGTTTTTTTTTGAAAGGGGGGGTTTGATGGTTTTGGGGGTTTTGTAGGGTTTATTTAGGGGTTTCATATATTGTGTTAGCTAGCTAATAGAGAGAAGTGTCCTCTCTTATGTACGTGCTTGGTTGACGCTACATACTATACGTATAGAGAGGATTCGACACGCTACCTAGTAAGCAAATGAAGGAAACCATTAAGTACAGAAGATCGTCATGAACATATACAGAGAGAAGTGATCGGCCTCTCCTTCTCTGAGAGATTGGTCGAACAACAAGTTTTCATATATCTATCCGACGCTACTGGCTACATATATACAATATAAGATCTCTTACAATATAATCCCCTAATTATATATGAACTCAAGTTCCACATGGTATTCTCTGTCTTTATTGATGACGTGGTCAAGAAAGAATCCCGCCAATTCCTCTTGAATTGCTCGCACGCGATCTTGTGCTAGGAGTTCATCCCACATCTGAAACATCTAATTTGAAGAAGGGGGTCAATACATATATATGAATGAATGAAACTCAACACAAATGATGGTAATAAAATAAAATTGTGAATATTATTGCTTACACACTTCATATTGTTTTTTAGAGTAGCCCCGCTCACAGGTCGTGTGGCGGATGGACTCACAAACGTAGTAACCACAGTAATTATTCCCGGGTTCCTGCCACAACCACTTTACAAGAAATAGAGGTCAATCAAACTGATAAGCAAGAATGCTAAATGGTATTGATGGAACTAGCGCTAGAATCACTAGGAGATGCGTGGAACTAGCTAGTAGTACTTACTTTCGGTTGTTTAAATCGCAGCTCCCCCGGCAGTCCCGGAGCTTGTGCGGTGAACTTTTTCCATACCCTACCAGAAAAAGAAAACAATTACTTGATATCAGGAAATGAACAAAGTTGCCGATATGGTGCGATAATGATCGATTTAACTTACTTCTCGAGCATTTCAGTTATGTCCGCATACTCCTGGGGATCTTTTCGTCTCGAGTCTAAGACGGTTACTAGTCCCTGCTCAAGCTTAATCTCTAGGAGAATATAGTGGAAGCTGCGCACGCATGCATAACTCATCAATTACATTACTATAACCTCGACTAATAAGGGAAACCGAATATGCACAAGACAGTAGCACTCACTTGAAGTTGTAAGGAAAGAGTATTATATCTTTGTTTTGATTTATTACCAACGATCGTAGCAAGTTGGCCTCAGTTTCCTTGGCATGAAATTTAACCATAAATTAATCTATGAGATTTGTGTTAATGAACCCAATATCACCGATTTGTCTTTTCTTGCATTCGGCGATCTTCAATCTGCATAATATAGTGAGGATAATTATATATACATGCAATGAAAGAGCTGAGCTATCTATAGAGACTTAATGACAGAAGTAGTACTTACAGACATTAGCAAGTGGCCGTTAATTTATCGAGGGCCTTTTGATTGAAAAACTGGAAGAACTCCTCAAATGGAACAGACAACAGATCAATTCCAACGACGTCATGCTCATCTTTAACTCTCAGCGTCAAAGTATTCTTCCCCCCAGACTCTCTGCAGGTTTTCATGTACCAATCATGGAATCTTCGCATCATCGTTGTTAGAGCAGTTCCATCTTTGACGAGAGGCTTCCCGTACTGGTATCTGAATTCGTCCACCTTCATTATATCAAAATGTGCATCGTCGTCATACATGTAATCTGCAGGATTGGTACCGGGCAAGATCCCCGGATGATTAGCGATGATATCGCTAGACACCTTGAGCGGGGGGCACGATTGGTTCGCTTGTTCGCCGAGCTGGGGAATTTTTTTCCCACTTCTTCGTTCTGCTAACCTTCAATCACTGCAAGTAGTTCCCGACCGCTCTGCTTTGATATATGACCTTTTAATAATGCACTCATAGTTGGTTTGCGGTGGAGATGGTGGTGGTTTCTTCAGGGCATCGATACTGCGCTTTGCTTTCACCGGATCTATCTTCTCCTCCGGAGGTGGATTTTTCTTTGCTTTCACCATTTCAAAGAAGTCCCTCACTTCGGCTTTACAGATCTTCGCGTTTTCCTCGTCGGTCCTCTCGTATGGTAACTTCACTAGAGGCTTGAGAGATGGACCGAATCTGTATTGCCTCCTGCCTCTGGCTGTACTGCTAGACGCTAGAGCAGGCCGAGCGGCTGCGGTTGTCTTCTTTCCTTGCTTACGAGGCGGAGAAGGAGGCGGGGTGCTACGATGCGCCGGAGTAGCCGGAGCGGCGGCGGCTCTCTTCCGCCCTTGCTAAGGAGCCGGAGGAGGAGGCGGGCTGCTCGGACGCGCCAGCGCAGGCGGAGAAGGAGGCGGAGTGCCGCCACGCGCCTGAGCAGCCGGAGAAGGAGGCGGAGTGCCCTAATCACTCGCCGGAGGAGGAGGCGGAGGAGGAGGCGGAGTGCCCTGACTCGCCGGAGGAGGAGGCGGAGGCGGAGGCGTCCAGTTAGGAAGGTTGATGAGCTCCTTCCGCCATAGGCGTGGAGTCTTCAGAGCAGAACCCAGCCGAGTCTCCCCTTCACCGGTAGGGTGGTCAAGCTCGAGGTCCTCAAATCCCTCCGTTATTTTGTCCACCGTCACCCTAGCATATCCTTCTGGAATTGGATGGCAGTGAAAAGTTGCATCGGGTTCAGGAGGTTGAACAGAGCCGACAACCGCCTTGACTTTGAAGTTATGTCATTGCGTCATAAGGTGGCAATGTTGAGACTCTGTGATAGCATCCACGGGGTAGCTAGCAGGAGCTGTGAAGACAGGCTCCAGCTGAAGCAGCTTGGTGGAAGCCACGCTGCTTCTCCACTGAGATGGCGGGGTAGCTTCGGCAAGTCGCTTGCTGTGAACTGCTTCTCGTTCCTCTAGCGCTTGTACCCTTGCGTGCAGCTTCTGCAGTTGGGTATGCTCCACTTTCCTCCTCCTCTCCTGGCATTTGTAACCGCCTGCATCCGAAAACCCAGCCTTCCACGGAACGGAGCCTGGCGTGCCTCGTGTCCGTCCAGGGTGCTCAGGATTCCTGAGGGCCATTGTGAGCTCGTAATTCTCTCTGCCTGGAACAAACGTCCCTTCCTGCGCTGCGGCGATATAGTCTTGAAGCTTCGTGATGGGTATTCGCATTTGCTCGTTCGTCCAAACGCACTTCCCTGATTCAGGGTCCAAGGTTCCCCCAACCCCGAAGAACCAAATCCTTGAACGGTCTGGCCAGTTCAATGTCTCTGGTTCGACCCCTTTATCAAGCAGGTCATTCTCAGCCTTGTCCCACAATGGCCGGGCTTTGAGGTAGCCACCTGACCCCATGCGATGGTGAAGCTCCTTCTTCGCAGCATTTATCTTGTTTGTCGCTGACATCTTCTTACTCTTGTCCGATGTCTTGTGGGCCATAAATGCGTCCCAGTGGTCTCTGATCTTCTCAAACTAGCCGGTGAATTCTGGAGTCTTTTCTTTGTCGACAAACGATGTTTTCAGCTTATTCTTCCACCTCCTGAATAGATCTGCCATCATCTTAAGAGCATGAGACTTGACCAATGGCTCTATAATAGCTCGCTTCTCCGGATCCTCCTCTGGCGGTAGGGTGAAATTTGCCTTCAGCGCGGCCCAAAGATCATCTTTCTGCCTATCGTTGACATAAGACACCGCAGGGTCTTTGTTCTTAGGCTTATACCATTGGTGGATGCTGATCGGGATCATGTCCCTAACAAGAACCCCGCACTGAGCAGAAAATGCTTCCTTGGTCCGGATGGGTTCAAGCGGTTGGCCATCGCGCGCGATTGCTGTGATCGTGAACCTTTCATCCGAGCGCAACTTTTTCTTCGGGCCTCGTCTCTTTACCGAAGTTGTGCTCAATCCGGAGGGCTAGAAAAAAGAAGAAAGACGAGAGTTAATATGTGTACATGCCAAAACAATGAATGCATCAATTAGCTAGTCAGCACAGGCTTAATTAATATATATACCTGGCCGGACTCTGTTCGGTCACCAGAGCCGTCATCACGGTCTCCTTCTTGCACCGGCATTCGGTCACCAGAGCCAGCATAATCATGTCCTTCCTCCTCCATTGTTTGATAACCGTAGCCTGCTTCACCCTCTCCTTCCAGACCATCGGTTTCGTTGAGATACGACATGACATCACCTCCGGCTGCGATTATGTCCCCCAACACCTGTTCTGCTTCCTCGTCTCGGCCGTGCTCCATAGTTTCTGCAAATATTACAACATGGCAATTATTATACAAACATGACAAATGGATATATTAGTGGCAAACGTAGACCTAGCTAGCTAATCACAACAAGGAATGCATATTAGTGGCCTTGACGCGTCTCTAGGGTTTGGGGTGGCCTCGGCAACGCTTCAAGGGTTCGGGGTGGCCTCGACGACAACGCTCTTTTTACTTGGTAAATTTGGGTGGCCTCGACAGCGCTTCTAGGCTTTGGATCAACTTGTGCACATTGCCAGACCCTCGACCCTCGACCGCTCGACGATCCACGACCCTCTACGTACCCTATTTCTCGACCCTCGACCCCCTCATGTCACGTTTGTCTAGTGTCAAAGGATTCAACAAAACCATGTCTTCATCATTAGGCGAAAGTAACAGGTGCATGATGGTACGAAGTTCTGCAAAGTTGTTCTGGAACGGAGTCCCAGATAGGATAATTCGCTTTTTCGTACAAAGTTCAGCTAGAGCCTTCCGAATATCGCTATTTGGAAGGCCTTTGCATAACTTCATACAAAATGGCGAATTATCCTATCCGGGACTCCGTTCTAGAATAACTTTGCACAACTTCATACCATCATGCCCCGGTTACTTCCGGCTAATGATGAAGCCATGGATTTATTCAATACTTTGACACTAGCTAGGCAACCTCTTGACCCCTCGGCGATCCTCGACCCTCGACCGCTCGGACGATCCACGACCCTCTACCCTATTTCTCGACCCTCGACCCCCTCATGTCACGTTTGTCTAGTGTCAAATGATTCAACAAAACCATGTCTTCATCATTAGGCGAAAGTAACAGGGGCATGATAGTACAAAGGTCTGCAAAGTTGTTCTGGAACGGAGTCCAGATAGGAACATTCGCTTTTTCGTACAAAGTTCAGCAAGAGCCCCGACGCCGACGCCACCCCGCGTTGCCCCGACGCCGTCGCCGCCCCGACGCCATCATTCGCTTCTTCTCCTCTATTCCTTTCTTCTTCTCCTCTTTTTTTCTTTTTTTTTTCTCTTCTTATTTATTTCTCCTCTTCTTCCTCTCCTCTTCTTCTCCTTTCTTCTTCTCCTTCTTCCTCTTCTTATTTTCCTTTTTCCACTCCTTCTTTTTCTTCTTCTTCTTCCTTTCTTCCTTCTTCCTCTTTTCTTCCTCTTTTCTTCCTTTTACTTTTTCCTCTACACTAACCTAAAATGCACTAACCTAAAATCGATATCTACTAACTAACAACCTAAATAAAAAAATTAATACATACATAAAAAACATCAGATGAAAAAAAACATCATATGCACGAAAAAACATCATATGAAAAAAACATCATATCAACATCATCACATATATGAAAAAAACATCGGAAGGCCGCTGGACCGTGCGGCGGCGTGGCGACGGCGTCGGGGCAGCGGTGGCGCGAGGCGGTGATGGCGTCGGGGCGGCGACGACGTAGGGGCAACGCGGGGTGGCGACGGCGTCGGGGCGGCGCGGGGAGGTGACGGCGACGGCGTCGGGACGGTGACGGCACGGGGTGGCGCGCGGCAACGGCGTCGGGGCGGCACGGGGTGGTGACGGCGCAGGGCGGGCGGCGACGAGGCAGGGGGCGGCGACGGCGTCGACGGGGCGAGCTCGGGCACCCTGGCGGCGTCGTCGGGGTGGGGCAATTGCAGAGATGAAAATGAAAAACGCTAAGTGTTTGCTTATATAGCAAAGCCATTGGTCCCGGTTCGTGGCACCAACCGGGACCAATGCCACCCTTTCGTCCCGGTTGGTGCCACCAACCGGGACGAAAGGTCTGTTTTCAGCAGCCGAAAGGGCGGGAAGCAGAGGCCTTTGGTCCCGGTTGGTGGCACCAACCGGGACTAAAGGGGGGCATTGGTCCCGGTTGGTGCCATGAACCGGGACCAATGCACCCCTTTAGTCCCGGTTGGTGCCGCCAACCGGGACCAAAGGCCTTGTGCTGCCCGCCCGCGTCAAAAGTTTAGTCCCACCTCGCTAGCTGAGAGAGCTCTAGAGTGGTTTATAAGCGCTGCTGCGCCCACCCTCTCGAGCTCCTCTCAATTGCAGGCTTTTGGGCCTAACCTGTCACTGTGTGCCTGTGGGCCTACTGGGCCTCTTGCGGGCCTGAATCCTGGCCCATGATTGGGTTTCTAGTCGTATTCAGGCCGTGGTGGCCCAGTAGGTGGCACTTTTTTTGTTTTCTTTGTTGCTTTTTTTATTTTGTTTTGTTTCTACTTACAACAAAATACTTACTGTTGCTATTTTATTTTGTTTCTACTTATTTATTAAAGTTTATTTTGTTTCTACTTATTTATTTTATTTTGTCTACTTATTTATTTTATTTTGATTCTACTTATTTATTTTATTTTGTTTCTAATTATTTATTTTATTTTCTTTTTGCTTATATTGTTTTAAACAGAAAATACTTTGATAATTTTAGTTACATAAATTTTATATAATTTTAGTTTCAATAATACTAGAGGTTCATAAAACTTTTTAGTTGATTCCTTTTGCTATCAGAGTTTCATTAAAGTTTTCTAGTTCATTCTTTTTTCTATTAGAGTTTCATTAAAGTTTATTTTGTTTCTACTTATTTATTTTCTTTTCTTTTTTTCTTTTTATTGATTCTATGAAAATTCTTTTTTGCTTTTAATGTTTTGAACAGAAAATACTTTGATAATTTTAGTTGCATAAATTTTATATAATTTTAGTTTCAATAATACTAGAGGTTTATAAAAGCTTTTTAGTTGATTCCTTTAGTACCGGTTCTAAGGCTGTTACAAAGGCATTTCATTTAGTATCGGTTCTAAGGCTCCCCACGAGCACCTTTAGTACCGGTTCGTGGCATGAACCGATAATAGAGTTTTTTAATTGATTCTTTCTGCAGCTGTTTTTTAGTCCCACCTCGCCAAGCGAGAGGCACTCGCAGGGGTTTATACGCCCTGAGTGCAGAGACAATATGAAGGAGAGGCGCAATGCTCACCTGCACGTTGCTTAGCTTCAGGCCTTGACGAAGTGGTGTAGACTGCACGGAGCTATCAGGGTTTTGGACGAAAACTACACATAGCTCCGTGCACGGAGCTATAAGACCCTGAAATTCAAAAGCATTTCAAATGAACTCTGAAAAGGTTGAAAGTTGGCATGGTATCATCATTTCACCCACATAGCATGTGCAAAAAAGTTGAGAGGGTTACGGCAAAAACTAGATGCACTTCGTGTACAAAACGGACAATCTCTTTCGAAGTATCAGGGTTTCATACGAAAACTCATCTGTTACAAAGGGATTTCATTTTTTTGAACTTATTTGAACTCCAGACTTTTTGTGTGTTCAAAATGCACCATTCAAAGCCACATCATCATTTTTCAACCCTTTCTGACTTCATTTGTTATTTTTCATGCATTTACTGATTTTTTTAGCTATAAGACCCTGAAATTCAAAAGCATTTCAAATGAACTCTGAAAAGGTTGAAAGTTGGCATGGTATCATCATTTCACCCACATAGCATGTGCTAAAAAGTTGAGAGGGTTACGGCAAAAACTGGATGCACTTCGTGTACAAAACGGACCATCTCTTTCGAAGTATCAGGGTTTCATACGGAAACTCATCTGCTACAAAAGGCATTTTATTTCTTCACATGTAACTGCAGTGATATTCTAGATCAAAGGCATCATCATAATAGTTGTGGAGAGAAAGTATTCACTTTTTCTTCGCTTGTGTCCTTTGCTTATTGCACCGTAACCATGGATAATCTTCATCGTTTAACAGGGTGCTTGGGTCAGCCTTGACTTTGAAGGGAGGAATTTCATGAAACTTTTTATAATCTTCAGACATGTCTGTCTTGCCCTCCACTCCCACGATGTCTCTTTTTCCTAAAAGAACTATGTGGCGCTTTGGCTCATCGTATGATGTATTCGCTTCCTTATCTTTTCTTTTTCTCGGTTTGGTAGACATGTCCTTCACATAGAAAACCTGTGCCACATCATTGGCTAGGACGAACGGTTCGTCAGTGTACCCAAGATTGTTCAGATCCACTGTTGTCATTCCGTACTGTGGGTCTACCTATACCTCGCCTCCTGACAGATTGACCCATTTGCACTTAAACAAAGGGACCTTAAAATCATGTCCGTAGTCAAGTTCCCATATGTCCACTATGTAACCATAATATGTGTCCTTTCCCCTCTTGGTTGCTGCATCAAAGCGGACACCACTGTTTTGGTTGGTGCTCTTTTGATCTTGGGCGATCGTGTAAAATGTATTCCCATTTATCTTGTATCCTTTGTAAGTCAATACAGTCGAAGATGGTCCCCTGGACAACGAGTACAGCTCATCACAAACAGTGTTTTCACCTCTGAGACGTGTTTCCAACCAACTGCTGAAAGTCCTGATGTGTTCACATGTAATCCAGTCGTCACACTGCTCCGGGTGTTTGGAGCGCAGACTGTTCTTGTGTTCATCGACATACGGGGTCATCAAGGTAGAGTTCTGTAGAACTGTGTAGTGTGCTTGAGACCAAGAATGCCCGTCCCTGCATATTATTGAGTCCCCTCCAAGCGTGCCTTTTCCAGTCAGTCTCCCCTCATACCGCGATTTAAGGAGACCTATCTTCTTAAGGCCAGGAATGAAGTCAACACAAAACCCAATGACATCCTCTGTTTGATGGCCCATGGAGATGCTTCCTTCTGGCCTAGCGCGGTTACGGACATATTTCTTTAGGACTCCCATGAACCTCTCAAAGGGGAACATATTGTGTAGAAATACGGGGCCCAGAATGACAATCTCGTCGACTAGATGAACTAGGAGATGCGTCATGATATTGAAGAAGGATGGTGGGAACACCAGCTCGAAACTGACAAGACATTGCGCCACATCACTCCTTAGCCTTGGTATGATTTCTCGATCGATCACCTTCTGAGAGATTGCATTGAGGAATGCACATAGCTTCACAATGGCTAATCGGACGTTTTCCGGTAGAAGCCCCCTCAATGCAACCGCAAGCAGTTGCGTCATAATCACGTGGCAGTCATGAGACTTTAGGTTCTGGAACTTTTTCTCTGGCATATTTATTATTCCCTTTATATTCGACGAGAAGCCAGACGGGACCTTCATACTGAGCAGGCATTCAATGAAGATTTCCTTCTCTTCTTTGGTAAGAGTGTAGCTGGCAGGACCTTCATACTGCTTTGGAGGCATGCCGTCTTTTTCGTGCAAATGTTGCAGGTCCTCCCGTGCCTCCGGTGTATCTTTTGTCTTCCCATACACGCCCAAGAAGCCTAGCAGGTTCACGCAAAGGTTCTTCGTCACGTGCATCACGTCGATTGAAGAGCGGACCTCTAGGTCTTTCCAGTAGGGTAGGTCCCAAAATATAGATTTCTTCTTCCACATGGGTGCGCGTCCCTCAGCGTCATTCGGAACAGATAGTCCGCCTGGACCCTTTCCAAAGATTACGTGTAAATCATTGACCATAGCAAGTACGTGATCACCGGTACGCATGGCAGGCTTCTTCCGGTGATCTGCCTCGCCTTTGAAATGCTTGCCTTTCTTTCAACATTGATGGTTGGTCGGAAGAAATCGACGATGGCCCAGGTACACATTCTTCCTGCATTTGTCCAGGTATATACTTTCGGTGTTAGCTAAAGAGTGCGTGCATGCGTGGTATCCCTTGTTTGTCTGTCCTGAAAGGTTACCGAGAGCATGCCAATCGTTGATGGTTACAAACAGCAACGCGTGGTATCCCTTGTTTGTCTGTTCTGAAAGGTTACTTAGAGCATGCCAATCGTTGATGGTTACAAACAAGGAAAATAACTTTTGGACTTGAATTTTTCTCCATGTGTAATATACGCCATCAGAAGCCCCGTGCTACAGTTTGACAACTTTTGGAGTTGGTTTGCTATTTTCGCGGCATGAACTGAATTTTCAGCAAGTAAAAAAGGCAAAACAAAGTTTGGTCGTGCTAACGAGGTTGGAAATGTTTGAAAGTTTCCATGGTGTCTTCATTGAACACCTGCAGGGTGTGATAAAAATTAGAGATCGTTACGATCAAAACCTGATGCAAATCGTGTGCAAATAGGACACTCCCCTGCCAAGTGTAAGGGTTTCGAAACGGCCACCTCACACACAGAACTCAATTTTTAAACATAATTTGGACTTGAATTTTTTTCCATGTGTAATATACGCCATCAGAAGCTCCATGCTACAATTTGACAACTTTTGAAGTTGGTTTGCTATTTTTGCGGCATTAACTAAATAGTCCGCAAGTAAAAAAGGCAAAACAAACTTTGGCCGTGCTAACGAGTATGGAAATGTTTGAAACTTTCCATGGCGTCTTCATTGAACACCTGTAGGGTGTGATAAAAATTAGAGATCGTTACGACCAAAACCTGATGCACATCGTGTGCAAATAGGATACTCCCCCGCCAAGTGTAAGGGTTTCAAAATGGCCACCTCACGCACAGAACTCAATTTTAACATATTTTGGAGAAAAAAATCCATGTGTAATATACGCCATCAGAAACTCCGTGCTACAATTTGACAACTTTTAAAGTTGGTTTGCTATTTTCGCGGCATTAACTGAATTTTCGGCAAGTAAAAAAGACAAAACAAACTTTGGTCGTGCTAACGAGTATGGAAATGTTTGAAACTTTCCATGGCATCTTGATTGAACACCTGTAGGGTGTGATAAAAATTAGAGATCGTTACGACCAAAACCTGATGCGCATCGTGTGCAAATAGGACACTCCCATGCCAAGTGTAAGGGTTTCGAAAAAGGCCACTTCACGCACAGAACTCAATTTTTAAACATATTTTCGGCTTAAATTTTTTTTCCATCTGTAATATACGCCATCAGAAGCTCCATGCTACAATTTGACAACTTTGAAGTTGGTTTGCTATTTCCGTGGCATTAACTGAATTTTCGGCAAGTAAAAAAGGCAAAACAAACTTTGGCCGTGCTAACGAGCATGGAAATGTTTGAAACTTTTCATGGCGTCTTCATTGAACACATGTAGAGTGTGATAAAAATTAGAGATCGTTACGACCACAACCTGATGCACATCGTTACGACCAAACAAAATGCGACGAGAGCATAATTCAAGAGAGCAAGTCAAACCATGCGCGCACTAGAGCTCACCGAAATTTGTTTCATTCCAAAAACCGGGGGCACTATCAAATATTACTTCAGGCAGGATGCAAAGGACATCTTATCTCAGTTATCTAAGCCACCAACGTTATCTTATCTGCTCAGAACTACTTAAAAAATCCTTCGTGCTGTCGGGGCCAGCAGGATGACTTTAGAGGAAAGCTAGCAAAACCTAGTCAGCATGCACGTTGGTTTAACTTGGATTCGCGGAGGCAGCACAGGACAACCGAGGGCAGAAATTAAAAATGTCAGAACTGGAGATGGCAGTCAGGATAAGTTGAGCAGAGACGCCGGCCGACTGCAACTTCTCTCCTAATTGCGAGTCCTTTTTTTCTCAAGCCTAGGAGAGTCCTTTTTTGTTTCGTTTGCTAGGGGGAAAAAAGCATACTTCCAGTATTTGAACCATGAAAACAAACATGATTGTAGGATGGGGTTAAAGAGAGCGCCAGAGAGGAGGTTGCTTTTTATTTATTTTTGAACACAGTACAGAGAGAAGTTTGCTTGATTATACCAACAACCGGATATGAGCGTCTGATTATGCTGATGAAGTTGAACAAATTAAGTATCATCTCTTGCGAGACACTGGCATATCTGCTAATCATGTAACCATGATAGCGATCACCTAAAGAAAAAGCTGACAGTGACATATACTGGACCATATCCACACTTTTTTTTCTGCAAAGGAACCAAACAATATCCACACCTGATATACGCACCCAGCATTAGCATTTTTTTTAAGCAACCCAGCATTAACAGAAAAGGAAAACGATGCATGCACCCGAATGGGCCTTAACGGGATCGATTTAGTCCTGGTCGGGATGTCACATCAGGCTGTAACATGCGGACCTCCTATGTGACGCCCTCTGCGGCAGATTGCCGTCACGATGCACACACGGAGCTTAGGAGGCATTCTCGTTACCCACTCGGGCTGGCGACGGCTAATGACACTAACGCCGCGCGAATTCCAAAAGAATGTACAACCATGGATCCTATTTTTCTCAAAGTTTTTCGACCATTCTCTTGGAAAATGTGAACAAAGCTTTTAAAAATGTGAGCAATGTTTGAACTCACAAAACGAAATTTGAAATACTAAACACTTATCGAAACATGTGAACAAATTTTGAAATTCGAACACAAATTCAAAAACATAAACAATTTTTAAAAACTTTGAAGAAATATTGGAAAATGTGAACATATTTTGAAATTCCGAACATTTTTGAATTTGTGAACAGAAATTACAAACAGGGACATTTTTAAAATTTTGAACATCTTTTTAAAACACAAACATTTTATAAATTCCATAAAAGTTTTTGAAAACACAAACATTTTTTCAATTTGAGAATTTTTATTGAAAAATGGAACACATATCAAAGTTATGAACATATTATGGAAAAGGCAAACAATTCTTAAAATATCGGATTTTTTATTAAAACTCAAACATTTATTTTAAAGAAAACATGAATAACTTTATGAATCATGAACATTTTTTAAAAATGGAAAAAAATTTGAAAACCTGATTTTTTTTAAATTATGAAAAAAATGTAATTCTGAATCTTTAAAAAAATCTGAACAAATTTTGAAAAACATGTACAAAAATTTCAAATTCTGAACATTCTCTGAATTTTGAACAATTATTAAGTTTGTGAACAAATACATAATTCCAACCATTTTATACTATAAAGCATGAATAAAGTGTGAACAATTTTTTAAAACGGGAACATTTTATGAAAAGTTGTGAAAAAATTGTACCAAAACATGCCGAACAATTTTTTGCGAATAACTCACGAGGGTATTTTCAACAAGTTAACTATGGACGGCCATCTTCCTATCTCCAATCTATATCTTTCATTGGGTAAGTAAGGAGAATAAGCAAGGACACAGGAAAGCTTAAGAAAGTGCTAGTTCCTTTGCTGCGAATGGGTGGAATTGGTATCCCCAAAATGTCGTTCTCTTAAAACCTCTGGCAAGGGGTTGTGGAAGATTTCAAGTCTATCCCTTTGGTTAAGCTACTGTTGTTATACATCTCTACTATTATGAGAAACTTTTTTTAAAATGATGAACAGTAATTTGAAAAGCAAACATTTTCCGAATTTATGAGCAAAAATTGAATTCATGAACAATATTTTAAATTTGAACCTTTATTAAATTATCGAACATTTTTCAAAAATGTGAAAAACAATTGAAGCAAGAAAAAATTAGCTTGAAAAATAATATAAAAACAAACAGAAAACAAGGGAAAAAAAGAAGAAATAGAAACAGAAAAATGACAAACGAAAAAGTAAACAGAAATAAAAAGGAAAATCGGTAAAAGAAAATAAGCCGGTACGCAAATTGGGCTGGCCATGAAGCGTGCGAGGATATGGGCCGGCCCAGTTCGAGGTACGTACATACCTCATTTTTATCGATTTTATTTTCTTGTTTTTGATTCGTTTGTGATTTCATTTTTAGTTTTGTTCACAGTTATAAATATTATAAACATATATAATACAAAATTTTACTTCACAATATATTTAAAAAATATTAATCATGCTTTGAAAAATGTTGAATGTGTATACAAAAAATCTTGACCATGTATTGAAAAAATGATGAAATTTCTTGACCATGTATATAAAAATGTTAATCAAGCAAAAAATATTGTAAAAGTATTTGAAAAATGTTGAACAAGTATTTAAAAAGGTTGAACAAGTATTTAAAAATGTTTACTAAGAATTAAAAATGTTGAACAAGTATATAAAAAACATTGAACAAGCATTCCGACAATGTTGAACGTGTATACAAAAAAGGGTTGATCACTTATTATTTAAAAGATGATGAATGTTAATCAAGCATTTGACAAAAATGTTGAACCAGTATTTGAAAAATGTTGATCAAACATTTGAACAACATTAGTTGTGTATAGAAAAAATGTTAATAATGTATTAAAAAATGAGGAAATTTGTTGATCGTGCATATAGAAAATGTTAATCAAATATTTGAAAAAATGTTGAACATGTATTTGAAAAAATTTAATCAAGCATTTGGAAAATGTTAAATGTGTATAGAGAAATGATTGACCATGTGTTCAGAAACTGTTAATATTGCGTCTAGAAAATATTAATGAAGCATTTATAAAAATGTTAAATGTGCATAGAAGAAATGTTGGCCATGTGTTAGAAAATGTTAATGTAGTATTTGAAAAATGTTAGTCAAGCATTTTAAAACATTTAAAACGTGTGTATAGGAAAAATGTTGACCATGTATTCACACATGCTAATCTTGTGTTTGGAAAATGTTAATCAAGCATTTGAAAAAAATGTTAAAATATGTGTACATAAAAAATGTTGACCATGTATTACAAAATGTTTTTTATTAGAAAATGTTAACATGTATTAAGAAAATGTTGTTGACGGATAGAAGAAATATAGAATGAAAACCAAAAGAAACAAAAAAACTGAAAAAGAAACAAAAATAAACCAAACAAATAAGAAAATAAGAAATAAAGCCGAGGAAATAAATGCAGAAAGAATGAGAAAATAATGAAAATGAAACAAAAAACTGGATAAGAAAAAAAAAGAAACAAAAAAACAGAAAAATTGAAAACCAAGGCGTAACAAAAAGGCGAAGAATGAAACAAGGAAAATATGCAAGAAAAGAAAAAGATAAAAAATAATGGACGAAACAGAAAAATAACAACAAATTGGAGAAAAAATAGCAAACAAAAAACAAAAAGAAATAGGGAGAAGAAAAAAACTTGGAGAAAACTGAATAAAGATGAAGAAAGAAAAGAAAGCCCCCGGTAAAAACATGAAAAAGAAAATGGATCAATGTGAAAAACCGGCTCGTTTTCCTTCTTCTAGTAAGTCGCGACCACGTATTGTGCACGAAGAAGATGTTAGCGCAAAGTGCCTCGAAGAAACAAGGAGGTCCCATGATCGATCCCTCCCGAACGGGCCAGCCCGATAGTATAGTTGCTCGCTGCGAGAGTATCGTCTGTCTCGCTTAATGCGAGAAATAGTGCTCGCCGTGACATAAGGGGGCGACTATATCTCGCTCGACGTGAGACAGTAGCACGTCTGGCCTGAAGCAGCCGACAAATGCGTCGGCCCAGCATGGACAACAGGCCTTCAATGGGTTTTTTTCATCCGTTTTTTAACCCCTCAAAAAAAGAGTCAAGAAACCCCTCAAAAAAGTTGTAGACCGATATATTGCAAGAGACGAGGTGCCATCAAACGTTTTCATTCACCAGGGGATTCAGGATCGAGCGAACTAGAGCAACTAACTGAGGGGTACCCCTTGCAGGAGGCCCTCAAGGGTTACTTTTGGTGGGTTGAGAGCGCGCTCACAGCCGCCGCCACGTGTCACGTTCTAGGCGCTCTCTTGGGATTTCAATTTTATTTTACTTTTCTATATAGTTTTCGGGTTTTGATGGGTTTTTCGGCTTTTGTTTTCGCCCGGTTTTCCCTATGTTTTCGGGGAAAAATTACACAAAAAAACATGTTTTTTTCTTTCATGACAGGCATAAATTTGCTTCTCATGGAGGCGCAGGTTTGGTTCTCGCGAGTGGCATAATTGTGCCTCTCGAAAAGGAAAGAAACACTTTTTTTTCTTTCATGAGAGGCACATATTTGCTTCTCGTGGAGGCACATTTGTGCCTCACACTTTTGCTTCCGCGAGAGGCACATTTGTGCCTCACAATTGTGCCTCTCGGAAAGGAAAAAAACGCATTTTTTCCGTGAGAGGCACAAATTTGCTTCTCGTGGAGCCACAAGTTTCCTTCCGCGAGAGGGAAGATTTTCTTCGTGTGCAGACACAGATTTGCTTTCGCCAGAAGCAGAGTTGTGCCTCTCGGAAGGGGAAAAGGGAGGAGGGGAATGATGCTTCCCGCTCAGGTTTTTTAGTTTTTTAGTGAAAAGAAGTTCGCCGAAACCTATTAACATGGGATTTAGTTTAGAAGACCTCAATTGCTCACGATTTGGACGCACGGTCTAAGAGATAAAACGTTTTGAATAAATGAGCATACAAAAAAAGAAAAAACTCCCAGGTTGCGATGAGTGACGCACATGCGGGGAGGTGGAAGTGACCTTTGCAAGAGGTATCCCTTAGAGCATCTCCAATAGATGTTGTATATTTTAGTGCTCCAAACCGGTGATGTAAAAATATACATCACCAAAAAGTGCTTTTTACATCTCCAAAAAGGGCTCAACTCCAACAGATGGTCCAAAAGGAGATGTAAAAGAGCAAATCTAACAGATGGTCCAAAACGAATATGTAAAATTCTGAAAACGGCCAACTACTACTTCATCTCAACATAGTTCAGGGCGGCGGTTACCGGAGTGAGTCGGGGCGGCGGTGGGTGGAGAGAGGTCGGGGCCGCGGCCGAGCGGGGCGAAGGCGGACGGTGTGGGGCGGCGGCGTGCGGTGCAGGCAAGGGCGAGCGGCGGCAGTGTGTGGTGCGGGCGGGGCGGGCGGAGGCCGGAGCGGAGGCGGACGGGGCCGGGTCGGGGCTGAGGCGGACGGGGCCGGGTCGGGGCTGAGGTGGACGGGGCCGGGGCGGGGTGGAGGCGGCCGCAGCGGATGCGGACGGGGCTGGGGTGGCGCGGTGCGGCGACGGCCCGATCTGCCCGTACGACGGCGGGCGGTGGCCCAGGCGGCGGGGGTAGGGGCGGGGTTGGATTTACAACGGGATGATAATCCCCAAATGTAAGGAATCATCGTAGCAATTTTCAAAGGTGGAAGTGACAAGTATGGAGCGTCGAACCCACAAGGAGCTAAAGGTAAGATCAATATTCTCTCAAGTCCTATCTGCCACTAATACGACTCTACGTACATCGAACGTTTGCTTCCATCTAGAAACAAGAAATAAAACTACGTTATGGGTATGAAGAGGATAACTTTGCATGATATCGGAGAACTAAAATGTAAAAATAGTGTTGTTATCATAAAGTTAGAATATATTACTATATATTATAAATAGCGAGTGTGGAATAATGATGGGCCAGTGTGCGGAATTATCCTAGGCAATTGTTAACAAGATCGGTAGTCGTCATTGCAATTTCATATGAGGGGGAGGCATAAGCTAACATACTTTCTCTTCTTGGATCATATGCACTTATGATTGGAACTCTAGCAAGCATCCGCAACTACTAAAGGTCATTAAGGTAAAACCCAACCATAGCATTAAAGTATCAAGTCCCTTTTATCCCATACGCAACAACCCCCTTACTCGGATTTAAGCATATGTCACTCTAGCAACCCACTATAAGCGAATCATGAACATATTGCAACACCCAACAGCGGGAATCATTCACGTGTGTGCGGCACGGAAGGCACCATAGGACAGCACCAAAATAAAACATACAACTCAAACCAATCTATATCATCACTCAACCCAAAAGACAAAGGAAATCTACTCAAAACATCATAGGATGGCAACACATTATTGGATCATAATATGTGGCATAAAGCACCATGTTCAAGTAGGGGATTACAGCAGAGTGCGGGAGAGTGGACCGCGTAAAATAGATGAGGAAGGTGATGAAGATGGTGATGTTGATGAAGAAGATCACCGCGGCAATGGTTCCCCCGGCGGCACTCCGGCGCCACCGAGAGAGGGGGGAGAGAGTCTCTCCCTTGTGCTTCCTCCTCGATGGCCTCCCCCTAGATGGGAAGAGGTTCTCCCTCTCGTCCTTGGCCTCCATGGTGATGATGGCCCCATCCAGGATCCTCCTCCATGGCCTCCGATGATGATGGTGTTGGGGAACGCAGTATTTCAAAAAAATTCCTACGATCACGCAAGATCTATCTAGGAGATGCATAGCAACGAGCGGGGAGAGTGTGTCCACGTACCCTCGTATACCGAAAGCGGAAGCGTTTAGTAACGCTGTTGATGTAGTCGAACGTCTTCGTGATCCAACCGATCCAAGTACCGAACGCACGGCACCTCCGCGATCTGCACACGTTCAGCTCGGTGACGTCCCTCGAACTCTTGATCTAGTTGAGGCCGAGGGAGAGTTTCGTCAGCACGACGGCATGGTGACGGTGACGATGAAGTTACCGGCGCAGGGCTTCGCCTAAGCACTACGACGATATGACCGAGGTGTAAAACTGTGGAGGGGGCACCGCACACGGCTAAGAATAACTTGTGTGTTCTTGGGATGCCCCCTGGCCATGTATATAAAGGAGGGGAGGGAAGAGGTGGCCGACCCAAGGGGGGCGCGCCAGGTGTGGGGAATCCTACTAGGACTCACTACTCCAAGTAGTATTCCCCTCCTCTTTCCTATTCGGAGTAGGAGAAAAGGAAAGAGAGGGAGAGGGAGAAGGAAAGGGGGGCCGCGCCCCCACCCCTTGTCCAATTCGGTTTGGGCAGGGGGAGGCGCACGCCACCTCTTGACCCTTCTCCCCCTCTCCACTAAAGCCCAATAAGGCCCATTACTTCTCCCGGCAAATTCCCGTAACTCCCCGGTACTCCGAAAAATACCCGAATCACTCGGAACCTTTCCGATGTCCGAATATAGCCTTCCAATATATCGGTCTTTATGTCTCGACCATTTCGAGACTCCTCGTCATGTCCGTGATCTCATCCGGGACTCCGAACAACCTTCGGTACATCAAATCACATAACTCATAATACAAATCGTCATCGAACGTTAAGCATGCGGACCCTACGGGTTCGAGAACTATGTAGACATGACCGAGACACATCTCCGGTCAATAACCAATAGCGGAACCTGTATGCTCATATTGGCTCCTACATATTCTACGAAGATCTTTATCGGTCAAACCGCATAACAACATACGTTGTTCCCTTTGTCATCGGTATGTTACTTGCCCGAGATTCGATCGTCGGTATCACCGTACCTAGTGCAATCTCGTTATCGACAAGTCTCTTTACTCGTTCTGTAATGCATCATCCCGCAACTAACTCATTAGTCACATTGCTTGCAAGGCTTATAGTGATGTGCATTACCAAGAGGGCCCAGAGATACCTCTCCGACAATCAGAGTGACAAATCATAATCTTGACCTATGCCAACTCAACAAACACCATCGGAGACACCTGTAGAGCATCTTTATAATCACCCAGTTACGGTGTGACGTTTGATAGCACACTAAGTGTTCCTCCGGTATTCAGGAGTTGCATAATCTCATAGTTATAGGAACATGTATAAGTCATGAAGAAAGCAATAGCAATAAACTAAACGATCATAGTGCTAAGCTAACGGATGGGTCTTGTCCATCACATCATTTTCTAATGATGTGATCCCGTTCATCAAATGACAACACATGTCTATTGCTAGGAAACTTAATCATCTTTGATTAACGAGCTAGTCTAGTAGAGGCATACTAGAGACACTCTGTTTGTCTATGTATTCACACATGTACTAAGTTTCCGGTTAATACAATTCTAGCATGAATAATAAACATTTATCATGATATAAGGAAATATAAATAATAACTATATTATTGCCTCTAGGGCATATTTCCTTCAGATGGCCCCCTCCGGCAGGGTGCCGGAGACGGCCTAGATTGATTTTTTGTGGCTACAGAGGCTTGCGGCACTGGAACTCACGATCTAGGTTTATTTTGGGGGGTTTTGGTATTTATAGAAATTTTTGCGGCGGTCTCACGTCAAGGGGGTCCACGAGGCAGCGGCAAGGTAAGAGCACCCTCCCGGGGGGTAGGGCGCGTCCCCTACCTTGTCGTCGCCTCGGGACTCTTCTGGTCCAACTCTTGTGCTTCGGGGTTCTCTTTTGGTCCATAAAAAATCACCGTAAATTTTTAGCTCATTCCGAGAACTTTTATTTCTGCACAAAAAACGACATCACGGTTGTTCTGCTGAAAATAGCGTCAATTTGGGTTATTACTAATCAAATCATACCAAAACCATATAAAATTGTTGTAAACATGACATGAATACTTCATAAATTATAGATACGTCGGAGACGTATCACGGGGCGGCGTGGGGAGCTGTGGCGGGGCGGCAGCCGAGCGGGGAGCTGCAGTGGATGGAAGGAAGAAGGGGGGGACGAACCTAAGGGCGGTTGGGCGTTGGCGCGCGGCCGCGGTTTTAACATCTCCTGTCTCCGGAGATGTAAATTTGCAACGTGAGGTATTGTATTTTACATCTCCGGGAGGCGGAGATGTAATTTTTTTTGGTGCATGAACAGTATGTCGGAGAGCTGTTTTTTGCCTAAGAAGATCCAAAATTTGGTTATTTTTAAATATGGACCATCTATTGGAGGTGCTCTTAACTAGTGATTTTAACGTTTTACTCCTCCCTCGATCGTTCGTCCAGCAAGAGGGCCGGTGCGACCCCCCCCCTCCCCCAGCCAATAGGCCAAATTAACTGTTCCTTTTCTTTATACTCTCTCTCCATTTCTTTTTAGTCTGCATATAAGATTTGATCAAAGTCAAACTTTGTCAACTTTGACTAAATTTATAGAAAAAAATATCAAGATTCACAAAATGAAATCAATATTGTTAGATGCATCATGAAATTAATTTTCGTATCATATAGTTTTATTATTGTAGATGTTGATATTTTTTCAACAAAGTTGGTCAAATTTTACAAAGCTTAACTTTAGCCAAATCTTATATGCGGATTAAAAAGAAACGGAGGGAGTACTTACCATGGACCAGAAGCAAAAATAAAAAGCTGTACATTTTTTTCACTGTGCAAATCATAAATAATGTCTTCAAAAAATGAAATAGAATACAAATTTCATGCCAACAAAACATTGACATACTATTACCATCCTCTTACAAATCAAAATGTCACGCCAACAATAATAAAATGCCATGCTCTCCAATAATAAAACTACCATCCTCCTAAAATAAAACTACCAGCCTATTAATGATAAAAATATCATGTTATTAATTTTGGAATAAACCAGCTGACTGGGCCGGACTACCGCGCGTGGCGCTTGATGTCGGGGGCGACTATGTGTCGCATGCAGCGAGACCGAACAAGGTCTCGCATGATGTGGGTGACAAAGGGCCGGCACGCTCGCCAGAGGTACACGGCCCTTAAGCGCTCTTTATTCATATATATAATGAAAATAATTTAATTCATTTTTTTAATAAATGTTTATCATGTATTTTTGAAATGTTAAACATGTATAAAAATGTTTCTGATGAATACAAAAAAGGTACATGCATGAAAAGAAGTAGACATAAAATAATTTAGAAAATGTTAATCACATATTTGGGAAATGTTGAACGTGTATAAAAAATGCTCCTAATGAATAGGAAAAATGTAAAATATATATGAAAAAAAGTTGACATCAAAACATATGTTTGAAAAAAATGTTAATCATGTACATGAAAAATGTTAAACATGTATAAGAAAAATGTGTCTATACAAAATAAGCACACTATTTGAAGGAAAAAAAGTTGACAGCAAAACATATATCTGAAAAAATGTTAATCATGCACTTAAAAAATGTTAAACACGTATAAGACAAATGTTTCTTATGTATCAAAAAATGCAAAATTTCTATGAGAAAAGTAGACATCAAAACTTCTATTTGAAAATGTTAATAATTTATTTAAAAAAGTAACAAGTATAAAAATTACTCCTACTGTATACCAAAAATTTACAATCTGTATGAAAAACTAGGCCTCAAAACATATATTTTAATAAAAATGTTAATCCTGTATTTTCAGTATTATAATGTGTATGAAAAAAGTTCCTGCTTTATACAAAATAATAATAATTCAACATACATTAAATAAAAGTAGACAGCAAAACACGTATTTAAAAAATAGTTTTGTATTTGAAAATTTTTAAATGTGTGTATAAAACTTTTTCTGATGTATATGGAAAATTTAAATTATGTGTAAAAAATGTTTATTGCGATAATTGTTTGTACGGTGCATTTTAAAATGATGGCCGTGTGTTCAAAAAGTGTTCTAAACATATTATGCCTTGTGTTGAAAAAAAATCAACGCGTATCAAGAAAATCTTAATGTGTACACTAAAAATGTACATTGTGTACCGAAAGAAAGTGAATATGTATTGCAAAAAAATAACCAACAAAAACAGACAAAGAAACAAAGACAAACGAAGAAAACAGGCCGATATCGCTACTGTCAGTTCCTCGGCCTCGCCGGTTGGGACAACCTAGCAGCCAGCGATATTTGGGCCAAAAAGCTCTTCGGCTTTACCATTTCGAAAGAAAACTAATGCGGAGTTTATCTCTATCCAACATCTTTCCTCAAAGTAGTCAAAGTTATTGTGACATACAATATATGTGTCCTTTAATGCTCGTCCTCCTAATAACATTGCCAATTTAATTGGGATATGATTAAACAGTGTAGAGCCAAGACAGCGGCGCATATTTGAGTCGGAGTGTGTGAATTACGTTGGGCTACTTGGAATTGTCAGAATGATGTTATTTTTCACAGACAAAACATCACAATCTTTTTGCAAGTCATCTTTCAGGCAACTGACTGGATCCGTATGTGGTCGTTACTCGGTCATGCAGAAGTCAGGGAGCATATGGTCTATGGGTCCAACTGTTGAAAGACGGTAGCACAGGATACTTACGAATGGTTTGGATGACGGTCCAATAATAGGATAGGTGTATAGTCATCTTGTCCTATTTTTGCCGGTTGTGGTAATTTTTCCTTCTTTATTCGGTTTTGCTTGTGAACTTGTATCGAACTACGTACTTTGTTGCTACTTTGCTTTATAATATGGATACCTGCATCAATTGATGCAGAGGGGTAATCCTCTTTTTTGGAAAAGGAAAAAAAATTAAAAACACGAAATTGCTAATGGAGCTTGAACTCCAAGAAGCGTTAATTTTAAAAATTCAAAAGTAATTTAAAGAAAATTCTGAATAAACGACACACATACATATGGATGCATACTACTTGTATGCAAAATTTCCTGACAAAATACCTTTTTATGCTAGCTACAAAAAAATGACAAAACCGCGTATTTCTAGCGCATGCACTATTCATTGTAAAAGTACTTTAATTTGTGCAGCTCAGATGAAAACGTAGTTTTTGGTGAACTTTCACACACATCTAGCGTACATCTATAAGTACTTGATAATTATTTTCATATGTTTTTAAAACTTGATAATTGATTTTTGAAAAACTTCAGGCTCCATAGAGCCTGAGAGCAAAAAAAATTCCACTATCATAAATCACCAAAAATCTTCCATGGAGCCCGAGAAGGCGAGAACACGGTCCCCAATGGAAACCTTTTTTTTTTCGGGTAAGTCCCCTATGGAAACCTAAATGAAACACACCGATAACCACTTGGCTGGTCCCTGATTTAGTGGGTGACAGTGATTGTTAATAACTGATCTCAATTTCTTGCGGGAGGAGGATTAGTACGCATCCTTGCTAGCCAACCACGTATAGTAGAGTATGTTAGTACTTCTTCAAGGGGACATGATCCCTTGATTGCTGCGTCGAGTCCATGATCCTTCTCGATCATTTCTCTCGGTCACCATCTCTGCGCACCTACAATTGATTCCTTAATTGACTTGTAATCCACTCCATCCCGTTGGCGCACCCAGTTAGTTAATTACTGAGTTGCCACACCCGGGACCTTATACTCTGAGAGCGCGTTGCCTGGGCCAGGGCCACGCTCGTGTCAACCTGTCCAAATTGTGGGCCGACATGCACGTATATAGTATTCAACACAATTCTCGCCAAAAAAACGTATTCAACACAATCGTTTGTATAGCTATAGATCAAGACGACTACTTACATGCATTACCGGAATGAGAAGATTGGGAAGGCTGGACCTTTTTCGACAAAGTGGGAAGGCTGGACGCCTGGACTACAGGATCAAAATATTCGTTCTCATCTTTCTCTCAAAATCAAAGGGCAAACGTTGGACGTGAAGATATTTCCATTTTTGTGTAGTATAGGAGCTGTGGGCCCTGGCGGTAGTAATAAGACGCTGCTATACCTATATGTGTACACTCGCCGTGTGGGGTCTCAAGATGGCACAAGCACATGCATCGTACTGCTACTAGGATTAATTTTGGAATATCCACGACCCACTAGCTGGTCATTGGCTCGATGCACACACTGTAAGGCCAACTCCATCGCATGACCTTAAACGGACATTCGTTTTGGCCGGATTTTGTTCCTTTGGGGCGGCAATGGGTTCGCCCATGTCCGCGTCTGTCCGATAGATCGTGGGTGCGGTCACGCGTTTTGGTCGGATTTTGTCCCTTTGAGGTGACAATGGGTTCGCCCATGTCCGTGTCTGCCCGATGGGTCGTGGGTGCGCCCAGCGCGCGGCCGCACCCCAAATCTTGCCCGTGTTGGACGTGTTAAAAAAAACTTAAATAAAATAACTTAAAAGAGTAAATAAACGCAGTTTAAAAAACTTAAAACTTAAGTTAGGGTCCATGGCCACAAAACGACCCAGTTTCACATCCAACTTGACATAATTAAACATAAAAAAGAAAATAAAAAAGGCCGCCGCCAGCGCGCTCCTGCCCGTGCCCGTCGATGCCGATGCCATCACCGTCGCCGTCTTCAGTGGCCGCTGGCATCGTCGTCGTCGCTCACGAGGTCGACGTAGGCCGGCGGCGTCCAGAGGTGGGCCGGGGGTGCGTGGTAGACGGGGGCGGGCTGGACGGCGGGAAGTGCCTGCACGATCTCCTCCCGCGGCGACGCCTCCCGCTCCGGTGACCGCGGCAGAGTGACGCACCAGTTCACGCCCACGGCGACGGCCATCTCCGGAGCAGTGCACGATCAGCCCCACCCCTGGCCCACCAGGCCCGGGTGGAACGCGGCCACCGGATCCTCCTCCATCGCCTCCGCGACCACCATCTCCAGCTCGGGGATGGCAACCTCGCCGGCGGCGGAGCGGGCCATCATCTCCTCCAGGCCCTCCCATTGCCGCTCATCGTGCGTGTGCATGGAGTCCTTCATGACACGCGCCATGAGACGGGCCTCCTCCTCCGCTGTCATGCGAGGAGGTGGTGGGGGAGATGGAGATGGCGAAGGCGTGGGCTTGAGGCCGCGCACCAGCCTACGCCCGCGCTCCTGGAGAGCAGGCGCTGCGCGCTCCCGACGTGGCCGCCGCGGCGCAGACGCCGTGCCGGCGAAGAAGGAGGCGCGCCGCACGTCGTGCTCGTCCCTGAGCCAGGTGTCCCAGAGGACGGAGTCCGGGGCGTACCTGTCGTCGTAGTACAGGTCGTCGGGAGGAGGCGGCGGCGGCGCTCGATCTCTTCACGGCGCGCACGACCGCTCATTGGGACCGGCGGGATGGGCACACGGTCGGCGGACAGGTGCCAATTGTTGGGGAGGTGGACGTCGCTCCAGGGGAGCGGCGTCCTCGTCTCCCAATAACGGCGGCACACCTCCGCGCGGATGTAGTGCCGGTCGCGCTCGCCGGCGGACGTGGGGGCGATGGAGAACGCGGGCGGCGCGGGGGGCCGGCTTGGTGGTGATGCGGGCCCCTCCTTCTTCACGAAGCCGGCGCGGCGCCCCGACGAGGAGCCGGCCTCGCGGTCGTGCTTCCCCTTGCGGTTCCAGAAACCCATGGCTTCGAGGTAGCCGGCCGGTGAGCTCGAGGACGGGGGAGGCTAGGGTTTCGCGCTGTCGGGTTTCGAGGAGGCCGCGGGATGGAGTGGGGCAGTGTGGACGACGACCGGTTCACTGGTTCCCCATTTAAGAAGGACGGCAACCTTCAACTGGGCCGATGATAGGTGGGGCCGGCCGCCCGTGCGCATTGATGTTCGCGGGTGTGAGGTAGGTGGCCGCCCCGCCACGCGGCTAGACGCGAACGAGCGGCGCGTCCGTTCGATGTCCGCGGCGACCCAAACCCGGCGCAAATTTGCGCTCGAAATGGGTTGGCCCGGACACAAAACGGACCAGATGGATGCAGACCGTCGCGCGCTGGGCCACCTCATTTATCCGTTTTATCCCAAACAGACGTGCTTGGACAGAATGGGTCACGCGGTGGAGTTGGCCTAACTACTCGGCCGAGTCTACGTCGCAGCAGTCCTTGGTTTTGGAAACAGCCGCATGCCTTTGATGAAGAACTAGCCAAGGTATAGCTCCCCCATTCCCATGCAATCGCATATGATTGCACTTGCACATAGACGTAGGTACACCAGCCTGGCTGGTTCATATCCTCACGTCACATGACACGATAGGATGGATCCAGGGCACTAGAGGGTAGCAGCTCAGCATCGCACGGGGGCATGCACATGCACATGCTGCCTCGTCGTATCTGCATGCGTTCGCGCTCACCGCCGTGCCCACACGTGGTGGCTAACGGTCGTGCCCTCGCGACCAAGCTAAGTTAGAGTAGGTATACTTGTCCTATACAAGGCACGGTCAAGCGTTAAGACTTCCTGTGATCAACTTATTGGTGCTGATTATTGGTCTATCATTCAGGCTCCACGGCACGCGTGGCTCCCAAGCTTGCCCTCTGCATGCCGCGACGGGCCACGTGTGCACGACGTGGCGGGAAGCATGCATGTGCATGCAGATGCCGCGCTACGGTTGATCGTTGATCGATCTGCGAGCTTTGTTAGTATTAAATATTCCTGTGATCCATCGCGGTGTTACAGTTGTGGCTCCATGGGTGGTGCTACGTACGTGCTACACAAAATGGCACCTTGCATGAAGGTTCTTGGGGCAGCGTACGTGTCCGATGACGTATCTGGCTAGTTAGACTATTCTACGACACGTACGCGGGCATGGGATAGCCCGGATTGGTGATAGTTTGGGGAGGGATCTATTGTGCCCATGATGTAGCTGCCCCCAGAATGGAGGTGGAATCGATTCACTAAACTTGCGGCTTGCACGCTTTATACCCGGCATGCGTACGTGATCCGCTCTGCAGATACTATACGTGATGCATGGCGCAATCATTAAGCATGGTTCGGGCAATAGTTAATCGAGCGAGTGGCCCAACCGGGTAACCGGTGCACGCGGCATCTGCACGATTCCTGATCATAATCATGCCACTCATGGCCAGGCAAATAATTGGCTGGCTGGCCGGCCGTAGCCCTCGGACCAGGGAAACCTGATCAGCTTGCAAGCGCTGACCACCCGTTGTCTTTTCCTACCCCAAGCAATGCAAAGCTGGTTAAGTTCCACTTGAAAAATCATCTAAAAAAGGTTCCACTTCAGAAATATCTACGGGAGCACGTAGAATAATTGTGCGCCATGGCTTGCCACGAGACTGAGATCCTACGCAGTAGTCATATCTACTGTGGTGGGGGCGATCTTTGAACAATGATTAGCGCCGATTCGATGGAGATATTGTTAAGCACTCAGCTGGGCAGGTCGCGTGGGATTTACCCGGGTGAAATGGAAATGTCAAGCCGGATTCCAAAAGGTCACTCGCGATAAAAGCCCAGCCATGAAAGTGAGAAAGAAGAACGAGCAAAAAAGTGAAAAGGAAGGAAGAGGTGCGGAGGAGAATGTCAATGATTTGGGAAGGTGGGTGCTGCCGGTCGGGGCAGAGACATGCAGCCAGCGACTGACGCAGGCGACCGCGCGCGCATTCCTCGTCGTTGTCCTAGCAGCTCTCGTCCTCCTACGCCGCGCGGCCGAGTCCGACGTGACGTGGGCACGCCGGGGTCCGGACGACCAGCTCCACGTGACCACGCCCCGGTTTCCCGCCCCGTTTCTCGCACCGCTCCACGTGAGCTCTGTCTCGGCGTCCCCGGCCCGGCCCAACCACCTTGGTCCCCGAACCCATCCGGCGCCCGGCCCGGGCCGGCACGTGGGGCGCGCGTGAGCGTTCGCGGTGGTGGCGCCGGGACGAGGAGACCCAATCATGCCACGGCCATGATTGAGGCGATGATGCCAAGCGACGTTTACGAAAGGAGAGCGAGATGGCGTGGGCGTGGGCCTGCACGGGCATGCGTGGTGCGCCGGTGCCGGTGCCGGTCGGGCGTGGGGGGACACCGCCGCACCGGGTGGGACAGCGCGACGAGGAGCGACCGAGAGCCCTGCTGCCGCGTCGGCGCAGCCTCTGCTACTCTACTAGGCCGAGCCACACGGCGCAATCATGCTCCGCTCCGGCCGGAGCCGCGTGCATGTGCCTGCCCTGCCTCACCTCAGCAACTGGGTCGACACGTCCGGGGCCACGTCGCCGTAATCCCGACGTATGCGGCCATGCGGGCATCCGTGTCGTTCTCGCGTGTGAAAAAAAGGGAAGACGGTGGACGACGACTTATTTGACATCGGAAAGAAGGCGGGAACCGAATCTTGTACCGGCGATTTTGTGCTGAGTGCAAGTGTAAACGAACATAGGTCGCCCTGATGCGTACTGTACGTCCCATGCCAGGTGAAACATGCCACACACACCGCGAATCTCAACGTGCGAGCTGCTGGAGAATTTTCCGATCCATACATATCTCCTTTCGTAGCTTGTCGCATATATGTGCGTGTCTCCGGGAGGAAGAATCATGCACTCAGGTCCCTGGAGCTTTTCATTTTGTCTTCAGATATCGAATTTCTATATCTTTTAAACGAAGAATCTAAATTAAGTTCTGTTTTCATATTCATGTTTCTCGTGACCAGCGCTTAGAAATAAGATTCATTTTGAATATATTTTGGTGGCATTAAAAAAATCAAGTTTCGAATGTTGAAACTTAGTACGAGCGGCCAATAAAAACCAATTATTTTGTGTCTATGAGCGATAGAAAAATGCTTAAAATTATATCTCTCAAACTTGATGCTTTGCATTTTTAGATGCAAAACTCGTAAGTTTCACCGTTGAAACTTAAAGCTTTTTGAGGGATTTTTTTACTGTGCACTCATGCGGGATTCAACTACTTCACGAGTCGTGAGGCAAAACGAGCGGGCGGCAGGGCTTGATAGATGAGTCCCCCCGCACTTACGTGCCACTGCGAATTTTCGGAAAAAATGTCAGAACAAATTAAAAAGGAAGCAGGCGCGGTCTCCTAGATTCAGACTCTGTCAGCAGCGTCAGTAAGAAGACTGACGATCAACAGGAGGATGAAGAAGCGGGAAGCAGTGAATGTTCAACTCATGGGCCGATGGCAAGGCCCATTCGTTCGAAGCGAGTTCCGCAGTGGCTTGCAAGTCGAGACTGGGCCCGTTAAGGGGTTTAACTGGTGCATATAAGAGAGTGTCGATCCTGCAGCTGTTTTTTCTTGGCGAGGAAGAAGGTGAGGCTTCAGCCGGAACTATATCTAGCTTGTATATGTATTGTTGTGTGGGTGGTTGGGAGGAACAACAATGAAATTCGCTATGAACCTGAGCTCGTGTTGAGATCTCGTGAGTGTAGCTTAAAGTTGGCATCGGTCGTTCGTCCTGGAGATCCCATACCACCACCACCATACTAGGTTTAAGGAGAGAAGACATGTGGAAGCCATGGAAGAGCTAACCGAGGAGGCGCGCTCGATCTACGATTTGCTCAAGGAAGATATGACGGTGACCCTCGACAAAAGCCTCAAGGAGCAGCGGAATGATCTGGTTCTGGCCGTCCGCAAGATGCTCGATGAAACTTCATCTTCGTTGGAGGAGATTACCACCAAGCAAATCGATGCGATTCGGGAGGATCTCAACGGGGAAATCGCTCCCGTACGCTCAGAACTGGAGAAGGTGAAGGAATTTAACAAGGAGCCTAGATCGGGAAGCTTGGGCACGCCACGTCGTCTGTTTACAGCTAGGGCGACGTCATCAGCAGAGTTAGGACATGACAAGGAGAACAGGAGGCGCGCACAATCTCTGTATGTACCACCCCCAGTCCGAGGTGCGGTCAACCCCAGATCAACTCCAGTGAGGCCGCTAGTTAGCAGAGACCTTAATCGGCCAAGTGTATCAACCCCAGTGAGGCCGCTAGTTAGCAGAGGCCTTATTTTGACGGTACTAATCCGCGACTCTGGCAGAACAGATGCAAGGATCAATTCCAGTTGTGGAGTGTGGCGCCGCATATGTGGGTATCCATGGCCTCTGCTCATCTTGAATGAGCAGGAGCTCGTTGCTTGGAGTCTGCGACAGAAGAGCACCAAACATTAGTTGGGACGAATTCTACAACTTGCAACAGACAAGGTTCGCCAGAAATCAACACGAGCAACTAATCAGAGGACTATTACATATTGCCCAGACCACCACTGTAGAGGATTATGTAGAGAGGTTTGTTGAATTATATGATCATTTGATTGCATGTGAGATTGTTCCTGACCCACCACACCATGTTACTCGATTCCTAGATGGACTGAAACCGGCTGTGAAGGTTCAAGTGGCAATTCAAAAACCCCGAGATCCGGATACTGGTTATGAATTAGCCTTGTTGTTAGAGGAGATTTGAGAAGGACGCTCCCCAATCAACAATCATCAACCAAAGAGAGCCACTGCTGTGCCCTTGCCATTACCTTTGACAAGACAAAAACCTCCTTAGGAAAGAAGAAACACTGAAGTTCATGGAAGTCAGTCTAAGGACAAATGGACAACTCTGGAAACTATAGGAGGTCTAAGGTGAAGGAAATATGCCCTAGAGGCAATAATAAAGTTATTATTTATTTCCTTATTTCATGATAAATGTTTATTATTCATGCTAGAATTGTATTAACCGGAAACATGATACATGTGTGAATACATAGACAAACATAGTGTCACTAGTATGCCCCTACTTGACTAGCTCGTTGATCAAAGATGGTTGAGTTTCCTAGCCATAGACATGAGTTGTCATTTGATTAACGGGATCACATCATTAGAGAATGATGTGATTGACTTGATCCATTCCGTTAGCTTACCACTTGATCGTTTAGTATGTTGTTATTGCTTTCTTCATGACTTATACATGTTCCTATGACTATGAGATTATGCAACTCCCGAATACCGGAGGAACACTTTGTGTGCTACCAAACGTCACAACGTAACTGGGTGATTATAAAGGTGCTCTACAGGTGTCTCCGATGGTGTTTGTTCAGTTGGCATAGTTCAAGATTAGGATTTGTCACTCCGATTGTCGGAGAGGTATCTCTGGGCCCTCTCGGTAATGCACACCACTATAAGCCTTGCAAGCAATATGACTAATGAGTTAGTTGCGGGATGATGCATTACGGAACGAGTAAAGAGACTTGCCGGTAACGAGATTGAGCTAGGTATTGAGATACCGACGATCGAGTCTCGGGCAAGTAACATACCAATGACAAAGGGAGCAACGTATGTTGTTATGCGGTTTGACCGATAAAGATCTTCGTAGAATATGTAGGAACCAATATGAGCATCCAGGTTCCGTTATTGGTTATTGTCCGGAGACGTGTCTCAGTCATGTCTACATAGTTCTCGAACCCGTAGGGTCCGCACGCTTAAAGTTCTGTGACGATCGGTATTATGAGTTTATGTGATTTGATGTATCGAAGGTAGTTCGGAGTCCCGGATGAGATCGGGGACATGACGAGGAGTCTCGAATTGGTCGAGACGTAAAGATGATATATTGGACGACTATGTTCGGACATCGGAAAGGTTCCGAGTGATTCGGGTATTTTTCGGGGTACCGGGGAGTTACGGGAATACGAGGAAGAAGTAATGAGCCTCTTGGGCCAAGTGGTGGAAGAGAGGAGGCAGGGCGCACGGCCGCCCCTAGCCCAAACCGAATTGGACTAGGGGGCCGGCCCCCCTTTCCTCCTTCCCCCCTCTCCTTCCTTCTCCCTCTCCTCCTTCCTTTCCTCCTCCTAGTAGGAGTAGGAAAGGGGAGTCCTACTCCTACTAGGAGGAGGACTCCTCCTCCTGGCGCGCCCTACAGGGGCCGGCCGGCCTCCCCCTTGCTCCTTTATATATGGGGGCAGGGGGCACCCTAGAGCACACAAATTGATCATTGATCTCTCTTAGCCGTGTGCGGTGCCCCCCTCCACCATAATCCACCTCGGTCATATCGTAGCGGTGCTTAGGCGAAGCCCTGCATCGGTAGCATCATCATCACCGTCATCACGCCGTCGTGCAGACGAAGCTCTTCCCCGAAGCTCTACTGGATCATGAGTTAGCGGGACGTCACCGAGCTGAATGCGTGCTGAACGCGGAGGTGCCGTACGTTCGGTGCTGAGGATCGGTTGATCGTGAAGACGTACGACTACATCAACCACGTTGTTATAACGCTTCCGCTTATGGTCTACGAGGGTACGTGGACAACACTCTCCCCTCTCTTTACTATGCATCACCATGATCTTGCGTGTGCGTAGGATTTTTTTTGAAATTACTACGTTCCCCAACAGTGGCATCCGAGCCTGGTTTATGCGTAGATGTTATATGCACGAGTAGAACACAAGTGAGTTGTGGGCGATACAAGTCATACTGCTTATCAGCATGTCATACTTTGGTTCGGCGGTATTGTTAGATGAAGCGGCCCGGACCAACATTACGTGTACGCTTACGCGAGTCTGGTTCTACCGACGTGCTTTGCACACAAGTGGCTGGCGGGTGTCAGTTTCTCCAACTTTAGTTGAATCGAGTATGGCTACGCCCGGTCCTTGTGAAGGTTAAAACAACACATACTTGACGAAATATCGTTGTGGTTTTGATGCGTAGCTAAAAACGGTTTTTGCTCAGCCCGTAGCAGCCACGTAAAACTTGCAACAACAAAGTAGAGGACGTCTAACTTGTTTTTGCAGGGCATGTTGTGATGTGATATGGTCAAGACGTGATAAGATATAAATTGTTGTATGAGATGATCATGTTTTGTTAAAGTTATCGGCAACTAGCAAAAGCCTTATGGTTGTCTCTTTATTGCATAAGATGCAAGTGCCATGTAATTGCTTTACTTTATCGCTATGCGATAGCAATAGTTGCAAAAGCAATAGCTGGTGAGACGATCATGTGACGACACGTTGATATAAGATCAAGATGATGGAGATCATGGTGTCATGCCGGTAACAATGAAGATCATGACAATATTTTGGAGATGGAGATCAAAGGCACAAGATGATGATGGCCATATCATATCACTTATATTGATTGCATGTGATGATTATCTTTTATGCATCTTTGCTTAGATCGACGGTAGCATTATAAGATGATCTCTCACTAAATTTCAAGGTACAAGTGTTCTCCCTGAGTATGCACCGTTGCGACAGTTCTTCGTGCTGAGACACCACGTGATGATCGGGTGTGATAAGCTCTACGTTCACATACAACGGGTGCAAGCCAGTTTTGCACACGCGGAATACTCGGGTTAAACTTGACGAGCCTAGCATATGCAGATATGGCCTCGGAACACTGGAGACCGAAAGGTCGAGCGTGAATCATATAGAAGATATGATCAACATAGTGATGTTCACCATTGAAAACTACTCCATCTCACGTGATGATGGGACATGGTTTAGTTGATTTGGATCACGTGATCACTTAGATGATTAGAGGGATGTCTATCTGAGTGGGAGTTCTTAAGTAATATAATTAAATTGAACTTTAATTTATCATGAACTTAGTCCTGATAGTATTTGCATAACTATGTTGTAGATCAATAGCTCGCGATGTTGCTCCCCGTTTATTTTGATATGTTCCTAGAGAAAAAACTATGTTGAAAGTTGTTAGTAGCAATGAAGCGGACTTGGTCCGTGATCTGAGAATTATCCTCATTGCTGCACAGAAGAATTATGTCCTTGATGCACCGCTAGGTGACGGACCTATTGCAGGAGCATATGCAGACGTTATGAATGTTTGGCAAAGCTCGGTATGATGACTACTTGATAGTTTAGTGCATCATGCTTTACGGTCAAGAATCGGGGCTTCAAAGACGTTTTGAACACCACGGAGCATATGAGATGTTCCAAGAGTTGAAATTAGTATTTCAGACTCATGCCCATGTCGAAAGGTATGAGACCTTTGACAAGTATTTTGCCTACAAAATGGAGGAGAATAGCTCAGCTAGTGAGCATGTGCTTAGAATGTCTGAGTACTACAATCACTTGAATCAAGTGGGAGTTAATCTTCCAGATAAGATAGTGATTGACAGAGTTCTCTAGTCACTATCACCAAGTTACTAGAACTTCGTGATGAACTATAATATGCAAGGGATAACGGAAACGATTCCCAAGCTCTTCGTGATGCTGAAATCGACGAAGGTAGAAATCAAGAAAAGCATCAAGTGTTGATGGTTGACAAGACCACTGGTTTCAACAAAAAGGCAAAGGGAAGAAGGGGAACTTCAAAAAGAACGGCAAGCAAGTTGCTGCTCCCGTGAAGAAGCCCAAAGCTACACCCAAGCCTGAAACTGAGTGCTTCTACTGCAAAGGAAATGGTCACTGGAAGTGGAACTGCCCTAGATACTTGGCGGATAAGAAGGATGGCAAAGTAAACAACTGTATATTGGATATACATGTTATTGATGTGTACTTTACTAGTGTTTATAGCAACTCCTCGGCATTTGATACTGGTTCAGTTGCTAAGAGTAGTAACTCGAAGCGGGAGTTGCAGAATGAACAGAACCTAGTTAAGGGCGAGGTGACGATGTGTGTTGTAAGCAGTTCCAAGATTGATATGATCATCATCGCACACACCGTATACTTTCGGGATTAGTGTTGAACCTGAATAAGTGTTATTTGGTGTTTGCGTTGAGCATGAATATGATTTCATCATGTTTATTGCAATACGGTTAATTAATTTAAGTTAGAGAATAATTGTTGTTCTGTTTACATGAATAAAACCTTCTATGGTCATACACCCAATGAAAATGGTTTGTTGGATCTCGATCGTAGTGATACACATATTCATAATATTGAAACCAAAAGATGCAAAGTTAATAAAGATAGTGCAACTTATTTGTGGCACTGCCGTTTAGGTCATATTGGTGTAAAGCGCATGAAGAAACTCCATGCTGATAGGATTTTGGAATCACTTGATTATGAATCACTTGATGCTTGCGAACCATGCCTTATGGGCAAGATCACTAAGACTCCGTTCTCCGGAACAATGGAGAGAGCAACTGACTTATTGGAAATAATACATACTGATGTATGCCATCCGATGAGTGTTGAGGCTCGCGGCGGGTATCGTTATTTTCTGACCTTCACAGATGATTTGAGCAGATATGGGTATATCTACTTGATGAAACATAAGTCTGAAACATTTGAAAAGTTCATATAATTTCAGAGTGAAGTGGAAAATCATCGTAACAAGAAAATAAAGTTTCTACGATCTGATTGTGGAGGAGAATATTTGAGTTACGAGTTTGGTCTTCATTTGAAACAATGCGGAATAGTTTCGCAACTCACGCCACCTGGAACACCACAGCGTAATGGTGTGTCCGAACATCGTAACCGTACTTTATTAAATATGGTGCAATCTATGATGTCACTTACCGATTTACCACTATCGTTTTGGGGTTATGCATTAGAGACAGCTGCATTCACGTTAAATAGGGCACCATCTAAATCCGTTGAGACGACACCATATGAACTGTGGTTTGGAAAGAAACCAAAGTTGTCGTTTTTTAAAGTTTGGGGTTGCGATGCTTATGTGAAAAAGTTTCATCCTGATAAGCTCAAACCAAAATCGGAGAAATGTGTCTTCATAGGATACCCAAAGGAGACAGTTGGGTACACCTTCTATCACAGATCCGAAGGCAAGACATTTGTTGCTAAGAATGGATCCTTTCTAGAGAAGGAGTTTCTCTCGAAAGAAGTGAGTGGGAGGAAAGTAGAACTTGATGAGGTAATTGTACCTGCTCCCTTATTGGAAAGTAGTTCATCACAGAAATCAGTTCCAGTGATTCCTACACCAATTAGTGAGGAAGCTAATGATGATGATCATGTAACTTCAGATCAAGTTACTAATGAACCTCGTAGGTCAACCAGAGTAAGATCCGCACCAGAGTGGTACGGTAATCCTGTTCTGGAGGTCATGTTACTAGACCATGACGAACCTACGAACTATGAGGAAGCGATGATGAGCCCAGATTCCGCAAAATGGTTTGAGGCCATGAAATCTAAGATGGGATCCATGTATGAGAACAAAGTGTGGACTTTGGTTGACTTGCCCGATGATCGGCAAGCCATAGAAAATAAATGGATCTTCAAGAGGAAGACGGACGCTGATAGTAGTGTTACTATCTACAAAGCTAGACTTGTCGAAAAAGGTTTTTGACAAAGTTCAAGGTGTTGACTACGATGAGATTTTCTCACTCGTAGCGATGCTTAAGTCTGTCCGAATCATGTTAGCAAATTGCCACATTTTATGTAATCTGGCAAATGGATGTCAAAACTACATTCCTTAATGGATTTCTTAAAGATGAGTTGTATATGATGCAACCAGAAGGTTTTGTCGATCCTAAAGGAGCTAACAAAATGTGCAAGCTTCAGCAATCCATCTATGGACTGGTGCAAGCATCTCGGAGTTGGAATATACGCTTTGATGAGTTGATCAAAGCATATAGTTTTATACAGACTCGCGGTGAAGCCTGTATTTACAAGAAAGTGAGTGGGAGCACTACAACATTTCTGATAAGTATATGTGAATGACATATTGTTGATCGGAAATAATGTTGAATTTTCTGGAAAGCATAAAGGAGTATTTGAAAGAAGTTTTTCAAAGAGAGACCTCGGTGAAGCTGCTTACATATTGAGCATCAAGATCTATAGAGATAGATCAAGACGCTCGATAAGTTTTTTCAATGAGTACATACCTTGACAAAAAATTTGAAGTAGTTCAAAATGGAACAGTCAAAGAAGGAGTTCTTGCCTGTGTCGCAAGGTGTGAAGTTGAGTAAGACTCAAAGCCTGACCACGACAGAAGATAGAAAGAGAATGAAAGTCATTCCCTATGCCTCAGCCAAAGATTCTATCAAGTATGCCATGTTGTGTACCAGACCTATTGTATACCCTACACTGAGTTTGGAAAGGGAGTACAATAGTGATCTAGGGGTAGATCACTGGACAACGGTCAAAATTATCCTTAGTGGAATAAGGATATGTTTCTCAATTATGGAGGTGACAAAAGGTTCGTTGTAAAGGGTTACGTCGATGCAAGTTTTGACACTGATCCAGATGACTCTAAGTCTCAATCTAGATACATATTGAAAGTAGGAGCAATTAGCTAGAGTAGCTTCGTGCAGAGCATTGTTGACATAGAAATTTGCAAAATACATACAGATCTGAATTTGGCAGACCCGTTGACTAAACTTCTCTCACAAGCAAAACATGATCACACCTTTGTACTCTTTGGGTGTTAAGCACATGGCGATGTGAACTAGATTGCTGACTCTAGTAAATCCTTTGAGTGTTGGTCACATGACGATGTGAACTATTGGTGTTAAATCACATGGTGATGTGAACTAGATTATTGCCTCTAGTGCAAGTGGGAGACTGAAGGAAATATGCCCTAGAGGAAATAATAAAGTTATTATTTATTTCCTTATTTCATGATAAATGTTTATTATTCATGCTAGAATTGTATTAACCGGAAACATAATACATGTGTGAATACATAGACAAACATAGTGTCACTAGTATGCCTATACTTGACTAGCTCGTTGATCAAAGATGGTTGAGTTTCCTGGCCATAGACATGAGTTGTCATTTGATTAACGGGATCACATCATTAGAGAATGATGTGATTGACTTGACCCATTCCGTTAGCTTAGCACTTGATCGTTTAGTATGTTGCTATTGCTTTCTTCATGACTTATACATGTTCCTATGATTATGAGATTATGCAACTCCCGAATACCAGAGGAACACTTTGTGTGCTACCAAACGTCACAACATAACTGGGTGATTATAAAGGTGCTCTACATGTGTCTTCGATGGTGTTTGTTGAGTTGGCATAGATCAAGATTAGGATTTGTTACTCCGATTGTCGGAGAGGTATCTCTGGGCCCTCTCGGTAATGCACATCACTATAAGCCTTGCAAGCAATGTGACTAATGATTTAGTTGCGGGATGATGCATTACGGAACGAGTAAAGAGACTTGCCGGTAACGAGATTGAGCTAGGTATTGAGATACCGACGATCGAATCTCGGGCAAGTAACATACCAATGACAAAGGGAACAACGTATGTTGTTATGCGGTTTGACCGATAAAAATCTTCGTAGAATATGTAGGAACCAATATGAGCATCCAGGTTCCGCTATTGGTTATTGTCCGGAGACGTGTCTCGGTCATGTCTACATAGTTCTCGAACCCGTAGGGTCCGCACGCTTAAAGTTCTATGACGATCGGTATTATGAGTACCGAAGGTAGTTCGGAGTCCCGGATGAGATCAGGGACATGACGAGAAGTCTCGAAATGGTCGAGACGTAAAGATCGATATATTGGACGACTATATTCGGACACCGGAAAGGTTCCGAGTGATTCGGGTATTTTTCGGGGTACCGGGGAGTTACGGGAATACGAGGAAGAGGTAATGGGCCTCTTGGGCCAAGTGGTGGAAGAGAGGAGGCAGGGCGCACGGCCCCCCTAGCCCAAACCGAATTGGACTAGGGGGCTGGCCCCCCTTTCCTCCTTTTCCCCCTCTCCTTCTTTCTCCCTCTCCTCCTTCCTTTCCTCCTCCTAGTAGGAGTAGGAAAGGGGAGTCCTACTCCTACTAGGAGGAGGACTCCTCCTCCTGGCCCGCCCTACAGGGGCCGGACGACCTCCCCCTTGCTCCTTTATATACGGGGGCAGGGTGGCACCCTAGAACACACAAGTTGATCATTGATCTCTCTTAGCCGTGTGCGGTGCCCCCCTCCACCATAATCCACCTCGATCATATTGTAGCGGTGCTTAGGCGAAGCCCTGCGTCGGTAGCATCATCATCACCGTCATCACGTCGTCGTGCTGACGAAGCTCTTCCCCAAAGCTCTACTGGATCATGAGTTCGCGGGACGTCACCGAGCTGAACGTGTGCTGAACGCGGAGGTGCCGTATGTTCGGTGCTGAGGATCAGTCGATCATGAAGACGTACGACTACATCAACCACGTTGTTATAATGCTTCCGCTTACGGTCTACGAGGGTACGTGGAAAATACTCTCCCCTCTCGTTGCCATGCATCACCATGATCTTGCGTGTGCGTAGGAAATTTTTAAAATTAGTACGTTCCCCAACATAAGGGGTTGTGTTTCCTTTGTGGAGAAAGATGGTCCAAGGACCATCAATGTAAAGCTTCAGTACAACTACATGTAGTTCAAGAAATGATTCAGCATTTGTAGGAGAAGCGTGACTTAACTAAATCAGCTGGCTCAGAGTAGGGACAAGCTAATATGCTATGTGCTTCCACAACAAACCTGGCACTGATGGAAGAACAATGCTGCTTTCTGACAAGACACTCGTTTAATTTTCTTGGTAGACTCGGAAAGTACTCATTCTTTTATCAACAACAAGTTCAAGCATATGTTTCAAGATGTACATGCTATAAGACCCATGAAGGTTACTATGTCAAGAGGAGCAAGTCTCATCAGCGATTTAGTAATTCCCAATTGCCAATAGATTTGTGATTCACATCTTATTAGCAATGACTTCAGGTTTTTATATCTGGGTATGTATGATGGAATATTGGGCCTTGACTGGTTAGCTACCCATGGCCAAATGCAAGTGGATTGGAAGCAAAAGTGGGTGGCATTTTTACACATGGGAGAGATGATAAACACTGCAGGGAGCAGTTCCTGAAGAATTTGCCCTTACTGTTTTAGCAATCAGTATGCAACTTTCTTCTACTAAATCTGAACAACTGCCATAGGAAATTAAACCAGTGTTAGAAAGGTTTGCATAGGTTTTTGAGCCCCCAAAGGGATTACCACCAAGAGACATATGGTCATAGTATTCCCCTCACACCAGGAGCCACTCGAGTGGCCAAGAGGCCATACAGAATTCGTTCTCATCTCAAGGATAAACTGAAAAACAAATCAAGGAAATGTTGCAGTCTTGAGTCATAAGGATAAGTAGTGGTCCATTTGCTTCTCCTGGTGGTTAAAAAGAAGATGAAACTTGAAGAATGGTTGTAGGTTACAGGCATTTGAATGCTCTCACCATTAAAGGAAAATATGCACAACCAATTGTTGATGAATTATTCGATGAACTTGTTGGTGCTTCCTGGTTTTCCAAGTTGGATTTAAGGGCTGGTTACCACCAGATAAGGCTAACTGCAGGAGAGGAGTTCAAACTGCTTTTTCAACACATATTGGACATTGTTAATTTACATTGGTTGCTTAGGGCCTCACATGAGCTCATGGCATTTTTCAGGGAGCAATGAACATGGACTTGTCACTGACTCTATGGAAGTATAATGTAGTGTTCTTTGATAATATTCTTGTTTTCAGCAAAACCTATAGTGCACACCAATGTTCTGAAGATACTAGAAGAGAAGCAATGGAGGGTCAAATTAAGTAAATGTAACTATCGAACAACAAATTCCTACTTAGGGCATGTGATCAGTGGCAAGGGAGTATTCACTGACCCAAGCAAAATTACTTTTGTGTCAAGTGGCCAACACCAACAATGTCAAGGAGGTGAGAGGATTTTGGGGGCTTACAGGTTATTACAGGAAATTCATTAAATCATATGGAATTATCATCAAGCCATTGACTAAACTATTAGGAAGGATGTGATATTTTAGTGGAATCCCATAGATCAAGAAGCTTTTTCAAATCCTCAAATAAGCCCTGACTACTGCACCACTCCTTGCCCTACCAGACTTCTCTGTTCCTTTTGTGATAGAAACTGATGCATGTGATAGTGGGATTGGGGTTCCATTGACTAAACTGTTAGCAAGTCTCTGGCCCTAGGAACAAGGGATTGTCTGTTTACGAAAAGGAGTACATGGCAATATCGTTGGCAGTTGAGCAGTGGAGGCCATATTTGCAGGTGCAGCAGTTTGTCATTAAGGCCTGTTTGGGACTACTCTGCTCCTTGAAATTCAGCTCCACTCTAGAAACCGGAAGACAAACTGGGTAGCTCCATGACATGTCGCTCCGCAAAAGAAACTAGAATCTGGGGTACAACTCCCTGGTTTTTGTGAAGTTCTCAAGGAGGTGCTCCAAAAATTGTAGAAGCTAGAGTCGGAAGGAAATTACCTGCCACTTCCACCAGTAAGTAGATACCCCTTCGTTTCTCCCCACTCAACCAATCAAATAGATCATTTCCACCAAATTTCCCATTCTGAAGCTGGAGCTAGATGAAATCCAAACATTCTTTTTGGAAAAGTTGCAACTCCTGTGTGAAACTGCTCCAAAGTGGATTTGGTGGAGCGGAACTGATTTCGATGGAGCAGGGCAGTCCCAAACAGGCCCTAATATTCTCTGGTCTTCTTACCCTTCTTCTTGAAGTCGGTATTCTGTTGCACACCATTCTTTCCCTTGGGCTTGTGGAAGTTCCTCGCTACAACATTAGCGACGGAGGTTCCCTTGTTCCCTTTTCCGTGTGAGTCCTTTGGTCTCTAGTTCTGCTTAGCACTCAAATGACCGATGACATCCTTTACTGAGAATTCACATTGGGGCGTTGCGTATCGACGTCTCCAACGTCATCTACTTCATTCAGTCTTCATCGTCAACAACATCGCTCCAAAAACAGCTGCGGGTACTAACGAATAGTACATGTGTCGTGGTTTGTTCATGCTTCTAATTATGGTTGCCGTTACATGTGCAATGCTGCTGCACATGTTTTCCTGCTCATCTGGTATGCTAGACTGTTGCATACTAATTACTGCTCTAGTCATGAATTATTTACTGAAATTAATAACGAATTTGTCTAATATTCCAACAGAAGGAACTGCAACTGTCTCGAGGCGGTGCGCGGGAGTTAAAGTCAGCGAGAAAAGTTGTTCAAGGCGGTGTGTATGCACTAAGAGCAGGTGGGAAGAAAGGTTTTTATCCAACATGGATGGCAACATAATCTTCGAATCGGTCCACCGCCTCCGACAACTTTGACACAGGCATAGTACCGGTCTTTTATGTCTTTACTGTTGCCGTTATATTGTTTATTGTTTTATTCATACAGTTGGAGTGTGGCTGCGTGCATATTTGGCCGGGTGTTGCTCAAACGTTGCTAATCACCGTGAGTATCGGCTCGATCTACATTTTGAGTTGATAAAAACATACTTTATAAAAAAAAAGGACCCTGATAAGTGGCACAAACACGTGGCAACTTCGAACATTTTTTATGGTAAATTTAGTAATACAAGTATGACAACTTTAGTTGTCAAGCATGGAAACTTCTTTTCGAAGGGCATGTTTCAGTTATTTTTGGATTTGTTTTTTCTGTTCAGATGACAACTTTAGTTGTAAAAAAGTCAGGACGGGAGTGCTTCATACATGTGACACTTGTCATTTGGAAAAAATGCAGTGTTTTCTAAATCAATGACTTGTTTAGATTCGTGCAAATAAAACGGTTTAAAACTGATTGGGCGTTGATTTTGATTGATCTGTTTTCTGCAAAACTCCGGCACTGACATGCCGACAGGTCTGGGTATCACCATCGGGGAAGGGGGGCAATCCAAAAGAGGTTGCGGGGACCGGGAGCAAGTTCAGCTGGTGATGATTGGGCTTGCCTGCACTGCTGCACCGCACCTCAGGGTGCGGCGGTGACGCCACGCGCGACAAGCAATAGTTGGTGCTCCATTCCTGACCAGCTTTCTCCATTCCATTCATTCCACCCCACAAATTAAACTATTCTTGCTTCTCATCTCAATCACCACTCCATAATTAATCAGCCCTCTGAAGTCTGAACCCTGATCCTCACTCCGCGCACTCTTTAAAAGCCCACCCCCCCTCCGCTCTTCCCCCTCACAATCCACGGTCACCAGCTCCAGCAGCCTGCACGTACGTAGCTACTGTTACTCGCAGAGAGCAGGGACGACAGATCCAACAAGGAGATCAATGGAGATGACTGTTAACGGGAGAGACACCGAGCACCACCTCGGCCTCGGCCTCGGGCTCGGGCTCAGTCTCGGCATGTCCGGCACGACGTCTCCCGTGGAGCCGGCGGCGCCCCAGCATGCTGTGACTGCTGCTGCGCCGTCGACGCTGGGGCGGCAGCAGCAGCTGTCCTGGAATGGCGCCGGCCTCTTCTTTCCGGCCTCCTCCGGCGAGCAACGCTCGCATGCAGATGATCGGAGGCTGGCGGCGTTGGCGTGCCACGAGATGCCGTTCCTGCGCGGGATCGACGTCAACCGGGCGCCGGCCACGGGGGGCGCGAGGGGCAGCTGCGCCGCCAGCGAGGACGAGGAGCCCGGCGCGTCGTCGCCCGACAGCACGCTGTCCAGCCTCAGCGGCAAGCGCGGCGCGCCAACGAGGAGCGGCGGCGGGGAGCAGGAGCGCGCCGGCGCGGGCAGCGACGACGAGGACGACAGCGGGGCCGGCGGCGCCGGGTCGCGCAAGAAGCTCCGGCTGTCCAAGGACCAGTCCGCTGTCCTCGAGGACAGCTTCAAGGAGCACAGCACCCTCAACCCCGTAAGTACTCCTATATTCACCGTCTTCCAACGAAATCAACCAAGGTCAACAAACAAACAAAAACAAAGATCCCAATATTTCTTCTTTCATCCATCCGTCTAAATTTGCTCTACGTGCGTTGATGGAGCAGAAGCAGAAGGCGGCGCTGGCGAGGCAGCTGGGGCTGCGGCCGCGGCAGGTGGAGGTGTGGTTCCAGAACCGGAGGGCGAGGACGAAGCTGAAGCAGACGGAGGTGGACTGCGAGTCGCTCAAGCGCTGCTGCGAGACGCTCACGGAGGAGAACCGCCGGCTGCAACGGGAGGTGCAGGAGCTGCGCGCGCTCAAGCTGCTCGCCCCGCCGGCGCCGCACCTCTACATGCGCGCGCCGCCGCCCACCACGCTCACCATGTGCCCCTCCTGCGAGCGCGTCGCGCCCTCCGGCAAGCCGGTCGTCGACGAGAGCCGCGCCGCCATGGTGACCCGGGCCGTGCCGACCGGGCCGTGGGGCCCCGTCCCGGTGCTGCCCGTGTTCCTGGGCAGGCCGGCCCAGAGGTCATGATGAACTAACTAGTGTGTCATGTCATGTGTCATGTGTTAGTGAGTTGAGAGGTTACCATCCAGTCTTGCTACTTGATGGAGTATCTAGGAAGAATAGGCATGGTAACTGTAGGGCAGTAGCTCGCTAAGAGAAGTAACTAGGGATATAATCTTGTCTTCTTTTGTTTATAGTACACATGCATGTCTAGTTTGAACTTAGAAACTTTTGTTGTTCCTTTTGTTTATACCCAACAAATTTGTTGCCTTGTACTCAAGTGATGCAATGGGTTTCAGTAGTACTTCTGCATACAAATCAGCTCACCATGCCTTGTGTTGCATAAGTGTATGAGAGCATAACTGAGCAAGCTAAGGTGTTGTCTTGTTGTACAAGCGAGGCATGTGTTTGATCTCGGGACATCAATGATCAATGGTTGATGATTTGATTAGACGCAAGCTGCTCAACTGTGGAAGGAATTATCGCCCGCTAACGCAGAGAGCCTTCCTCTGGTCAGATATTTTGCTGTATAAGATAGATACAGTAGATGCGTGAGAATGAGACATGCATGATGCATGGAGAGTTGAATCCAAAGAGGAAATGTTCCGTTTTCCTTTGCTATACGATATTAATCTTCGAGGCGTTCGTTCTTAACAACAAGGGAACATACATATTCGTAAGAAGAAAAGAAAACGTACACGTCCCAAAAAAGGGCAGAGAGTAGAGAATCCGGCCCAGCAGAAAAGAAAAGATAAGAGTGGTGCGAGGCCAAGGAAAGTCCACTCGCAAAATGCGCCAGTCACACGTACGCCAAAACACGTGACATGCGTCGCCCATCACACCAATTGTGCAGGACGTGGACCGGCGACCCTGACCCGCCGGTCCTGATCTCCAATTACTTTCACCCCATCTTATTATACTCCACTAAACGCTGGTAAGTACTACGAGTGTATAGAGTATCCATTAACAGGTGAAGTACGTGTACTAACTTAGTAGTGAGCGCGAGGAACGTGGCGACGCATGATTAATCTGCGGCCGGGGCGCGCGGTGCAAGTGGCAGGCGCGATCTTGGTTAGATTCGGGCGTGCGCTAATGTAATCAGGGCGACTAACCCGAGACACCCCATGTGCGCAGGGCCACTAAACTACGCAACCGCACGCCTCCCTGTCTCCTCCGGCCGCCTGCCGCTGCCACCACACGACACAGATAAGCGAGGCGTAATTATTCAATCAAGCGATCGGATGGAGCGAGCCATACCCATCATCATTCGTTCGAGATCATCATCATCATTAAGAGCAGAGCGGCGTCATTGACTAACCACTGCTCATGGCACCAGCCGGGACACCTTGCCCCCCTCTTTTGCTCAACCTGTCTTTTCCTTGCTGATAAGATACTACTAGCTCCTTTTCTTTTCTCTTCTTGAGAGTGAGGTGATGATGGAAAGTTTAATAAGTACTGCAGCGGCACGCACTGATGTGTTTGCCTGCAAGAAAGTCTCGGATCAGAAAGCCTGCCTGCTTCTCCATCCATCCCTTGGTCTGAAGTCTGAACGAGTCGCGCCGACTGAACAACTGCACGCACCATCTGATCTGATCTTGACCTGGCTCGATAAGCGGAAGGGATCCACGGCGACGGGCGCCGGTCGCAGCAGCCACATGGGGCATCGTCATGGTCCGGCCGATGCGTTGGACGTTGGACCCGAACCAACCGACCGACCCGCAAAGGTTGAGCGATCGGATTCAGATCACAGCCCTGACTTGCCAATCCGCGGCAGAGATCTTCTCATGATTCTCTCCATCTACTACTGCAGGTTCCGCGGACGTTCGTGCTTGGCATGCATCCACGGAACAAGAATCCCACCCCACCTGCCTGAACCTCAGAAACAAACATGCTACTGCCTACGGAAGAAACGTCCCGGTTTTATGAGACTCCGGAGACACGGGAAGTAGCTAGATTCGCCAGAAACCAACGCAGTTCTTCGCTTGGGAGACATAGTAACCATGCAAACAACATGAGTATACCACAGTTCAGAAACTAGACGAGTACTGCCACATGCAAACACTACAAGCCAGCAGGTCAGGTCAAGAGAGAATACATATTATACATAGCTTAGTACGGAGTTCACAGTGCCAGCTAGGCATCCACTCTGTGCTGAAATGATGAAGATTATACCATGGATTCAACTGGATTCTCAGGCACTGATCATGTCTCGCCCAGCAGACCGTTTTCGACAGTGGATTGGGTGCCCCTTATTGCAGTTTTCTGTGCAAAAAATCTGGAAGAGAACATATGTGATTAGGTCAAATCATGCTCAAACGCAGAGAAGTAGAGGAAATTCAAAACATGCAGAGCAAAATGCCAGGTTTGCAGTACTAGCAAAGTCAGAACAAGTGCCAGGTACTCCCTCCGTTCACTATTATAAGAGGTTCGAACTTTTTCTGAGTCGGATGTATATAGACCCATAGTGCATTTGTTCACTCATTTTAGTTCGTATGTAATCTATATTGAAATATCCACAACATTTTATAATAATGAACAGTGGAAGTAATTCCAAACAAGGAAGCAAAATGCTTGGCTTCGAGCTTTAACTCGCAAGGAAAAGAACGGCTAGCAAGGATGACGTAAATGTTTTATCCTCTTTGTTCAGGAACGATGACAAGAAAAAGAACTTGGTTAAATGTAACAGCAACGCGAAGGAGGAAGTGGAAGGGCTGAATATTTCCACCAATATTATGCAACTTATCAGCTAAGGTAAAAGCTTGAGCTACTTGTCTCTTCTTCATGTAAATAGTACTCCCTCCGTCCGAAAAAACTTGTCCCAAGCTTGTTCCTCAAATGGATGTATCTAGCACTAACTTGGTGCTAGATACAACCATTTGAGGGACAAGTTTTTTGGGACGGAGGGAGTACTTACTTCATGTAAATAGTACTTACTTCACATGGCACCTAAACATAAAAGGAAATGCAGGCTCAATGAAGTTAAAGTATGTAATGCAGAGTATGAGAGTAAGGTTACCAAAGTTGCCAATGCAAATGCTTCATTTTTCTTCATCAGCATCTCAGCCACTGAGCTGTTAATCATGAGGGCGTTTTAGGGCCATTGACAGGAGAACGCTTCCTTACGGTCCTTACGACCGTGCACTCGCTGTCTGAACTTTCCGGGGTACTCAAATCAACAACAGGAGTTCCTTCAACAAAGTTGATAGCAGGAGTCAGGTCCATGTTCTTGTCTTCCTTTGAGGGGGTCACATTATCATCCAACGCCATCACAGATGATCCGCCCAACAGCGTGCTGGAAGGCTGGATCGCCATCATTTCCTCAACGGAACACTCCTTCTCAGTGTTTTTCTGTTGTGTGCTAGGAGTGCTTGGCAGTGACACAGCTGAAGTTGGTATCACCACATCCACATGACCGCTGGATGGATTTACTTTTGCGACGTTTACATGTTCTTCTTCGCCGCACCGGTTCACTATGCCTTGATCTCCCTCTGGAATACCTGAACCATTTCCGGAAACATTGGTCGTTACATCTCCAGGTTCTTCTGTTGCCTGTGAAACAACCAATGTTGATACCATCACATCCTCATGAACATTAGGCGATGTTGGTTTTGCGACATTTCCATGTTCTTCGCTGCATTGGTTCACTCTATCATTGTTTCCATCTGGAATATTGGAATCATCATTTCCTGAACCAGTGGCCGTTACATCTCTAGGTTTATTTTTTCCATCTCCAGGCTCTTTGCTATTGCTGCTATTCCGTGTCACGCTGTTTTGTCGAGAACGACTCCGCGTGGCTCTGTAACCTTCCCAGTCAGGATCATCTTCAGAGTCCGCACTGCTCGAAACACCTTCCTCGCCCTCCCCGGAACTTCCATCTTCATGCTCATCGACCGACGTGTCTTCCATGTCCTTAGTTGCCAGCTCTGAAGTATCATCTGGGAGCGTGTCGACATCCATCTCGTCACCATCATTCTCCACATTGTTATCTTCTCTCACTGCAAGTTCAGTGCTATTTTTGCCGGCTTCTCCGCTGCAGCCTTCAAGCCCAGAGACTTCACGCATGAACTTGGTCAGCGCGTCCGTGATGCTTGCACAAAGATTACCTGCAGCCTTGCATAAGACCTCCTTCTTCTACAGACAAAGGCGCGTCAAAACACACAAAATCATTAGAGGGGAAAATGTCAATTCCAATGAAGATAATTTTCGCACAAAAAAGGTGGTGGTGGTTACCTGTGGACAGTACTCCGGTAGGACATTTGATGACACAAAATTTGCTATCGCGGAGACGTCGCCAAGCAGGACAGACGCACTTGAACTTGACGCGCCCCTGGAAATGATCTTGCGAGTGGCTTCCCTTTTCAACTGCATGCAACATATGAAGCAGATGCAGAGGATGATCATAACAGTTACAAAAAAGCATTGCTATTACAGAGGGAAAACTCCAAGAGAAGAACTTACAAAGCATTTTCCGAAAGAACCATTGTTCTTCATGTCCATCTCGATGACTTTGTCCATCAGCTTCCTGTCCCACGCAGACACTCTCGGCGTGCCGTCAGGTATTTCCATGCCACGGACATCAAGCGAGTCTAGGTACAGAATCTGTATAGCAAAATAAAATATGAAACGTGTTAGACTAACTTCAGTGTGATAAAATAAATCTGTAGCATTCATTCATATTCCTTGTCTCATGAATCAATCATTGTGCAGAATGCTCACCACAAGATAGAAGAGGCATCCCCCTGCACTGTTCTTCTTGCCGAGGGAAGAAACGCACTTCTCGAGCTGCTCCACGACGAATTTGCACCAGTTGAGCTCCTTGATGGACCCGATGTTCACCAGCGCGGGGAAGCACCGGGGGCTGATCTTCAGGCTGCTGGTCGGGCAGAGGAAGGACGAGAGCACGAGCATCACGAAGGTCCGGAGGAAATGCTCGTCCGCCGACTTCATCAGTTTGATGGACTTCTCCAGGCTCGCCATGGACGGCGGCCTGTCGACGCCGTGCTTGTCCAGTACGGACGCGATGCTCTCGTCGTCCAGCCCGTACACGACGTCGCGGCCGGTCTTCGGGATGCCGAGCACCCGGTGCACGCTGTCGACGGTGACGGGGATCCTGCCCCGGCCGGGGATGACCAGCTCGGAGGAGTCGGTGACGAACCGCCGGAGGAGCCAGGTGGAGAGCCTGGCGGGGACGGTGGGGCACTGGAGCCTCAGCAGGCCCCCGAAGCCGGCGCCCTCTATCATCTCCCGCTGCCCGGCGGTGAGGTGCGGGTACAGCTTCATGATCCTCGCCGGCGACGCGCGGTGCCTGAGACCCTGGGTCGGACCCTGGATTGGGATTTCTCGTTAAAATAATCAGGCAAATGCAAGAAGACGAAATGCGGCTGGGTGAGGTTTTGCGCGCCCGTCACCTTGTCGCCTGGTTCATGGCCGCGGCTGCTCCCCCATTTCCTCTCCTTGCGCTTCCTGCTGAAGCCCCACCTGCCCATCCTCGATGGCTCCGATGGCGATGGCAGCGAGAACCGGCTAATCTGAAAATCTACTCGGGGCTCGTATTGCTCATGCCGATCTGGATTAAAACCCACCAAGAAGGAAAGCCTCTATTCAATCCATACCGGATCAATCACCTTCCATTCCTGAGGAAAACCAATCACCTTCCCTCTCTGGACCAATCAATGCATACTGGATCGAGGCATTTGTGCGATGCAGAAATAGAGAGAGAGTCAATCACCTTCCCTATCTGAAGAAAACCAAATCGACCTGGATCTGGATGCTGGCAACAAAGGCAAAAGAGGATTCTGTCAATGGCTCCTCGAAGCTCATCACTCCTGCCTCAAAAACATGGGGCATTTACTCCTAGGCTGCAGCAATAACAGAGTAGGTGGAGGCCAGCATGCATACCTGAAACCCGAAAGGAAGGTGACGACGAGGACGAGCCCCCCCCCCCCCCCCCCCCAACTGACTGGTGATGTGAGGAGAGAGAGGTTTCAGTTTCGTGGCCGCGTGGCGACGCACCGTTCACTGCCATTGACAGTGTGCTGCTGTGGCCTAGATTTTCGCGCCATCGCGGTGGGTGCGGTTGTGTTTCGCTAGACCCGATGTTGTGCTGGGCCTCGCCAGCCAGAGGCCGCAGACCACTTCGTAAAAAAAAAAAGACCGCATACCACCATTTTCATGCGAAATCCCTAATCAAGCAGTACTCGTTGAAAATATCACTCCACCTCCCCAGTTTACGACAAGTGACACATATGCAGCGTGCCACTTGTCGTAACCTGAGAGTTTTTCTTTTTTTTAATCCGTTTATTCAAAACGTTTTATCTCTCAAACCGTGCGTTCAAATCTCAAATCGCTTTTATTGTTGGATTCCTCGCATCGAGATCTTCAAAACTAGATCCTATGTTGATAGGTTTTGACAAACTATTTTTTACGAAAAAACCGGCCAAATAAAACCGTACGAAAAACTGAACCAGGAACACGATCGGCAAGTTTTCGTTCCGATGGTAATCTTTTCGCTCGGAATATTTTCACCTGGAGGACAATTTCACTCGGATGACTATATATTTACTCGGATAAGTTCATCCGGTCAGCAAACTTTCACTCGACCGTAAGTTTTCACTCAGATGGTAAACTTTTTCACTCGGATTTCCGACTGAAAACATAGCCTGATCTTGTCTTGCCTCCTCAGATCGCATACTAACTCGGATCGAGACAATTTATATATGAAAATTGATCGGCTTGACAAGACGAAAAACTTTCATGTTGAACACTTTTAGATCTGAGGTTAGCTTCAACGGCTAATTGCTCACGCATTGTACCAGACGCCCATCAACATATGTGTGATGTCCAGCGTAATATTTTGATTCCTAGGTGGTCCGCACCATATTGATTGTAACTTTTGCATACGAACTCAGATTGAGATGATTTATATATGAAAATCGATCGTTTCGACGAGTCGAAGACAATTCCTTTAGAGTACTCCTTCATCTGAGGTCATATTGAGGGCGTAATCGGCCGAAAAGCACCAGAACACTAAATTTTGTCACTCGGAGTACAGCTTCGGCCACGGAGATGAGGTCGAATGGCGATAGCCTAAACATCAAAGTTGTCCCACTCGACGACATGAAACTTTCTCATGCTGAAAACCCTTTCACTCTGTATCTTGCCAAAATCAGGTGTCAACAGCGTTTTTTTCCGTTTCCGAGAGGCACGGCCGTGACTCTCGCGAAAGCAAAACCATGCCTCTTGCGCAAGGAAAACCGTGACTCTCGCGAAAGGAAAAAAACTCATTTTTTCGCGCAATTTTTTTGAATTTTTTTAGAAAAGCTAAGGAAGACCGGTGGAAAACCAAAACGTCGAAAAAAGCCAAAAAAAGACCGTTTAGATAGCCGAAAACGCGTGCGGAAAAATAAAAAAACAAAATCCGAAGGGAGCCCTAAAGCGCGACACGTCACACATGATGAATGGCTGAGAGCGCGTCAAGTGGCGCTGATCATTGCGAGGCTTCCGAAAAAGCCTCGTTAACTAGTGGCGCCCCCATGCGAATGCAGCTTTTTTTCCCTTCCGAAGTTTGGTTTTCGTGCCCTGTCTTAATCCCGTTTGAAGCTTCAGTGAAACCAGCACAGCCACGAGGTACGTTTGCCGCCGATCAACGGAATTTCCTATTTGCCGCCACCAGCGCCAATTAATGTGTTCTGTATGAGCCGGCCCATATATAAGTTCGCCCCCATGGATTCCGAAGTTGCAAGAAATTTCTGGCTCAGTTTTTCCTTACCCATTCCGGTCGGTTTTGGGAAGCTTCCAACATGGTTTTTCAGTCCCATTTTTTTCTAGTGGCCGGTGATATACAGAAGGGAAGCAATGGAAGCTATGATTTGATCATAGAAGAAGTAATGCAAAGAGTTCTGGAATATAATTGCAAATTTGTTTTTGAGGGAAGAGCATCAAATAACGAAGCACGGGAGCAACTAGTTAACGAGCGCTCCTTTGGGAGACTAGTAACGATCAGTGCCACTTGGCGCGCTCTCAGCCATTTGCCACGTGTCGCGCTCTGGACGCTCCCCCCGAATTTTTTTATTTTTCCGCACGTGTTTTTGGCTTTTTAAACGGGTTTTTACGGTTTTTTTGACGTTTTGGTTTTCTCCCGGTCTTCCTTAGCTTTTCATGAAAAATTCAAAAAAATTATTTGCGCGAAAAAATGCGTTTTTTCCTTTCGCGAGTCACGGCTTTTCTTCCGCGATAGGCACGGTTGTGCTTTAGCGAGAGTCACGGCCGTGCCTTTCGGAAACGAAAAAAACGCGTTTTCCGTTATTTTTTTTCTTTCGCGAGAGTCACGGTTTTGCTTCCACGAGAGGCACGGTTGTGCTTTCGCGAGAGTCACGACCGTGCCTCTCAGAAACACGTTTTTTGTTTTTTTTTCTTTCGCGAGAGTCAAGGTTTTGCTTCCGCGAGAGGCACGGTTGTTCTTTCGCGAGAGTCACGGCCGTGCCTCTCGGAAAGGGAAAAAATACGTGTTTTCTGATTTTTTTTCTTTCGCCAGAGTGATGGTTTTGCTTCCGCGAGAGGCACGGTTGTGCTTTCGCGAGAGTCACGGCTGTGGCTCTCGGAAACGAAAAAAAAACGCGTTTTCTGTTTTTTTTCGTTCCACGAGAATCACGGTTTTGCTTCCATGAGAGGCACAGTTGTGATTTCACGAGAGGCACAGCCGTGCCTCTTTCACAAAGGAAAAAAACCCGTGCTCCCGGTTCGGTTTTTTGGTCTGGTTTTTTTCGTGAAAAAAATGTTCGTCAAAACCTATCAACATGTGATCTAGTTTTGAAGATCTCGACGCGAGGAATCCAATGGTGAAAACGGTTCGAGATTTGGACGCACGGTTTAAGAGATAAAACGTTTTGAATAAACGGATCTACGAAAAAAGGGAAAACTCCCAGGTTGCGACAAGTGGCGTGCTGCATGTGCACCACTTGTCGTGACCTGAGAAGGTGGAGTGTTTTTTGCAACGAGTACTTTTTAATTAGTGATTTCGACGAAGCACACTCTTTAGCAAAATTCTCTCTTAATTTAGGTCAGGGTCGCCATATTTAGCTGGGCCAGCCCCATGACCAATTTTGTATTCCCCCTTTTGTAATATTTGAGCAATAAAGTTTGTCCTTTCCCAAGGAAATTTTTTTGTTTTATCGGTTTTAATCGATTTATTTTATTTTTATGTTTTATTTATTTTTAAAAATACAAACATTTTATAATTTAGTAACTATTTTAAACTCGGTAACATTTTTCAACACCACAATTAATCAAATCTGCCAACATTTTGAAATTCATGAAAAAATAAATTCGTGATCTTGTTCTAAATTCATGAATATTTAAAAAATTCGTGAACCTAAATTTGTGATCATTTTTTAGATTTTTTTGTGGTAAAAATGGGTACTCGGTTTTCCTAAACCATAAGAAGTTACCAGTTGTCGGTTTTTAGCCAACAAATGGTGTTTTTTAGAAGGCTAGTGTAGGAAAAACAAAAGGGGGGGGGGGGGGGGGGCAACATGAGCAAGCGGGCTATACAACTAGTCCACGACACACCGACGCCCTGACGTGAGCGCTATAGGGCAACTCGAGGCATAAAGCGCTGTCGAGGAGGTCTCTCAAAGGAAATATAGGAAAATTACAGAAGTTCAAATCGAAAAAAATTCTGACATAGATTTGCTTATAGCGCCTGGAGGCTCTCATCGGTCGTATGTATGGAGGGCAATACTGGATGGTCGTGACACTTTGACACAAGGTATGATAAAAACTTTTAGGGAATGATGATGATACCAACCCTTGGGAGGACAATTTCCTCCCTCAGGATGGATCATTACAGACAATTGTGTGTCTTCATGTCGATCCACCAAGTGGAGTGACCGAGAATCGAGTTCTATCACTGCCATCGCCACTGCGTCGATCCCCTCCTTGGAAGCACACTCCAGATCTTCTTCCTCCGAGCCTCTCCGTCGATTATCGGCCCTCTCAAAGCCCTGCCGACCACTAGCAGCTTGGGCATCGACTCAACATCGTCGGCCAGCCGTGACACCTCCACCGTCCTTCAAGTGTTCGACGGTTTGCCTAGGTGATTTTTCTATGCCTTTTCACCATGTTCTTCCTTTTCGCAATTGAACTGAACCGAGTCATTTCTAGTGTTGATGAGAGGTTGAGGGAATCGATCTTCGACGACTCTTCGTCGCTAGAGGAGGAAGAAGACGATAACAACTCCATATCACTTCATAGTTGTGCTTTTATCATGCTCTTTACTTCATTCTAACCCTTTCGCGTCTTTGAATTTGAATAATTTGATTTGTAAACTCTGAATTTTTAATATTCGTGAATTGTGTGAACCTTAATTTCTAAGCTTGGATTTAATATGTGTGCAAATATGTAGTTGAAATATAGTATGTAAACTAAAACTAGAAAGATGGCTGATTTTTTTAAGCGAGTTAAGTTTAGAGCATTGGTTAGGAACCACACATTTCTAGAGAAGCAAATATAGAGAGTTAAAGGGTACTCAACAGTTTACTCCTCTACTATATTATAAGGGGTCAGTTAGATATGCTCTAAGCAAGCCAACTGATATAAATAAAGGTTTAAATTGGTTTGTTGGGAAGATGAGAGCAAGCAGCACAATCGAAATTCAAACCGATAGGAAAGCAGAAGATGCCCTGAGCGTATTAACAAATAGAAAATCCTTGGGAAAAAGAAGAAGAGCATCTCATGCTCATGCTCATGCTCAACGAGATCAAGGGGAAAAGGCAAAACTTTGGACCTGCAGGGCACACGACCGATCGATGAATGGATCACACGTAAGCTAGAGAGAGAAAAGTTTCAACAAGCTCGCGTACTTCTACCAAAAGATGAAGAATCTACCCATTTTCTTAACCACGCCGGTCGGCCTCGCATGTCTCATGTTCCTGTCCACTCCACAGCCGCTCCTCTAAATGTAATTTAGCATAAGTAGGATCGATCTTATCACCGTTTACAGACCATCTTGAGTTATCTTATCACATCGCTAATTAATTAACTGGACTTACGCACCTTAGGCAGTGACGCATGATCCTATGGAATGTATTCATAATTATCTTTCCTTGCATTAGTTGTTGACTGATCTTATGCGACCCTCCGTAAAGAAATATAAAAACGTTTAGATCACTACTTTAGTAACCTAAACGCTCTTGTATTTTCTTACAGAGGGAGTACATTTTTGTGTGTGTAGTTCTGAACAAAAGTTGCATCGAAAACACGTAGAGTCTGCATGAGCGGCTGAACTTCACTATACTCTTTCTCTCACTCTATAAGCTTGGTTGAAGTTTAACTTTGAAAGTAATGTGCTATAACTTGAGGAGAAGAGAGTGCTATGATTGATATTATAAATTAGAGGAAACAGCGATATAGGAGGACGAGGGCAAAAATACATAAAGAGCGGCTGAACTCAATGAATATGAATGTTGGATTTGGTGCTTTATTGTACGTACTACTTATTAATAGTTTTTTTCATCATATACGTTGTAACTGTTACTGTAGCAAACACTAGATGTTTGTAATGTAGACAATGGATAAGAGCATCTCCAACAGCCGCGCTAAACAAGCGCCGTGCCGCAAATTTGCCCATTTTAGCGCGCGCACAATCGGTAGAGTGGCTCCAGCGGGCGCGCAATAACCGCGCGCGCGGCATATAGAGTTGGGCGCGCGGTCCGAATCGCCAACGCGCGCTGTGTATTTGGGGGCGCCCGCTTCCGCGCGCGGCACACACGTGCGCTCGCGCCGCACTCTCTCCTCCGCGCCACCTTCGCCCCGCGTGCGCCGGCGCCGGTGAACTGGACCCGATGGACGCACGCGCCGGCAGCCCCCTGACCCCATCCTACAGCCGCGACCCTTCCACCGCCGCCGCCGTCGCAAACCCTAGCGCGGGGAGCATTGGCCTCGCCTCCGCCGGAGCTCCTCCGAGCATCGGCCTCACGCGCGGCTCTTCATGCCGCCGCGGATGACCTCGGCGGCGGGTGGCGCGCGCCGTGATGAAGCCACGCACCCCCCTGAGGGAGTCCTGGACTAAGGGGTCCTCGGGCGTCCGGCCTAGTGGACATGGGCCGGACTGATGGGCTGTGAAGATACAAGACCAAAGACTCTCAACCGTGTCCGGATGGGACTCTCCTTGACGTGGAAGGCAAGCTTGGCGTTCGGATATGAAGATTCCTTTCTCTGTAACCGACTTTGTACAACCCTAGTCCCCTCCGGTGTCTATATAAACCGGAGGGCTTAGTCCGTAGAGGCAATCATAATCATACAAGCTAGAATTCTAGGGTTTTAGCCATTACGATCTCGTGGTAGATCAACTCTTGTAATACTCATATTCATCAAGATCAATCAAGTAGGAAGTAGGGTATTACCTCCATAGAGAGGGCCCGAACCTGGTTAAACATCGTGTCCCCCGTCTCCTGTTACCATCGACCTTGGACGCACAGTTCGGGACCCCCTACCCGAGATCCGCCGGTTTTGACACCGACATTGGTGTTTTCATTGAGAGTTCCTCTGTGACGTCAAAGACAGGATTGATGGCTCGCCTTGTTGTCAACGACAGTATCACCTCCGAAGGAGCCCTGGCCCCAGGTCAAGCCCTCCGGCTGGGCGGCTTTACCATGACCGCCCGTTCGGCCGCTGAACCGACGATGACTTCTCGGGTCATCGAAAATCGCCTCCGTGTTGATTCCGAACACTCTAAACAGATGGATCCGGCGGAGTTGTCGTCCTTAAATGAACTCCTTGATCGCATCGCCGCCCTGGGGGTCGCTACAGACTACGATCGTATTGGGCTTAAACCCGATCAGAGAGAAATCAAATCTCCACCGATCACCCATCAAGTAGCGGTAATCGAGGAGCGAAACAACAACTATCCCTCTACATTGAGGATGAACTATGTTCGGATTTCCGGGCCTGAAGAACCGGATACCCGTCTGCGGAACGACACGCCCTGCCCTCCGAACCTGGAATCGGACAACGGACCTGAAAAATCAGTTAATATCCCAGAGCCCGAACTATTAAGTTCGGAAGTTTCTCAAACTCCGGATCCCAAATTGGGTCAGGGTTCGGACTTAAATCCACCCACCCACCCAGTTACACGCGATCTCATGTACACACGACAGCAGTCTCAGGAAATGGTCCATCACTTCTGGGCCAGATTCCTCCTTGTCAAAGACAAGATTAAAGATTGCCGCGACGAAGATGCGATATCACTATTCCGCAACAATTGCACGGATGAGAGAATCCTCAATGCCATTAATCGCCGTCGCGTATTACACTTCGCTGACTTGGCAACCATAGTACAGAAGTACTGCGCAATGGAGAGCGCTTGGAAAACTCAGGCAGCTCCCTGGGAACCACCAGTTTCCAATCAACCCCTCGTCCGGGCAAAAAGGAGGCACCCTCGTAGGGCGCCCGATCAAATAGTAAAGAAATCTAAGCCCACTACGGGGCGTGGAACCGTTCTGGAGGGATGGCTCGTTAGGCCATGCAAAATACACACAACACTGGACACCACACCAACCCACAGCCTTCGAGCATGTTGGATACTCCGGCAAGTGGCCAAGAGCGACGAGGATATCCTCACCAAAAATACCCCAGAGAAACACCCCCCGGAAGATGACGACCCCAACGTATTGACAATCTTCGAGACTTTCGCTTCAGACAATTGGCGTAAAAGGGCTTTCCGCGACCTCGCTGAAGTCTGCCAAGTCGCAGCAATAAACCCTCGGAACGACACGGCTATAACTTTCAATGCCAGTGGCGAACCAAAATTCCGGACAGTCCGGGCACCAGCCGCCTTGGTCCTCAATCCAATTATGGACGGTTTTCGGCTCACCAAAGTGCTCATGGACGGCGGCAGCGGATTAAACCTCATCTACGAGGATACGCTCAATAAAATGGAAATAGACAGGAGCCGCATCGAGCAAAGTAGCACGACCTTCCGGGGAATCATTCCCAGTAGGGAGGGGCGATGCGCGGGAAAAATCACGCTCGACGTGGTATTCGTCACGCCGGAGAATTATCGGTCCGAAGAGATAACCTTCCAAGTGGCCCCTTTCAACAGCGGATATCACGCCCTATTGGGGCGAGATGTATTTACACGCTTCCAAGCTATACCTCATTACGGGTACATGAAGCTCAAGATGCCCGGGCCCAATGGTATTATCACTCTTGCCAGTGATTCGAACATAGTACTCCGCGCCGAAAATAAAACCGCATCCCTGGCCCTCGAGGCACTATCTGAAGCCCTCGCGGCCGAAGAGCTAACCACGCTGCGCTCCACTGTGGATAGGGATGACGTAATCCTGGACAAGCGACCCAAATCCACCTTCTTTAAACTAGCAGATGAAATAATCAAATTTCAAGTCCACCCGACAGACCTCAAGAAGACAGCATCCATCGAGGCACAACTCGACCCAACAGTCGACGCCGCGCTACAAGAGTTCCTGCGTGAGAACTGGGACATATTCGCCTGGCACCCTTCTAATATGCCAGGAATCGCACGCGGGTTGGCCGAACACAGCCTCAACATATTGAAGGGATATAAACCGGTCAAGCAAACACTGCGGCGTTTTTCTGAACCCAAACGACAAGCTATGGGAGAGGAGCTAGCCAAGTTACTCGAGGCCGGATTCATCAGAGAAATAAAACACCCGAACTGGCTAGCAAACCTGGTGATGGTACCAAAGAAGGATAAATCCTGGCGCCTGTGCGTCGATTTCAAAGACCTCAACAAGGCCTGCCCTAAGGATCCCTTCCCCCTCCCTCGCATCGATCAGATTATTGATGCAACAGCAGGACACGACTCACTGTGTTTCCTCAACGCATACTCCGGATACCACCAAATCAAGATGAAGGAGTCCGATCAAGCCGCAACAGCATTCATTACCCCATACGAGCCGTTCTGCTTCAACACTATGCCCTTCGGACTTAAAAACGTCGGCGCCACCTACCAACGCATGATTCAAACATGCCTGGAGAAACAGATCGGCAAGACAGTTGAAGCATATGTGGACGACGTCGTCATCAAAACTAGGCACGTCGAGTCATTAATAGACGATTTGCGTCTCACATTCGACAACCTCCGTACATACGACATCAGGCTCAATCCGGAAAAGTGTGTTTTCGGCGTTTCTGTCGGAAAACTGCTGGGCATCATCGTCTCCAATAGAGGAATTGAGGCCAATCCAGCCAAAATCCGGGCTCTGTCACAATTGGCTGTACCAACTGACCTCAAACAGGTCCCAAAACTAGCCGGATGCGTGGCAGCTTTAAGCCGCTTTATCTCCAGATTAGGAGAAAAAGCATTACCACTGTACCGCCTTCTCCGGCGCACTGACCACTTCGAATGGACGGATGCGGCAATGGCCGGGCTGGAAGAAATAAAGGCTCTTTTAGCGAGCAACCCAATCCTGGCCGCACCGAACGCCGGCAAACCCATGTTATTATACATATCGGCAACACACCAGGTCATGAGTGCGGTGCTCGTCATTGAACGAGAGGAGGACGGACACAAATTCCCGCTTCAGAAGCCGGTATATTACGTATCCACTGTGCTCACACCATGCAAATCTCGGTACCCACATTACCAAAAAATAGCATACCTGGTCTTCATGGCATTCCGGAAGCTACGACACTACTTTCAAGAGTGCTCAATCACGGTGGCCTCCGAAGTACCACTTAATGACATAATAAACAACATCGATGCCACGGGCCGGATTGCCAAGTGGGCCATTGAGCTCCTCCCATTCGACATAACATACAAACCGCGCCGGGCCATTAAATCCCAAGTGCTGGCCGACTTCGTCGCCGAATGGACAGAGGCCGAACTCCCTAAAGAGTACGGCACATATTCCAACTGGGTCATGCACTTCGACGGCTCCAAAATGCTGGCGGGCTTAGGAGCGGGCGTTGCTCTAATGTCCCCCACTGGAGATACAGTTCAATACGTACTCCAAATATTATACACAAACTCCAACACTGCAGCCGAATACGAGGCCTTGTTGCATGGTCTTCGGATGGCTGTCTCCATGGGAATACAACGCCTAGAAGTGCGTGGGGATTCAAACCTCGCAATATCTCAAATAAATGGAGATTTCGATGCCAAAGTTCCGAAGATGACGGCTTACCGTAGCGCCGTTCTCAAAATGTCGGCTCGGTTCGAGGGGCTCGAGTTTCATCATGTGGCTCGAGAAAGTAATCAAGCGGCGGACGTTCTTGCTCGCATCGGCGCCAAATGCGACCCCGTCCCACCTAACATCTTTTTGGAAAGACTCTTCAAGCCATCCGTGGTGTGGCAAGGGGAGAGCGGCAACACCAGTCCGGATCCGACTATGACCCCAGATTCCGAACACACCGATATCATCGGCGGCTCAGCCACCGAAATAACACCGTCGGCCCATCTTATCATGGCAGTCATTGCCCCATGGACCGAACCCTTCTTGGCCTACCTTAATAGGCGAGAACTCCATGAGGATCAGAATGAGGCTCGCCGCATTGTCCGGCGCTCGAAAGCCTACAAGGTTCACGACGGAGAACTCTATAAGGAAAGCGCTACCGGAGTACTTCAAAGATGTATCTCCGAGGAAGAGGGGCGGCAGCTCTTGGCTGAAATTCATGCCGGTCTCGGTGGTCACCACGCCGCAGCTCGGGCCCTTGTAAGCAAGGCCTTCCGTACATGATTCTATTGGCCGACGGCCCGAGCAGATGCACAGGACCTTGTCCAACGTTGCGTCGGATGCCGGCTTTTCGCCAACCAAAGCCATATGCCACCCACTGCTCTACAAAAAATCCCCATCACTTGGCCTTTTGCGGTCTGGGGGCTGGATATGGTCGGACCCCTTAAAGGAGGAAGCCATAAGAAAAAAATATCTGCTGGTCATGGTGGACAAATTCACTAAGTGGATAGAGGCCAAACCAGTTAAAACAGCCGAAGCCGGGCCAGTGATAGACTTTATATCCGGTGTTGTGCACCATTATGGTGTTCCACACAGCATCATCACCGATAACGGCTCCAATTTCACAGTCAATGAGGTGAAAACCTGGTGTGCTAATCTGGGCATTAAGCTCGATTACGTCTCCGTCTATCACCCGCAAACAAACGGTCAAGTCGAACGAGCCAATGGTCTTATTATGAGCGGCATTAAGCCCAGACTAGTGCGGTCCTTGAAAGAATCAGACAAGCACTGGGTTGAGGAGCTCGACTCCGTACTCTGAGGCTGCGGACCACGCCCAACCGCACTACCGGATATACACCTTTCTTCATGGTGTACGGCGCAGAGGCTGTCTTACCCTGCGACATTATTCATGACTCACCTCGAGTGCGCATGTACGAAGAGAGAGAGGCCGAGCTTGATCGGCAGGACAACTTAGATGCCCTGGAGGAGGAGCGAGATGTTGCAAAAGCCCGTTCCGCATTTTATCAACAACAGGCTCGCAGATATCAAAGCAAAGAAGTGCGGGCCAAGACTTATAATGTTGGCGAACTAGTTCTACGCTTGCCTGAGAAGAAAAAGGACAAACTCAAGCCCAAATGGGAGGGCCCCTTCATTATTGACGAAGTTCTCACGGGAGGAGTGTACCGCCTGCGTGATGCATCAGACAACCGCCTAGAGCCGAACCCGTGGAACGCGGCCAGACTCCGAAGATTCTATGCCTAGCGCCGAACTCTTTGTTCGTCTCCTCCCCCCTTTTCTGTTTACATTACTTATTCCTCTCTTTTTGTTTTCCTTTTTATTTTTAGCCTTAAAGCTTTCGCGCGGCTAAAACGCGCACCTATGACGTACATATCCTCAAATATGATTGTCCATTATATCTAGGGGCTTCTCGTACAGAAGCTTATTATTATTATTTTCAAAGCATCAAGCTCACCACATATGTGCCTTTTCCTCATATGTACCTTTTCTTCGCCATTATATGCATCGATATGACTTAAGTTTTGGCCAAGCTGGGTTGCCTGGCTCCTGTGCTTATGCCCTACGTTCCCGTTAGTTCGGCTAGGGCATAAAGGGAGCACCTCTGCGATTGTTACTGCTGGGTCATCCGGATATGTACCTCAGAATGGGTGAAGCCGAAAGCTAGCATTCATAAGGGAATATTCGGTCGGCGGACTAAAGATATTTTTACATTCATTCCACTATGAACCCCCAGATGTTATGTATACTACGTTTTTTTTTCAATCACAGTTCGGATATGCACATTAACGCATGTACACCCAGGGAAAGGAACCCTTAACGAAACTATTCTCTCTGGAAGATGTTTCTTACAATCACAATGTAATATAACATAGGTAGCTAGATACAACTTGTCTGTTCAAGCAACTATGACCCCTACGCCTGGTTTCCACGCATACCCCAGTCTATTTTACCGCTCAGTTATTCGGAAACACTCCGCACCTTCGGGTCCAGAGGTCGAAGCAAAAAGGTCTGCCATGACAATCGTTTTACAATCCGGCTAGGGACGAATATGTCAAGGAAAGTACATAGTCACTTGGACTCAAAAATTTCCTCCTCTACACCGTCTAACAGGCTGTCTAACTTACAATCCTGTTGGGAATATTTGGCGGCTACTTCTACTTGGTCATATACCAAACTAACGGGAATTTCTTTTCCATTTGACCCTAGAGGTCCGACCCGGGCCATATGATTCGGATCAAGCTTGGTATACCGTGTTTTTACCATGGCCCAGGCCCCTCGCGCACCTTCTCGGCAGGCCGATAACTTCAATAATCGGAAACGCCGCCGCGCTCCCTTGAATAGCTGTACAAGCTCCTCCATACTTCCTGGAGGGGAGGCGGATGGCCATAAAGCCTTGGCAACACTCCGCATTGCTTGCCGAGCTCGCTCGTGCATTTGCGATAGCTCTTGTAGCAGATCGCCCGAAGATCCGTACATCTCCTCTTCGGGACGGCCAGTCAGCATACCTACAGACATATCTCTGTCAGTTCCTTTCCTCGCCCAATTACATGGAGGTAAGTTTGAAAACATACTAAATATGCCGCCTCGTAGCCTTTTATTTTCCTTCACAGAGTCAGCCAGCTGGGCCCGCACATCTTTCAGTTCTTTGCCCAGCTGGGTGTTGGAATCCTGGAGTTTGTTTTTCTCCTCCCTGGCCCGTGTCATTATACGTTCGCCCACGGCGCGTTGCCTTTTGGCTTCTTGTTCACCCGCTTGCGCGACTTTTAGCGCCTCTTCCAGTTGATCTGACGATCCTGCCATGAGATATGCAACTGTGTTAGCATTGCTGGCATATAATTCTATTTTTTCTCGATGGAGGGAAACATTACCAGGCAATGCCTTCTTAGATTTCTCCAGTTCGGCGGTCGCAACAGCTAACTGGGTCCGACACTTTTCCAGCTCTTGAGACAATAGGTCGCTCTTCTCTGTGAGCACCTGGTTATACAATGATCCTTAAATCAGTTGTATCAACTACTTCAAGTCTCGGGGGCTACTGGTATATAACAAATGTGTACTTACCCGCATATCTTTCAAATACTGGTCTGTGGCTCTGGTAAGCCCGTCTCGAGCAGCTCGGATGTATGCATCAGCCGAGCTGAAGGCGTTAAATGCCTCCTTAAGAGCGGCCCGCCGGCGCCGATGATTCATGACGCTTCCCACTTCAGAGTTTGTGACGGATACATCATCCGACTCCTCTGCCGAAGGACAATCCGGCGTCACTTCCGTATCGGCCCTCGCCTTTGAGGCAGGGTCGGGAACCTGACTTGTGGAGACGCGGCCGATAATATCCCCGGACATAGTCTGGCGAACGCTTTTCCTGATAAAACGCGTGGATAATGTCACAGTTGGATGTGACGGCCAGGAAGCATGATCAATAATCATACCTCTTTGATGAAGGCTCCGCCGCATTGCCGTTAGCTTTCCTCTTTGAAGATTTGCTTGCTGCGGGCGCCGCTCTCTTAGGAGATGCCTTTGGCGCACGTTGAGGCGTCGGGCGCCTCCCCTTTGGAGCACGAAATAGTGCGGTGAGTAAGGCGTAACGAGGAAGATCTCTCTAAGGAGGTGTCTCTTGATCACTTACATGCGAGGCAGGAAGGAGACCGGGATAGTCGGCGGTGACGGCCACTTCCCTGCCGTCATAGCTCCACAAATATGTCTGGATCCTCTTCGAATCCGGGATCAAGGTCCCGGTTGTGATTCTCTGGCCGTGGGGCGGAGCTATGGATCTCCTTGGCAACCTTCCGCCATTCCTGTTGTAAATAGGATGGACTGATGCTTGTTAAAATTGACTCAGGAAAAGAATTGAGTAAAGTGGTGGAATTAAAACTCACCCAACTAGGAGGATTGTACATAGAAAATCCATCTCGATGCTTAATGCGAGTGAACTCTTTCTCCCCTTTGTACAGCTCGGCCAATATTTTGGCCAAAGCGGCGGGGGTGTCCGGACCCTTCCGACCACAGCGGGAGGCGTCATCTTCCCCATTATAGTGCCACATGGGGAGCCCTCTGTATTGAAGCGGCTAAACTCCCCGCACTATGGAGGTCGCCATTACCTCGACTATTGACAATCCGGACCGGGCGAGTGTCTTTATCTTGCCCATCAATTGACGTACTTCCGCGCTATCTTCCTCCTCGAGGCTCCGAGGGCGCCAGCTGTGGCGTTTCTTCAACGGAGCGCTTGAAAATTCGGGAAGACCCATTTGGACTGGGTCAGAAAGAGCAACGTCCTCGATATAAAACCACTCTGAGGGCCAGTCTTCGGACGCCCTCTTCGGCGTGCCGGACAGGTATCCGGTCCCGGCTATGCACCATACCTCGGCTCTGCCCACTTCAAATATTGATCCCTCTTGGTTACGAGGGACGAGGCAAAATAATTTCCACCATAATTCAAAATGGGCCTCATGGCCCAGGAATAGCTCACAAAGAGCGACGTAACCCGCGATGTGCAGGATGGAGGCGGGAGTGAAATTGTGAAGTTGGAGGCCATAATACTCCAGAAGTCCACGGAGGAACGGATGGATTGGAAATCCGACGCCTCTTAGCAGGTAGGGAACGAAGCACACTCGTTCCCCTGGATGGATTGGGGAAATTCTGAGCCTGAGCCCCGCCGTTGAAGGAAGTCAATCCTGCTCAGACGGGGACTAGATCCGCGGGGGGGGGGGGGGGGAATCCCTGTGTTTGCAGCTTCACTAGCTGACCATGGGATACGAAACATCTCGCCCAATCGCCTTTTTCGGAGCCGTGGGGGCGGGAGGAAGAACTGGGAGCGCTAGCCATGTTGGAATGGTTCCTCCTAGCAAGCTCTGAGGATTTTTCCGAGTGGTGTGGAATGGATCTGAGATCCAATCTCTTTAAATAGACACTTTTCTCATATGGCCGGGGTGTTATGTGCAAAAATACCCTGACCTCTCGTATTTGCTCGACACGTGGAAGCTGAAGTCATGGATGCACAGAAGCCGATGGGTACTGTTGGAAATATGCCCTAGAGGCAATAATAAATGGTTATTATTATATTTCTTTGTTCATGATAATTGTCTATTGTTCATGCTATAATTGTATTGTCCGGAAATCGTAATACATGTGTGAATACATAGACCACAACGTGTCCCTAGTAAGCCTCTAGTTGACTAGCTCGTTGATCAACAGATAGTCATGGTTTCCTGACTATGGACATTGGATGTCATTGATAACGGGATCACATCATTAGGAGAATGATGTGATGGACAAGACCCAATCCTAAGCATAGCATAAAAGATCGTGTAGTTTCGTTTGCTAGAGCTTTTCCAATGTCAAGTATCTTTTCCTTAGACCATGAGATCGTGCAACTCCCGGATACCGTAGGAGTGCTTTGGGTGTGCCAAACGTCACAACGTAACTGGGTGACTATAAAGGTGCACTACGGGTATCTCCGAAAGTGTCTGTTGGGTTGGCACGGATCGAGACTGGGATTTGTCACTCCGTGTGACGGAGAGGTATCTCTGGGCCCACTCGGTAATGCATCATCATAATGAGCTCAATGTGACTAAGGCGTTAGTCACGGGATCATGCATTGCGGTACGAGTAAAGAGACTTGCCGGTAACGAGATTGAACAAGGTATTGGGATACCGACGATCGAATCTCGGGCAAGTAACATACCGATTGACAAAGGGAATTGTATACGGGATTGATTGAATCCTCGACATCGTGGTTCATCCGATGAGATCATCGTGGAACATGTGGGAGCCAACATGGGTATCCAGATCCCGCTGTTGGTTATTGACCGGAGAGGCGTCTCGGTCATGTCTGCATGTCTCCCGAACCCGTAGGGTCTACACACTTAAGGTTCGGTGACGCTAGGGTTGTAGAGATATGTGTATGCGGAAACCCGAAAGTTGTTCGGAGTCCCGGATGAGATCCCGGACGTCACGAGGAGTTCCGGAATGGTCCGGAGGTAAAGAATTATATATAGGAAGTCAAGTTTCGGCCACCGGGAAAGTTTCGGGGGTTACCGGTATTGTACCGGGACCACCGGAAGGGTCCCGGGGGTCCACCGGGTGGGGCCACCTATCCCGGAGGGCCCCGTGGGCTGAAGTGGGAGGGGAACCAGCCCCTAGTGGGCTGGGCGCCCCCCCATGGGCCTCCCCCCCTGCGCCTAGGGTTGGAAACCCTAGGGTGGGGGGCTTCCCACTTGCCTTGGGGGGCAAGGCACCCCCCTTGGCCGCCGCCCCCCACCCTAGATGGGTTTGGCCGGCGCCCCCCCTCCCAAGGGGGCCTATATAAAGGGGGGAGGGAGGGCAGCAGCACTACAGCCTTGGGCGCCTCCCTCTCCCCCAGCAACACCTCTCTCTCTCGTATATGCTCGGCGAAGCCCTGCCGGCATCCCGCTACATCCACCACCACGCCGTCATGCTGCTCGATCTCCATCAACCTCTCCTTCCCCCTTGCTGGATCAAGAAGGAGGAGACGTCGCTGCACCGTACGTGTGTTGAACGCGGAGGTGCCGTCCGTTCGGCACTCGGTCATCGGTGATTTGGATCACGGCGAGTACGACTCCGTCATCCACGTTCATTGGAACGCTTCCGCTCGCGATCTACAAGGGTATGTAGATGCACTCCTTTCCCCTCGTTGCTAGTATACTCCATAGATGCATCTTGGTGAACGTAGGAAAATTTTAAAATTATGCTACGATTCCCTACAGTGGCATCATGAGCCAGGCCTATGCGTAGTTACTATGCACGAGTAGAACACAAAGAAGTTGTGGGCGTTGATGTTGCCAATTCTTCTTGCCGCTACTAGTCGTTTCTTGTTTCGGCGGCATTGTAGGATGAAGCGGCCCGGACCGACCTTACACGTACGCTTACGTGAGACAGGTTCCACCGACTGACATGCACTAGTTGCATAAGGTGGCTAGCGGGTGTCTGTCTCTCCTACTTTAGTCGGAACGGATTCGATGAAAAGGGTCCTTATGAAGGGTAAATAGAAATTGGCAAATCACGTTGTGGTCATACGTAGGTAAGAAACGTTCTTGCTAGAAACCTACAAACCACGTAAAAACTTGCAACAACAATTAGAGGACGTCTAACTTGTTTTTGCAGCAATGTTATGTGATGTGATATGGCCAGAAGATGTGATGAATGATATATGTGATGTATGAGATTGATCATATTCTTGTAATAGGAATCACGACTTGCATGTCGATGAGTATGACAACCGGCAGGAGCCATAGGAGTTGTCTTTATTATTTTGTATGACCTGCGTGTCATTGAATAACGCCATGTAATTACTTTACTTTGTTGCTAAACGCGTTAGCCATAGAAGTAATCGTTGGCGTGACGACTTCATGAAGACACAATGATGGAGATCATGATGATGGAGATCATGGTGTCATGCCGGTGACGAAGATGATCATGGTGCCCCGAAGATGGAGATCAAAGGAGCATGATGATATTGGCCATATCATGTCACTATTTGATTGCATGTGATGTTTATCATGTTTTTGCATCTTATTTGCTTAGAACGACGGTAGTAAGTAAGATGATCCCTTATGATAATTTCAAGAAAAGTGTTCCCCCTAACTGTGCACCGTTGCGAAGGTTCGTTGTTTCGAAGCACCACGTGATGATCGGGTGTGATAGATTCTAACGTTCGAATACAACGGGTGTTGACGAGCCTAGCATGTACAGACATGGCCTCGGAACACACGCAATACACTTAGGTTGACTTGACGAGCCTAGCATGTACAGACATGGCCTCGGAACACGGAGGACCGAAAGGTCGAGCATGAGTCGTATAGAAGATACGATCAACATGGAGATGTTCACCGATCTTGACTAGTCCGTCTCACGTGATGATCGGACACGGCCTAGTTAAACTCGGATCATGTTTCACTTAGATGACTAGAGGGATGTCTATCTGAGTGGGAGTTCATTAAATAATTTGATTAGATGAACTTAATTATCATGAACTTAGTCTAAAATCTTTACACTATGTCTTGTAGATCAAATGGCCAACGTTGTCCTCAATTTCAACGCGTTCCTAGAGAAAACCAAGCTGAAAGATGATGGCAGCAACTATACGGACTGGGTCCGGAACCTGAGGATCATCCTCATAGTAGCCAAGAAAGATTATGTCTTAGAAGCACCGCTAGGTGAAGCACCAATCCCTGAGAACCAAGACGTTATGAACGCTTGGCAGCAGCGTGCTGATGATTACTCCCTCGTTCAGTGCGGCATGCTTTACAGCTTAGAACCGGGTCTCCAAAAGCGTTTTGAGAAACATGGAGCATATGAGATGTTCGAGGAGCTGAAACTGGTTTTCCAAGCTCATGCCCGGGTCGAGAGATATGATGTCTCCGACAAGTTCTTCAGCTGTAAAATGGAGGAGAATAGTTCTGTTAGTGAGCACATACTCAGAATGTCTGGGTTGCACAACCGCTTGTCTCAGCTGGGAGTTAATCTCCCGGATGACGCGGTCATTGACAGAATCCTCCAGTCGCTTCCACCAAGCTACAAGAGCTTTGTGATGAACTTCAATATGCAGGGGATGGAAAAGACCATTCCTGAGGTATATTCAATGCTGAAATCAGCTGAGGTAGAGATCAGAAAAGAACATCAAGTGTTGATGGTGAATAAAACCACTAAGTTCAAGAAGGGCAAGGGTAAGAAGAACTTCAAGAAGGACGGCAAGGGAGTTGCCGCGCCCGGTAAACCAGTTACTGGGAAGAAGTCAAAGAATGGACCCAAGCCCGAGACTGAGTGCTTTTATTGCAAGGGAAGTGGTCACTGGAAGCGGAACTGCCCCAAATACTTAGCGGACAAGAAGAAGGCCGGCAACACCAAAGGTATATGTGATATACATGTAATTGATGTGTACCTTACCAGTACTCGTAGTAGCTCCTGGGTATTTGATACCGGTGCGGTTGCTCATATTTGTAACTCAAAACAGGAACTACGGAATAAACGGAGACTGGCGAAGGACGAGGTGACGATGCGCGTCGGGAATGGTTCCAAGGTCGATGTGATCGCCGTCGGCACGCTACCTCTGCATCTACCTACGGGATTAGTTTTAAACCTCAATAATTGTTATTTAGTGCCAGCTTTGAGCATGAACATTGTATCTGGATCTCGTTTAATTCGAGATGGCTACTCATTTAAATCCGAGAATAATGGTTGTTCTATTTATTTGAGAGATATGTTTTATGGTCATGCCCCGCTGGTCAATGGTTTATTTTGATGAATCTCGAACGTGATGTTACACATGTTCATAGTGTGAATACCAAAAGATGTAAAGTTGATAACGATAGTCCCACATACTTGTGGCACTGCCGCCTTGGTCACATTGGTGTCAAGCGCATGAAGAAGCTCCATGCAGATGGACTTTTGGAGTCTCTTGATTACGAATCATTTGACACGTGCGAACCATGCCTCATGGGTAAGATGACCAAGACTCCGTTCTCCGGAACAATGGAGCGAGCAACCAACTTATTGGAAATCATACATACCGATGTGTGCGGTCCAATGAGTGTTGAGGCTCGCGGAGGATATCGTTATGTTCTCACTCTCACTGATGACTTAAGTAGATATGGGTATGTCTACCTAATGAAACACAAGTCTGAAACCTTTGAAAAGTTCAAGGAATTTCAGAGTGAGGTTGAGAATCAACGTGACAGGAAAATAAAATTCTTACGATCAGATCGTGGTGGAGAATATTTAAGTCACGAATTTGGTACACACTTAAGGAAATGTGGAATAGTTTCACAACTCACGCCGCCTGGAACACCTCAGAGAAATGGTGTGTCCGAACGTCGTAATCGCACTCTATTGGATATGGTGCGATCTATGATGTCTCTTACCGATTTACCGCTCTCATTTTGGGGCTATGCTTTAGAGACTGCCGCATTCACTTTAAATAGGGCACCGTCGAAATCCGTTGAGACGACACCGTATGAATTATGGTTTGGGAAGAAACCTAAGCTGTCGTTTCTAAAAGTTTGGGGATGCGATGCTTATGTCAAGAAACTTCAACCTGAAAAGCTCGAACCCAAGTCGGAAAAATGCGTCTTCATAGGATACCCTAAGGAAACTATTGGGTATACCTTCTACCTCAGATCCGAAGGCAAGATCTTCGTTGCCAAGAACGGGTCCTTTCTGGAGAAGGAGTTTCTCTCGAAAGAATTGAGTGGGAGGAAAGTGGAACTTGATGAGGTGATAGTCACCCCTTCCGAACCGGAAAGTAGCGCAGCGCGGGAAAATGTTCCTGTGGTGCCTACACCGACTGGGGAGGAAGTTAATGATGATGATCATGAAGCTTCGAATCAAGTTACTGAACTTCGTAGGTCCACAAGGACACGTTCCGCACCAGAGTGGTACGGCAACCCTGTCCTGGAAATCATGTTGTTAGACAACGGTGAACCTTCGAACTATGAAGAAGCGATGGCGGGCCCGGATTCCGACAAATGGCTAGAAGCCATGAAATCCGAGATAGGATCCATGTATGAAAACGAAGTATGGACTTTGACTGACTTGCCCGATGATCGGCGAGCCATAGAAAACAAATGGATCTTTAAAAAGAAGACGGACGCGGATGGTAATGTGACCATCTATAAGGCTCGACTTGTCGCTAAGGGTTATCGACAAGTTCAAGGGGTTGACTACGATGAGACTTTCTCACCCGTAGCGAAGCTGAAGTCCGTCCGAATCATGTTAGCAATTGCCGCATACTATGATTATGAGATATGGCAGATGGACGTCAAAACGGCATTCCTTAACGGCTTCCTTAAGGAAGAGTTGTATATGATGCAGCCGGAAGGTTTTGTCGATCCTAAGAATGCTGAACAAAGTATGCAAGCTCCAGCGCTCAATCTATGGGCTGGTGCAAGCATCTCGGAGTTGGAACATTCGCTTTGATGAGATGATCAAAGCGTTTGGGTTTACACAGACTTATGGAGAAGCCTGTGTTTACAAGAAAGTGAGTGGGAGCTCTGTAGCATTTCTCATATTATATGTGGATGACATACTATTGATGGGAAATGATATAGAATTCTTGGAAAGTATAAAGGCCTATTTGAATAAGTGTTTTTCAATGAAGGACCTTGGAGAAGCTGCTTATATATTAGGCATCAAGATCTATAGAGATAGATCAAGACGCCTCATTGGTCTTTCACAGAGTACATACCTTGACAAGATATTGAAGAAGTTCAATATGGATCAGTCCAAGAAGGGGTTCTTGCCTGTATTGCAAGGTGTGCAATTGAGCACGGCTCAATGCCCGACCACGGCAGAAGATATAGAAAAGATGAGTGTCATCCCCTATGCCTCGGCCATAGGGTCTATTATGTATGCCATGCTGTGTACCAGACCTGATGTAAACCTTGCCGTAAGTTTGGTAGGAAGGTACCAAAGTAATCCCGGCATGGAACACTGGACAGCGGTCAAGAATATCCTGAAGTACCTGAAGAGGACTAAGGATATGTTTCTCGTTTATGGAGGTGACGAAGAGCTCGTCGTAAAGGGTTACGTCGACGCTAGCTTCGACACAGATCTGGATGACTCGAAGTCACAAACCGGATACGTGTATATTTTGAATGGAGGAGCAGTAAGCTGGTGCAGTTGCAAGCAAAGCGTCGTGGCGGGATCTACATGTGAAGCGGAGTACATGGCAGCCTCGGAGGCAGCACAGGAAGCAGTCTGGATGAAGGAGTTCATTACCGACCTAGGGGTGATTCCCAATGCGTCGGGCCCGATGACTCTCTTCTGTGACAACACTGGAGCTATTGCCCTTGCGAAGGAGCCCAGGTTTCACAGGAAGACCAGGCATATCAAGCGTCGCTTCAACTCCATTCGTGAAAGTGTTCAAAATGGAGACATAGATATTTGTAAAGTACATACGGACCTGAATGTAGCAGATCCGTTGACTAAACCTCTCCCTAGGGCAAAACATGATCAACACCAGGACGCAATGGGTGTTCGATTCATCACAATGTAACTAGATTATTGACTCTAGTGCAAGTGGGAGACTGTTGGAAATATGCCCTAGAGGCAATAATAAATGGTTATTATTATATTTCTTTGTTCGTGATAATTGTCTATTGTTCATGCTATAATTGTATTGTCCGGAAATCGTAATACATGTGTGAATACATAGACCACAACGTGTCCCTAGTAAGCCTCTAGTTGACTAGCTCGTTGATCAACAGATAGTCATGGTTTCCTGACTATGGACATTGGATGTCATTGATAACGGGATCACATCATTAGGAGAATGATGTGATGGACAAGACCCAATCCTAAGCATAGCATAAAATATCGTGTAGTTTCGTTTGCATAGTATCTTTTCCTTAGACCATGAGATCGTGCAACTCCCGGGTACCGTAGGAGTGCTTTGGGTGTGCCAAACGTCACAACGTAACTGGGTGACTATAAAGGTGCACTACGGGTATCTCCAAAAGTGTCTGTTGGGTTGGCACGGATCGAGACTGGGATTTGTCACTCCGTGTGACGGAGAGGTATCTCTGGGCCCACTCGGTAATGCATCATCATAATGAGCTCAATGTGACTAAGGCGTTAGTCACGGGATCATGCATTGCGGTACGAGTAAAGAGACTTGCCGGTAACGAGATTGAACAAGGTATTGGGATACCGACGATCGAATCTCGGGCAAGTAACATACCGATTGACAAAGGGAATTGTATACGGGATTGATTGAATCCTCGACATCGTGGTTCATCCGATGAGATCATCGTGGAACATGTGGGAGCCAACATGGGTATCCAGATCCCGCTGTTGGTTATTGACCGGAGAGGCGTCTCGGTCATGTCTGCATGTCTCCCGAACCCGTAGGGTCTACACACTTAAGGTTCGGTGCGCTAGGGTTGTAGAGATATGTGTATGCGGAAACCCGAAAGTTGTTCGGATTCCCGGATGAGATCCCGGACGTCACGAGGAGTTCCGGAATGGTCCGGAGGTAAAGAATTATATATAGGAAGTCAAGTTTCGGCCACCGGGAAAGTTTCGGGGGTTACCGGTATTGTACCGGGACCACCGGAAGGGTCCCGGGGGCCCACCGGGTGGGGCCACCTATCCCGGAGGGCCCCATGGGCTGAAGTGGAAAGGGAACCAGCCCCTAGTGGGCTGGGCGCCCCCATGGTCCTCCCCCCATGCGCCTAGGGTTGCAAACCCTAGGGTGGGGGGGCTTCCCACTTGCCTTGGGGGGCAAGGCACCCCCCTTGGCCGCCGCCCCCAGCCTAGATGGGTTTGGCCGGCGCCCCCCCTTCCCAAGGGGGCCTATATAAAGGGGGGAGGGAGGGCAGCAGCACTACAGCCTTGGGTGCCTCCCTCTCCCCCAGCAACACCTCTCTCTCTCGTATATGCTCGGCGAAGCCCTGCCGGCATCCCGCTACATCCACCACCACGCCGTCGTGCTGCTCGATCTCCATCAACCTCTCCTTCCCCCTTGCTGGATCAAGAAGGAGGAGACGTCGCTGCACCGTACGTGTGTTGAACGCGGAGGTGCCGTCCGTTCGGCACTCGGTCATCGGTGATTTGAATCACGGCGAGTACGACTCCGTCATCCACGTTCATTGGAACGCTTCCGCTCGCGATCTACAAGGGTATGTAGATGCACTCCTTTCCCCTCGTTGCTAGTATACTCCATAGATGCATCTTGGCGAACGTAGGAAAATTTTAAAATTATGCTACGATTCCCTACAGGTACGACATTCAATGGAAGGCCGAATACATCTCTTTGAAGTCATCGGAGGAAGAACCCGCCTTGCAATGCCGAAGACAGTCTGCGCGCCGGACACATCGCCATTGAAAGCCTGGTTCGGGGGCTATTGAGGGAGTCCTGGACTAAGGGGTCCTCGGGCGTCCGGCCTAGTGGACATGGGCCGGACTGATGGGCTGTGAAGATACAAGACCGAAGACTCTCAACCGTGTCCGGATGGGACTCTCCTTGATGTGGAAGGCAAGCTTGGCGTTCGGATATGAAGATTCCTTTCTCTGTATTGTACAACCCTAGTCCCCTCCTGTTTCTATATAAACCGGAGGGCTTAGTCCATAGAGGCAATCATAATCATACATGCTAGACTTCTAGGGTTTTAGCCATTTACTATCTCGTGGTAGATCAATTCTTGTAATACTCATATTCATCAAGATCAATCAAGTAGGAAGTAGGGTATTACCTCCATAGAGAGGGCCCGAACCTGGGTAAACATCGTGTCCCCTGTCTCCTGTTACCATCGACCTTGGACACACAGTTCGGGACCCCCTACCCGAGATCCGCTGGTTTTGACACCGACACCTACCCCCTCGAAGCTCCCAAATGCGGCGCGGCCGAAGAAGGGCAAGACATCCGCGAAGAAGAACAAGGCAGCGGACAGCTCCGGCACCTCGAAGGCGTCGAGGAAGAATCTTGCAGGGCGTGTGACAGGCGCGGCGGCTACCGAAGTGCCGGCGAGCTCACTTGTTGAGCCTGCGGCCGACGCGCACAATGTGTTTGAGGATATGCCCCAAAGGTAGAAAATTTCCCCAACTTATTTTTTCTTGTTATTTTTTGAATGCGTACATATCGATAGCTTATTTGCATTGTTCTATATACTTTGTAGTCTCAACGATGATGCATACATGTCAACTATGGGTGTTGGCTCCCACAATTCGCATTGGTCTCAAACCAAATGACATGCACTTCGATGACCATGAGTTCGATGTGGACGAGGATGGTGAGGGCATTGTCGACGCACCGAAAGGAAGAGCGGGCAATTACACCAACGTCGAAGACATCTTACTATGCAATACTTGGTTGCAAGTGTCGAGGGATCCATCCGTTGGAGGTGATCAAAGTAGAGATGCTTATTGGCTTCGGATGAAGGAACACTTTGATGTTCGCAACGTGAGTGGAATTGACCGCTCCGACCGATCTCTTCGATCCCGGTGGTCGACAATCAACAAGGATTGTCAAAATTGGGCAGCCGCACAAAAGGCGGTTGACAAGTTGAACCCAAGTGGCACTAATGAGGACGATAGAGTAAGTGTCATTTCATCCATGTTCATCATACTTGTTGTTGGTGTTTGAGTGCTAACTTGTTTTGTTTTCATGTAGTACAACATTGACAAAACTTGTTTAAAGGAGAGGAGAAGAGGACCAAGAAGGGGAAAATCAAGAAAGGAAGGCCATTTATCTTGCCTCATTGCTATGACGTGTTGAAGGATGATGAGAAATGGAAGAAGCGTGATGATTTGGATTTGAGCAACAAACGCAAGCGAACAATTGAGTTGGATGATGATGAGGAGGAGGATGCACCAAGTGATGACGGCAAGAGAAGCCCCACACCCAACTCAGTTTCATACTCGAAGCCAAAACGACCGGATGGGTGCAAGAAAGACGCAAAAGAAAAGAAGAAGAGGAGAGAAGATGATGAGCTCAAAAATGCTATGGAAGCTATTGTGATGGCAAGAAAAGAAGCCAACGAGGTGAGGAAAATGGCAAGGAACCAAGATGCCGCGGCCGAGGAGAGGAGGTTGGCGGCCGAGGAGAGGAGGGTTGCGGCCGAGGAGAGGAAGGTGGCTTTGGAGGAGAGGAAGGTGAGCAATTAGGAGCGAACTAGATTGTTGGATTGGAAGAAGCACTTGTTCTTTTTGAACACATCTATCCTCAATGAGGCGCAAAAAGAGTATGTCAATCTTGCCCGTGAAGAAGTCTTGATCCAAAAAAGAGCCATGATTCGCGTAATGGGTGGTGGTGGCCTTGGCGCCATGGGAGGCATGGGTGCTTCGGAGCTACCATGGGCGGCATGGGTGCCATGGGTGGCTTTGGAGCTACCCTGGAGACCATGTGAGGCATGGGTGGCTTTGGAGCACCTCCCGGCGCCATGGCCGGCATGGGAGGCATGAGTTTTGCGTCTCTCATGGGAGGCATGGGTGCACCTCCGGCCGCCATGGGCGGAATGTCTTCCGGTGTGCCTCACACACCTTCCCATGAAGATGCCGTTGAAAATCTTGCCAACACCATCCGAGCTTCACGTGATGCGGTGCGCAACAATGATAATGAGGAGGAGGAAGAATCGTCTTGGAGGAGTCGGATGAATCGGAGGAAGATAAGGACGACGACGAGGATGAGCCTTGATGTGTCTTTCGTTTGTGTCATGAACTTGGTTTGCATTTTGAACTTGGTTGGATGAACTTATGGGCATGAACTTTTATTCATCAACTTGTTTGTGTGAAATTATATTATGCCATGTTCATTGCATTTTGAATGTTTGAAATCCATTTTGTGTCCAAAATGCAACATATGGCATGCGCCGGCGAGTCGCGCGCGCTGCACGCGGCTGTTGGAGCCAGCGCTGCCCGCCGCGCCAAACCAGGCGTTGGGCGCGCGGCAAAGTAGCTTTTAACGCGCGGCGTGTTGGACGGCTGTTGGAGATGCTTTAATGCGAAGAGATATTATTGGGAGATAGTTTTGGGCGTTCCAATATAATGCAACCTCCAAAACCCTCACAAAAAGTTTGGAGCTAGATTGTGAGAACGGATTTTTGAAGTTAATTTTGGGGTTCGATTACAAATGCTCTTACACCGATATTATAGGACACACTTTAATGTACGTTAAGTTCTTATGATCATATCATGCATAAGCGAACTCATTTTCTCAATATCAGCTGCATCAGGAAATGAGCAGAGTCTTCATAAACATGCTAAGATTTTCGTTTTCTACCCACTACATGATCTGCGAATGTATCGCAACATGCCGAATCATGACCTGCGTCCGTTTCTGCGCAATTCAACCTGAGAGACTCTCATGGAAAGGAATGTACACGGCATCATGCTAGTGGTAGCGTGGATTCGCCAATGGAAGCGTCGATTCCCCTGGACACGAAATTCCTCCCCTTTTGCCCGCCAAAATTCCTCTCTTCATCGCGAAGTAATAACACCCATCTCCATCTCGAACTACCAAGGAAGAACAAGAAAAAAAACAGAAGATGCCATCTCGATCGATCGATCTCAACTCTACCAAGTCATGGCAGCAGCCAGCAGCAGGGAGCCAGGCCGGTGGCCATAAAGCGAGCGAAAGGAATTTAATCCGTGCGCCACCACCACGAGCTCTCGCAACTTTACTTGGCGCCAAAAGCAGAGAGGCTGGCTCGGGGAAAAAGCTTTAAAGGGCGCGCTGCGGCATTGCCTCGTCTCCCTTTTCTCTTCTCTTTTCTTCTCGCGATGGCCGTGGTGCAGGCGGCGTCGGTGCTCGGGAGCTTCCCGTTCAGGGCGGCCGTGGTGGCGCTCTGCGTGCTGCTGCTCCCGCTCCTCCCGTCGCCACGGCCACCTGCGGCGGGGGAAGGGGACGGCGGCGGCGGCGGGGGCGGGGGCCAGGCGTTCTTGGCCAAGGTGTGGGAGCTGCTGCACCTGCTCTTCGTCGGAATCGCCGTGTCGTACGGGCTCTTCAGCCGGAGGAACGACGGTGGGGGGCGCGTGGAGAAGGATGCCGCCGCGGCGGCCGGGAAGGCGGACGCGAGGTATGTCTCGCGGATGTTCCAGGGCGACCTCGTGTTCGACGATGATGGCGACGACGGGGTGCCCGACAGCCCCGCTGGCGGCGGGGCGCGGTCCTGGAGCGCGCTGCACCACCCCGAGGAGCCTGTGGTCATGGTGGCGGCAGGCGGGGGCGGGCGGAGCCACACCGCGGCCCAGCAGGCGGCACTGTCGCTGCCCGTCCGGGCCCTGAGGCCGCAGGACTCCGGCGCGGCGGGACACGGCAACGGCGAGTCGCGTGCGCAGCCGCGCGCCCACGACACCGTGCTCCCTTCGCCGATCCCGTGGCGGTCACGGTCCGGGAGGTTCGACGCACCACCGACTCCGAGCAGCCCCTCACCGTCGCCGAAGAGGCTGTCGCCCGCGTCGTCCATGTCCGATGAGACACTGGCCAAGGCCAGCGAGGAGCACGCCACCGTCCCCAAGCGGAGGAGCACGTATAAGTCTTCCATTTCCTCCCTACCGCCCCCGCCACCTCCGCCACCGCCGCCGTTCCTTGTTCACAGTTACCACCCTGTGGCTGACCGCCGGACCACTGCGGCGAAGAGCTTCAAGGAGGAGCTGCAGGATCACAGCACGAAAGGCAGAGGAGATCAGGACCATTACTCGCAGCAGGGTTCGCAGAGCTTCAACAGTTCTTCGACTTACACCAACTCCTCGCCGGCGACGCCAAGAAGCTCTTTCGACGGCTCCTCCTCGTCGTCATCGCCGTCAGTCGGTAGATCAGTGAGAACAATCAGGCCAAGAGAAGGAATCCAACCCAAAATCCAAGAAGTGCCTGACGAAAACGAAGCCGGCAATGCAGCGGATAGTTCGCATGGATCAGAAGAGCCGTATGGATACAGAGAGTACCAAGCCGTCCCAAGGTTCCAGTACGAGAGGAGGAGCAGCGACCCAATCCTGGGCATAGTGGCGGTCTCCTCGGACGAGACCGAGAGCAGCGACGACGACGAGGACGGCGTTGGCGCGTACTCGACGAGGACGAACTCGCCGAGGGAGTCGCCGCCGACGCCAGAGGTGGACGAGAACGAGGTGGACAAGAAGGCGGAGGAGTTCATCGCAAGGTTCAGAGAGCAGATCAGACTGCAAAGGATCGCGTCCATCAAGAAGTCCGCGGGACCCCGCGGCCTGAAGCACGGCAAGTAGCTGGCTCAGCTCGACTCGCTCGTCGCCGGCGATCATCCGTCTCCGGCCGGCGATGGTTTTGCTAATTAAGCTTTTCGGTGAACTAGTAGCTAATGTTCAGAGATAACATACTGGAGTACATCGCTATAGTATCAAGAACCACCTGTAAACATTCGTATAGGTGATGAATGGGAGTGTATTGTGTTCGTGTCATGAACTCATGATCATGACATGCTGGTGTTTTTTGGGGGGCCATTAAGAGATCGATGATCCATCTCTAGGTTCATAATTAGGCTTTCGGCTGAATTGGTTTGCCCCAGCTGTGACCCTGGAGTGGCACTGTATCTTTCTTCTCGAACTGACCACCTGTAGTATTCTCTATTTGGTCAGTAGTTCAGTTCAGCTCACCTTTACAGCAGCATTCAGGTCAGCTTCAGATAGTGTGGAATCTGATCCTGCCACCGATCATTATCTCGCCGAATGAATTCGGATCCCTCATTTGGATGGGTGGTCCAAAATTATCCAGTTGTGTTCCTGCGAAGTCTGCGATCGACCTGTAATTAATTTTGTTGTTGTTGTTGTTGTAATCGAACTACCTTTGCCATACCGAACGTACCCGATTCACTGATTCGCCACATACAGTGCGCACCAAATTCATCGAGATAGAAGAATGACTCATGTTCTACGTCTCGTCTTGCCAAAACATCCGATTTGGATAGATTTTACTTAAGTTTAAGTGAAATCATTTGGATTTTCCATTTTTTTACCTGTGCTGTTAATAACTTAATATGGCAGCTAGTAGAAGTTGAGTAGCTTGGATTTGGTTGTTGGGACTTGGAAGCACGGTAGGGTTAGTGCGATGTTGACGCGTCAATGTCTAAGTATGCATCTGTTTTGGCCTGCATGCTTTGTCATCCTGGCATCATGCTGAAACTGCTCCGTGGATAAGGTTTTATTCTGAACTTTGAAAAAACAATATCTGCAAGCCTTTCTTTAGCAGCATAATCCTGCAGTCGATCAAGTATCATTGCTAAGTCGTTCTACTGTTATCATTTAAAAGCATCAGGGCGAAACATCTCGCAGTACCTATAGAGCTTAAAGAATGTGGTACCTGTGGTATTCTATTCCGGGGGTTTTAATGAGCTCATGTGCTGACAGGGCTCTCAAGAATTTGCAGGCAGAAAGTTGTGGCTGAGTGTCAGCATCATGTGCTTGGCATTTCCAAGTTAAAGTGCCATGATTTTTCTAGAGAAAAGGCGCCGGCCGAGCCTGAGAAGAGTTCGAACCTAGCCCGACTTTAAATTAACAAAGCCATCAACCAGCCAAGATTACACAGGCACCACATTACAAAGAGAAGAATGCAATGCAAAGCGGAAAGAAGATACATAGAGCTAGGCAGAACAGCACAATGGCAACAATGGAGCATCGTTGCCGACGACCATCACTACGCCTACACCAACTAGCCAACTAGGTACTTGGGAGGAGGGACATGCCGTGCAAGCATTGAGCGCTAGCTACATCCATGGCCAAACTTGGGCAACACTTGAGATGTCTCCACCGTCGCAAAGGGCCACTACCCTTTCACCCAGGCTCGATGGGTGCCGCACCGGTGACCAGCAGAGTGGCTACACATAGCCCAGCTCCAGGTGACCGAGCTGCCAAAGGAGAAGCAGCCAACGCTGACCCACGAGCAACGGAAGACCATCCTGACGAGAACCAATCCGGCAGCGGCAGCACGGAGCAAGGGACGCGAGCTGTCGGACGAAGGCGCGCATCCATGACGAAGACCGAAGAAGAAGAGCAGGACAACCAGGCCGCCATGCTTTGGAGCCGAGACACCAACCGCTCCACCACCAAGAGCAACTCCCGACCGCCGCCTTCAAGAAGGAACACGCCACCGAGGTGCCGTCGACGCCCAGACCAGGGGAGAAATGGCTTTCGCCGGAGCTCAGGGAGGAGGCGGGAGGGGGAGGGTCCACCCCAAAGCCTCCAAGGAGGGGCTCGGCGTCAAAGACGTCGACTTTGGGGGCCGCCGCGCCGGCCAGGGGTTTCCCCCGGAACCACAACCAAATGCCAGATCCGGCCATTCGGCACCACGGGACGATGGACGCCTCCGCCAAGGACCAGCGCCGGCACGAACCGGAGCAGATCGGGCCGACACCGAAGCTTCACCATGGAGCCCGGCGGACTGCGAGGGGCCGCCGCTGCGCCATCGACCGTGACCTCCACGCTGCCCACGCAACCGTGGGAGGCCACCCACCAGCACCCGCCGGCGCCGCCCGCCGCCCAGGCCGCGCCGCACGCCGCCGACCAGGGCCGCCGCCCCGGGGCCCGCAGCCCTCCATCCGAGGAGGAGGCGCCAGATCCCCGCCGCCACCATCATCGGGGACGCGCGCCGAGCGCCCCTCTGGCAGCGGCGGAGAGGAGGAAGAGGGAGGGGGAACCGCGGTGGCGGCGCTAGGGTTGCCCCCGAGTCGCCTCAGAGGAGGCGACGCGGGGAGAGGGGGGGGGAGTAAGTGCCATGATTTGAGCGATGAAATAATTTATTAACATCTAATACACAGAAATCGGATTTGCAGGCAAGTACTTTAGGGCATCTTCGATTGCATATAATTCCAAAAACCTAGTCATAGTACCCACCTCATTCATTCCTACACGGTTGAAGTTGCACCAAATTATGTTTGTTTTTGTTTGATTACACCATATAAGCAACAAAAATCCAAGAGGCTGGAGGCAATAGAGTCTTTCCTAGGGAAAATACTGCAAAAGAATGCTTCGAAATTACCCTATAAGATTCAATGCTAATGAAACAATCCACGTAAAAGAACACTTGTACCGTTCCCGCAGAAAAAAAAAACACTTACACGGACAATCGTTAATATTTTGTGTGAAAACCGTTTAAATGAGAAAGACCCTTAGCGACTTTGAAATTCAAAGTCGAGAGGATTCAATTAGAGTATATGAGCTTTAGACCAAAAACAATGGTACGTGGCATGTGGCATGTTTGTTACTCGTGTAACGGGTTGATCATGCGGCCGGGACCCATGCGTAGGCAGGCAACCTTTGGTGCAAATACCAATTGCAACCGATCTTTGACGTCCCAATATAGCCGGCACGACCATTTGCTACGGACTGTCGACGTGTTTATTGTCGGATCGGTGGAGGATTCTGATGATGGATGAGGGCATATTTTCTCCGCCGAGTGTGGTCGGTTGGCCGGTTATGATGGATCTGGCGGTGACCCTATTCCATACATGTGCAATGGGCGTTCGATTGGATGGGTAACAATCATTTTGGTTGTGTTGGGCCCATGCCTGTCATTCCAAACGTCAAAGGCTACTACACAAAGACACGCGACTTCACCCGTCGCCTGTGACCAAATTCTAACAGGCCCTACGACACCCCTACGTGCACGAAGCGCATGAACTAAATGTAACAACAAAGTCAGCTGAACTAATTTAGTTCATTTTTTGTCATTTTTCATATCTTCAAAAGAGGTTACTCCCTTCGTAAAGAAATATAAGAGTGTTTAGATCATTAAAGTAATGATCTAAACGCTCTTATATTTCTTTATGGAGGGAGTACTTATTTATGAATCTGGTTCGGCACTTTTACTTACTGGAAAGGCTACGATAGATCCCTACACTTGTGGGTTATCAGTCGCTAAGCTTCTTCTCACCAAGGAGGAATGGAGTTCCCGGCAGCGTTAGCGCGGGCCGGAATAATCGTCCGTCAAAAAAGGCGGCAAGGGGAAACAAAGGCCTAGGGCGCAAGGCGGCGACGAGGCCGGTGGCAACGACACCGGCACTAGCGGTGCTTCCGGCAAGCACCGGAAAGGGAATCGTCGGTACTGTGGCAAGCCCGGAGACAGGGCTAGGGAGCACCACAAGGCGCAGCACAACCGAGAGTCCCAAGATGAGGTTGTGAACCTCGTCGAGGCTCAGGTGGACCCACCGGGACTCCTCTTGGTGACGATCGACAACATCAACCACTCGGAGCAAAACATTGCCATGGTAGTGAATTCTACTGCATGGTAGCAGAATCTCAAGTTGTGGCATTGCGTGTCGAAATCACAGGGTAGCAAACGCACACCCGAGCACTGATGTATTTCCATCCGAGCACTGCTCGAAGGAGCTGTAGGCTGCCACACCGGGCACGAGGTGAGAGGAAGAGGGCATCGGTGGTAATATGAGAGATGGAAAGAGGCATCGCACCACGTGCACCTCGAGCTCGCCCGCGGGCCGTTCTCCGCGGCCTACACATTCAAATGTTTCAAACGTATCTATAATTTTTGAATTAGTCATGCTATATTCACATCAGTTCTATATGGTTTTGGCACAATTTTTTTATTGGACTAACATATTAATAAGTGCCTAGAGCCAGTTGATGTTTTCTGAATGATTTTCACTTTTCATAAATACATGGAGATTTACGAGGATTTATTTTGGAAATAAGAGACCCGTGAGACATGGACCCATCTGGAGAGGAGCTCCAGGGGCTCCAAACGGTTGCCCCACGTGAGCACTCCCCTTGACGATGTGGTGGGCCCGCGTGGGAGTTGTGAAGGTCGGTTGGGATTGCCCTTTGGTGAGTAGCTTGACCCGGAAGTTCTGGAACCGCCATAAATTTTCTAGATTTTTCCGACTTATGGATCTCTAGGTGCTGATAAAACGGTGAAACATCTCAGTTTTCAACGCACAAAGACAGATAGAAATTCCAAGATCCAATTTCGGGGGAAGCTCTCACCCCCGGGAGAACTTCAAGTAAGAATAAGAAAGATGGGGGCTCTCTCCCTCTATCTCCCGGCGGCACTGAAGTGCCGCTGGGGAAACCATCATCACCGCCATTGCCTCCATCAACTTTGTCATATTTATCAACATCTCCATCACCTTCCTCCCTCTCTATACAGTGGTCCACTCTCCCGCAAATCTTTTGTAATCCCTTGCTTGAACACGGTGTTTGATGCTATATATTATTTATCGATGATTTATTTTTTGCATCTCTATTATACACCGGTCCACTCTCACGCAAACCTCTGTAATCCACTCTCCCGCAAGCTACTCTCCAGAGGGCAACCTGCTGGGGATATAACTACTGGGTATGAACTGCCCAGGAGGGGCCGGGTCATACCACTGGCCACTTATCAATGAAGATGGCGGATCATACAAGCCTGTTGACGGCCCAAGACTCAGAGGCGACTTGAGGCCCAAGAGGATGAACCACCATATGTGTATGACTTGTTTTGTAAGGCAAGCGTAGTTAGTCACTGATGTCGCTTGAAGCTACGTCGGTATTTCCCCAAAGAGGAAGGGATGATGCAGCACGGCGGCGGTAGGTATTTCCCTCAGATATGAAACCAAGGTTATCGAACCAGTAGGAGAACCAAGCAACACAACGTAAGCAGCCCCTGCACAAAAATAACAACCACTCGCAACCCAACGTGTTAAAGGGGTTGTCAATCCCTTTCGCGTAACGTCGCGAGAAACGGTGCGCGGACGGGAGAAAGTTGTAATATATTGAATAAATAGATCGCAAATAAAATAAAGTGCAGCAAAGTATTTTTGTTTTTTGGGTTTAATAGATCTGAAAATAAATGCGAGAGAAAAGTAGATCACAAAGGCAAATATATGAGAAAGAAGACCCAGGGGCCGTAGGTTTCACTAGTGGCTTCTCTCGAGAAAAATAGCAAACGGTGGGTAAACAAATTACTGTTGGGCAATTGATAGAACTTCGAATAATCATGACGATATCCAGGCAATGATCATTATATAGGCATCACGTCCAAGATTAGTAGACCGACTCCTGCCTGCATCTACTACTATTACTCCACACATCGACCGCTATCCAGCATGCATCTAGTGTATTAAGTTCATGGAGAAACAGAGTAATGCAATAAGAACGATGACATGATGTAGACAAGATCTATCTATGTAGAGATAGACCCCATCATTTTATCCTTAGTAGCAATGATATATACGTGTCGGTTCCCTTTCTGTCACTGGGATCAAGCACCGTAAGATCGAACCCACTACAAAGCACCTCTTCCCATTCAAGATAAATAGATCAAGTTGGCCAAAAAAACCAAATATTGAAGAAGAAATACGAGGCTATAAGCAATCATGCATATAAGAGATCAAAGAAACTCAAATAACTTTCATGGATATAAAAAAATATAACTGACCATAAACTCAAAGTTCATCAGATCCCAACAAACACACCGCAAAAGAGTTACATCATATGGATCTTCAAGAGACCATTGTATTGAGAATCCAGCGAGAGAGAGGAAGCCATCTAGGTACTAACTACGGACCCGAAGGTCTACAAAGAACTACTCACGCATCATCGGAGAGGCACCAAGGGAGGTGGTGAACCCCATCCGAGATGGTGTCTAGATTGGATCTGGTGGTTCTGGACTCTGCGGCGGCGGCTGGATGAATATTTCGTCCATGCCTTTAGGGTTTTTGGAATATTGTGGTATTTATAGAGCAAAGAGGCGGTCCGGGGGTGATACGTCTCCAACGTATCTATAATTTTTTATTGTTCCATGCTATTATATTATCCATCTAGGATGTTTTATATGTATTTATATGCTATTTTATATGATTTTTGGGACTAACCTATTAACCTAGAGCCCAGTGCTAGTTTCTGTTTTTTCCTTGTTTTTGAGTATCGCAGAAAAGGAAAACAAAACGGAGTCCAATTGACCTGAAATTTCACGGAGACTATTTTTGGACCAGAAGAAGCCCACGGAGTATCGGAGATGGGCCAGAAGAGTCCCGAGGCACCCACGAGGGTGGGGGCGCGCCCTACCCCCCTGGGCGCACCCCCTACCTCGTGGCCGCCTCGGGGACCCCCTGACTTGTTCCCGACGCCAACACCTCTTATATATACCCAAACTTCCAGAACATAACCTAGATCGGGAGTCCCACTGCCGCAAGCCTCTGTAGGCGCCAAAAACCAATCGGGACCCTGTTCTGGCACCCTGCCGGAGGGGGGATCCCTCACCGGTGGCCACCTTCATCATCCCGGCGCTCTCCATGACGAGGAGGGAGTAGTTCACCCTCGGGGCTGAGGGTATGTACCAGTAGCTATGTGTTTGATCTCTCTCTCTCTCTCTCTCTCTCTCTCTCTTGTTCTTGATGTGGCATGATCTTGAGTATCGCGAGCTTTGCTATTATAGTTGGATCTTATGATGTTTCTCCCCCTCTACTCTCTTGTAATGGATTGAGTTTTCCTTTTGAAGTTATCTTATCGGATTGAGTCTTTAAGGATTTTAGAACACTTTATGTATGTCTTGCATGTGTTTATCTGTGGTGACAATGGGATATTCACGTGATCTACTTGATGTATGTTTTGGTGATCAACTTGCGGGTTCAGTGACCTTGTGAACTTATGCATAGGGGTTGGCACACGTTTTCGTCTTGACTCTCTGGTAGAAACATTGGGGTACTCTTTGAAGTTCTTTGTGTTGGTTGAATAGATGAATCTGAGATTGTGTGATGCATATCGTATAATCATACCCACGGATACTTGAGGTGACATTGGAGTATCTAGGTGACATTAGGGTTTTGGTTGATTTGTGTCGTAAGGTGTTATTCTAGTACGAACTCTAGGATAGATCGAACGGAAAGAATAGCTTCATGTTATTTTACTACGAACTCTTGAATAGATCGATCAGAAAGGATAACTTTGAGGTGGTTTTGTACCCTACCATAATCTCTTCGTTTGTTCTCCGCTATTAGTGACTTTGGAGTGACTCTTTGTTGCATGTTGAGGGATAGTTATATGATCCGGTTATGTTATTATTGTTGAGAGAACTTGCACTAGTGAAAGTATGAACCCTAGGCCTTGTTTCCTAGAATTTCAATACCGTTTACGCTCACTTTTATCATTAGTTACCTTGCTGTTTTTATATTTTCAGATTACAAAAACCTATATCTACCATCCGTATTGCACTTGTATCACCATCTCTTCGCCGAACTAGTGCACCTATACAATTTACCATTGTATTGGGTGTGTTGGGGACACAAGAGACTCTTTGTTATTTGGTTGCAGGGTTGTTTGAGAGAGACCATCTTCATCCTACGCCTCCCATGGATTGATAAACCTTAGGTCATCCACTTGAGGGAAATTTGCTACTGTCCTACAAACCTCTGCACTTGGAGGCCCAACAACGTCTACAAGAAGAAGGTTGCGTAGTAGACATCAAGCAGTTTCCGGCGCCGTTGCCGGGGAGGTGAGTGCTTGAAGGTATATCTTTAGATCTTGCAATCGAATCTTTTTGTTTCTTGTTTTATCACTAGTTTAGTCTATAAAAGAAAACTACAAAATGGAATTGAGGGTGCCTCATATGCTTCATCTTTTTAATGTCTTTCATGGAAATAAGGATTCTGATAATTGTGACAAGGTGTTAGAAGAAGAATGCATTAGAACGTTTGGCACTAAATCTTTGAATGATGAGCTTGATTGCAAGGCTGTTAGTATGAATTCTTTGAATATCCATAGTACTAATGATGATTGCACTAGTCATGATGAAAATGTCTCTTATAAGCATGTCAACTTTTGTGGAGTACATAGAGTTTGCAAGTACACACCAAATAGGGAAGATAGATTTTGCAAGAGGCATAAGTATTTAGAAACTAAATGGTTGCAAGAAAGGCTAGATGTTTATGCTGAAAAATTAAATTTCCTTAGCCATCCTTGTGAACTTTGCAATGAACATGGTCATTTAAATATCCAATGCAAATTGTTTCATGATCGAATCGTGTCCAAAAATTGTGATGACTTGATTTCCCTTGGGCATCATAATGAATTTAGTTTGCTTGTGGGTTATGAAGAAATGAAACGTATAACTAAGGATCTTCCAGAATTTGTCCTTGATAAAGTTCTTGATTTTGATCTAGAGGAAATTTATATGTATTGTGCGGTGAATTGCATTGAAAATCCTTATATTGCCAATTACATAAAGACAAGAAAACAAATAGAAGATGAAGAGAATACTAATGAAAGGGAAGAGACTTTCCAATATCCTCCTATTATTTCTTATGATGAATCAGGTAACGAAGAGGAGCCTTCTATTCAACCAATATCATTAATAAGGAGCTCCAAAAAGAGGATTAAACCCACACATAATGTGGAGAAGAAAAAGAAAAGACGAAGAAACAAAGGTAAAAAGGTATCCCTCCCAAATGATGTTGCTCCTATTACTCATTGTGATGATGATAATTGCTATACTATTGGTGTTATCCATACTATTAATGAAAAAGGTATCCCTCCCAAATGATGTTGCTCCTATTACTCATTGTGATGATGATAATTGCTATACTATTGGTGTTATCCATACTATTAATGATGAGAGTGATTATGCTTATGATATGAAAAGGCCCAAGCTTGGGGATGCTATGTTTGATGAGAATGATATGTTTGAGAATTTATTTGCTGCAATTAATGTTTGTCCCAAGCTTGGGGATGCTATGATTTATGAAGTATTTTTAACCTCCCAAGTTTTGATATGCAAATTTATTATGATGATAGCGTGCCTCCTATTTATGATGATTATATTGATTAAAGTGGGTTTGGAAGAGTGTCAACTTTAGGAAGTAATGATCCCACTATTTTGGAGGGTGTTGAATCTTATTGTGACAATTATGAAAGTGGATTTGGAGAGGTCATGACTTTATTTAGTAATGATTCCACTATCTTGGAAGAGGTTTCAATTGATTATGATGAGAACAAAGTTGCTACTTATGATGATTATTGTGATGACACTTATGCTATAAAAAGTAGTGATGTTTATATTTATAAAACATGTCATGATTATGATTACCCTTTTTCTGAACATTACTCTTTTAATGTGGAAACAATTTATAGTATTCGAGTTTCTTATGATACTCCCACTATTTCGAATGAGAAGAATTTTGCTTATGTGGAGAGTAGTAAATTTTCTATGCTTGTAGATCATGAAAAGAATGCTTTATGTGATAGTTATATTGTTGGATTCATTCATGATGCTACTTAAAATTATTATGAGGGAGGAATATATGCTTGTAGGAAGTGCAATAATATCAAGTTTCCTCTCTATGTGCTTAAAATCTTGAAGTTATGCTTGTTTTGCTTTCCTATGCTAGTTGATTATTGTTCCCATAAGTTGTTTGCTCACAAAATCCCTATGCATAGGAAGTTGGTTAGACTTAAATGTGCTATTCATATTCTTCATGATGCTCTCTTTGTGTTTCAATTCTTATCTTTTATGTGAGCATCATTGAAATCATCATGCCTAGCTAGGGGCGTTAAACGATAGCGCTTGTTGGGAGGCAACCCAATTTTATTTTTGTTCTTTGCTTTTTGCTACTGTTTAGTAATAAATAATTCATCTATCCTCTGTTTAGATGTGTTTTTTATGTTTTAATTAGTGTTTGTGCGAAGTAGAACCTTTGGGAAGACTTGGGTGAAGTCTTTGCTATCTTGCTGTAAAAAACAGAAACTTTAGCGCTCACGAGATTAGCTGTCATTTTTTACTGGAGAATTATTTTAAGTTGATTCTTTTTGTATAAGATTAAAAGTAAAATTCCTCAGGTCCACCAAGTTATTTCAGAATTTTTGGAGTTACAGAAGTATTCGAATGACACAGATTACTACAGACTGTTCTGTTTTTGACAGATTCTGTTTTCATTGTGTTGTTTGCTTATTTTGATGAATCTATGAGTAGTATCGGAGGGTATGAACCATAGAGAAGTTGGAATACAGTAAATATTACACCAATATGAATTTATAATGAGTTCACAACAGTACCTAAGTAGTGATTTATTTTCTTATACTAACGGAGCTTATGAGTTTTCTGTTGAGTTTTGTGTTGTGAAGTTTTCAACTTTTGGGTAAAGATTCGATGGACTATGGAATAAGGAGTGGCAAGAGACTAAGCTTGAGGATTCCCAAGGCACCCCAAGGTAAAATTCAAGGACAACCAAAAGCCTAAGCTTGGGGATGCCCCGGAAGGCATCCCCTCTTTCGTCTTCGATCATCGGTAACTTTACTTGGAGCTATATTTTTTTTCACCACATGATATGTATTTTGCTTGGAGCGTCATTTTATTTTATTTTGTTTTGATTGCTGTTTGAATAAAATACCAAGATCTGAAATTCTTAAATGTTAGAGAGTCTTCACATAGCTACATAATTATTCAACTACTCATTGATCTTCACTTATATCTTTTGGAGTAGTTTGTCATTTGCTCTAGTGCTTCACTTATACCTTCTTAGAGCATGGTGGTGGTTTTATTTTATAGAAATTATTGATATCTCATGCTTCACTTATATTATTTTGAGAGTCTTTTAGAACAGCATGGTAATTTGCTTTGGTTATAAAATTAGTCCTAATATGATGGGCATCCAAGATGGGTATAATAAAAACTTTCATATAAAGTGCATTGAATACTATGAGAAGTTTGATACTTGACGATTGTTTTGAGATATGAAGATGGTAAAATTAGAGTCGTGCTAGTTGAGTAATTGTGAATTTGAGAAATACTTGTGTTGAAGTTTGCAAGTCCCGTAGCATGCACATATGGTAACCGTTGTGTAACAAATTTGAAGCATGAGGTGTTTCTTTGATTGTCCTCCTTATGAGTGGCGGTCGGGGACGATCGATGGTCTTTTCCTACCAATCTATCCCCCTAGGAGCATGCGCGTAGTGCCTGGTTTTGATGACTTGTAGATTTTTGCAATAAGTATGTGAGTTCTTTATGACTAATGTTGAGCCCATGGATTATACACACTCTCACCCTTCCATCATTGCTAGCCTCTTCGGTACCGTGCATTGCCCTTTCTCACCTTGAGAGTTGGTGCAAACTTCGCCGGTGCATCCAAACCCCGTGATACGATACGCTCTATCACACATAAGCCTCCTTATATCTTCCTCAAAACAGCCACCATACCTACCTATTATGGCATTTCCATAGCCATTGTGAGATATATTGCCATGCAACTTTCCACCGTTCCGTTCATTATGACACACTTCATCATTGTCATATTACCTTGCATGATCATATAGTTGACATCGTATTTGTGGCAAGGCCACCATTCATAATTTCTCATACATGTCACCCTTGTTTCATTGCACATCCTGGTACACCGCCGGAGGCATTCATATAGAGTCATACCTTGTTCCAGTATCGAGTTGTAATCTTTGAGTTGTAAATAAATAGAAGTGTTATGATCATCATTAATAGAGCATTGTCCCGAAAAAAAAGAAAAAAAAGATAGGCCAAATAAAAAAAGAAACAAAGAAAGGCCAAAGAAAAAAAGAAAAAAAAGAAAATAAGAAGGGACAATGCTACTATCCTTTTCCACACTTGTGCTTCAAAGTAGCACCATGATCTTCATGATAGAGAGTCTATTGTTTTGTCACTCTCATATACTAGTGGGAATTTTTCATTATAGAACTTGGCTTGTATATTCCAACAATGGGCTTCCTCAAATGCCCTAGGTCTTCGTGAGCAAGCAAGTTGGATGAACACCCACTTAGTTTCTTTTGTTGAGCTTTCATACATTTATAGCTCTAGTTCATCCGTTGCATGGCAATCCCTACTCCTCGCATTGACATAAATTGATGGACATCTCCATAGCCCGTTGATTAGCCGCATCGATGTGAGATTTTCTCCTTTTTTGTCTTCTCCACACAACCTCCATCATCATATTCTATTCCACCCATAGTGCTATGTCCATGGCTCACGCTCATGTATTGCGTGAAAGTTGAAAAAGTTTGAGAATACTAAAGTATGAAACAATTGCTTGGCTTGTCATCGGGGTTGTGCATGATGGGAGCATTTTGTGTGACGAAAATGAAGCATGGACAAACTATATGATTTTGTAGGGATGAGCTTTCTTTGGCTATGTTATTTTGAGAAGACATAATTGCTTGGTTAGTATGCTTGAAGTATTATTGTTTTTATGTCAATATTAAACTTTTGTCTTAGATCTTTCGGATCTGAACATTCATTCCACAGTAAGGAAAATCACATTGAAAATTATGTTAGGTAGCATTCCACATCAAAAATTCTATTTTTATCATTTACCTACTCGAGGACGAGCAGGAATTAAGCTTGGGGATGCTTGATACGTCTCCAACATATCTATAATTTTTTATTGTTCCATGCTATTATATTATCCATCTAGGATGTTTTATATGCATTTATATGCTATTTTATATGATTTTTGGGACTAACCTATTAACCTAGAGCCCAGTGCCAGTTTCTGTTTTTTCCTTGTTTTTGAGTATCGCAGAAAAGGAAAACCAAACGGAGTCCAATTGACCTGAAATTTCACGGAGATTATTTTTGGGCCAGAAGAAGCCCACGGAGTACTGGAGATGGGCCAGAAGAGTCCCGAGGCACCCAAGAGGGTGGGGGCGCGCCCCCCTACCTCGTGGCCGCCTCGAGGACCCCCTGACTTGTTCCCGACGCCAACACCTCTTATATATACCCAAACTTCTAGAACATAACCTAGATCGGGAGTTCCGCCGCCGCAAGCCTCTGTAGCCACCAAAAACCAATCGGGACCCTGTTCCGGCACCCTGCCGGAGGGGGATCCCTCACCGGTGGCCATCTTCATCATCCCGGCGCTCTCCATGACGAGGAGGGAGTAGTTCACCCTCGGGGCTGAGGGTATGTACCAGTAGCTCTGTGTTTGATCTCTCTCACTCTCTCGTGTTCTTGATGTGGCACGATCTTGATGTATCGCGAGCTTTGCTATTATAGTTGGATCTTATGATGTTTCTCCCCCTCTACTCTCTTGTAATGGATTGAGTTTTCCCTTCGAAGTTATCTTATCGGATTGAGTCTTTAAGGATTTGAGAACACTTTATGTATGTCTTGCATGTGCTTATCTGTGATGAAAATGGGATATTCACGTGATCTACTTAATGTATGTTTTGGTGATAAACTTGCGGGTTCAGTGACCTTGTGAACTTATGCATAGGGGTTGACACACGTTTTCGTCTTGACTCTCCGGTAGAAACTTTGGGGCACTCTTTGAAGTTCTTTGTGTTGGTTGAATAGATGAATCTGAGATTGTGTGATGCATATCGTATAATCATACCCACGAATACTTGAGGTGACATTGGAGTATCTAGGTGACATTAGGGTTTTGGTTGATTTGTGTCTTAAGGTGTTATTCTAGTATGAACTCTAGGTTAGATCGAACGGAAAGAATAGCTTCATGTTATTTTACTACGGACTCATGAATAGATCGATCAGAAAGGATAACTTTGAGGTGGTTTGGTACCCTACCATAATCTCTTCGTTTGTTCTCCGCTATTAGTGACTTTGGAGTGACTCTTTGTTGCATGTTGAGGGATAGTTATATGATCCAATTATGTTATTATTGTTGAGAGAACTTGCACTAGTGAAAGTATGAACCCTAGGCCTTGTTTCCTAGCATTGCAATACCGTTTACGCTCACTTTTATCATTAGTTACCTTGCTGTTTTTATATTTTCAGATTACAAAAACCTATATCTACCATCCGTATTGCACTTGTATCACCATCTCTTGGCCGAACTAGTGCACCTATACAATTTACCATTGTATTGGGTGTGTTGGGGACACAAGAGACTCTTTGTTATTTGGTTGCAGGGTTGTTTGAGAGAGACCATCTTCATCCTATGCCTCCCACGGATTGATAAACCTTAGGTCATCCGCTTGAGGGAAATTTGCTACTGTCCTACAGACCTCTGCACTTGGAGGCCCAACAACGTCTACAAGAAGAAGGTTGCGTAGTAGACATCAGGGGGCACCCGACGTGGGCACAACCCATCAGGGGGGCACCCGAGGTGGGCACAACCCACCAGGGCACGCCGGGCCTCCTGGCGCGCCCTGGTGGGTTGTGCCCCCCTCGGGGCACCCCCAGGCGCAGCCCGGGCCCGTTGTGTTCCTTCTGGCCCATAAAAATTCTCCGTAAAGTTTCGGGGCATTTGGACTCCGTCTGATATTGATTTTCTGTGATGTAAAAAACATGGAAAAACAGCAATTGGCACTTGGCACTATGTCAATAGGTTAGTACCCAAAAATGATATAAAATGACTATAAAATTATTATAAAACATCCAAGATTGATAATATAATAGCATGGAACAATAAAAAATTATAGATACGTTGGAGACGTATCAACATCCCCAAGCTTAACTCCTACTCGTCCTCGAGTAGGTAAGTGATAAAACAGATTTTTTGATGTGGAATGCTGCCTAACATGTCATATCATATTTATTTTCTTTATAACATGGACATTTGGAATTTTAGTTGTTCAAAGCAATAGTCTAGTTTTGACATGATAATTTAGATACTCAAGCATATCAACAAGCAACCATGTCTTTCAAATATCAACGCTAAAATAAGTTATCCCTAGCCCATCATGCTCAACCATTGATCCATTCATGAAACACACTCGAATATTAGCTACACCCTATACTTGAGTACGATCATATTGCCTCCTAGTTGGTGCTTTTATAAGAGCAGATATGGAGACTCAAAATAAAAATTGCATAAAGTAAAAGAAAGGCCCTTCGCAGAGGGAAGTAGGGATTTGTAGAGGTGCCAGAGCTCAAAGCGAAAAACTTAGAGATAAAAACATTTTGGGAGGTGTATCCATCCCACCAACGAAAACGACTTAGAGTTCCCAACACTTTCCATGCTAGATATATCATAGGCGGTTCCCAAACAGAAAATAAAGTTTATTCCTTTTTCCACCATACTTTCACTTTCCATGGCTAACTGTATCCACGGGTGCCCTCCATACCAACACTTTCCAAGGAATTTATTATTTGACATAAATTAAATTCATTTTTTTGCATTTCGGGACTAGGCATCCCTAATACCTCTGCCTTACTCTCGTGCAATGACAAGTGAATAAACACTCATCGTGAGAATAACACATCTCACCGCTCACCGCTCTACGAGTGAAACAAACACACAAAAGAGAAGTTTATTTTGAAAAATAGAGGTCGCACATACAAATTTGCTTAGAACGGAAAAAGAATACCGCATATAGGTAGATATAGTAGACTCATGTGGTAAAACTGGTTTAAAGGTTTTGGATGCACAAGTAGAGATCATACTTGGTGCAAAATGAGGGCTAGCAAAAGATTAAGAAGCGACCAACCAAGAAACGGATAATATCATAAGCAAGCATTAAGCATAAATAACACCGAATAATGCACCACAAGTAGGATATAATTTCATTGCATAACTATTGACTTTCATACTTGCATAGGGAATCACAAACCTTAACGCCAATATTCTTACTAAAGCATAATTACTCACCAACATAACTCACATATCACATCATCATATCTCAAAACTATTACTAAGAATCAATTTTATTTTGTCCAATGATCTTCATGGAAGTTTTTATTATATCCTTCTTATATATCTATCACTTTGGGACTAATTTTCATATGTTGCTTTTCATAAGCTCAAACAAATATAAGTGAAGATCATGAGCATAATTTTTTTCTCTCTGTCAAAATAATTTAAGTGAAGCAAGAGAGCATTTCTTAAAAAATATTAAAGCACACCGTGCTAAAAAATATATAAGTGAAGCACTAGAGCAAGTCCATAGCTCATAAAAATTTAAGTGAAGCATAGAGAGCAATTCTAACAAGTCATGACATAAATTTGGCTCTCTCAAATAGGTGTGTCCAGCAAGGGATCAAGACTTAAAACACAAAATAAAACAAGCAAAGACTCATATCATACAAGACGCTCCAAGCAAAACACATATCATGTGACGAATAAAAATATAGTTTCGAGTAAAATACCGATGGTCGTTGGAAGAAAGCGGGGATGCCACTCGGGGGCATCCCCAAGCTTAGTTGGTTGCTCATTTTTGGATAATAGCTTGGGATGCCAGGGCATCCCCAAGCTTAGGCTCTTCTATCCTTCCTTCATCCATCGTAAGATAACCCAAAACCAATCACACAAAACTCAACAAAACCTCCATGAGATCTGTTAGTGTAAGAAAGCAAACCACTACTATAAGTATGTATCAAACCAATTAATATTTTGTTTTTGTATTATATCTACTGTATTCCAACTTTTATATGGCAAAAACTCATCAAAGAAAACCATAGAGCCATCAAAATAAGCACACAACACAAAGAAAACAGAATCTGTCAAAACAGAACAGTCTGTAGCAATCTGACTTCGTCGAAAACTTCTGGAACTCCAAAAATTCTGAAAAATAGGAGGACCTGAGAAATTTGTATATTAATCTTCTGCAAAAATAATCAGGGCAAAAGCACTTTCTGATAAAAAATGAGAATTGTTTTCATGAGCGCAAAGTTTCTGTCTTTTTCAGCAAGATCAAACAACTATCACCCAAGAAGATCCTATCGGTTCTAGTTGGCACAAACACTAATTAAAACACAAAAAACACAATCATAACAGTAGCATAATTGTGCTAACACTCAAGAACAGAAAGCAAAAAGCAAAAATAACATTTATTCATTGGGTTGCCTCCCAACAAGCGCTATAGTTTTATGCCCTTAGCTAGGCATAAAGCAAGGATCTAAGTTTTGTCTTCCTTGGTCTTAATTTTCTTAGAGGTATTTTCATAATGAGGCTTTGTAAACACAACATAAAACATGTTATCCATAGAGGCCTTAGCAATCCTAAGTTGGTTTTCAGCATACCCCTTTTGATTTCCCGCAACAATCCAAGAGTAGTGTTGATTAACATTATTAAAAACTTGTTGGATTATATCTAGAACGGGGACTTGCTTTTTAAGATTCTCATCAAAGATCTTATTATCCCCAAGTAAATGCCTTAGTGCATAGTCACTATTGTAAAGAATTTCATCTATCACGGGTTTTCACGATTCATACCATAAAAATCAAAGATCTCCCAAGCCTCCCGAATTATGTAGTCAGACTCACTCATAAGAACGAGAGTGGCTAACTTTTTAGCCCTAGGATTCTTTATTTCGGGAAGCTCAAAAAAAAATCTTTGCAAAGTAGGATGAGTACGAATAAATTTACTTTCAAATTTTAGAACTAGTGTTGAAATAGCATCTGCATAAGATCTAGTAGTTTTAAGCATAGGAGCATTATCAAGACTTAGATTTCCAACATAATTAAAAAATTCTTGGATACATTCTTTTCCCATAACGTTCCCTTGCCCCAAGATAAAAGTTTTAGCATCCAGATTGCCTGTACGTCCTATCTTAGGAGTTAAGCCATCATCTGTTAGTTCCATACCGAAATCACTCATGATTGCAAAGAATAGATCTGACGAGAAAAAGGAGAACGGAAAAGAGAGGCGAATAAAACGACAAATTTTTGTGAAGTGGGGGAGAGGAAAACGAGAGCCAAATGGCAAATAATGTAAATTGCGAGGAGATGAGATTTTTGACTAGGAACCTAGTATATGTTGAAGATCCTCCCTAGCAACAGCGCCAGAAAATCCTTTTGATGTCGCTTGAAGCTACGTCGGTATTTCCCTAAAGAGGAAGGGATGATGCAGCACAGTGGCGGTAGGTATTTCCCTCAGATATGAAACCAAGGTTATCGAACCAGTAGGACAACCAAGCAACACAACATAAACAGCCCCTGCACACAAATAACAACCACTCGCAACCCGACGTGTTAAAGGGGTTATCAATCCCTTTCGGGTAACGGCGCCAGAAACGGTGCGCGGACGGGAGGAAGTTGTAATAGATTGAATAAATTGATCGCAAATAAAATAAAGTTCAACAAAGTATTTTGTATTTTTGGTTTAATAGATCTGAAAATAAATGCGAGAGAAAAGTATATCTCAAAGGAAAATATATGAGAAAGAAGACCCGGGGGCCGTAGGTTTCACTAGTGGCTTCTCTCGAGAAAAATAGCAAACGGTGGGTAAACAAATTACTGTTGGGCAATTGATAGAACTTCGAATAATCATGACGATATCCAGGCAATGATCATTATATAGGCATCACGTCCAAGATTAGTAGACCGACTCCTGCCTGCATCTACTACTATTACTCCACACATCGACCGCTATCCAGCATGCATCTAGTGTATTAAGTTCATGGAGAAACAGAGTAATGCAATAAGAACGATGACATGATGTAGACAAGATCTATCTATGTAGAGATAGACCCCATCGTTTTATCCTTAGTAGCAACGATACATACGTGTCGGTTCCCTTTCTGTCACTGGGATCAAGCACCGTGAGATCGAACCCACTAGAAAGCACCTCTTTCCATTGCAAGATAAATAGATCAAGTTGGCCAAACAAAACCCAAATATCGGAGAAGAACTACGAGGCTATAAGCAATCATGCATAGAAGAGATCAAAGAAACTCAAATAACTTTCATGGATATAAAAAGATATAACTGATCATAAACTCAAAGTTCATCAGATCCCAACAAACACACCGCAAAAGAGTTACATCATATGGATCTCCAAGAGACCATTGTATTGAGGATCCAGCGAGAAAGAGGAAACCATCTAGCTACTAACTACAGACCCGAAGGTCTACAAAGAACTAGTCACGCATCATCGAAGAGGCACCAATGGAGGTGGTGAACCCCATCCGAGATGGTGTCTAGATTGGATCTGGTGGTTCTGGACTCTGTGGCAGCTGGATGAATATTTCGTCGATGCCTTTAGGGTTTCTGGAATATTGGGGTATTTATAGAGCAAAGAGGCGGTCTGGGGGGCACCCGAGGTGGGCACAACCCACCAGGGCGCGCCTGGGCCTCCTGCGTGCCCTGGTGGGTTGTGCCCCCCTCGGGGCACCCCGAGGCGCAGCCAGGGCCCGTTGTGTTCCTTCTGGCCCATAAAAATTCTCCGTAAAGTTTTGGGGCATTTGGACTCTGTCTGATATTGATTTTCCGCGATGTAAAAAACATGGAAAAAACAGCAACTGGCACTTGGCACTATGTCAATAGGTTAGTACCAAAAAATGATATGAAATGACTATAAAATGATTATAAAACATCCAAGGTTGATAATATAACAGCATGGAACAATAAAAAATTATAGATACGTTGAAGACGTATCAGTCACCGAGCCAGACACGTTGTGTATGAGCAGGCCGGGACTCCGTGAGCCGCTGGGTGTCAACCTGTGTATATTAAGGGACAACCCGACGGCGGTTTAGGGCAAGAAACAAGAGATCGAGAACTAGGTCAGGCGTATTCGCTTCCTGGTAATCGAAAACCAAGCAATACAATCCCAAACTGGAGTAGGCCTTTAGCTTCACCGGAAGGGGCCGAACCAGTATAAACTCTTTGTGTCCTTTGTACCGATTAACCCCTTTAAGCTAACCTAGTTGTGATAGCTCCATGACTAAGTCCTTCCGCTAGGACATCCGCCGTGTCAAGTCCATGATAGTTGGTGCCCACCGTGGGGCTCGAACCCACGACCACAAGGTTAAGATGCAGAGGATTTGGTCAGTAAATGTGATGGTTGTCAGAAATTTTCTCGGAGAGCTCATGTGCCGGCTCATGATTCCAATAACTTGGCCATTTGCGGTCCGGGGGCTTGATATGGTTGGGCCTTTCAAACGATCCAAGGATAAAAAGACCCACCTTTTGGTGGCGGTTGTCAAATTTACAAAGTGGGTTGAAGTAGAGCCGGTCAGTAAGTGTGACGCGGCAACAACAGTTCAATTCATCAAAAAGGTGATCTTTCATTTTGGTTATCTCCGCCGTATTATAACTGATAATGGTACTAATCTGTCCAAGGGTGCTATGAAAGAATTCTATCAACGAGAGCATATTCGACTTGATGTATCATCAGTGGCTCACCCCCAGTCCAATGGTCAAGCTGAAAGAGCCAATCAAGAATTTTTGAAAGGCATCAAGCCCCGGCTTATGGTCCCTTTGTATAGGACGCCGGGTTGTTGGGTGGAGGAATTGCCCTCAGTGTTATTTAAGGAAATATGCCCTAGAGGCAATAATAAAGTTGTTATTTATATTTCCTTATATCATAATAAATGTTTATTATTCATGCTAGAATTGTATTAACCGGAAACTTAGTACATGTGTGAATAGATAGACAAACAGAGTGTCCCTAGTATGCCTCTACTAGACTAGCTCGTTAATCAAAGATGGTTAAGTTTCCTGACCATAGACATGTGTTGTCATTTGATCAACGGGATCACATCATTAGAGAATGATGTGATAGACAAGACCCATCCGTTAGCTTAGCATAATGATCATTTCGTTTTATTGCTATTGCTTTCATCATGACTTATACATGTTGCTCTGACTATGAGATTATGCAACTCCCGAATACCGGAGGAACACCTTGTGTGCTATCAAACGTCACAACGTAACTGGGTGATTATAAAGATGCTCTACAGGTGTATCCGATAACCCACAAGTATAGGGGATCAATTGTAGCCTCTTTCGATAAGTAAGAGTGTCGAACCCAACGAGGAGCTAAAGGTAGAAAAAATATTCCCTCAAGTTCTATCGACCACCGATACAACTCTACGCACGCTTAACGTTTGCTTTACCTATAACAAGTATGAAACTAGAAGTAATTTGTAGGTGTTGTAGGCTAGGTGCAAGATAATAAAGAGCACGTAAATAAAAACTAGGGGCCGTTTAGATAAAGACACAACTAAGTTAGTTTTAGTAGAGAGCTTTTTGTCACAAGAAAGTTATTTGTCCCTAGACAATCGATAACTAGACCGGTAATCATTATTGCAATTTTATTTGAGGGAGAGGCATAAGCTAACATACTTTCTCTTCTTGGATCATATGCACTTATGATTGGAACTCTAGCAAGCATCCGCAACTACTAAAGATCATTAAGGTAAAACCCAACGATATCATTATAAGGCATCAAGTCCTCTTTACTCCCATATGCAAACAACCTACTTACTCGGGTCTGTGCTTCTGTCACTCACGCCACCCACCATAAGCAAATCATGAACATATTGCAAACCCTACAACGGGGATCCCTCACGCTTGCGCGACATGGAGAGCACCATAGGACAGCACCAATAATAAAACATGCAACTCAAACCAATCACGATCATCAATTAACCCATAGGACAAAACGGATCTACTCAAACATCATAGGATAGCCATACATCATTGTGAAATAATATATAGCCTTGAGCACCATGTTTAAGTAGAGATTACAGCGGTAAAAGAGGGGTTACACCGCTGCATAGAGGGGGGAAGAGTTGGTGATGACGGCGATGAAGTTGTTGGTTTAGATCGTTGTCGCGATGATGGCCCCGGCGGCGTTCCGGCGCCACCGGGAGAGAGGGGGAAAGAGCCCCCCTTTCTTCTTCTTCTTCTTCTTCCTTGACCTCCCCCCTAGATGGGAGAAGGGTTTCCCCTCTGGTCCATGGCCTTCATGGCGGCGGAGGGGCGAGAGCCCCTCCGAGATTGGATCTCTCTCTCTCTCTCTCTCTCTCTCTCTCTCTCTCTCTCTCTCTCTCTCTCTCTCTCTCTTTGTTTCCTTCTGTTTCTGCGCTCCCTGATTCTGCCCTTTCACCGTTTCTTAAATTCCCAGAGATCCGTAACTCCGATTGGGCTGGAATTTTGACACAATTTTTATCCGTATATTGGCTTTCTTGCGGCGAAAGAAGGGCACCAACTGCCTTACGAAGTGGCCACGAGGGCCCAGGGTGCGCCCCTACCCTCGTGGGCCCCTCGGGCATTGTCTCGCATTGATTCCACTTCCCAAAATTCACATATATTCCAAAAAAATCTCCATAAGTTTTTATCCCATTTGGACTCCGTTTGATATGGATTTCCTATGAACAAAAAAACATGCAACAAACAGGAACTGGCACTGGGCACTGGATCAATATGTTAGTCCCAAAAATAGTATAAAAAGTTGCCAAAAGTATGTAAAAGTTGTGGAATATTGGCATGGAACAATAAAAAATTATAGATACGACGGAGACGTATCATCATCCCCAAGCTTAATTCCTGCTCGTCCTCGAGTAGGTAAATATTAAAAAAGATAATTTTTGATGTGGAATGCTACCTAGCATAATCTTTATCATGTAATCTAATCATGGCATGAATATTAAGACACGAGTGATTCAAAGCAATAGTCTATCATTTGACATAAAAATAATAATACTTCAAGCATATTAATAAAGCAATCATGTCTTTTCAAAATAACATGGCTAAAGAGAGTTATCCCTACAAAATCATATAGTCTGCCTATGCTCCATCTTCACCACACAAAATATTCAAATCATGCACAACCCCAATGACAACCAAGCAATTGTTTAGTACTTTTGATGTTCTCAAACCTTTTCAACTTTCACGCAATACATGAGCATGAGCCATGGATATAGCACTATAGGAGGAATAGAATATGATGGTGGAGGTTGAGTGGAGAAGACAAAAAGGAAGAAAGTCTCACATCGACGCGACTAATCAACGGGATATGGAGATGCCCATCAATTGATGTCAATGCGAGGAGTAGGGATTGCCATGCAACAGATGCACTAAGATCTATAAGTGTATGAAAGCTCAAACTGACAACTAAGTGGGTGTGCATCCAACTTGCTTGCTCACGAAGACCTAGGGCATTTGAGGAAGCCCATCGTTGGAATATACAAGCCAAGTTCTATAATGAAAATTCCCACTAGTATATGAAAGTGATAACGCAAGAGACTCTCTATATGAAGAACATGGTGCTACTCTGAAGCACAAGTGTGGTAAAAGGATAGTAACATTGTCCCTTCTCTCTTTTCTCTCCTTTTTTTATTTTTTTCTCCTTTTTTTTCTTTTTTTGTAGGCTTCTTTGGCCTCTCTCTCTCTTATTTTTGGGGCTTCTTTGGCCACTTTTATTTTGATAACCTCACATGGGACAATGTTCTAATAATGATCATCACACTCATAAGGAAGACAATCAATAAATAAATCATGCTCTGACTTCGTTACATAACGGTTCACCATACGTGCATGCTACGGGAATAAAAAACTTCAACACAAGTATTTCTACAATCCACAATTACCCACTAGAATGACTCTAATATCACCATCTTTATATCACAAAACTATTGCAAGGAATCAAACATATCATATTCAGTGATCTACAAGTTTTATGTAGGATTTTGTGACTAACCATGTGAATGACCAATTCCTGTCAACTCTCTAAATAGATATAAGTGAAGCAAGAGAGTTTAATTCTTTTTACAAAATATATGCCCACGCTCTAACAAATATAAGTGAAGCAAAAGAGCATTCTACAAATGGCGGTTTTCTATGTGTAGGGAAACAGGCAATCCAAACTTCAAAAGATATAAGTGAAGCACATGAAGCATTCTATAAAGCCATACTCAAAAGATATAAGTGAAGTGCAAAGAGCATTCTATAAATCAACCAAGGACTATCTCATACTAGCATGGTGCATCGAAGAAAAGTGAAAACTAAATGCAAAATACGCTCCAAGATTTGCACATATCACATGAACGAAACGAAACCGAAAACATACTGATACTTGTTGAAGAAAGATGGGATTCCTTATGGGGCATCCCCAAGCTTAGACGCTTGAGTCTCCTTGAATATTTACTTGGGGTGCCTTGGTAATCCCCAAGCTTGAGCTCTTGCCTCTCCTCCTTCTCCTCATATCGAGACCTCCTCGATCCTTGATCACTTCATCCACACAAAACTCAACAGAAAGTTCGGTAGGATCCGTTAGTATAATAAAGCAAATCACTACTCTAAGTATTGTTGCAAACCAATTAATATTTTGTTTTTGCATTGTAGCTACTGTAATATAACTTTTTCATGGCTTAATCCACTGATAGAAATCGATAGTTTCATCAAAACAAGCAAACAATGCATCAAAAACAGAATCTGTCTTTAACAGGACAATCTTTAGTAATATGACCATTCACCATAATTCTGGTACTCCAAAAATTCTGAGAAAAATAGGAAAAATAAACAATTTGTATAGAAATACAATGCAAAAAGTTTCAGAACCGTTTGACGTTCCAGTAAAAAAAATGTAAAATCACGCACTACAGCCAAAGTTTATGTTTTGCACCGCACAAACCAACAAGCAATGTAAACATCCTAAAGGAAAATCTTGGCACATTATTTTTATAATAGAATGGAATTGTAAAATGGGATAATTATTTTTGTTGAAAAGTTCATGTAATCAAGATTCACAAAGTTTCTGTGAGCATGAACAAAGTTCAAGGAGCTCCCTCACTTCAACAATGCTTGTCTCTCTCACTTTCACTTTCCTTTTTGAAAAGTTTTGGGTTCCCCTCTTTATTTTTTGTTTTTAAACTCTATAAAAGCACTCAACAGAAATAAATGACTCTCTAAAACTTCTGGGTTGTCTCCCTGGCAGCGCTTTCTTTAAAGCCATTAATCTAGGCATGAGGTGCTCAAGTAATGAATCCACCCGGATCCCAAGGTATATCAAAGCCAATTTGAATTAGCAATGATTTGGCATTTAGTAGTGAGCACAAAGCAACATATACCAAGCAATGACGAAGTCTAACTCTCTTCCTATGCATCGGCATGTCATACAAGAACAATTCATGCACATCAAGTAAAGGCCAATGCATAGCATAAGAAGTTTCTTGCAATTTTATCATGTTGGAAACATAGAGAAGCAGAGATGTAGTTCCTATATCATAATAATTGCAAGTAGGATCAACAAGTACATGCATATTATATTCATCAATATAATCCTTAATAAGTGCAAACTTCTCCGATATAGTGTAGTTTGGAGAATTCAAAAAGATAATAGGACTATCATGTGTGGGTGCAATAGCAACAATTTCATGTTTAACATAAGGAACAATAGCAAGTTCATCTCCATAAGCATAATTCATATTGGCATCTTGGCCACAAGAATAGCAAGCATCAAGTTCATCAAAAAGGGATATTTCAAACGAATCAACGGGATCATAGCAATTATCATGCATTCATCCTTCGGTAGGAACGAAGGGACATTAAATAATGTATGAGTTGGAGAGTTACTCTCATTAGAAGGTGGGCACGGGTAGCTAATCCGATCTTCCTCCTTTTGTTCTTCGCTCTCCTCATCATCCTTTTCATCCAATGAGCTCACAGTTTCATCAATTTCTTCTTCCATAGACTCCTGCAAAATATTAATCTCTTCTCGGACAGCGGAGACTTTCTCAATAAATTCATCAATATCATAATTGTATTTATAATTCTCATAGCAATATTTAAGGATAGCTAAATTTTCAGGTATATAAACTGAATCATCAAAATCTTCAAACTCTTTAAACAAAGATTCAATTTCACAAGCACCCTTAAAAGCAACAAATTCTTCTATTCGTTCCACGTCATGGTAATCATATATGCCATTAGCATAAGAAGGTCAGGTTTCATTATCATTAAATTTGCATGAAAAGGGAAGGTGTGGAGCCTTCATCCTAGAGCAACAAGTATAATCATATCTCAAGCATAGTTGCTGAGCATACCAATGCAACATATAAATTTGACCCCCTAATAGTTTCCCTTTTTGAGTCAAGCGATAATCCCTAAAGTATTCACGTTGATCCAACGTGTCTCCCATTATATAATTCAATGGGTTTTTCTCAGGATTATTAAAGTAGTGCATAATATCTTTCACATAATGAGCATCGAGTAGCAAGTAAACCTAATTTTTTTGGTATTTCGTGTTCCATATCCATAACTAAAGATAGAGAACAACTTAGAACAACAAATAAAATCCACTTAGTGATAAAGCAAACAAGCACACACGAGAATATTCACCCCATGCTATCTCTCCCCGGCAACGGTGCCAGAAAAAGGTCTTGATAACCCACAAGTATAGGGGATCAATTGTAGCCTCTTTCGATAAGTAAGAGTGTCGAACCCAACGAGGAGCTAAAGGTAGAAAAAATATTCCCTCAAGTTCTATCAACCACCGATACAACTCTACGCACGCTTAACATTCGCTTTACCTAGAACAAGTATGAAACTAGAAGTACTTTGTAGGTGTTGTAGGCTAGGTGCAAGATAATAAAGAGCACGTAAATAAAAACTAGGGGTTGTTTAGGTAAAGATAAAACTAAGTTAGTTTTAGTAGAGAGCTTTTTGTCACAAGAAAGTTATTTGTCCCTAGACAATCGATAACTAGACCGGTAATCATTATTGCAATTTTATTTGAGGGAGAGGCATAAGCTAACATACTTTCTCTTCTTGGATCATATGCACTTATGATTGGAACTCTAGCAAGCATCCGCAACTACTAAAGATCATTAAGGTAAAACCCAACCATAGCATTATAAGGCATCAAGTCCTCTTTACTCCCATACACAAACAACCTACTTACTCGGGTCTGTGCTTCTGTCACTCACGCCACCCACCATAAGCAAATCATGAACATATTGCAAACCCTACAGCGGGGATCCCTCACGCTTGCGCGACACGGAGAGCACCATAGGACAGCACCAATAATAAAACATGCAACTCAAACCAATCACGATCATCAATTAACCCATAGGACAAAACGGATCTACTCAAACATCATAGGATAGCCTTACATCATTGGGAAATAATATATAGCATTGAGCACCATGTTTAAGTAGAGATTACAACGGGTAAAAGAGGGGTTACACTGCTGCACAGAGGGGGGAAGAGTTGGTGATGACGGCGGTGAAGTTGTTGGTGTAGATCGTTGTCGCGATGGTGGCCCCGGCGGCGTTCCGGCGCCACCGGGAGAGAGGGGGAGAGAGCCCCCTTTCTTCTTCTTCTTCTTCCTTGACCTTTCCCCTAGATGGGAGAAGGGTTTCCCCTCTGGTCCATAGCCTCCATGGCGGCGGAGGGGCGAGAGCCCCTCCGAGATTGGATCTCTCTCTCTCTCTCTCTCTCTCTCTCTCTCTCTCTCTTTCTCTGTTTCCTTCTGTTTCTGCGCTCCCTGATTCTGCCCTTTCACCGTTTTTCTCAAATTCCCGGAGAACCGTAACTCCGATTGGGCTGAAATTTTGACACGATTTTTATCCGTATATTGGCTTTCTTGCAGCGAAAGAAGGGCACCAACGGCCTTACTATTGGGGATCGTAGCAGAAATTAAAAAATTTCTACGCATCACCAAGATCAATCTATGGAGTCATCTAGCAACGAGAGAGAGGAGTGCATCTACATACCCTTGTAGATCGCGAGCGGAAGCGTTCAAGAGAACGGGGTTGATGGAGTCGTACTCGTCGTGATCCAAATCACCGATGACCGAGCGCCGAACGGACGGCACCTCCGCGTTCAACACACGTACGGTTGGGGAAGACGTCTCCTCCTTCTTGATCCAGCAAGGGGGAAGGAGAGGTTGATGGAGATCCAGCAGCACGACGGCGTGGTGGTGGAAGTAGCGGGGATCTCGGCAGGGCTTCGCCATGCTCAGCGAGAGGGAGAGGTGTCACGGGAGGGAGAGGGAGGCGCCAGGGGCTGTGGTACTGCTGCCCTCCCTTCCCTCCACTATATATAGGGGCCCTGGGGGGCGGCCCCTGGGAGATCCAATCTCCAGGGGGGCGGCGGCCAAGGGGGGTGGCTTGCCCCCCAAGCCAAGTGGGGCGCCCCCCACCCCCAGGGTTTCCAACCCTAGGCGCAGGGGAGGCCCAAGGGGGGCGCACCAGCCCACTAGTGGCTGGTTCCCCTCCCCACTTCAGCCCATGGGGCCCTCCGGGATAGGTGGCCCCACCCGTGGACCCCCGGGACCCTTCCGGTGGTCCCGGTACAATACCGGTGACCCCCCGAAACTTTCCCGGTGGCCGAAACTTGACTTCCTATATATAATTCTTCACCTCCGGACCATTCCGGAACTCCTCGTGACGTCCGGGATCTCATCCGGGACTCCGAACAACTTTCGGGTTACCGCATACTAATATCTCTACAACCCTAGCGTCACCGAACCTTAAGTGTGTAGACCCTACGGGTTCGGGAGACATGCAGACATGACCGAGACGACTCTCCGGTCAATAACCAACAGCGGGATCTGGATACCCATGTTGGCTCCCACATGTTCCACGATGATCTCATTGGATGAACCACAATATCGAGGATTCAATCAATCCCGTATACAATTCCCTTTGTCAATTGGTACGTTACTTGCCCGAGATTCTATCGTCAGTATCCCAATACCTTGTTCAATCTCGTTACCGGCAAGTCACTTTACTCGTACCGTAATGCATGATCCCATGACCAGCCACTTGGTCACTTTGAGCTCATTATGATGATGCATTACCGAGTGGGCCCAGAGATACCTCTCCGTCATACGGAGTGACAAATCCCAGTCTCGATCCGTGTCAACCCAACAGTCACTTTCAAAGATACCTGTAGTGTACCTTTATAGTCACCCAGTTACATTGTGACGTTTGGTACACCCAAAGCACTCCTACGGCATCCGGGAGTTACACGATCTCATGGTCTAAGGAAAAGATACTTGACATTGGAAAAGCTCTAGCAAACGAACTACACGATCTTTGTGCTATGCTTAGGATTGGGTCTTGTCCATCACATCATTCTCCTAATGATGTGATCCCGTTATCAATGACATCCAATGTCCATAGTCAGGAAACCATGACTATCTGTTGATCAACGAGCTAGTCAACTAGAGGCTTACTAGGGACATGTTGTGGTCTATGTGTTCACACATGTATTACGATTTCCGGATAACACAATTATAGCATGAACAATAGACAATTATCATGAACAAGGAAATATAATAATAACCATTTTATTATCGCCTCTAGGGCATATCTCCAACAGTCTCCCACTTGCACTAGAGTCAATAATCTAGTTACATTGTGATGAATCGAACACCCATAGAGTTCTGGTGTTGATCATGTTTTGCTCTAGGGAGAGGTTTAGTCAACGGATCTGCTACATTCAGGTCCGTATGTACTTTACAAATATCTCTGTCTCCATTCTGAACATTTTCACGAATGGAGTTGAAGCGACGCTTGATATGCCTGGTCTTCCTGTGAAACCTGGGCTCCTTGGCAAGGGCAATAGCTCCAGTGTTGTCACAGAAGAGAGTCATCGGGCCCGACGCATTGGGAATCACCCCTAGGTCGGTAATGAACTCCTTTATCCAGATTGCTTCTTGTGCTGCGTCTGAGGCCGTCATGTACGCCGCTTCACATGTAGATCCCGCCACCACGCTTTGCTTGCAACTGCACCAGCTGGCCGCCCCACCATTCAAAATATGCACGTATCCTGTTTGTGACTTAGAGTCATCCAGATCTATGTCGAAGCTAGCATCGACGTAACCCTTTACGACGAGGTCTTCGTCACCTCCATAAACGAGAAACATATCCTTAGTCCTTTTCAGGTACTTCAGGATGTTCTTGACCGCTGTCCAGTGTTCCATGCCGGGATTACTTTGGTACCTTCCTACCAAACTTACGGCAAGGTTTACATCAGGTCTGGTACACAGCATGGCATACATAATAGACCCTATGGCCGAGGCATAGGGGATGACACTCATCTTTTCTTTATCTTCTTCCGTGGTCGGGCATTGAGCCGTGCTCAATTGCACACCTTGCAATACAGGCAAGAACCCCTTCTTGGACTGATCCATATTGAACTTCTTCAATATCTTGTCAAGGTACGTACTTTGTGAAAGACCAATGAGGCGTCTTGATCTATCTCTATAGATCTTGATGCCTAATATATAAGCAGCTTCTCCAAGGTCCTTCATTGAAAAACACTTATTCAAGTAGGCCTTTATACCTTCCAAGAACTCTATATCATTTCCCATCAATAGTATGTCATCCACATATAATATGAGAAATGCTACAGAGCTCCCACTCACTTTCTTGTAAACACAGGCTTCTCCATAAGTCTGTGTAAACCCAAACGCTTTGATCATCTCATCAAAGCGAATGTTCCAACTCCGAGATGCTTGCACCAGCCCATAGATTGAGCGCTGGAGCTTGCATACTTTGTCAGCATTCTTAGGATCGACAAAACCTTCCGGCTGCATCATATACAATTCTTCCTTAAGAAATCCGTTAAGGAATGCCGTTTTGACGTCCATTTGCCATATCTCATAATCATAGAATGCGGCAATTGCTAACATGATTCGGACGGACTTCAGCTTCGCTACGGGTGAGAAAGTCTCATCGTAGTCAACCCCTTGAACTTGTCGATAACCCTTAGCGACAAGTCGAGCCTTATAGATGGTCACATTACCATCCGCGTCTGTCTTCTTCTTAAAGATCCATTTATTTTCTATGGCTCGCCGATCATCGGGCAAGTCAGTCAAAGTCCATACTTCGTTTTCATACATGAATCCTATCTCGGATTTCATGGCTTCTAGCCATTTGTCGGAATCTGGGCCCACCATTGCTTCTTCATAGTTCGAAGGTTCACCGTTGCCTAACAACATGATTTCCAGGACAGGGTTGCCGTACCACTCTGGTGCGGAACGTGTCCTTGTGGACCTACGAAGTTCAGCAGTAACTTGATCCGAAGCTTCATGATCATCATCATTAACTTCCTCCCCAGTCGGTGTAGGCACCACAGGAACATCTTCCCGCGTTGCGCTACTTTCTGGTTCGGAAGGGGTGACTATCACCTCATCAAGTTCCACTTTCCTCCCACTCACTTCTTTTGAGAGAAACTCCTTCTCCAGAAAGCATCCATTCTTGGCAACAAAGACCTTGCCTTCGGATCTGAGGTAGAAGGTATACCCTATGGTTTCCTTAGGGTATCCTATCAAGACGCATTTATCCGACTTGGGTTCGAGCTTTTCAGGTTGAAGTTTCTTGACATAAGCATCGCATCCCCAAACTTTTAGAAACGACAGCTTAGGTTTCTTCCCAAACCATAATTCATACGGTGTCGTCTCAACGGATTTCGATGGAGCCCTATTTAAAGTGAACGCGGCAGTCTCTAAAGCATAGCCCCAAAATGAGAGCGGTAGATCGGTAGGAGACATCATAGATCGCACCATATCCAATAGTGTGCGATTACGACGTTCGGACACCCCATTTCGCTGAGGTGTTCCAGGCGGCGTGAGTTGTGAAACTATTCCACACTTCCTTAAGTGTGTGCCAAATTCGTGACTCCAAAATTCCCCGCCATGATCTGATCGTAAGAACTTTATTTTCCTGTCATGTTGATTCTCAACCTCACTCTGAAATTCCTTGAACTTTTCAAAGGTCTCAGACTTGTGTTTCATTAGGTAGACATACCCATATCTACTCAAGTCATCAGTGAGAGTGAGAACATAACGATAGCCACCGCAAGCCTCAACGCTCATTGGACCGCACACATCAGTATGTATGATTTCCAATAAGTTGGTTGCTCGCTCCACTGTTCCGGAGAACGGAGTCTTGGTCATCTTACCCATGAGGCATGGTTCGCACATGTAAAATGATTCGTAATCAAGAGACTCCAAAAGTCCATCTTCATGGAGCTTCTTCATGCGCTTGACACCAATGTGACCAAGGCGGCAGTGCCACAAATATGTGGGACTATCGTTATCAACTTTACATCTTTTGGTATTCACACTATGAATATGTGTAACATCACGTTCGAGATTCATTAAGATAAACCATTAACTAGCGGGGCATGACCATAAAACATATCTCTCATATAAATAGAACAACCATTATTCTCGGATTTAAATGAGTAGCCATCTCGAATTAAACGAGATCCTGATACAATGTTCATGCTCAAAGCTGGCACTAAATAACAATTATTGAGGTTTAAAACTAATCCCGTAGGTAAATGTAGAGGTAGCGTGCCGACGGCGATCACATCGACCTTGGAACCATTCCCAACGCGCATCGTCACCTCGTCCTTCGCCAGTCTCCGCTTATTCCGCAGCTCCTGTTTTGAGTTACAAATATGAGCAACCGCACCGGTATCAAATACCCAGGAGCTACTACGAGTACTGGTAAGGTACACATCAATTACATGTATATCACATATACCTTTGGTGTTGCCGGCCTTCTTGTCCGCTAAGTACTTGGGGCAGTTCCGCTTCCAGTGACCACTTCCCTTGCAATAAAAGCACTCAGTCTCAGGCTTGGGTCCATTCTTTGGCTTCTTCCCGGCAACTGGCTTACCGGGCGCGGCAACTCCCTTGCCGTCCTTCTTGAAGTTCTTCTTACCCTTGCCTTTCTTGAACTTAGTGGTTTTATTCACCATCAACACTTGATGTTCCTTTTTGATCTCCACCTCCGCTGATTTCAGCATTGAATATACCTCAGGAATGGTCTTTTCCATCCCCTGCATATTGAAGTTCATCACAAAGCTCTTGTAGCTCGGTGGAAGCGACTGAAGGATTCTGTCAATGACCGCGTCATCCGGGAGATTAACTCCCAGCTGAGACAAGCGGTTGTGTAACCCAGACATTTTGAGTATGTGCTCACTGACAGAACTATTTTCCTCCATCTTACAACTGAAGAACTTGTCGGAGACTTCATATCTCTCGACCCGGGCATGAGCTTGGAAAACCATTTTCAGCTCTTCGAACATTTCATATGCTACGTGTTGCTCAAAACGCTTTTGGAGCCCCGGTTCTAAGCTGTAAAGCATGCCGCACTGAACGAGGGAGTAATCATCAGCACGCTGCTGCCAAGCGTTCATAATGTCTTGGTTCTCTGGGATGGGTGCTTCACCTAGCGGTGCTTCTAGGACATAATCTTTCTTGGCAGCTATGAGGATGATCCTCAGGTTCCTGACTCAGTCCGTATAGTTGCTGCCATCATCTTTCAGCTTGGTTTTCTCTAGGAACGTGTTGAAGTTGAGGGCAACATTAGCGTGGGCCATTTGATCTACAAGACATATTGTAAAGATTTTAGACTAAGTTCATGATAATTAAGTTCATCTAATCAATCAATGAACTCCCACTCAGATAGACATCCCTCTAGTCATCTAAGTGAAACATGATCCGAGTCAACTAGGCCGTGTCCGATCATCACGTGAGACGGACTAGTCAACATCGGTGAACATCTTCATGTTGATCGTATCTTCTATACGACTCATGCTCGACCTTTCGGTCTTCCGTGTTCTGAGGCCATGTCTGTACATGCTAGGCTCGTCAAGTCAACCTAAGTGTATTGCGTGTGTAAATCTGTCTTACACCCGTTGTATTCGAACGTTAGAATCTATCACACCCGATCATCACGTGGTGCTTCGAAACAACGAACCTTCGCAACGGTGCACAGTTAGGGGAACACTTTCTTGAAATTATTGCGAGGGATCATCTTATTTAAGCTACCGTCGTTCTAAGCAAATAAGATGTAAAACATGATAAACATCACATGCAATCAAATAGTGACATGATATGGCCAATATCATTTTGCTCCTTTTGATCTCCATCTTCGGGGCGCCATGATCATCTTCGTCACCGGCATGACACCATGATCTCCATCATCATGATCTCCATCATCGTGTCTTCATGAAGTTGTCACGCCAACGATTACTTCTACTTCTATGGCTAACGCGTTTAGCAATAAAGTAAAGTAATTTACATGGCGTTATTCAATGACACACAGGTCATACAAAAAATAAAGACAACTCCTATGGCTCCTGCAGGTTGTCATACTCATCGACATGCAAGTCGTGATTCCTATTACAAGAACATGATCAATCTCATACATCACATATATTTCATTCATCACATCCTTTTGGCCATATCACATCACAAGGCATATGCTACAAAAACAAGTTAGACGTCCTCTAATTGTTGTTGCAAGTTTTTACGTGGCTGCTATAGGTTTCGAAGCAAGAACGTTTCTTACCTACGCCGAAACCACAACGTGATATGCCAATTTCTATTTACCCTTCATAAGGACCCTTTTCATCGAATCCGTTCCGACTAAAGTGGGAGAGACAGACACCCGCTAGCCACCTTATGCAACTAGTGCATGTCAGTCGGTGGAACCTGTCTCACGTAAGCGTACGTGTAAGGTCGGTCCAGGCCGCTTCATCCCACAATGCCGTCGAAACAAGATAAGACTAGTGGTGGCAAGAAAATTGACAACATCTACGCCCACAACAAGTTTGTGTTCTACTCGTGCATAGAAACTACGCATAGACCTAGCTCTGATACCACTGTTGGGGATCGTAGCAGAAATTAAAATTTTTCTACGCATCACCAAGATCAATCTATGGAGTCATCTAGCAATGAGAGAGAGGAGTGCATCTACATACCCTTGTAGATCGCGAGCGGAAGCGTTCAAGAGAACGGGGTTGATGGAGTCGTACTCGTCGTGATCCAAATCACCGATGACCGAGCGCCGAACGGACGGCACCTCCGCGTTCAACACACGTACGGTTGGGGAAGACGTCTCCTCCTTCTTGATCCAGCAAGGGGGAAGGAGAGGTTGATGGAGATCCAGCAGCACGACGGCGTGGTGGTGGAAGTAGCGGGGATCTCGGCAGGGCTTCGCCAAGCTCAGCGAGAGGGAGAGGTGTCACGGGAGGGAGAGGGAGGCGCCAGGGGCTGTGGTACTGCTGCCCTCCCTCCCCTCCACTATATATAGGGGCCCTGGGGGGGCGCCGGCCCCTGGGAGATCCAATCTCCAGGGGGGCGGCGGCCAAGGGGGGTGGCTTGCCCCCCAAGCCAAGTGGGGCGCCCCCCACCCCCAGGGTTTCCAACCCTAGGCGCAAGGGAGGCCCAAGGGGGGTGCACCAGCCCACCAGTGGCTGGTTCCCCTCCCCACTTCAGCCCATGGGGCCCTCCGGGATAGGTGGCCCCACCCGGTGGACCCCCGGGACCCTTCCGGTGGTCCCGGTACAATACCGGTGACCCCCCGTGACTTTCCCGGTGGCCGAAACTGGACTTCCTATATATAATTCTTCACCTCCGGACCATTCCGGAACTCCTTGTGACGTCCAGGATCTCATCCGGTACTCCGAACAACTTTCAGGTTACCGCATACTAATATCTCTACAACCCTAGCGTCACCGAACCTTAAGTGTGTAGACCCTACGGGTTCGGGAGACATGCACACATGACCGAGATGACTCTCCGGTCAATAACCAACATCGGGATCTGGATACCCATGTTGGCTCCCACATGTTCCACGATGATCTCATCGGATGAACCACGATATCGAGGATTCAATCAATCCCGTATACAATCCCCTTTGTCAATCGGTACGTTACTTGCCCGAGATTCGATCGTCGGTATCCCAATACCTTGTTCAATCTCGTTACCGGCAAGTCACTTTACTCGTACCGTAATGCATGATCCCGTGACCAACCACTTGGTCACTTTGAGCTCATTATGATGATGCATTACCGAGTGGGCCCAGAGATACCTCTCCGTCATACGGAGTGACAAATCCCAGTTTCGATCCGTGTCAACCCAACAGACACTTTCAAAGATACCTGTAGTGTACCTTTATAGTCACCCAGTTACGTTGTGACGTTTGCTACACCGAAAGCACTCCTACGGCATCCGGGAGTTACACGATCTCATGGTCTAAGGAAAAGATACTTGACATTGGAAAAGCTCTAGCAAACGAACTACACGATCTTTGTGCTATTCTTAGGATTGGGTCTTGTCCATCACATCATTCTCCTAATGATGTGATCCCGTTATCAATGACATCCAATGTCCATAGTCAGGAAACCATGACTATCTGTTGATCAACGAGCTAGTCAACTAGAGGCTTACTAGGGACATGTTGTGGTCTATGTGTTCACACATGTATTACGATTTCCGGATAACACAATTATAGCATGAACAGCAGACAATTATCATGAACAAGGAAATATAATAATAACCATTTTATTATTGCCTCTAGGGCATATCTCCAACACTTACGGAGTAGACACGAAGGCCCAGGGCGCGCCCCTCATCGTCGTAGGCCCCTCGGGCATCGTCTCGCGTTGATTCCACTTCCCAAAATTCACATATATTCCAAAAAGAATCTCCGTAAGTTTTTATCCTGTTTGGACTCTGTTTGATATGAATTTTCTGCGAAACAAAAAAACATGCAACAAACAGGAACTGGCACTGGGCACTGGATCAATATGTTAGTTCCAAAAATAGTATAAAAAGTTTCCAAAACTATGTAAAAGTTGTAGAATATTGGCATGGAACAATAAAAAATTATAGATACGACGGAGACGTATCAGTCTCCGATGGTGTTTGTTGAGTTGGCATAGATCAAGATTAGGATTTGTCACTCCGTGTATCGAAGAGGTATCTCTAGGCCCTCTCGGTAATGCTCATCACTATAAGCCTTGCAAGCAATGTGACTAATGAGTTAGTTCTGGGATGATGCATTACGGAACAAGTAAATAGACTTGCCGGTAACAAGACTGAACTATGTATGATGATACCGATGATCGAATCTCGGGCAAGTAACATATCGATGACAAAGGGAATGACGTATGTTGTTATGCGGTTTGACCGATAAACATCTTCGTAGAATATGTAGGAGCCAATATGAGCATCCAGGTTCCGCTATTGGTTATTGACCGGAGATGTGTCTCGGTCATGTCTACATAGTTCTCGAACCCGTAGGGTCCGCATGCTTAACGTTCAATGACGATTTGTATTATGAGTTATGTGATTTGATGACCGAAGTTTGTTTGGAGTCCCTGATGAGATCACGGACATGACGAGGAGTCTCGAAATGGTCGAGAGGTAAAGATTGATATATTGGAAGGTAGTATTCAGACACCGGAAGGGTTCCAGAGTGCATCAGGTACATACCGGAGTACCGGAGGGGTTACCGGAACCCCCCGGGGAAAGATATGGGCCTTATGGGCCATAGGAGGGAGGCTAACCAGCCCACAAGGGGCTGGTGCGCCCCCGACAAGGGAGGAGGCTGAATTCCTTCCCCTTTTCCCCCTCCGGTAGAAGGAAAAAAAGGGTGGGGCCGAATCCTACTAGGACTGGAGTCCTAGTAGGACTCCCCTCTCCCTGGCGCGCCCCTTGTTAGCCGGCGTACTCCTCCCCTCCTTTATATACGGGGGCAGGGGCACCCCAAAGGCACAACAAACAATCTCTTAGCCGTGTGCGGTGCCCCCCTCCACAGTTTAACACCTCGGTCATATCGTCGTAGTGCTTAGGCGAAGCCCTGCGCCGGTAACATCATCATCACCGTCACCACGTCGTCGTGCTGATGAAAATCTCCCTCAACCTCAACTGGATCAAGAGCTCGAGGGGCGTCATCGTGCTGAACGTGTGCTGAACACGGAGGTGCCGTACGTTCGGTACTTGGATCAGTTAGATCGCGAAGATGTTCGACTACATCAACCGCGTTACTAAACGCTTACGCTTTCGGTCTACGAGGGTGCGTGGAGACACTCTCCCCGCTCGTTGCTATGCATCTCCTAGATAGATCTTGCGTGATTGTAGGTAATTTTTTTGAAATACTGCGTTCCCCAACAGTGGCATCCGAGCCAGGTCTATGCGTAGATGTTATATGCACGAGTAGAACACAAAGAGTTGTGGGCGATAATAGTCATACTGCTTACTAGCGACGTCTTACTTTGATTCGGCGGTATTGTTGGATGAAGCGTCCCGGACCAACATTACATGACCATGTTCATGAGACCGGTTCTACCGACGTGCTTCGCACACAGGTGGCCGGTGTGTCTGTTTCTCCAAGTTTAGTTGAATCGAGTTTGACTACGCCCGGTCCTTGTTGAAGGTTAAAACATCACACTTGACGAAAAATCGTTGTGGTTTTGATGCGTAGGTAAGAACGGTTCTTGCTAGAAGCCCGTAGCAGCCACGTAAAACTTGCAACAACAAAGTAGAGGACGTCTAACTTGTTTTTGCAGGGATTGTTGTGATGTGATATGGTCAAGATGTGATGAGATATAAATTTTTGTATGAGATGATCATGTTTTGTTAAAGTTATCGGCAACTGGCAGGAGCCTTATGATTGTCTCTTTATTGCACAAGATGCAAGCGCCATATAATTGCTTTACTTTATTGCTATGCGTTAGCAATAGTTGCAAAATCAATAGTTGGCGAGACGACCATGTGACGACACGTTGATAGAGATCAAGATGATGGATATCATGGTGTCATGCCGGTGACGATGGAGATCATGACGGTGCTTTGGAGATGGAGATCAAAGGCACAAGATGATGATGGCCATACCATGTCACATATTTTGATTGCATGTGATGTTTATGTTTTATGCATCTTATTTTGCTTAGTACGGCGGTAGCATTATAAGATGACCCCTCACTAAATTTCAAGGTATAAGTGTTCTCCCTGAGTATGCACCGTTGCGACAGTTCGTCGTGCCGAGACACCACGTGATGATCGGGTGTGATAAGCTCTACCTTCATATACAACGGGTGCAAGCCAGTTTTGCACATGCAGAATACTCGGGTTAAACTTGATGAGCCTAGCATATGCAGATATGGCCTCGGAACACTGAGATCGAAAGATCGAACGTGAATCATATAGTAGATATGATCAACATAGAGATGTTCACCGTTGAAAACTACTCCATCTCACGTGATGATCGGACATGGTTTAGTTGATATGGATCACGTGATCATTTAGATGACTAGAGGGATGTCTATCTAAGTGGGAGTTCTTTACTAATATGATTAATTGAACTTTAATTTATCATGAACTTAGTCCTGATAGTATTTGCATATCTATGTTGTAGATCAATAGCTTGCGATGTAGCTCCCCGTTTATTTTTGATATGTTCCTAGAGAAAAATAAGTTGAAAGATGTTAGTAGCAATGACGCGTACTATCTCCGTGATCTGAGGATTATCCTCATTGCTGCATAGAAGTATTATGTCCTTGATGCACCTATTGCAGGAGCAGATGCACACGTTATGAACGTCTGGCAAGCTCGATATGATGACTACTTGATAGTTTAGTGCACCATGCTTTACGGCTTAGAACCAGGACTTCAAAAATGTTTTGAATGACACGGAGCATATGCGATGTTCCAAGAGCTGAAATTGGTATTTCAGACTCATGCCCGAGTCAAGAGGTATGAGACCTCTGACAAGTATTTTGCCTACAAGATGGAGGAAAATATCTCAACCAGTGAGCATGTGCTCAGAATGTCTGAGTACTACAATCACTTGAATAAAGTGGGAGTTGATCTTCCAGATAAGATAGCGATTGACAGAGTTCTCTAGTCACTGTCACCAAGTTACTAGAACTTCGTGATGAACTATAATATGCAAGGGATGACAAAAATGATTCCCGAGCTCTTCGTGATGCTGAAATCGGTGAAGGTAGAAATCAAGAAAAGCATCAAATGTTGATGGTTGACAAGACCACTGATTTCAAATAAAAGGGCAAGGGAAAGAAAGGGAACTTCAAGAAGAATGGCAAACAAGTTGCCACTCCCATGAAGAAGCCCAAAGCTAGACCCAAGCCTGAAACTGAGTGCTTCTTCTGCAAAGGAAATGGTCACTGGAATCGGAACTACCCCAAATACTTGGCGGAAAAGAAGGATGGCAAAGTGAACAAAAGTATATATGATATACATGTTATTGATGTGTACTTCACTAGTGTTCATAGTAGCCCCTGGGTATTTGATACTGGTTCAGTTACTATGATTAGTAACTTGAAACAGGAGTTACAAAATGAACAGAGACTAGTTGAGGGCGAGGTGACGATATGTGTTGGAAGTGATTCCAAGGTTGATAAGATCACCATCGCACACTCCCTTTACCTTCGGGATTAGTGTTGAACCTAAGATAAATGTTATTTGGTGTTTGCGTTGAGCATAAAATGATTGGATCATGTTTATTGCAATATGATTATTCATTTAAGTCAAAGAATAATTGTTATTCTGTTTAGATGAATAAAACCTTATATGGTCATACACCCAAGGTGAATGGTTTATTGAATCTCGATCGTAGTGATACACATATTCATAATATTGAAGCCAAAAGATGCAAAGTTAATAATGATAGTGCAACTTATTTGTGGCACTGTCGTTTAGGTCATATTGGTGTAAAGCGCATGAAGAAACTCCATGCTGATGGGCTTTTGGAATCACTTGATGCTTGCGAACAATGCCTCATGGGCAAGATGACTAAGACTCCGTTCTCCGGAACAATGGAGCGAGCAACTAACTTGTTGGAAATAAAACATACTGATGTATGCGGTCCGATAAGTGTTGAGGCTCGCGACGGGTATCGTTATTTTCTAACCTTCACAGATGATTTGAGCAGATATGGGTATATCTACTTAATGAAACACAAGTCTGAAACATTTGAAAAGTTCAAAGATTTTCAGAGTGAAGTGGAAAATCATCGTAACAAGAAAATAAAGTTTCTACGATCTGATCGCGGAGGTAAATATTTGAGTTACGAGTTTGGCCATCATTTAAAACAATGTGGAATAGTTTCACAACTCACGCCACATGGAACACCACAGTGTAATGGTGTGTCCGAACGTCGTAACCGTGCTTTATTAGATATGGTGCGATCTATGATGTCTCTTACCGATTTACCACTATCATTTTGGGGTTATGCATTAGAGACAGCTGCGTTCACGTTAAATAGGGCACCATCTAAATCCGTTGAGACGACAACATATGAACTATGGTTTGGCAAGAAACCTAAGTTGTCGTTTCTTAAAGTTTGGGGTTGCGATGCTTATGTGAAAAAGCTTCAACCTGATAAGCTCGAACCCAAATCGAAGAAATGTGTCTTCATAGGATACCCAAAGAGACTGTTGGGTACACCTTCTATCACATATCTGAATGTTGGGGAACGTAGCAATAATTCAAAATTTTCCTACGTGTCACCAAGATCAATCTAGGAGATGCTAGCAACGAGAGAGAGGGAGTGCATCTTCGTACCCTTGAAGATCGCTAAGCGGAAGCGTTACAAGAACGCGGTTGATGGAGTCGTACTCGCGGCGATTCAAATCGTGGAAGATCCGATCTAGCGCCGAACGGACGGCGCCTCCGCGTTCAACACACGTACAGCCCGGGGACGTCTCCTCCTTCTTGATCCAGCAAGGGGAGAGGAGAAGTTGAGGGAGAACTCCAGCAGCACGACGGCGTGGCGGCGATGGAGCTCGTAGTTCTCCGGCAGAGCTTCGCTAAGCACTACGGAGGAGGAGGAGCAGTTGGAGGAGGAGAGGGCTGCGCCAGGGAAGGGGTGTCGCTGCCCTCTCTCTCCCTCACTATATATAGGGGGAAGGGGGGAGGAGGAGGCGCCCTAGGGTTTCCCTATGGGAGGGGCGGCAGCCACAGGGAAAACCCTAGATGGGTTTGGGCGCCCCCACCCCTAGGAAACTTGCCCCCCAAGCCGGGAGGGGTGGCTGCCCTAGGGGAGGCGCCCCCACCTCTCCACGTTACGTGAGATGGGGTGGGAGGGGCGCACATCCCCTTAGTGGGCTGATGTACCCCCTCCCCTTGGCCCATAAGGCCCCCCAACGCTTGTCGGGGCCTCCGAAACCCCTTTCGGACACGCTGGTCGTCACCTGGTACCCCCGGAACAATTCCGGACTCCAATACCCTTCGTCCAATATATCGATCTTCACCTCCGGACCATTCCGGAGTTCCTCGTCATGTCCGAGATCTCATCCGGGACTCCGAACAACCTTCGGTAACCACATACTATTTCCCATAACAACTCTAGCGTCACCGAACCTTAAGTGTGTAGACCCTACGGGTTCGGGAACCATGCACACAGGACCGAGACATCTCTCCGGCCAATAACCAACAGCGGGATCTGGATACCCATGTTGGCTCCCACATGTTCCATGATGATCTCATCGGATGAACCACGATGTCGGGGATTCAATCAATCCCGTATTCAATTCCCTTTGTCTATCGGTATGTTACTTGCCCGAGATTCAATCGTCGGCATCCCCATACCTCGTTCAATCTCGTTACCGGCAAGTCTCTTTACTCATTCCGTAACGCATGATCCCGTGGCTAACTCCTTAGTCACATTGAGCTCATTATGATGATGCATTACTGAGTGGGCCCAGAGATACCTCTCCGTCATACGGAGTGACAAATCCCAGTCTCGATTCATACCAACCCAACCGACACTTTCAGAGATACCTGTAGTGCACCTTTATAGCCACCCAGTTACGTTGTGACATTTGGTACACCCAAAGCATTCCTACGGTATCCGGGAGTTGCACAATCTCATGGTCTAAGGAAATGATACTTGACATTAGAAAAGCTTTAGCAAACGAACTACACGATCTTGTGCTATGCTTAGGATTGGGTCTTGTCCATCACATCATTCTCCTAATGATGTGATCCCGTTATCAACGACATCCAATGTCCATGGTCAGGAAACCACGACCATCCATTGATCAACGAGCTAGTCAACTAGAGGCTTACTAGGGACATATTACGATCTATGTATTCACACATGTATTACGGTTTCCGGTTAATACAATTATAGCATGAACAATAGACAATTATCATGAACAAGGAAATATAATAATAACCATTTTATTATTGCCTCTATGGCATATTTCCAACAGTCTCCCACTTGCACTAGAGTCAATAATCTAGTTACATCGTGATGAATCGAACACCCATAGTTACATCGCCATGTGACTAACACCCAAAGAGTTTGCTAGAGCCAATAATGTAGTTCACATCACCATGTGATTAAGGCTCAATGAGTTCTGGGGTTTGATCATGTTATGCTTGTGAGAGAGGTTTTAGTCAACGGGTCTGCAACATTCAGATCCGTATGTACTTCGCAAATCTCTATGTTATATTGTAGATGCTGCTTCCACGCTCCACTTGGAGCTATCCCAAATGGTTGCTCCATTATACGTATCCAGTTTGCTACTCAAAGTCATCCGGATAGGTGTTAAAGCTTGCATCGACATAACCCTTTACGCCGAACTCTTTATCACCCCCAAAACCGAGAAACATTTCCTTATTCCTCTAAGGACAATTTTGACCGCTATCTAATGATCCATTCCTGGATCACTTTTGTACCCCCTTGCCAAACTCGTGGCAAGGCACATATCAAGTGTAGTACACAGCATGGCATATCGAATAGAGCCTATGGCTAAGGCATAGGGCGCGGCCCCCACCCTCGTGGGTGCCTCGGGACTCTTCTGGCCCATCTCCGATACTCCGTGGGCTTCTTCTGGTCCAAAAATAATCTCCGTGAAATTTCAGGTCAATTGGACACCGTTTGGTTTTCCTTTTCTGCGATACTGAAAAACAAGGAAAAAACAGAAACTGGCACTGGGCTCTAGGTTAATAGGTTAGTCGCAAAATTCATATAAAATAGCATATAAATGCATATAAAACATCCTAGATGGATAATATAATAACATGGAACGATAAAAAATTATAGATACGTTGGAGACGTATCAAGCATCCCCAAGCTTAAATCCTACTCGTCCTCGAGTAGGTAAATGATAAAAACAGAATTTTTGATGTGGAATGCCACCTAACATAATTATCAATGTAATCTTCTTTATTGTGGCAAGAATATTCAGATCCATAAGATTCAAGACAAAAGTTTAATATTGACATAAAAATAATAATACTTCAAGCATACTAACCAAGCAATTATTTCTTATCAAAATAACATAGCCAAAGAAAGCTCATCCCTACAAAATCATATAGTTTGGCCATGCTTCATTTTCGTCACACAAAAATGCTCTCATCATGCACAACCCCGATGCCAAGCCAGGCAATTGTTTCATACTTTAGTATTCTCAAACTTTTTTCAACTTTCATGCAATATATGAGCGTGAGCCATGGACATAGCACTATGGGTGGAATAGAATATGATGATGGGGGTTGTGTGGAGAAGACAAAAAAGGATAAAGTCTCACATCGACACGGCTAATCAACGGGCTAGGGAGATGCCCATCAATTGATGTCAATGAGAGGAGTAGGGATTGCCATGCAACAGATGCACTAGAGCTATAAATGTATGAAAGCTCAACAAAAGAAACTAAGTGGGTGTGCATCCAACTTGCTTGCTCACGAAGACCTAGGGCATTTGAGGAAGCCCATTGTTGGAATATACAAGCCAAGTTCTATAATGAAAAATTCCCACTAGTATATGAAAGTGACAATATAAGAGACTCTCTATCATGAAGATCATGGTGCTACTTTGAAGCACAAGTGTGGAAAATGGATAGTAGCATTGTCCCTTTTATTTCTTTATTTCTTTATTTCTTTTTTTTCTTTTGGTTTTTTGGGCCCTTTTTTTATTTGGCCTTTCCCCTTTTTTTCTTTTTTTCCGGGACAATGCTCTATTAATGATGATCATCACACTTCTATTTATTTACAACTCAATGATTACAACTCGATACTAGAACAAAGTATGACTCTATATGAATGCCTCTGGCGGCGTACCGGGATGTGCAATGAAACAAGTGTGACATGTATGAAAAATTATGAATGCTGGCCTTGCCACAAATATGATGTCAACTACATGATCATGCAAGGCAATATGACAATGATGAAGCGTGTCATAATAAATGGAACGTTGGAAAGTTGCATGGCAATATATCTCGGAATGGCTATGGAAATGCCATAATAGGTAGGTATGGTGGCTGTTTTGAGGAAGATATAAGGAGGCTTACGTGTGATAGAGCGTATCGTATCACGGGGTTTGGATGCACTGGCGAAGTTTGCACCAACTCTCAAGGTGAGAAAGGGCAATGCACGGTACCGAAGAGGCTAGCAATGATGGAAGGGTGAGAGTGCGTATAATCCACGGACTCAACATTAGTCATAAAGAACTCACATACTTATTGCAAAAATCTACAAGTCATCAAAACCAAGCACTACACGCATGCTCCTAGGGGGATAGATTGGTAGAAAAAGACCATCGCTCGTCCCCGTTCGCCACTCATAAGGAAAGCAATCAAAGAACACCTCATGCTTCAAATTTTTCACACAGTGTTTACCATACGTGCATGCTACGGGACTTGCAAACCTCAACATAAGTATTTATCAATTCCACAATTACTCAACTAGCACGACTCTAATATTACCATCTTCATATCTCAAAACAATCATCAAGTATCAAACTTCTTATAGTATTCAATGCACTCTATATGAAAGTTTTTATTATACCCATCTTGAATGCCCATCATATTAGGACTAATTTTATAACCAAAGCAAATTACCATGCTGTTCTAAAAGACTCTCAAAATAATATAAGTGAAGCATGAGAGATCAATAATTTCTATAAAATAAAACCACCGCCATGCTCTAAGAAGATATAAGTGAAGCACTAGAGCAAATAACAAACTAGTCCAAAAGATATAAGTGAAGATCAATGAGTAGTTGAATAATTATGTAACTATGAGAATACTCTCTAACATTTAAGAATTTCAAATCTTGGTATTTTATTCAAACAGCAAGCAAAACAAAAGAAAATAAAATGATTCTCCAAGCAAAACCTATATCATGTGGTGAATAAAAATATAGCTCCAAGTAAAGTTACCGATCAACGAAGACGAAAGAGGGGATGCCTTCCGGGGCATCCCCAAGCTTAGGATCTTGGTTGTCGTTGAATATTACCGTGGGGTGCCTTGGGCATCCCCAAGCTTAGGCTCTTGCCACTCCTTATTCCATAGTCCATCGAATCTTTACCCAAAACTTGAAAACTTCACAACTCAAAACTCAACAGAAAACTCGTAAGCTCCGTTAGTATAAGAAAATAAATCACCACTTAGGTACTGTTGTGAACTCATTCCAAATTCATATTGGTGTAATATATACTGTATTCCAACTACTCTATGGTTCATACCCTCCGATACTACTCATAGATTCATCAAAATAAGCAAACAACACAATGAAAACAGAATCTGTAAAAAAACAGAACAGTCTGTAGTAATATGTAACATTCGAATACTTCTGTAACTCCAAAAATTCTGAAATAAATTGGTGGACCTGAGGAATTTGTCTATTAATCATCTGCAAAAAGAATCAACCTAAAATCACTCTCCAGTAAAAAAATGGCAGCTAATCTCGTGAGCGCTAAAGTTTCTGTTTTTCACAGCAAGATCGTAAAGACTTCACCCAAGTCTGCCCAAAGGTTCTACTTGGCACAAACACTAATTAAAACATAAAACCACATCTAAACAGAGGCTAGATGAATTATTTATTACTAAACAGGAGCAAAAAGTAAGGAACAAAAATAAAATTGGGTTTCCTCCCAACAAGCGCTATCGTTTAACGCCCCTAGCTAGGCATGACGATTTGAATGATGCTCACATAAAAGATAAGAATTGAAACATAAAGAGAGCATCATGAAGAATATGACAGCACATTTAAGTCTAACCCTCTTCCTATGCGTAGGGATTTTGTGAGCAGACAACTTATGGGAACAATAATCAACTAGCATAGGAAGGCAAAACAAGCATAACTTTAAAACTTTAAGCACATAGAGAGGAAACTTGATATTATTGCAATTCCTACAAGCATATGTTCCTCCCTCATAATAATTTTCAGTAGCATCATGAATGAATTCAACAATATAACTATCACATAAAGCATTCTTTTCATGAGCCACAAGCATAGAATTTTTATTACTCTCCACATAAGAAATTTCTTCTCATGAATAGTAGTGGGAGCAAACTCAACAAAATAACTATCATGTGAGGCATAATCCAATTGAAAATTAATATCATGCTGACAAGTTTCATGGCTATCATTATTATTTATATCATACATGTCATCACAATAATCATCATAGATAGCAACTTTGTTCTCATAATCAATTGGAACCTCTTCCGAAATAGTGGATTCATCACTAAATAAAGTCATGACCTCTCCAAATCCACTTTCATAATTATCACAATAAGATTCAACATCCTCCAAAATAGTGGGATCATTACTTCCTCAAGTTGACACTCTTCCAAACCCACTTTCATCAATATAATCATCATAAATAGGAGGCATGCTTTCATCATAATAAATATTCTCATCAAAACTTGGGGGACTAAACATATCATCTTCATCAAACATAGCATCCCCAAGCTTGTGGCTTTGCATATCATTGGCATCATGGGTATTCAAAAAATTCATACTAACAACATTGCAATCATGCTCATCATTCACATATTTTATGCCAAGCATTCTATGTAATTTTTCTTCTAATACTTGAGCACAGTTTCCCTTCCCATCATTTTCACGAAAGACATTAAAAAGATGAAGCATATGAGGCAACCTTAATTCCATTTTTTTGTAGTTTTCTTTTATAAACTAAACTAGTGATAAAACAAGAAACTAAAAGATTCAATTTCAAGATCTAAAGATATACCTTCAAGCACTCACCTTCCCGGCAACGGCGCCAGAAACTGCTTGATGTCTACTACACAACCTTCTTCTTGTAGATGTTGTTGGGCCTCCAAGTGCAGACGTTTGTAGGACAGTAGCAAATTTCCCTCAAGTGGATGACCTAAGGTTTATCAATCCGTGGGAGGCGTAGGATGAAGATGGTCTCTCTCAAGCAACCTTGCAACCAAATAACAAAGAGTCTCTTGTGTCCCCAACACACCCAATACAATGGTAAATTGTATAGGTGCACTAGTTCGGCGAAGAGATGGTGATACAAGTGCAATATGAATGGTAGATATAGGTTTTTGTAATCTGAAAATATAAAAACTGCAAGGTAGCAAGTGATAAAAGTAAGCGTAAACGGTATTGCAATGCTAGGAAACAAGGCCCGAAAGTTCTCTCAACAATAATAACATAATTGGATCATATAACTATCCCTCAACATGCAACAAAGAGTCACTCCAAAGTCACTAATAGCAGAGGACAAACGAAGAGATTATGGTTTATCCTTTCTGATCGATCTATTCAAGAGTCCGTAGTAAAATTGCACGAAGATATTCTTTCCGTTCAATCTATGCTAGAGTTTGTACTAGAATAACACCTTAAGACACAAATCAACCAAAACCCTAATGTCACCTAGATACTCCAATGTCACCACAAGTATTCGTGGGTATGATTATGCGATATGCATCACACAATCTCATATTCATCTATTCAACCAACACAAAGAACTTCAAAGAGTGCCCCAAAGTTTCTACCGGAGAGTCAAGACAAAAACGTGTGCCAGCCCCTATGCATAGATTCCCAAGGTCACGGAACCCGCAAGTTGATCACCAAAACATACATCAAGTGAATCAGTAGAATACCCCATTGTCACCACGGGTATCCCACACAAGACATACATCAAGTGTTCTCAAATCCTTAAAGACTCAATCCGATGAGATAACTTCAAAGGGAAAACTCAATCCATTACAAGAGAGTAGAGGGGGAGAAACATCATAAGATCCAACTATAATAGCAAAGTTCGCGATACATCAAGATCATGCCAAATCAAGAACACGAGAGAGAGATCAAACACATAGCTACTGGTACATACCCTCAGCCCCGAGGGTGAACTACTCCCTCCTCGTCATGGAGAGCGCCGGGATGATGAAGATGGCCACCGGTGAGGGATCCCCCCTCCGGCAGGGTGCCGGAACAGGGTCCCGATTGGTTTTTGGTGGCTACGGAGGCTTGCGGCGGCGGAACTCCTGATCTAGGATATGTTCTAGAAGTTTGGGTATATATAAGAGGTGTTGGCGTTGGGAACAAGTCAGGGGGGTCTCCGAGGCGGCCACGAGTTAGGGGGGCACGCCCAGGGGGGTAGGGCGCGCCCCCACCCTCGTGGGTGCCTCGGGACTCTTCTGGCCCATCTCCGATACCCCGTGGGTTTCTTCTGGTCCAAAAATAATCTCCGTGAAATTTCAGGTCAATTGGACTCCATTTGGTTTTCCTTTTCTGCGATACTCAAAAACAAGGAAAAACAGAAACTGGCACTGGGCTCTAGGTTAATAGGTTAGTCCCAAAAATCATATAAATTGGCCAACAGTGGCATCCGAGCCAGGTCTATGCGTAGATGTTATATGCACGAGTAGAACACAAAGAGTTGTGGGCGATAATTATCATACTGCTTACCAGCAACATCTTACTTTGATTCGGCGGTATTGTTGGATGAAGCGGCCCGGACCAACATTACATGACCACGTTCATGAGACATGTTCTACCGACGTGCTTCGCACACAGGTGGCTGGCGGGTGTCTGTTTCTCCAACTTTAGTTGAATCGAGTTTACTACGCCCAGTCCTTATTGAAGGTTAAAACAGCACACTTGATGAAAAATCATTGTGTTTTTGATGCGTAGGTAAGAATGGTTCTTGCTAGAAGCCCGTAGCAGCCACGTAAAACTTGCAACAACAAAGTAGAGGACGTCTAACTTTTTTTGCAGGGCTTGTTGTGATGTGATATGGTCAAGACGTGATGAGATATAAATTGTTGTATGAGATGATCATGTTTTGTTAAAGTTATTGGCAACTGGCAGGAGCCTTATGATTGTCTCTTTATTGCATAAGATGCAAGCACCGTATAATTGGTTTACTTTATCGCTATGCGATAGCAATAGTTGCAAAAGCAGTAGTTGGCGAGATGACCTGTGATGACACGTTGATAGAGATCAAGATGATGGAGATCATGGTGTCATGCCGGTGACGATGGAGATCATGACGGTGCTTTGGAGATGGAGATCAAAGGCACAAGATGATGATGGACATATCATGTCACATATTTTGATTGCATGTGATGTTTATCTTTTATGCATCTTATTTTGCTTAGTACTGCGATAGCATTATAAGATGATCCCTCACTAAATTTCAAGGTATAAGTGTTCTCCCTGAGTATGCACCGTTGCGATAGTTCTTCGTGCCGAGACACCACGTGATGATCGGGTGTGATAAGCTCTACCTTCATATACAATGGGTGCAAGCCAGTTTTGCACATGCAGAATACTCGGGTTAAACTTGATGAGCCTAGCATATGCAGATATGGCCTCGGAACACTGAGATCGAAAGATCAAATGTGAATCATATAGTAGATATGATCAACATAGAGATGTTCACCATTGAAAACTACTCCATCTCACGTGATGATCGGACATGGTTTAGTTGATATGGATCACGTGATCATTTAGATGACTAGAGGGATGTCTATCTACGGGTTACACGCCTTTCTTCATGGTTTACGGAGCAGAGGCGGTTCTCCCTAGTGACATCCGTCACGATTCGCCCCGTGTGGCGGCTTATGTTGAAGATGATAATGAAAAAACACGTCAGGATGCTCTTGACCTGTTGGATGAGGATCGTGACTGTGCAGCGGCTAGTTCGGCGATTTACCAGCAAGACCTGTGCCATTATCATAGCCGCCGGGTTAAAACCAGGACCTTTCAAGAAGGCGATTTGGTGCTCCGGCTTATCCAGGATCAAACTGACATGCACAAGCTATCCCTACCTTGGGAAGGGCCTTTTGTGGTCAGTAAAAATCTGAACAATGGGTCATACTACCTTATCGATGTTCGAGACCACAAGGACTCATGCACGTCGGGGGAGGAGACCCGCCGGCCGTGGAATATTGACCATCTTCGGCCTTATTACACCTGAGCCACCGTCTCTTGTGATGTACATATTTTGTCAATGTATATATTATGACGAATATAATAAAGCCGGCATCCCTGATAATTCAGGGCCTCTGTCGTTTCATTTCTGAGAATAATGAGTCTTTATTGTCACTTCATACGATCACTTGGGGGCTTCCTGCTTGTTGAGCATAGCTATGACTACCCTCTTGATCCGGCTTGTACGCCATGATTAAAACATACTTAGGGGCTTCCTGCTCATGGAGCATAGCTATGACTACCATACTGATCCAGCTTATATGCCTGGAATGAAATATTACTTGGGGGCTTTTTGTTAATGAACAGAGCTTTGTTGACCCTTGTAATAGGCTTGGACGCTAGGTGTATTCCAAAAACTCCGGGTTATCCTGCCTTTGCTTGCCTGCCACTCCGACCAGGTAATCTTGGAATGACTCGTTGTACTCTTGACAATCAATCTTTTAAGAAGACCCTGAGTTTGTCAAAGTTAAAACTGCGATTGGTCATGTGAGGTCCGGCTTATGGGTTTGTACGAAGGATTAACTCAGTGGCTCCATGGCCCTTGAATAACGCTTGACATGCAGGCTTGGCAGCCTATGAATGCCTTGTTTTCTGTTTTTTTGATTTCTATTTAACTTGACCACTTTTTGAGGTTCATCTTTTATGCCATATTGATACATGGTGGACAACTGATTAAAGGCCATGATGCCTTATGGTTCATATGTGAATCTGTCCGGAGTTTCTTAACCCGGCCCGGCTTTGGACTTTACGTCGCCGGTATATGATGATTTTTGTGCTTCGAGTTCTGGCTCTGAGCTTTGGGATATTACCCCTTGCTGCATATGGTGTGATGGGCCGGCGGCTTGAATAACTTGAACAGGGCATTGTGCTCTATCTTTAGGGTTGTTACCCTTGCTGGCATGATAAGCCGACACCGTGCATAAATATTAGAGGTATGATATTTATTTATGATTATATGAGGTTTTTGATAAACCGGTCCCGGTTCTGGACTATTTAGTCATCAGTGGCTTTTATATTTGGGTATTTGACCCGCCCTGGGGTAAACCGCCAGGGCACTTGTTGTCTATTTAATGAGCAGGAAAACTTGATAAATATGGTCTGCATGCACTACTGCAGGATGCTGCTAACGCGACACTACGATCAGAGATCCTTCGAGAAACTGTGTGCGATGCAATAATCGCAAACGGTGCTGTATGAAAACCGTCAGAAATGTATATAACGTTTGCGATGATGGATGCATCAAACACGGTTCAGGTTTTAGTCGAATGTGCGATGAAGGGCATACGGTTTAGTTCAATTAACTGTTTGCGATGAGGAGGAACAAAAGAAACGGGCAGCCAGATGAAGGCGTGTGCGATACACGGCATACGGTTCACTCGGATGAACTGTTTGTGATTAGGCAACACAAAAGAAACGGTCAGCCAGATCAAGGTGTATGCGATATACGGCATCTGGTTCACTCGGATGAACTGTTTGCATTGAGACATGAGAACAGAAACGGTTCAACTTAACAAGATGCGTGTGATACGCGGCAAACAAGTCTGTAATCAGAAATGTGTGTGAAGACCGATAATAACACAGACGGTTGCTGCTAATAAGACGTGTGTGTTGTGCGATGGGATTGCATACAGAACAACACAGAGTAGCACTATTCTAATCCCGGGATTAGAATAACTATCTGGATCACGGCGCGCCTATATAGACCCGATGGGACGTTCCCGAACTCCTGAACCCGATGTGAAAAAATATCCCACCCCACCACCCCACGACCGCTCGTCCCCAACCTCCCCCGATCCCCTGCCCCTGGATCCACCGCGATGGCACGTCCCCCCTGGATCTGGCGCCTCCCGCCGCCGTCGCCCCGGCACCGCGTGCCTCCCACCGCCGGCCCCAATCCCTCGACGCGCCTCTCGCCGCCGTCGCCCCGGCCCCATCGCGCCTCTCTCCATCCCCGGATCGCCTCCCACCGCATCCTGCATCTCGCCGCCCCCGCACCTCCACCCTAAGACGCGCCACCGCCCTGCATCTCTCCGGCCCGGCGTGGCGACACCCCCAACCCGCTGGCGCGCCTCGACAGGTAAGAAGCCGGTGAGCCACCTTCGGCAGAAGGAGCGGCACCCTCACGCACGCGCCTCCGCCTGTCCGAGTGTGCCGCCGTGGGGAGCGGCCTGCATCTGCACCTGCAGTGCCCTGTCTCCACAAGCACCTTTGACCCATGGCGTAGCTTTCGCCTTGTCGCGCGGTAGGCCTGGTCTCCATCCATCACGTGCGGACTGCCCTTGCGTCTCTAATGGAACTTCCGCAGTTTCTCTCTCTGCTGCCGCACACACGACACCAGCTGGCTGCCGTTCACATAGTCCCTCGGCCGCAGTCCATAGCTCGTTGACACTCCGCCACCTTGCGCGAGCCACGCCGAGCGCAGGTCCACTGGGGCGTCTGAACTTGAACTGCAGTGCCTCTTGCATCACTGTCGTCTTGCGTTTGCTGCCGGGAACCGAGTGGGCATGCACCATGCGCTCCCAAAAGTCCCAACCTTCATGTCAATGCCGTGATAGTGGTCTTCCCCCAAGCAGACCAACTAAACAGCAGCAAGCTACACAAACTGATTCCCTTTTGTAGGTAGAAATATGTCGAAGAACACACTGAAGCTAAGAACAAATTAGACTTGATCTGAAGAAAAAGGGTACAACGAGCATTGAAGATCATGCAAGTTGCTTTGCAGGGCGCCCAATGTCAGGTGGTCCATTGCGGTAGTTTCCTCAGAAATCAAAATGTTCTGCTATGCATTTGAGAGTAGACGGAAGAAGAAGAAAACCACAGAGGGGATAACGCATAGCAACACCGAATGGATAAAGGTGAGAGAAAATACTAAAGAAATGTGTGGGCCACTAGTTAGTGCTTTTTCTTATATAGAAAAGGGCCCGGTGTGGCTTGGTCATTTTAGAATATTTGTTGTCAAGTGTGCACCGTGTTTTTGTTGCTGATCGTTATGCTCAGACGATTCCCAAATTTCCACAGTTTTTGCACACACGTTTTACATATTCTCCTCTTCACCTTTTTGTGTATGTTCTATGCCTTAGATATTTGACAAAAAAATCTCATCTCGAGAAGTTCATATATTACTACCCAGGAAATCTAGAAACAAAAAACTAGAGAGTTCAGAAAACTAACACCTCACCGGCCTCATCTCCTTCACCGGCCGACTACAAGCAACTTGTGTGGTGGATCTATGCTGTAAGATCCAGGGCGCGGGCAATCTCATTTGGTTTTAAAATACGCCAATAGCAGAAGTTCAAAAATCTTATCTAGTAAGAACAAAAAAGTATGCTCTCTAAAGTTGCTTGTGTTTATGCCCGAAAAGAAAAAGAAAATTATTTCCCCTGTTTCCCTCTGAACATAAATATTCATCTTTGCTCAATATATTTCCAACTTTAAAAGTAGACAACTTGTAAAACAAAATAGTGATTTTGGATTAAAAATTCTATTTTTTTGTAAATTCAACCGAGCAAACCCAGGAAGTTCGATGAACCCCACCTCCCACACTAGCCACCCCCAGCCAACTTGCGAGGATGTCGCATCACCGCGCCTAACCGTCGCCGTCGCCCCGCGCCCAATCACCGATGATGGCAGCACCCATGCCTACGCAAAAGCAGCAGATGTAAAAGCAAAATGATTATTTTGGCAAAATTAAAAAAATCTAAAAAATATCATAAGTTAAACTAGGGAATCCTAGAATGTTTGCGTGCGTCTGGTGGTCATGTGTGCGTGTGTTTAGTGTGCTCGTGCTATGAGTATGTTTTTCCTTTATTTCTTGAATAAATAGGAAGTTCATACATACAAAAAACAGAAGTTCAAAATATCTTATAAAAGAAATGTTTGTATGCAAAATTCGCATGTCAAAAATATGTTTTGTGTGTGGGTGTGTGCCAACACTACAAGTTCGGATGACAAAAAAGTAATAAAATGAAACCTAAAAATGTTCATTGCAACAAGTTTGAATAAAAATAGGAACACCCCATCAAAATATCCACAATGGAATTTCAAATTAAAAAAATGACAAAATAGTTTAGAAAATTTAATTAGAAAATGGATTTCCCAGTTTCTAAAAGAAACCTAGAAGTTCAAATTAAAGTAATGGAGCGGTTCAAGATTTATTAAACACTCGGATTCTAACCGCTAATAGAAAATAAAATCAACATGAGGTTCAAATTAAAATAACATAAAAGTTTGGAGTTTATTAAAACTTAGGATTTACATGTTCGAAAAACAAAAAAACAAATGCCATTTTGGCATTTTTAAAACCAACTCATAAAATGAAAAACATTTCTTGCTAGAAGTTCAAGTGCTCGATGAGGAAAGTTCGAAATTGCTACCCACTTTACGCTCACATAATTCTCTCTCCCGTTTGTGTCTATGTTTTTACAAATAAATCTAAATTTAAATAAAATGTGGAGGAGGTCCAACATTTATGACAAAACTAGGGTTTTTTATGCCAAAAAAATAAACCAAGAAGTCCAAATTATAAAATAGAGAAGTTCGATATTTATAAAAAAACTCAGATTTTCCTTGTTACTAAAGAACAAAAATGATGAAGTTCAAATTAAAATAGAGGAGTAGTTCAATGTATACGGGAAACTCAAATTATTACCGTTTCTAAGAAAAATAAAAACTATGAAGTTCAACTTACAAAAATAATATTTGATGCTCATTTAAAAACATATTTCCTTTCTAAGAATATGACTAAGAAGTTGAAATTAAAATAACAGAGGTATTCGAAGTATATAAAAAAACAGATTTGTTGCAAGAAGTTCACATGCACCTTCGTGCACGTTTCAGAATTTATATTGCGGGACGTCCGACCTCCAATTACATGTTTTAAAAATGGCAAAACATGACGTCCGACCTTCAATTGCGTGTAATTCGACGTATACACAAAAATGTGACAGAAGTTCGTAGTGAAAACAACGAGAAGTTCAAGTAGTGCAAGGAATGCATTTCAGGTGAGAAATAAAAGTATAGGAAAATAAAATCTTAAAAGGTTTGTTGGCAGAAGTTCAAGTGCTCTGTCCGGGGAAGTTCAAAAATTGTTGCGAGAGAGGTTCACCTTGTATTTCCATGTTCGATTTTTTCGTATAAAAATCGAATACAATTCTTTACTCAAAAATATAAAAACTGAAGTTCAATTGAAATAACAGAGAAGTTCGGCATTTATTAAAACCTAGGATTACCTGTTCAAAAAATAAAAAACACAACGCCATTTTTTGCACTTTTAAAAACAACTCATCAACAAAAAAATGGTTGCTAGAAGTTCAAATGCTTGGCGAGTAAAAGTTCAAAAAATTCTTGTGAGAGAGGTTCACCGTGTATTTAGATGTCCAAAATACATAAAAAATATGTTGTTTTTTGTGTTTTAAAATAATTCTCTCAAACCAAAGAGAAGTTCAAAGTGATAACAACCGGAAGTTCACGTACTACATGATGTGTATTTCATATAAGAAAAATATAATAAAGTGAAACAGAGTGAAGTTCAACTACTTCACGCAGTGCAAAAAATAGCACGTCAAAAACAACACGTCAAAAAATAGAGTGAAGGTCAAACAGACATGCCCGAGAAGTTCAACTACTTCACGCAGTGCATTTCCATTCGCGATGAACGCAGAAATCATGATCTTTTCATTTTCTAATTTACTTCAAAACGGCAGGAATATCATTTGTGTAAGTTCAAGTCCTCGGTCGGAGAAAGTTAAAAAAATATTGTGACAGAGGTTTGTACAAAAAGAATATCATTTGTGGATGAGAAAATTACAAACGAAAATATGTCACTGAAGTTCAACGTGAAAATAGCAGGAAGTTCACCAACTACACTGAATGAATTTCAGATGAAAAACTTTTAGAATCGTCGCGAGTATGAAAAAACGATCAACACGGGAAAGTTGCGTGTTTATAGCAGCTTTCCATCGGTATATCATTTGCTCAATTCCGGTAAGTGTTCCGGTGGGTGGATGGAGAGCTACGAGCAAAAAAAAGCACGTGAAAAACAGAGTGAATTTCAAGTAAACATGCCGAGAAGTTCAAGTTCTTCACGCGGTGCATTTTTGACGAATTTGTTTCGCGATAAAGGAAGAACGAACGATCCTGCCATTTTTGAAATTACTTGAAAACGGCTAGGAATCAGATAAAACCATCAACATGAAAAAGTTTTGCATTTTCCGTAGCTTTTCAACGGTATATTATTTGCCCCATTCCGATAAAAGTTGTAGAAATTACAGCAAAAATACGTTTTTAGACATTTTCAAAATTAACTTAAAACGGTAATGATTTGGACAAAATAATATATACCGAAAAGTTTCGCAATTCCTCAAGCTTTCCAACACCATACCATTTGCTACATTCGGACGTAAGGTTAAAAAATTAACTCGAAAATACGAACTCGGTGGAACTTGTATCGTTTCATAAATTACTTTGAAACCGTTTAAAATTAGAAAAACTTTTAACATGAAAAAGTAGCGCATTTTCATAAGCTTTCCAACGCCATATCATTTGCCTCAATTGGATTAACCGTTTAGAAATGTCATTGAAAATACAAACTCGGCTGTCCGGTCTGCGAAATTCTACGATTTTCCAAATTACTCTTTTTCCATAGGGAATTAGATAAAACTTTCAACATGTGGAAGGAGCGGTTTTGCAGCAGCTTTCCAATGCCATATTATTTTCCTCATTTTGTAAACGGTTTAGAAATGCGATTGAAAATACGATTCATGTTTTTTTTGTGAAGAAAAAACGGTTTTCAAAACTGCTCTTAAACCGCTTACATTTTGCCAAAATTTTAACTTGGGTCATGATACTGGTGTCCATAGCTTTCCAACGGTATATCGCAAGCCCCATTTGGGCAATGTTGGCGGAAGTTCAACCTAGCACTGGGAGAAGTTCAGGTCGAACAACTCAGGCAATAAAATTGAAAAAACGCAATTTTATCACAACCCGAGAGCAAAATCCGCCAACGAGCGAGATTCCTATTTAAAACAGGTATTTAGTTTCTGAAAAACGCTTTTAGATTACACTAACATCATATAGAACACAAATAAACAGAATAATTTGCGCGGGGAGACACGGTTGCGAAGATAGCCCGAAGGTTGGGTTCGTACATAGGGAAGTTCAGGCGCGTTACTGAGGCAGTTCAGGTTGTGATCAGAATATTATTCTGATCACATGATCAGAATAGTGTATATATATATATAGACACACTTATAAGGACATGCTTGCATAACCAAATTAAACGTCCACTTATATAGGTGGCTACTACAACCATGGCATTTGCACACACCAAAGTAAACTATTACATGCATAATTACATAGGTGGCTACTACACACATGACATTTCCACACACACCAATAAAGTAAACTATATATTACATGCATGATTAACTAGCATAAACGATCATCTGATCATCATCTACTTCTTGTGACGCTTGCTCTGCTTGTGGCTCGATCCGGGCTCGTCGATTTGGGTAACGAGGCACTTCCTCATGTCAACGATCCCCCTGTGCATCTCGTAGCATGTGTACACGCTCTTGGATGCAAACCTGAGGTGAGGTTCATCCAGTTGCCGCATCCAAGCCCCGTGCCAGGATACGGGACTTGTTCTCTGGGCATCCTGCTTCATCTTTTCATAGTAGGGGTCGATGATGGCTGAGGCGAGTTCGACCAAGGAGTCCTTCTTCGTGCTGCCCCAGACCGTGTAGTGGTCACGGATTTCGACAAGGTTCTTGCAGGCCAAGCCCGTAACACTGAGCGCTTTTACATCGTTGGTGGTATCCACCGTGGCGAACTTGTAGTTAGTGCTGTTGACAAACCTCTTGAAACGGTCGCAAGGCTCTATGGCCATGTAGTAGTGGTAGATGAGGACATGATGGCGCACGCACAACAGGGCGACGACAACCTTCTGATCTATGCCAGGACGACCGGCGGTGTACTGGAGGTTGATGCCGACCACCTTGTACTTGTCTCCAGCAAGCAACTGCTCAACGCAGTTGATGTAGTCGTCCACCACCGCCAAGTCGATGGTGTATACCACCGAGAGATCCGTCTCCCTCGCGTGGGTCTCCACTCTATGCTCGCCGAACTCCATTGGAGCGGCGCCGGACATCGCCTCTCTATGTGTCGTCGTGGGTGTGCTTGTTGTGTTGTGGGGCGCGATCGAAAGGTTGAAGAGACTAAGGTTATAATGGCCATGGGAATTAAAGGGGAAGCCGGACGACCAGGAATATCGGCAGGCCCTGATGGCAGTTCTAATTTGCAGCGCGTAACTCCATCGTGCTGCACGTAACGGCATCGCGTGGCAACGCGCGTGGTGCAACCGCATGCATATGGGGCCCCCGACATGATCGTGCGCACGCCCAACCGCTGGCAGAGTGCGCGCGGAGGGACGTGAGCAGAGCGCTCCGCGGTCGCCTGAAGGAAAAGTTGTCCACAAGCCGAGCGCGCCGACGGACGCGAGCAGAGCCTGCCAACGGACGCGACAAAGCACGCCGCGGCGCCTAACGGCAAGCAGAGCTTGCCGAGGGACGCGAGCAGAGGACGGCGCAGTGATACGTGGCAAATAAGACGAACTATGCGAGCGATGTCGGAGACATCAAGCACGAATCAGATTAGAGTTGCGTGTGCAATACATGGCAGACAGTTGATCCATCAGAGCTGTTTGTGATGGAATAAGCCGTGTGTGTTGCCGGCAAACGCTTGCTGGTGTATAACCTTAAATTTAACCAAAAAAGTGTTAATGCATGTTACAAAAATTGTATAGTTGGAAACTATGTTCAAATACGACTCAAACGATATAATATATGGCGACATGCATTCGTATTTTATTAGTTAAATCCTACTTATAAACTAGGACGGGGGTATAGTAGGTAATTAAATCACAAACGTTTTTTATTAACTGTATGTGTACGTGTCCTCTCGTCCTCCTCTCGCACGTCTTGTCACCCGGCTGCCGCAGACGGATTATAGCGCAAGCTTGCGCACCGCGCTGGGGCGTTCTTTTGGCCAAACGGTGGCGCCAATGAATCATCGGGGAGCCCGTTCCCACAGAACCTCGCAGGTTCCCGCGCAAGCTTCCCGCCTGACTCGGTGAAATCCCCCAAAATCCCAATGCTTACCGGCCTGCTATAAAAACCCTCACGGCCGGCGAGTCCTGCATCGCATTTTCCGCTCCCTCCCTGTAGCTTATCTCGTCTGCTTCTCCCACAATTGCCAATGGCCCCGGTCCGTCGTCGTCGCTCAGCCACTCCGCCGTCATCAGAGGACAGCTCCAGCTGGGAGGCTACACCGCGGCGGCGGCGCAGTCCCCGGTGTAGTGTAGTGTGAGTGGCGTCCCTGTTGGGTGTGCACGGAACACCCACCAAACGCTCCGCCGCCGCTTCCCGTCGGCAGCTGTTGCTGGCCGCCGTTACCGCCGCCCCACCGTCAAAAGCCAGGGCCATCTCTCGCTCCACCGCCGTGGCCCGAAGGCGGGAGGTGGCTGTCGTGGCCGCCACCCCACTACAGGCCACCGTGGCCATCACCCGCTCCGCCACCGCGGCCCGAAGGTGGGAGGTGGTGGTCGTGGCCACCACCCCATCGTCGGCCGCCGTGGCCGCTAGCCCACCGTCGACCACCGGGATCATCACCCGCTCCGCCACCGCCACCCGAAGGAGGGAGGCAGAGGTGGAGGCCCGCATGTGCGTCAGCGACCTTGCGCGCTACATCGAGTTCCTGCGGGAGGAGGAGGAGCGCCTCGTCGAGCATGCAAAGAGCCTTACCGCAGCCGTGGCTGCGGCACACGCCGACGCAGAGGCGAGGAATCAGGAGATCTACGAGTAGTCCGGTCGCTTCGAGAGGGATCGTCTGGAGCGGAAGTGGGCGTTCGAGCTGGCGAGCGTCGCTAAACATGCAGCAGTGGCAGGCAGCGTATTGCATTTGTCCAGCTTGTCATTAGGATCCTTCTCCTCCTCTGCCTCTTACTGAGCGCGCTCGGCAAAGGAGAGGCTGCCGGAAGTAGCACAAAGCCCCTTCGTGGTAGTAGTAGTATTTAGGGGCTATTTTTCTCAGTTCATCTGACTATAGATGTGTGGTCGAACTGTACAACGTACTTAAAATTAGCTAGTATATATAGTTGAACTAGCTATTTCATTACGTGGTTGGCAACAATTGGGGAGAAGTTTGGTCGGTTCAGCTATCGAAATGAACTATTTGTATAAATTAAGAACGACTGCTTAATCTATGAATGAAATCTATGCTTAATTACTGAATTTTAGTTGCAAAATTTACATAGTGCTAATGATTTCTAGCTGCATATTTTGACAAATCGCAGTGTTACAAGGATTGACAAATGGCAACGTTACTAGATCAACAAATGTAAATCTTTCCAGTTTGACAAATGGCAACATACCCAATATGACAGATGCAAATCTTACGAAATTGTTTGTGCGCGGTTGCACACGGGTCATCCAAAACAACCGTTTGCGTTGAAGGGATGCACAAATCCTGCGCTGCTCTCACTTTGCATACGGGTGTTCTATCTAAATCGTTCACGATCAAGAGCTGTAGAAATCCTGCTCGGCACATTTTCTCTTGGCTTCCTGGGGAAGCTGTCGGTTTGCATACGGGTGTTCTAACTAAAACGTTTGCGATGAGTGTTTTATATTTAAAAGAGAATTAAACTGCGGCTTGGGCGCCATTAATGGAGAGGATGCGAGCAAGGCGGGCGGCCATGGAAGTCAAAGGGCTCGCTTCCTAGTGAGCCTGCGCACTCGAGGACAGCCTGCACGCCTCTCAGTCAGCCTGCGCACCGGACGGCACTCGCACGCCTCCTGTTCAGTCAAGGTCAAGCAGCTGTCCGCACGGCACCTCCTACAGCCATTAAACCGAGACACGTGGCGTCACGTGAACGGTTAACATAATTTTGGATTTACTAGAATTTAAAAACCAGGCATCTCAATGTTTTACCGGCAATACACTGTGCCCTGGTGTTTCAAATTCATTCTCATTTCTTTCATGGGACCTAAGCATGCACACAAGGACACAAATTTGATTTTTCAACCAATTTATATGCACTGGAGCATGTGCATGTAGTTCAAATTTGAATTATGCACATAAATGCATTGAAAACTCGGTTAATGCATAAAAATGTCCAAACGAACCCCAAAAAGCACAAAAATTCACACAACACTCCTGTTGTTCTATGTTGACACGAGAAAAAAATTGAAAGCAATAAGAGGCAATGGATATCGTTTCGTCCCCAAAGGTGGGACGTTCCCTACCGAAAACCATCATGCTTGTTGTGAGAAGCTCAGGTTTGTGAGAAGCATATACCCAAACCTGCCCCAAATGGGACAAAATTTGTACCATGGCATATTGATGCCGCTCCACGATAGCATGCCAAGTTTCATGAATTTCAGACGAGTTTTGGATTTACTAGAATTTAAAAACTAGGTATCTCAATGTTTTGCCGGCAATCAACGGTGCCCTGGTGTTTGAAATTCATTCCCATTTCTTGCATGGGACCTAAGCATGCACCCAAGGACATAGATTTGATTTTTCAACCAATTTATATGCACTGGAGCATGTGCATGTAGTTCAAATTTGAATTATGCACATAAATGCATTGAAAACTCAGTTAATGCATAAAAATGTCCAAACGAACCCCAAAAAATCACAAAAATTCACACAACACTTCTATTGTTCAATGCTGACACGAGAAAAAAAATTGAAAGCAATAAGAGGCAATGGATATCACTTCGTCCCCAAAGGTGGGACGTTCCCTGCCGAAAACCATTGTGCTTGTTGTGAGAAGCTTCGGTTTGTGAGAAGCATATACCCAAACCTGCCCCAAATGGGAAAAAATTTGTACCACGACATGTTGATGCCGATCCATGATAGCAAGCCAAGTTTCATGAATTTCAGAGGAGTTTTGGATTTACTAGAATTTAAAAACGACGCATCTCAATGTTTTGCCGGCAATCAACGGTGCCCTGGTGTTTGAAATTCATTCCCATTTCTTGCATGGGACCTAAGCATGCACCCAAGGACACATATTTGATTTTTCAACCAATTTATATGCACTGGAGCATGTGCATGCAGTTCAAATTTGAATTATGCACATAAATGCATTGAAAACTCAGTTAATGCATAAAATTGTCCAAACGAACCCCGAAAAATCACAAAAATTCACACAACACTCCTGTTGTTCTATGTTGACACGAGAAAAAAAATTTAAAGCAATAAGAGGCAATGGATATCGTTTCGTCCCCAAAGGTGGGACATTCCCTAATGAAAACCAACATGCTTGTTGTGCGAAGCTCCGATTTCTGAGAAGCATATACCCAAACCTGCCCCAAATGGGACAAAAAAATTTACGACGGCATGTTGATGCCGCTACATGATAGCATGCCAAGTTTCATGAATTTCAGATGATTTTTGGATTTACTATAATTTAAAAACCAGGCATCTCAATGTTTTGCCAGCAATCAACGGTGCCCTGGTGTTTGAAATTCATTCTCATTTCTTGCATGGGACCTAAGCATGCACCCAAGGACCCAGATTTGATTTTTCAACCAATTTATATGCACGGGAGCATGTGCATGTTGTTCAAATTTGAATTATGCACATAAATGCGTTGAAAACTCAGTTAATGCATAAAAATGTCCAAACGAACCCCGAAAAATTTCAAAATTGAACACAACACTCTTGTTGTTCTATGTTGACACTCGAAATTTTTTGAAAGCAATAAGAGGCAACGGATATCGTTTCGTCCCCAAAGGTGGCACGTTCCCTACCGAAACCGTCACGCTTGTTGTGAGAAGCTCTGGTTTGTGAGAAGCTTATACCCAAACCTGCCCCAAATGGGACAAAAAATTTACCACGGCATGTTGATGCCGCTACATGATAGCATGCCAAGTTTCATGAATTTCAGACGAGTTTTGGATTTACTAGAATTTAAAAACCATGTATCTCAATGTTTGCGGCCGAGTGACAGTGGCAGGGTGTTTGAAATTCATTCCCATTTCTTGCATGGGACCTAAGCATGCAACCAAGGACACAATTTGATTTTTCAATACGTTTATATGCACTGGAGCATGTGCATGTAGTTCAAATTTGAATTATGCGCATAAAATGACTGGAAAACCCAGTTAATGTATAAAAATGTACAAAGAAACCTGAATTATTCCAATTTTTTTGACGACACACCTAGAGTTGCATGCTCACTGCAGATAAAAGTTCTAACAATTCAAACACCATCCTTTGTAGCTGTGACCCCATTACGTAATTCAAATGATCAAGACGATAAATCAAGTAGATCCCACACAGTTTATTATCACCAACCGTGTGAGATACATCACAAAATATCTTGGAGCACCGTCGATGTATAGTACGCCCATGGCTTACGAGAGAAGGTGCGTCGGCTAAAGTCCATAGCCGGCGTGTCAACCACACTAGCTCACTCCCCAGATATCATTTCAATGTTCATCCGTCGCCGGTGAAAGATGGGGACATGGACCCACGTCATGAGGGCAACTCCGGTGGCCCACTCCGGAGAGAGCGCGGCCGCAGCCGTCAGGCGCGTGCTAACAAGCTTCATGAGGGCGACCGCAGTCTGCGTCCGGGCGGCCAAGGCAGCCCAAAAGGCCGCTATTGCTTCTCAGGCGGCGGCGGCAGCATCTGCCTCGGGGATAGCAACTGGCGAGAGCGGCACAGCATCTGTCCGTTCCGCAGCGGCGGCCTTAGCCCTGCTGGAGGCCGCCCACTACCATGTCGAGGCCGTCCACGCCCAGCTCATGGCGGTCACCGCACAAATCGAACGAAGCTTCTCCGACAACGGTCGGCAACCCACGGCCGAAGAGCTGGCAATCGCCAAGAGAGTTCGAGCAGCCGTCCATTCCTGTGCGGCATACCTTGCCACGACGGAGCCCGCCAGGGCCCAGATCACGGCCGCCCACGCCCAGCTCATGCCGGCCTATTCCAAAGATATGGTGGACGCGAATGGCAAGATGCTTGCCGAGTATGGTGCAATTGATGCCATGGAGCCCCTTCCCCATGAGACCGTCGGGCGCGAGCTGGACTTGGAGGCGGCGGCGGAGATCGACGAGCACCAGCCGTAGTAGTACTCTTTGTTTTGTTTAATTAAGAGCGTCGGTCCTTAATTTGTTAGAGTGATGTTTAGGTCAGCTAGCTTTGTTTAGTTGCTGAACTTGCTCGATTAAGAAGTTAGTCTCCTTTGTGTAGCCAAATTATGCAATGACGTGGATGACCACTGTAACCAGGGAAATTCGAACCAAAAATTTTGACGTTCAAACTCAACACACACGGGTTAAGCTATCTGAATCGTTTGTGATGTTCACATATCGTACAAAGTTCTGAATAAGGGACCGTGTCTGATGACACTTTGCGCGCCAGTTTTTTGGCTGAAGCGATTCCAAATTTTCGGCTTTCACGGAAATATCTACCTCCCCACCCCCTCCCCCTTACCGAAAGCCACATTTCCCCTCTTTCCACCTTCCTTTCCAAGTTGAAACCTTCACTCCTTGCTTGCAGCGCCGCCGCCTCCTCGCCAGTGACCCTCCTTCACGCTCCTCGGCCTCGCCTATCCAGGCAGGTAATGTCACGACCGGATTTTCAGGATATAAATTCCCAGAAATACGGCCTGTGAGCTCACCAGCCCCAGGATTACTGTTAGCTGATGAGGCACCAACTTGATACAAGGAAATCCAAGCACGTACAAAAATATGTAGAACATGACCATTTAGGCCCAGAAGTACAACACTTGGTTTCTAATGGTTGAGGGCGGAAGCGGTTGGATACATCTGCGTCTATGGGACTCCATTTCCCACAAGAACAGCTGACCAGGATAACTCCTATCTTCGCCAGGCTGAAAACGTCAACGCGTTGGTTCCGAGGTTGTCACCGCGGTGCTTATCTCCAAGCAAGGAATCTGGCCAAGACAATAGCCAGGGACAAGCCAGTGAGTACGTTTGAATGTACTCGCAAACATTAAGAACACGGGTATAATATATCAAACATGCTCCGGGTTAATATGCGATCACACGTCTGTCACGAATAGATACGAACACCAAGATGCACGTATGTGGTTAAAATAATTCAAGGAAACATACTGGGTGCCAAGCGAGTGTCTGAAAGACTCCTCGAGCGGAAAATGCAGAATAATAATACATGTGCCAAACGAGTGTCTGAATGACTCCTCGAGCGGAAAATGCAGAATAATAATACATGTGCCAAACGAGTGTCTGAATGACTCCTCGAGCGGAAAAATGCGGAATAATAATATAGGTGCCAAACGAGTGTCTGAATGACTCCTCGAGCGGAAAATGCAGAAATAATAATGCCGCAGTCGGGCGTCGGGGCGACACCACATAAAGGGCTTATAAAAGATAAAAGAACAACAAGCATGCCGCAGTCGGGCGTCTAAGCGACACCACAGAAGGGGCTTATAAAAAAATAATCACAGCGAATATCCAGGAGGTAGGGCCATCCCAGGGATACTCAATAATATACGTAATATAAATGGTTAGTCCAAAATAATAAAGATCATAATCCATAGGTACCATAATCATAAACAATATATTTAGTACAGTCGTTCCTCCATCCGAAAACCGATAATCTAGTCAAGCCGTATCTCCATCCGAATACCGTTACAGAGTTCTAGATTAATCGTTCTCCATCCGAATACCGTTACCAGACTCAACTCAGACTGTGGTCTTTACTCAAGGACATGACGATCCAACAGGATATATCCTCTGCAGAGGGAGTACCATTTTTCCACGAGTAACGGGATTACTCAGTCCCTCGAGACTAATTCCGTCTACGGTCTTTTGATTGAAAACACGCCTGACCTGCACACACCAGCTTAACTCACCAGTGTCTGGAATCACCCACGACACCTGCCAAGCAAAACTCTAAGTGGGGAGGCTACAACCTCGACGTAGCATGGGATCACAAAATTTATACCGCACGCAAATTGGGGAAGCTATCCCCTTCGGCTACAACCGAAACACCCATGCCCCCGGACCGGATGACAGGCTTTAATCCATGGCCATGGGACCCTCATCACGGCCTCTCTGTACGGTGTGCGCTTTGGAAAGGGGTTGACAACCTACTGAACCATACCCTGTCCCCTACAGGGACAAGTGGTGGTACCGACAAGGAAGGAAGCTATTGATCAAGACTCGGTCTACAACCGACCCAGGTAGTCCAAGTATCCACCATCAATAATACCACTAGTGAAATAGATCACCACTCCTCGATCCTCACCATGCTATGCCGGGCATACTCGTCTCGACGAGGGATTAGGGGCAAGCTCGTGTCTACCCAAGACCACGACTTTCCCGGCTTCCTACCGGTGTGCAAGAGAAGCTCACGAGGATGATCCAAATCTGTAGTGTATCTATTGCTGACCACAAAACAACTCCAAAGTGCACTCATGCACGAGACTATACCGATACATAAACTACCACATACTCCAAGTCAAAAGGTGTTGTGATCGCATCCAAACACCACAACCAAAATATTATGCCAGAGTTCAGAAATGCTTGCCTTCAAGAGTATGCAAAGGATGCACTTATTGGAAGCTTTCCTTTTCCTCCAAAAATCCTATTTTGCAAAATACACAAATACAAATATTTCAAACACAGTACCAAAACCTGTCTCAAATATTTTTGAAATAAATCTTAAAATAAACTAGATGAAATTTGAGAGAGGTAGGAAAAAGAATCAACTCATTTGGAGTTTTATTTTAAAAGTTATAGCCAGTCAAAGTTTGGTCAACTCTGTTTTTAAATAAAACCAGAAAAAGGAAAACGCTTCGAGGGAAATACGCTTTCGCAGCAGAGAAACGTACGCGGGGTTTTGCGCCTTCACTTAAACAGAGAGAGGGCGGACATGCGAGTCGCTGACAGTGGGTCCAGAGGGCCCACTAGTCAGGTTTGACTGGTCTCCCTCTCCCTCCTTTCTCTGTGCCCGAACGGTGGCGAGGCTCCGGCGGTCGCCGGCGACGAACGGCGGCTCCTCGAGGGCATCTGTGGGCAGGGATGGGTTGGCTAGACCGAGGCGATCCTCTGGGTGGTTGTTGGGTCGGCGGAGGTGGAAGGAGTCGCCGGCGGCGAGCTCCGCGGCGGGGAAAAGCTACGGTGGTGAAGTGCTATTAGTGCTCCGGTGATCTCCGATCGAGCTTGGGTAGCTGGGCAGCTCCGCAAGGACCAGAGGGAGCGACTGGTGGTGCTGGTTGGGCGAGAGGGTGGCCGGTTGCGACGAATCGCACCGGAGCTTGGCGGGGGCCGAGCTGGCCGGAGTTGAGGGAGACGGCCACTACAGGTCGATTCACTACGCGGGAAGCTCTACGGGGAGGGTCTGATGTCGCGTGAGAGCTCGGAGAGGCTCGGGGCCCCTTTATATAGCGTGGCGAGGCTGGCTCGGTGGCGGCAGAAGATAAGATCGCCGGCGACCACTTTCCTGCAGTAGCAGGGCATCGTGGCGGTGACGAAAGCGTTCCGACGAGCGGGAGGATAAGCACGGCCTGTGCTCCGGGGCAGCTGGCGCGTGCTGGTGGTTTGGGCGGCGCCGTCCACGGCGGAATCCGCTGCCGACGCCGGCGTGCCGCCAAGGCGGCGCTGCAGGGTGCCAGGGGGAGCTTGGAGGGTACTGGAGAGAGGGCGAGTGCCTGGCGGGGTTCGGCAGGTGAGCAGGGCGTCAGAGATGGGACGCGACGAGAGCGGCAGTGCGGCGTGTCGGCGTAGTGCGCGCGCGTGCAAAACGTGCGCTCTGGGCGCGCCCCGTGCACGCTCGGCACCTGCTCGACGAAATGCCAGCGCGCTCTAGAGCTCGAGGGTGGAGCTGGTACTGCACAGGATGGAAGTAGGGGTAGCAAGACACTCAGTGGACAAGGTGGATAGGTCAGGGGTCCAAGTCCACAATGCAAAACTAGAGAGCTTGCCAAAATGACCATGCACACCAGGTGTTCGACATAATGTCCAGTGCACTTAGGCAACTCTTGGAGTGGCCAAAATCTCCAGATCAGGGTCTCTTTAGGTGCAAGAGATGGTGGTAAGGTTAGTTCGGCAAAAACAGAAAGTTGATAGTGCAAGCTTTGCAAAACTCCAGTTTTGGACAGAAAGAAAAAGGTTTAAAGCATGCACTTCAAAGCCCCCAATGAGTCCAGTCTCCTGGACTTAAGAGTTTGGTAGGGAGGGCTACAAGTAGGAGAAAGCTCAGGGTTACTAGAGCAAGGGAAAATAAGGTTGCAGTACAATTCATCAAATTGGACCAGAATGCAAAAGAGGCTGATCCACTCAAATTTTCCAAAGAACATCCCTGGGTTTTTGCTTGAAGATGAATGGTATGCATCCACTGATATCTCCAAACACTTGGAAGAATTTTTTGAAGACTATTTAAATGGGTTGTAGTGCAAAAGTGCCCACTGGACCAGATTGGAAAAGTTGGTGAAGGGCTCAAAATCTCCAATGGCCAGAAGGTATTCTTGCACAAAAGTGATGTGGAAACATCACATGACATCCCCAAATTTTGGTGGAATTTTTAGAAGCATTTATCAAATGGTTGCAGTGTAAAAAGGAGCTCCAAATATATGAAAGATCATTTTAAAAGAATTAAAGCTTATGGAAAATAATTATGCAAATAAATCCACTGATAAAGGATTGATTTTATAAAGTGGGCACACAAGTCAAAAATACACTTTGGAGGTTTCTCCCACAAGTGGCATAAATTCAAACCACAAAAGGTAAAACTTGACAATTGGAAAAGTTTTATTTCCTGGCAACATTTTAATAAATAAAACAAGGCCAAAATTTTGGGGTGTCACAGGTAATCCACATCCGACCCCCATCCTCCTCCTCCTTCCACATCCCACATTCCTCTACCGCCGGCGCGAGCGCGACACCTTCCACCCAAATCACCGACCCCTCCACCAAATAAGCGCCGGCCTAAGCCATGGTGCACGCAGTATAGCCAGGACCTCAAGGAGCATTTGGCAGCGGAGGAGCAAATCGCGGCCGCACGCGCGGATGAGGTCGCGATGCCTGCCATTCGTGCCGACCCCCAGATCTTGAAGGAGAACCTTGCCATTTGCTAGCTACGCCGGTTAAGCATGGTCGGTTTACCCATTGCGTGTGCTGCTCCCGCCTTTCCTTCACAAATTCTAGTGAATTGTGCTATCTAATTTTACCATGCAATCTGTTGCTCTAGTGTATATGTTCTATATGTTGTGCAGTGTGGTGCTCACTTATTAACTATTTTGTTAATTAGTTATCGTCTTCAGTTAACTGTTTGGTTCAATTTTGCAAATGTGATGTTCAATTCTTCAGGCTGCAATTTTGTATTGTCTTCCATGTGAGAAATAAATCGAATTTATCTTTACAAAATTGTGGGTGCATTCTGTTATTGTATACCATGTCAGGAATAAATTGAATTTGGATGTAGTAAATACATGAGAAACAAATACAATTGCTACAATTGGATGTAGTTAACTGCTTGGTTCAATTCTGCAATGCGATGTCCAATTGTCGTGGGTAGAATTTTGTATTGTTGTGCTTGTGAGGAATAAATCGAATTTGGTTGCACTTAATACATGAGAAACATATACAAGTGCTATATTTCCTAGTTCTTAATCATGCTTGGTTTGGATAAATGGGATTTCCGTGTGGCTTGAATTAATCTGATGAATCTGCAATGTGATTATTTTTCATCAACATATTTTACTGATAGCATGCGAACCCTTACTTAGCCTGATGACTAACTACCTTATATGTGTTGCAGGGAAACAATGGGAAGCACTGAGGTTTACAATCGAGGTTAGCACGTGCATGGTCCTTTGTCTAATAGCACATTATTGTGAAATTGCAGGAACCATTCTAATATTTTGGTTTTTAAAAATTTGGTCTTGCACATGTAGGTCCTGCTGTCAGAGGTTTTGACCCACTGTTCGACCCTTTTTGCATATGGGGAAATGAGTTGTCCATGAATATCAGTCAAGTCAAGAAACTCAGAAATATTGTTAGGATAAAGAAATTAGCGACAAAAAACAACAAGATCTTTTTCTGCACAATGAAGAAGACATCAGTTCACTACAGGGTGGTACTAACTATTATACCTTGCCTTTTTTATTCCTTTGCCCCATTTCTAATATAGAGAAGATATTTATGCACATCCTTGTTTTCAGGCCTTTCCAAAGCAGTTCACTGATGATTACCTCTCAAACCACCTGTATGGTCAGGAGGTGAGGAAGGTATTCATACAACACCCACGGTTCAATATTGAAGTGTTCCTGAAGAGGACGAAGGATGGACGGTCAATCATCCACGGGCACTGGCCTAAAGTTACAAAGACCTTCAACATCAATGAAGGCTCAATATTCGCCTTCTGCTTCAGCAGTTTTCCAGATGAGATACATCTGTCTATGTACCGTCTATGATGCTAATTTCGAAAGGTTATAGATGTTGCATGTGAAACTTGGTTCTGGTGTAGTTGTGTAATGGGGTAGCTGAGTGCTGAAGCTATATGATGTTGTACTCTGATGTATTTCAATTATGGAAATGGAATATATTATGTGCTTAATATGAATGTCAATTAGATTAGTAAATGGATTATTAATAATAGGGCAATTAGCCAATAATTGGCCAATTAGCTTGCTAATTGGGTTTTCCTATTGCAAACGGATAATGAGAAAACAACGTGGGCGATGACCTCAGGCAACGCACACAGTTTCTAGGAATAAACCGTGTTGGATCAATGAACAATCACACACGACTTTCTCTTGAAAACTGTTTGCGTTAGGCCACCTTGCGCAAAAATTTACCACATGAAAACTGTGTGTGATGGACAACCTTTGTCACACAGTTTCTTCCACAGACCGTGTGTGATATATTCAATAACGCAAGCGATTTAACGGGAAAAATTGTGTGTGATGTACCTGTGAACGGAAACGTTTTCCTTGGAGCGACTGTGTGGGATGTACATACGAACGGAAACGTTTAGCGGGGACTGACTGTGTGGGATGTACTTGCGACCGGAAACAATTTCGCCGTATAATTTTATTTTTTTAGCTCTACTGTACGTATTTCCGTATTTGAGCGCTCGCCGGTCGCACACGACCTCATTTTGCCAAACGTGTGTGCCAGGAGGGCATATCCCCGACGGTTTCTGGGTCGTGTGGGAAGGACCCCCCTATTGCCCACACTCACTTGGTGATGGTTCCAAATGTCGTCGCGGAAAGGGGTTAAAAACCGTTTGTTTAGGAGCTCGCTGTACTAGTGATGATCGATGGTATATGAGCATAAGTGGTAGATCTTCAAATGACGAATCAGCAGTGTTATGCAAACAAAACATGCACGATGGCACGGCATATCAGTGTTTCACTAGCCTATTACATGGCTCCGTGAGCCCAAACGAATAAGTGTTTTTTCAAGCAGTGCCTGATAATGCAAGTTATGAACACTCCAGCGGATCAGTTCTCCTGGTCTTGGAGGCTTGAAGCTTCCGGGTCATCCCGCACCGGTTCTTCTTCTCCCTCCACCGTCTAGAAGTTAGGAGATGACCAGTCGATTTCAGGGGCAAAAGTGTGCTTACGGATTGGAGGGATAAGGTCTGCAATCTTGTAAGCTGGCGTAGGCATTTTCTGGTTCTCTGCGATATAAGCCACCTGATATTTGAACATATATGTTTCTTCAACAAGCAGGCTCGCCAATGGACATATCTCCTTCACACACGCAGCAAAATATTTCTTGTCAAAAGGAGACCCGTCCTCTTTTAAACTGGGGCAGCCAGTGGCTAGCTCGGCGGGTCTAATTCTGACTGCCATGCCTTCGCCTGGCTTAAAGCCTTAATGGCACCGGCTCTAGCAGCTGATCGTTTATTCTCTTCAATCCTGGCAGGCAGGACAGAAAGCTGGCTTAAGACATTGCTGAGAAAAGATGGTGCTTGCTTGCTTGGGGAGATGGTGGCTATCGTGCGCTGCGCTCCATTGTATAGTTGTTCTACCAATGTGTAAACCGCCTTGAGCTTTATCAACATTTCCTTCCCAAGATTGCTGCTTCTGGGACCTGCATGGCATATTATGATTAAGAAATCAGACGGTTTATAACATGGAGGGTGGAAAGTCATTACAATATAACAGATCTTACCAAAAATAGCAAAAGTCATCTGATTGATATGATGCTTCAAGCCTGTAATTTCTGTGGTGACCTCCTCCAACGAGGCCTCAGCTTTTTCAGCCCTCTGGATCAGGGCGGCTTTCTCTTCAGTGATGACCCACAAGTATAGGGGATCAATTGTAGCTCTTTTCGATAAGTAAGAGTGTCGAACCCAATGAGGAGGAGAAGGAAATGACAAGTAGTTTTCAGTAAGGTAATGTCTGCAAGTGCTGAAATTGTAAGTAGCGGTGTAATTTGATAGCAAGATAATTTGTAACGAGCAAGTAATGGTAGTAGTAACAAAAGTGCAGCAAGGTACCCAATCCTTTTGAGGCAAAGGACAGGACAAAATGGTGTCTTATGATAAACAAAGCATTCATCTAGTCACTTTCATCATGTTGGCTTGATTTGTGTTCGCTACTTTGATAGTTTGATATGTGGGTGGACCGGTGCTTAGGTGCTGTTCTTACTTGAATAAACCTCCTACTTATGATTAACCCTCCCGCAAGGATCCGCAACTACGAGAAAAGTATTAAGAATAAATTCTAACCATAGCATTAAACTTTTGGGTCCAATCGGTCCCTTACGAAATAGCGCATAAATTGGGGTTTAAGCTTCTGTCACTCTCGCAATCCACCATCTAATTGCTACTCCACAATGCATTCCCTTAGGCCCAAATATGGTGAAGTGTCATGTAGTCGACGTTCACATGACACCACTAAGGGAATAACAACATACATACTATCAAAATCTCGAACACATATCAAGTTCACATGATTATTTGCAACATGATTTCTCCTGCGACCTCAAGAACAAAAGTAACTACTCAAAAATGATAAACATGCTCATGATCTGAGGAGTATTAAATAGCATAATGGATCTGAACATATAATCTTCCACCAAATAAACCATATAGTAATCAACTACAAGATGTAATCAACACTACTAGTCACCCACAAGCACCAATCTATAGTTCTGGTAACAAGATTGAACAGAAGATGAACTAGGGTTTGAGAAGAGATGGTGTTGTTGAATATGTTGATGGAGATTGCCCTCCCCAAGATGGGAGAGTTGTTGGTGATGACGATGACGATGACGATGATTTCCCCCTCCGGGAGGGAAGTTCGCCTGGCGGAATCGCTCCGCCGGAGGGCAAAAGTACTCCTGCCCAAGTTCTGCCTCGAGACGGCAGCGCTCCGTCCCGAAAGTCTCCTCCTTAATTTTTCTAGGTCAAAATGACTTATATACCAGAAGATGGGCACCGGAGGTGGGCCGAGGAGGCCACAACCCACCAGGGCGCGCCTGGGGGGCCTAGCGCGCCCAGGTGGGTTGTGCCCACCTGGTGGCCCCCCTCCGGTGTTTATTGGCTCCAATATTTCTCAAATAATCCATCAAAAATCTCTGTAAAGTTTCAGCTCATTTGGAGTTGTGCGAAATATGTGGCCTGACGTAGCTTTTCCAGGTCCAGATTTCCAGCTGCTGAAATTCTCCCTCTTGGTGTGTTCCTTGTAAATTATGAGAGAAAAGGCATTAGAATTACTCCAAAAAGCATTATTATGGATAAAAACATTATAAATAACAGTAAGGAAACATGATGCAAAATGGACGTATCAACTCCCTCAAGCTTAGACCTCGCTTGTCCTCAAGCGAAACCCAAAATCAAAAAACATGTCCACATGCTTTGAGAGAGAGGTGTCGATAAAAACAAAATACGGACATAGAAGCATCATGTTGATTATTATAACAGCAACAAAATTAAACATAGAACTTTTATCATATACTTCTCATGAATAAGTAATAGTTCATCACAGAATCAAAGTATAAAGCAAAAACACTATTAGGAACCAACAAACTATGTTCTCAGTCAACTTTGCAACTACAATTCATCATCTTTTCAGGAAGGGTCATGTGTCGGAGCCTTTAGGCAAGTCCACATACTCAACCATCATATAGTCTTCTATGATTACTAACACTCACCTCGTACCCATGAGCAAAACGTCTCAACCAGACACATAGAAAGATATGGGCTTATAGTTTCGCCTCCCAACATACCCACCTCGAGGGTGATGTCAATAATAATAACTCATGCTATATATATTCAACTGGACATATGTGCCTAGATCTTTCCTCGCCACATGATGCTTGCCAAAGGAGAAAAATAAAAGGAATAGAAGGAAAACTTTGACCCTTTGCATAAAAGTAAGTGCGTAAAAATAAAGGAAAGGCCCTTCACAGAGGGAAGCAGAGGTTGCCATGCACTTATTTGTTTGTATGCTCAATCCCTTAGTGCAAGAGAACGTCACATTGTATTGCCCCTTAAGATGACAACCTTTATTATGAAGTCTGTCGCTTTTATTCTTTGTCATCCAAGTTTGTACAACGCTCAATTTTCTCTTACACTAAATGATATCACACTTTTAGTAGCAATTTTTATTGCCTTTTTGCACCGATGACAGCTTACTTGAGGGATCTTACTCAATCCCTAGGTAGGTATGGTGTACACTTGAAAAATATTTGGGTTTAAGGGTTTTTGGATGCATAAGTAGTATCTCTACTTAGTGCGGAATTTTTGGCTAGCAAAGATAGGGGCAAGCACCACATGTTAAAGGATCTATGACAATATGACTTTTATGTGAATATAAACAAACATAAACCATTAAGTTGTCTTCCTTGTCCAACGTCAACAATTTTGGCATATAATATTTTGATGAGGGCTCACAATCACAAAACATTTCTAGGATAGTATATCTATATGTGAATCTTCTCTTCCCTTATTAATTCTTTCATGAGTTGCTTCATTGACTAATGCTATGTTTGTCAGTCTCTAATAAAATTTACTACTTATACTTTTCCTTATGTGGTGCCATCACCTACCATACGATTAGTATATAATCTTATTGATTTATTTCCTTTCTCTTTTCTTTCTTTATTTCTTTTCTTTATTTGCAACATGAAAGTAAAGAAAGCAAAAACTCAAACTAACTTTATTATATAACTTGCACACGATTACAAGGATAGATCACTAAGCAAACTCTCAAAGAAGAAAGGATCGAACTAAACTTTATTTCATCTAAAAGCAAATGATCGAACTAGGATAAGTAAAAGCAAAAAGATAGTGGGATGATACAATACCGGGGCACCTCCCCCAAGCTTGGCGGAAGCCAAGGGGAGTGCCCATACCCGATACTCAATTCTCCTTTGGTGGTGAAGAAGATGATGGTAATGAAGGAGAGGTCTTGTCCTCGAACTTCCGTGGCAATGGTGGTGGTGAGAAAGTGCGGGGTTTCCCTTTTGCTTCCTCCAGCTTCTGACGGAGAATAAAATTTTCCATCATCAACTCACAATTATCTACCTCGAGTTTTATTATCCTCTTGCATAATGCCTCCATGCTCTCATCCTTGAACCGGGAAGGAACCGATTCTTCTTCTTCTTCTTCGGAGGTCCAGCTATAGTGCCCCTCATCCCCAAAGGACTTGGGGTTTGCGATGAAATCAGAAACGTAGCTCTCACCCTCAGAGTCTTGGGAAGACATAATTTGAGATCTAACAGGAAAGCAGCAAGAAAAGAGAACAGAGGATTTCTCCGTGATTCGGTGATCAACAGGTTCGGGAAGTATATATAGATTTTTTTATCTTGGAGGACAAGTATGTTGTAGAAAAAGGAGTACAGAAGGTGTCCCAGGTGGGCACAACCCACGTGGGCGCGGCAGGCAAGCCTGGCGCGCCCTGGTGTCTTGTGCCCACCAGGGGACGCTTCCTAGAAGTTTCTTTATTTCCAAAATTTTAAAATATTACAAAAATGATAAAAAATATTTTTGCGGATTTTTCGGAGTCCGTTTACTTACCGTATCACGTACCTCTTTATTTTCACGATTCTGGAGTGTTCCGGAAGGACTCTTTTATGTGCTCTTCCGGTGTCAAAGTTTGGATAATATTACTTTCAACATTGATAGCCGTACCTGAGATATAATGCTTTATTCGTTGCCCATTGGCAACCTTCGGGTTAGTACCTTCGGACTTATTTATTTTGATGGCTCCAGACCGGTAAACCTCCTCGATGATGTATGGGCCTTACCATTTCGAGAGGAGCTTTCCTGCAAAAAATCTAAAACGAGAGTTGTACAAAAGAACATATTCTCCAACTTTGAACTCACGCTTTTGGATTCTTTTGTCATGCCATCTTTTTTTTTTTTTCTTTGAATAACTTTGCATTTTCATAAGCTTGGGTTCTCCATTCATCTAAAGAGCTTATATCAAATAACCTCTTTTCACCAGCAAGTTTGAAATCATAGTTGAGTTCTTTAACTGCCCAATATGCTTTATGTTCTAACTCAAGAGGCAAATGACAAGCTTTTCCATAAACCATTTTATAAGGAGACATACCCATAGGATTTTTATATGTTGTTCTATAAGCCCAAAGTGCATCGTCTAATTTCTTAGACCAATTCTTCCTGGACCTATTAACAATCTTTTGCAAAATTAATTTTATTTCTCTATTGTCGAGTTCTACTTGACCATTAGACTGAGGATGATAGGGTGATGCAATTTTATGGTTAACATCATACTTAGCAAGCATCTTACGGAAACCACCATGAATAAAGTGTGAACCACCATCAGTCATTAAATATCTAGGGACTCCAAACCTTGGGAAAATAACTTCCTTAAGCATTTTAATAGAGGTGTTGTGATCAGCACTACTAGTTGGAATAGCTTCTACCCATTTAGTAACATAATCAACAGCAACCAAAATATGTGTATACCCATTAGAGGAAGGAAAAGGTCCCATGTAATCAAATCCCCAAACATCAAATGGTTCAACAACAAGTGAATATTTCATAGGCATTTCTTGACGCTTACCGATATTACCTATTCTTTGACATTCATCACAAGAAGAGACAAACTTACGGGCATCCTTGAAGAGAGTAAGACAATAAAATCCATATTGCAATACCTTGTGAGCAGTTCTATCTCCAGCATGATGCCCTCCATAAGCTTCATAGTGACATTTCCATAGGATTTGTCCCTGTTCATGCTCAGGTACACAACGTCTAATAATACCATCTACTCCTTCTTTATAAAGATGTGGGTCATCCCAAAAGTAATGTCTTAAATCATAGAAGATTTTTTTCTTTTGCTGGTATGTAAAGCTAGGTGGTAAATATTTAGCAACAATGTAATTAGCATAGTCAACATACCAAGGAGTACTATGAGAAACATTTATTGCAGCTAACTGCTCATCAGGAAAACTACCATCAATAGGTAGTGGGTCATCAAGCACATTTTCAAGCCTAGACAAGTTATCAGCTACTGGGCTCTCCGCTCCTTTTCTATCAATGATATGTAAATAAAATTCTTGTAACAAGAGAACCCAACGAATAAGTCTAGGTTTGGCATCTTTATTTTCCATAAGATATTTAATAGCAGCATGGTCTGTGTGAACAATTACTTCGGAATCAACAATATAAGATCTAAATTTATCACAAGCAAACACCACTGCTAAGAATTCTTTTTCAGTAGTAGCATAATTTCTTTGAGCACTGTCTAGAGTTTTACTAGCATAATGAATAACATTCAATTTCTTATCAACTCTTTGTCCTAGAACAACACCAACAGCATAATCACTAGCATCACACATATTTTCAAAAGGCAAGTTCCAATCAGGTGGTTGAACAATAGGTGCAGATATTAAGGCTTTCTTGAGTGTTTCAAAGGCTTCAAGACAATCATCATCAAAAACAAAAGGAATATCCTTTTGCAAAAGATTAGTAAGAGGCCTAGAAATTTTAGAAAAGTCTTTGATAAATCTCCTATAGAAACCAGCATGACCTAGGAAACTACGAATACCTTTAATGTCCTTAGGACATGGCATTTTCTCAATTGCATCAACCTTAGCTTGGTCCACTTCAATATCTCTTTCAGAAATTTTATGACCCAAGACAATGCCTTCATTAACCATAAAGTGGCACTTCTCCCAATTCAAGACAAGATTTGTTTGTTCACATCTCTGCAAAACTCGCTCAAGATTGCTTAAACAATCATCAAAAGACTTCCCATAAACAGAAAAGTCATCCATGAAAACCTCAACAATATTTTCACAAAAGTCAGAGAATATAGCAGTCATACATCTTTGAAAGGTAGCAGGTGCATTACATAAACCAAAAGGCATACGCCCATAAGCATAAGTTCCAAAGGGACAAGTAGAAGTAGTCTTTTCTTGATCAGGTTGAGAAACAGGTATTTGTGAAAAGCCAGAGTATCCATCTAGGAAGCAAAAGTGTGTGTGCTTAGATAATCTTTCAAGAATTTGATCAATAAAAGGCAAAGGGTAATGATCTTTTCTAGTTGCTTTGTTTAATTTTCTATAATCAATTACCATTCTATAGCCTGTAACAATTCTTTGTGGAATAAGTTCATTCTTATCATTAGGAACAACAATAATACGTCCTTTCTTAGGGACACAATGAACAAGACTTACCCATGTACTGTCAGTTATATGATAGATTATACCTGCTTCCAGAAGTTTTAAGATTTCCGTTCTTACCACTTCCTTCATTTTTGGATTCAACCGACGTTGGTGATCAACAACGGGTTTAGCATCAGGTTCCATATTAATTTTGTGCTAATATAGAGTGGGACTAATGCCCTTTAAATCATCAAGAGTATATCCAATAGCAGCCCGGTGCTTCCTTAGAACTTTCAATAATCTTTCTTCTTCATGTTCTGAAAGGTTAGCACTAATAATAACAGGATATATTTTCTTTTCATCAAGATAAGCATATTTCAAAGTGTCTGGCAATTGTTTTAATTCAAACACAGGATCACCTTTAGGTGGAGGAGGACCTCCTAGAGTTTCAATAGGCAAATTGTGTTTAAGCAGAGGACGTTGTTCAAAGAAAACCTTATCTATTTCATTTCTTTCATGCATATGTAAATCATTTTCATGGTCTAGCAAATATCGTTCTAAAGGATCAGTAGGTGGAACAACAATAGAAGCAAGACCAATTAATTCATCCTTACTAGGCAATTCTTTTTCATGATGATTTCTACTAAACTTGGAAAAGTTAAACTCATGAGACTCATCACCAAAGCTAACACCGACAGTTTGTTTCTTACAATCTATCTTAGCATTAACTGTATTCAAGAAAGGTCTACTAAAAATAATAGGACAAAAGTCATCTTGTGGGGAACGAAGAACAAGAAAATCAGTAGGGTATTTAATTTTCCCACGCAAAACTTCAACATCTCTAATAATCCCAAATGGTGATATGGTGTCTCTATTAGCAAGTTTAATAGTAACATCTATTTCTTCCATCTCAGCAGGTGCTATGTCTTTCATAATTTCTTGATATAAAGTGTAGGGAATAGCACTCACACTAGCACCCATGTCACATAAACCATGATAACAGTTATCTCCTAATTTAATTGAAATAACAGGCATGCCAACAACAGGTCTATGTTTATCTCTTTTATCAGGTTTAGCAATTCTAGCAGCTTCTTCACAGAAGTAAATAACATGCCCATCCATATCTTCTTCCAAGAGATCTTTAACCATAGCAATACTAGGTTCTACTTTAATTTGTTCATCAGGTTTAGGTGTTATAATATAGCTTTTGTTAACCACAGTTGAAACTTTAGCATATTCCTTAATCCTAACAGGGAAAGGTGGTTTCTCAATATAAGTAGAAGGAACAACTGGATCAACATTATAAAGTATAGTTTCTTCTTTAACCGGTACTGGTTCTTTAATTTCTTCTTTAATAGGTGGGTGATATTTAAACCACTTCTCCTTAGGGAGTTCAACATGAGTAGCAAATGATTCACAAAAGGAGGCTACTATCTCAGAGTCAAGTCCATATTTAGTGCTAAACTTTTGAAAAGCATCAGTATTCATAAAAGATTGAACACAATCATACTTAAGTTTAATACCTGACTCTTTACCTTCATCGAGTTCCCAATCTTCAGAGTTGCATTTAATTCTTTCCAAAGGATCCTACCGGAATTCAATAGTCTTCTTCATAAATGAACCAGCACAAGAAGTATCAAGCATGGTTTGATCATTACGAGAAAGTCGAGCATAAAAATTCTGGATAATAATTTCTCTTGAGAGCTCATGATTGGCGCATGAATATAACATTGACTTAAGCCTCCCCCAAGCTAGAGCGATACTTTCTCCTTCACGAGGCCAAAAATTATATATATAATTCCGATCACGATGAACTAGATGCATAGGATAATTTTTTTGGTGGAACTCCAATTTCAAATGATTCCAATTCCATGATCCAATATCATCACATAGCCTATACCATGCCAATGCTTTTCCCTTCAAAGATAAAGGGAAAGCCTTTTTCATAACTTGATCCCTGGGTAAACCTGCAAGCTTAAACAATCCACAAATTTGTTCCACATATATATCAAGTGCATATCAGGATGTTCGGTTCCATCTCCTGCATAAGGATTAGCTAGCAGTTGTTCTATCATACCCAAAGGAATTTCATATTCAATATTTACAATAGGTGCAGTAGGTTGCGGGGTAGCTAATTGTGGTTGAGGGGTAGCTATACTCAAAGGATTGTTTTCCATAGTAACAAGTGACAATAAATTTCAGCACACTATATAAATGTTTCCTTACCAAATTCCACTTACCAAAGGCGCTTCACTCCCCGGCAACGGCGCCAGAAAATGTCCTTGATGACCCACAATTATAGGGGATCAATTATAGCTCTTTTTGATAAGTAAGAGTGTCGAACCCAATGAGGAGCAGAAGGAAATGACAAGTAGTTTTCAGTAAGGTAATGTATGCAAGTGCTAAAATCGTAAGTAGCGGTGTAGTTTGATAGCAAGATAATTTGTAACAAGCAAGTAACGGTAGTAGTAACAAAAGTGCAGCAAGGTAGCCCAATCTTTTTGAGGCAAAGGACGGGCCAAAACGGTCTCTTATGATAAGCAAAGCATTCTTGAGGGTACACGGGAATTTCATCTAGTCACTTTCATCATGTTGGTTTGATTTGTGTTCGCTACTTTGATAATTTGATATGTGGGTGGACCGGTGCTTAGGTGTTGTTCTTACTTGAACAAACTTCCTACTTATGATTAACCCTCCCGCAAGCATCCGCAACTACGAGAGAAGTATTAAGAATAAATTCTAACCATAGCATTAAACTTTTGGGTCCAATCGGTTCCATATGAAATAGCGCAGAAACTGGGGTTTAAGCTTCTGTCACTCTCACAACCCACCATCTAATTGCTACTCCACAATGCATTCCCTTAGGACCAAATATGGTGAAGTGTCATGTAGTCGATGTTCACATGACATCACTAAGGGAATAACAACATACATAGTATCAAAATATCGAACACATATCAAGTTCGCATGATTACTTGCAACATGATTTCTCCCGTGACCTCAAGAACAAAAGTAACTACTCACAAATGATAAACATGCTCATGATTAGAGGAGTATTAAATAGCATAATCGGTCTAAACATATAATCTTCCACCAAATAAACCATATAGTAATCAACTACAAGATGTAATCAACACTACTAGTCACCCACAAGCACCAATCTATAGTTCTGGTAACAAGATTGAACACAAGAGATGAACTAGGGTTTGAGAGGAGATGGTGTTGTTGAAGATGTTGATGGAGATTGCCTTCCCCAAGATGGGAGAGTTGTTGGTGATGATGATGATGATGATTTCCCCCTCCGGGAGGGAAGTTCCCCCGGCGGAATCGTTCCGCCGGAGGGCAAAAGTGCTCCTGCCCAAGTTCAGCCTCGAGACGGCGGCGCTCCGTCCCGAAAGTCTCCTCCTTAATTTTTCTAGGTCAAAATGACTTATATACCAGAAGATGGGCACCGGAGGTGGGCCGAGGAGGCCACAACCCACCAGGGCGCGCCTGGGGGGGCTGGCGCGCCCAGGTGGGTTGTGCCCACCTGGTGGCCCCCTTTTGGTGTTTATTGGCTCCAATATTTCTCAAATGATCCATAAAAAATCTCTGTAAAGTTTCAGCTCATTTGGAGTTGTGCAGAATAGGTGGCCTGACGTAGCTTTTCCAGGTCCAGATTTCGAGCTGTCGGAATTCTCCCTCTTGGTGTGTTCCTTGTAAATTATGAGAGAAAAGGCATTAGAATTACTCCAAAAAGCATTATTATGGATAAAAACATTATAAATAATAGTAAGGAAACATGATGCAAAATGGACGTATCATTCAGCCCAGGTGGCCTTCTCAGTATTAAACTCAGTTTTAAGTTTTTCATTTTCATCCAAGCTAAACTTAAACTTGGAGTCAGCCTTCCGGGTTTCAGCTTCTTGTGCTTCAAGCCGGGTTTTCAAATCAGTCAGCTGAGATTGAAATTGACCGGATACTTCGTGAAAGGAAAGGTCGAAACAAATATGCACATTTATGAGGCAGTATATATTGATAAGTCCCAAGCCCTTTGCAAGCAATAGCACTTGGCACTTGGGGGCTAATGGGTGCAGAAAGTTTCTTTATGAAGTAGTATATATTGATAAGTCCCAAGCCCTTTGCAAGCAATAGCACTTGGCACTTGGGGGGCTAATGGATGCAAAGTTTATTTTATGATGCAATGGCAGATGACCCCGGTTCATCATTTGTCAAAGTTAACCCAGTTTGCAAGGGTGATTAGATGAGATTTTTTATCACAGTGATAAGTCCCGGTTTATTCAGATGGATTCAACCGGCCTTTGGGGACTACAACTGCAAAGTTGATCACTATTAACTGAAGACCCGACTCAACTTAATAATTTAAGCTGGCCCTCGGGGGTTACAGGTGCAAAGATGATTCTTGAAAGTCCCGGCTTATCTTTATAAGTTTAAGCCAGCCCTTGGGGGCTACAGGTTTTGACTCGGATGTATAGCTAAAGGCTATCTAACAAGTCTACAGTATATTTTATTCTATCATATTCAGTAGACTTGGGGGCTAAAGGAATATATCTCATATAAGAGCAAAAATTGATACCTCATGTTTTTGATGCATGTGCTTGACCATGTCAATCTCCAGATCACAGCTGTTGTGTATCTGATTAAGATAGCCGGAGAGGATTTCACTAATGCTCACATGAGAATAATTGGCCATGTCAAATTTGACCTTGCGCCTCTCGATCATTTCTTCCTTGGCAGAATGTTTTGCTAGAGCAATAGGATTCCCCGGTTCTTGAAAACCAGTGCCGGTGATCAGAACTTCCTCAGTGTTTGGTTCTGAAGGCTTAATTGGGCTTGGTGGTTCAGCACCCAAGGGATCAACAACTATATGATCAGCAGAGGTACCACGATTTTCTGGTGGCGGGTCATCAGCAGGTTCCTCCGGCTGTTGCACGGAGGCCTCAGATATTGGTGCTTGCTTTTTTGGTTCATGAGTCTTGGGGTCTTCTGTTGGCTTGTTCATTTTGGCCTTTTTGCTAGGCTTTGATTTCCCACTGCAAAAGGATTCAAAAAGTCAGTATGAGTTTAGAGATGTTCAAAAACACAGATCAAGTTGGTACCCAGGGGCAGTCTTGAAAGCCGGAAGCAGAGTCTGAGATGAATCGCCAGACGAAGAGTGAGAGGTCCCCTGGTAATTTGAGTCGGAAGGATTAAGTGTTTGATGAATAAGACCTGATTTAGAATAAATAGAGTTGGAATTTTGAAGTACCTCATTCCGGTGTTTGCGTGGGGCTGGCGTGTTAGGTAAACCATAGGAAATCTCTCCGCCTCCACTGGTCCGGGTTATGCGCCGGTTCTCATGCTGTTGTTGCTTCAAAATAAAGTTGGGATCCAAGTGAGCTAAAGGGTGAGAAAACCTTTCTTTCCGGGTCACTCATCAAATTTTCTGTCTTGGCAAGGGCTCTGAGTCGGAGGAAATAATAGTTACCTCATCATCACCCGCCTAGCTGGTCTCCGCGTCATCCTAACAGCAATCAGTGTCAATAAGATGGATGAAAAAAGAGCTAAGGGAATCAAGGTCTACCTCCGACTCGTCATCTTCGTCCAAGTTGAACATATCAGAAGTAGTGGATTTCTTTTTATTCTTCTTCACGGCTTTGGTCTTAGCCCTGGCCTTCTTGGCGGCTTTTTCATCACATTCCTTATCCCAAAAAGCGGACCCAGCCTGCAAAAAATTATAATAAAGGTTGGGGATTTCCAGGTTCTATGAACAATGAAGTAAAGTATATAAACCGGACAGACTTACATCCGGTGCCAGGTTGAGTGTGCAGAAGGGATTCAGCCCCACTTTGCTGTAGCTCTCCAAGCTTTCATTGAGAAGAGTTTTTGTCATTTTATTGATGGCTTTATCAGTCAAACGCGTTGAACTGTAACGCAGTGGATCTTTGGTGTCACCAGTATATGTACACATTAAACCGGCCCGACGGCTGATACGTCTCCAACGTATCTATAATTCTTTATTGTTCCATGTTGTTGTATTATCATCCTTGGATGTTTTACAACCATTTATAGTCATTTTATATCATTTTTTGGAACTAACCTATTGACATAGTGCCAAGTGCCAGTTGCTATTTTTCCATGTTTTTTACATCGCAGAAAATCAATATCAGACGGAGTCCAAATGCCCCGAGACTTTACGGAGAATTTTTATGGGCCAGAAGGAACACAATAGCCCTGGCTATGCCTGGGGGGTGCCCCGAGGGGGGCACAACCCACCAGGGCGCGCCAGGAGGCCCAGGCGTGCCCTGGTGGGTTGTGCCCCCCTCGAGTGCCCCCCGGACCGCGTCTTTGCTTTATAAATACCCCAATATTCCAGAAACCCTAGAGGATTCGACAAAATATTCATCCAACCGCCACAGAGTACAGAACCACCAGATCCAATCTAGACACCATCTCGGATGGGGTTCACCACCTCCATTGGTGCCTCTCCGATGATGCGTCAGTAGTTCTTTGTAGACCTTCGGGTCCGTAGTTAGTGGCTAGATGGCTTTCTCTGTCTTGCTGGATTCTCAATACAATGGTCTCTTGGAGATCCATATGATGTAACTCTTTTTGCGGTGTGTTTGTTGGGATCTGATGAACTTTGAGTTTATGATCAGATCTATCTTTTTATATCCATGAAAGTTATTTGAGTTTCTTTGATCTCTTATATGCATGATTTCTTATAGCCTCGTATTTCTTCTCCGATATTTGGGTTTTTTTTGGCCAACTTGATCTATTTATCTTGCAATGGGAAGATGTGCTTTGTAGTGGATTCGATCTTACGGTGCTTTATCCCAGTGACAGAAAGGGAAACGACACGTATGTATCGTTGCTACTAAGGATAAAATGATGGGGTCTATCTCTACATAGATAGATCTAGTCTACATCATGCCATAGTTCTTATTGCATTACTCCGTTTCTCCATGAACTCAATACACTAGATACATGCTGGATAGCGGTCAATGTGTGGAGTAATAGTAGTAGATGCAGGCAGGAGTCGGTCTACTAATCTTGGACGTGATGCCTATATAATGATCATTGCCTGGATATCGTCATAATTATTTGAAGTTCTATCAATTGCCCAACAGTAATTTGTTCACCCACCGTCCGCTATTTTTCTCAAGAGAAGCCACCAGTGAAACCTACGACCCCCGGGTCTTCTTTCTCATATATTTGCCTTTGCAATCTACTTTTTCCTTGCACTTATTTTCAGATCTATTAAACCAAAAATACAAAAATACCTTGTTGCAATTTTTCTTTATTTATTTTATTTAGCGTTCGATCTATCAATTTACTACAAATTTATCTCACGTCCGTTTGCCACTTGAGGTGTCGTACCCCGAAAGGGATTGACAGCCCCTTTAACAAGTCGGGTTGCGAGGATTTGTTATCTGTGTGCAGGGGTTGTTTACGTTGTGTTGCTTAGTTCTCCTACTGGTTCGATAACCTTGGTTTCATATCTGAGGGAAATACCTACTGCCGCTGTGCTACATCATCCCTTCCTCTTTGGGGAAATACCGACGTAGCTTCAAGCGACATCAAAAGGAATTTCTGGCGCCGTTGCCGGGGAGGATCTTCAACATATACCAGGTTCCTAATCACAAATCTCATCTCCTCGCAATTTACATTATTTGCCATTTGCCTCTCGTTTTCCTCTCCCCCACTTCACAAAAATTTGCCGTTTTATTCGCCCTCTTTTTCGTTCGCCGTTTTCTCGTCATATCTCATGTTTGCTTGTGTTGCCATGTGCCTTTTATTTGCTTGCATCTTTGCTTGCTAAAAAAATATTGATATGGATCCTCATCCACTTGCTAATCTTTTTAAGAGATCCAATTATGATGAACCAATTGCTAGTGAGTTGAGTGCACTAGATTATCTTTATGAAGTTTTGCTTGAGAATCGTGAATCTGAAAATCATGATGAAGAAATTTATGAAGTGATTCATGATAGCTCCTTGAATGAAAAGCATGATTGCAATAATTTTACTATAAATTCTATTAATGTCAATTGTGCTAATAATATGCAAAACCCCAAGCTTGGGGATGCTTGTTTTGTCATGTCCGCTACTTATTGCAATGATCATGATTGGGGTGATAATGTTTCTTATGATCTTGAAAATTTATTTAAGCCTCATGATGAATATGTTTGCGATAATATTGAAAGTGGATTTGGAAGAGTGCCAACTTTAGCTAAAAATAATTCCACATATTTGGAGAGTGTTCAATCTTGTGCATTTTTTTATGAAAGTGGGTTTGGAGAGGTCATGACTTTATTTGATGATAATCCCACTATTTTGGAAGAGTGTCAACTATGCATGCATGTGGATCATAAAGAGAAATTTTTATATGATAGTTATATTATTAAATTTGATTATGATCCTACATATAATTATTATGAGAGAGGAAAAGATGGTTGTAGAAATTTTCATGTTATTAAATTTCCTCTCGTTGTGTTGAGATTGTCAATGTTTTATTCCTCTCCTTTGCATATGCTAGATGTTGCTTGTCTTGATAATTTGTTTTCCTATAAAATTCCTATGCATGGGAAGTATGTTAGACTTAAATGTGTTTGTCACATGTTTCATGATGCTCTCTTTGTGTTTCGATTATTATCTGTTGTGTGAGCATCGTTGAAATATTATGCCTAGCTAAGGGCGTAAAACTATAGCGCTTGTTGGGAGGCAACCCAATGAATAAAATTTAATTCTGATTTCTGTTCTTGAGTGTTTGCCCAATTATGATACTGTTATGATTGTGTTTTTTGTGTTTTAGTTATTGTTTGTGCCAAGTAGAACCGGTAGGATCTTCTTGGGTGATAGTTGTTTGATCTTGCTGAAAAACACAGAAACTTTGCGCTCACGAAAATAATTCTCATTTTTATCAGAAAGTGCTTTTGCCCTGATTCTTTTTGCAGAAGACTAATATACAAATTTCTCACGTCGTCCTATTGTTTCAGAATTTTTGGAGTTCCAGAAGTTTTCGTCTAAGTCAGATTGCTACAGACTGTTCTGTTTTGGCAGATTCTGTTTTCTTTGTGTTGTGTGCTTATTTTGATGGCTCTATGGTTTTCTTTGATGAGTTTTTGCCATAGAAAAGTTGGAATACAGTAGATATAATACAAAAACAAAATATGAATTGGTTTGATACAACACTTATAGTAGTGGTTTGCTTTCTTACACTAACGGATCTCACGGAGGTTTTGTTGATTTTTGTGTGATTGAAATTTTCAAGTTTTGGGATATCTTACGATGGATGAAGGAATGATAGAAGACCCTAAGCTTGGGGATGCCCCGGCATCCCAAGCTATTATCCAAAAATGAGCAACCAACTAAGCTTGGGGATGCCCCCGAGTGGCATCCCCTCTTTCTTCTAACAACCATCGGTATTTTACTCGAAACTATATTTTTATTTGTCACATGATATGTGTTTTGCTTGGAGTGTCTTGTATGATATGAGTCTTTGCTTGTTTTATTTTGTGTTTTAAGTCATCAATCCTTTCTGGACACACCTATTTGAGAGAGCCAAATTTATGCCATGACTTGTTAGAATTGCTCTCTATGCTTCCCTTAAATTTTTATGAGCAATGGACTTGCTCTAGTGCTTCACTTATATCTTTTTAGCACATTGTGCTTAGTATTTTTGAAGAAATGCTCTCTTGCTTCACTTAGATTTATTTGAGAGTTAGTAAAATTTTCAAGAAATTCTCTCTTGCTTCACTAAAATTATTTTGAGAGAAAGAAAAAGAATTATGCTCATGATCTTCACTTTTACTTGTTTGAGCTTATGAAAAGCAACACATGAAAATTAGTCCCAAAGTGGTAGATATCCAAGAAGGATATAATAAAAACTTTCATGAAGATCATTGGACAAAATAAACTTGATTCTTAGTAATAGTTTTGAGATATGATGATGTGATATGTGAGTTATGTTGGTGAGTAATTATGCTTTAGTAAGAATATTGGTGTTAAGGTTTGTGATTCCCTATGCAAGTATGAAAGTCAATAGTCATGCAATGAAATTATATCCTACTTGTGGTGCATTATTCGGTGTTATTTATGCTTAATGCTTGCTTATGAGATTATCTGTTTCTTGGTTGGTCGCTTCTCAATCTTTTGCTAGCCTTCATTTTGCACTAAGTATGATCTCTACTTGTGCATCCAAAACCCTTAAACCAGTTTTGCCACATGAGTCCACTATATCTACCTATATGCGGTATTCTTTTGCTGTTCTAAGCAAATTTGTATGTGCCATCTCTAATTTTCAAAATAAACTTCTCTTTTGTGTGTTTGTTTCGCTCGCGGAGCGGTGAAGGGTGCCTAATATTTTCCATGCTAGATGTGTTATTCTCACGATGAGTGTTTATTCACTTGTCATTTCACGAGAGTAAGGCAAAGGTATTAGGGATGCCCAGTCCCGAAAGGCAAAAAATTTGAATTTACTTTATGTTGTCAAATAATAAGTTCCTTGGAAAGTGTTGGTATGGAGGGCAACCGTGGATACGGCTAGCCATGGAAAGTGAAAGTATGGTGGAAAAAGGAATAAACTTTATTTTCTGCTTGGAAACCGTCTATGATATATCTAGCATGGAAAGTGTTCGGAACTCTAAGTCATTTTCGTTGGTGGGATGGATACACCTCCCAAAATGTTTTTATCTCTAAGTTTTTCGCTTTGAGCTCTGGCACCTCTACAAATCCCTACTTCCCTCTGCGAAGGGCCTTTCTTTTTACATTATGAAATTTTTATTTTTTTAAGTCTCCATCTTCTCTTACAAAAGCACCAACTAGGAGGCAATATGATCGTACTTAAGTATTGGGTGTAGCTAATATTCGAGTGTGTTTCATGAATGGATCAATGTTTGAGCATGATGGGCTAGGGATAACTTATTTTAGAGTTGATATTTTAAAAGACATGGTTGCTTGTTGATATGCTTGAGTATCTAAATTATCATGTCAAAACAAGACTATTGCTTCGAACAACTAAAAGTCCAAATGTCCATGCTATAAAGAAAAGAAATATGATATGAAATGTTAGGCAGCATTCCACATCAAAAATTCTGTTTTTATCACTTACCTACTCGAGGACGAGTAGGAGTTAAGCTTGGGGATGTTGATACGTCTCCAACGTATCTATAATTTTTGATTGTTCCATGCTGTTATATTATCATTCTTGGATGTTTTACAATCATTTATAGTCATTTTATATCATTTTTTGGTACTAACCTATTGACATAGTGCCAAGTGCCAGTTGTTGTTTTTCCATGTTTTTTACATCGCAGAAAATCAATATCAGACGGAGTCAAAATGCCCCGAAACTTTACGAAGAATTTTTATGGGCCAGAAGGAACACACCAAGCCCTGGTTGCGCTTGGGAAGTGCCTCGAGGGGGGCACAACCCACCAGGGCGCGCTCTGGTGGGTTGTGCCCACCTCGGGTGCCCCCCGGACCGCCTCTTTGCTCTATAAATACCTCAATATTCCAGAAACCCTAGAGGAGTCGACGAAATATTCATCCAGCCGCCACAGAGTCCAGAACCACCAGATCCAATCTAGACACCATCTCGGATGGGGTTCACCACCTCCATTGGTGCCTCTCCGATGATGCGTGAGTAGTTCTTTGTAGACCTTCGGGTCCGTAGTTAGTAGCTAGATGGCTTTCTCTCTCTTGCTGGATTCTCAATACAATGGTCTATTGGAGATCCATATGATGTAACTATTTTTGTGGTGTGTTTGTTGGGATCTGATGAACTTCGAGTTTATGATCAGATCTATTTTTTTATATCCATGAAAGTTATTTGAGTTTCTTTGATCTCTTATATGCATGATTGCTTATAGCATCGTATTTCTTCTCCGATATTTGGGTTTTGTTTGGCCAACTTGATCTATTTATCTTGCAATGGGAAGAGGTGCTTTGTAGTGGGTTCGATCTTACGGTGCGTGATCCTAGTGACAGAAAGGGAAACGACACGTATGTATCGTTGCTACTAAGGATAAAATGATGAGGTCTATCTCTACATAGATAGATCTTGTCTACATCATGTCATAGTTCTTATTGCATTACTCCATTTCTCCATGAACTTAATTGATAGAGGCGAAGGTGTCCCGATGTTTCGATGAGATAGCTATCGTTTTCTGAGGGAGTCAACTTTGACGATCCGACTACGAACGTGCGAAGACGTCGCGCCTTAGCAATCGCTAAACCAACTTCCGAGGGGTTATTGACCACGCCGGAGCACGATCAACCTGACCACGAGGGTCTATTTCCTGTGAGCAAATGAAGAACAAGCAAGAAACTGAGATTGCAATATGGATATTGCGAATAAATGAGGAAAGCTTTATTAATGAAGGTGGGGTTTTGTGACGTCTTGGTCTGGTCGTTGAACACAAACGAAGTACGCGAAGTTGCAGCTATCACGAACTTTTAATCTAAACAAAACCCAAAGTCTAAACGATGGCCTAAGGGCTGTATATATGTAGGAAGAGGGGGGGGTATCGTGGCCCTTGGAGGAGGGGTCCGAAACCAACCCTAAATCTTGTTTCCCCACACATACAGACTCTAAAAACAGCCTATATTCTAGTATTTCGAAATTATATGGGCCCGACCCAATAAAAAGGTGACGCAGCACCTAGAATAGCCTCTGGACGAATATTATGAAGGGGCATCTTGTATATTTCGTCCAAGGCTTCATACACTCATTATGGTGGCTTCACAGTCCTGAAATCATCACTTGAAACTGCGTTCTTATTTCCCTTGCGCATGCCATCAACTCCATGCTTGTTCTTGCTCCAATGTTCATCCTTCTCCAATCTAGGCCCTTCATTTGTAAGCAAAACAAATGTATCCAATTTAGGCAGCATCATATTCTCATGAACATAAGAATCATTACTAAGAAACGAAAGTACCTGGTAATTTAATTGGCGTGCGTGAGCTCTAGTGATCGGTCCAGTATGTATAGCAGCAGGGGTTGTGGGTGTAATAATTGTATTGATGTCCTCATCATCCTCTACTTCTTGAAATGAAGTCGTCCTCGACGGAAGCTCACGTTCCTCACCCAAATAAGGCTTCAAATCTGCAATGTTAAAAGTGGGACTAACCCCAAAATCTGCAGGTAGCTCAAGTTTATATGCATTATCATTTATTTTCTCTAACACCTTAAAAGGACCATGAGCACGTGGCACTAGCTTTGATTTTCGCAAATCAGGAAATCTATCCTTACGCAAATGTAACCAAAAAAGATCTCCAGGTGCAAGCACAATATGTTTTCTACCCTTATCTCCAGCAAGTTTATATTTAGCATTCATACGCTCAATGTTTTCCTTAGTCAACTCATGCATTTTTAAGATCAATTCCGCACGTTGTTTAGCATCAAAATTAACCTTCTCCGAAGATGGAAGAGGCAACAAATCAAAAGGTGCACGAGGTAGGAAACCATACACAATTTCAAAAGGGCGCATCTTAGTAGTAGAATGCAATGAACGATTATAAGCAAATTCAATATGAGGCAAGTATTCTTCCCACATTTTCTTATTATTCTTCAAAACAACCCTAAGCATAGTAGATAATGTTCTATTTACTACTTCAGTTTGTCCATCTGTTTGGGGGTGATAAGTAGTACTAAGAAGCAGTTTAGTCCCCAACTTACCCATAAACATCTCCAAAAGTGGCTAAGAAATTTAGTATCACGATCCGAAACAATAGTATTTGGCACACCATGCAAGCGAATAATTTCACGAAAGAACAAATCGGCAACATTAACAGCATCATCGCTTTTATGACATGGTATAAAGTGTGCCATTTTCGAGAATCTATCCACGACAACAAATAGGATATCCCTCCCCTTCTTTGTTCAAGGTAAACCTAAAACAAAGTCCATAGATATATCCTCCCAAGGAACACTAGGTACAGGCAAAGGCATATATAAACCATGAGGATTGAGTCATGACTTAGCTTTTTGACATGTAGTGCAGCAAGCAACAAAACGCTCAACATCCCGTCTCATCTTTGGCCAAAAGAAATGTGTAGCAAGTACGTCCTCCGTCTTCTTCACGCCAAAGTGTCCCATTAGTCCTCCTCCATGCGCCTCCTGCAACAACAAAAGACGAACGAAGCTAGCTGGAATGCATAGCTTGTTAGCATGAAACACAAATCCATCATTAACGACAAACTTGTTCCACGTTCTTCCTTCTTTACAATTCTGCATTACATCTTTAAAATCATCATCATGCACATATTGATCTTTGATGGTCTCCAAACCAAATATTTTGAAGTCAAGTTGTGAAAGCATAGTATAGCGACGAGACAATGCATCAGCAATAACATTTTCTTTACCCTTCTTGTGTTTAATAACATAAGGGAAAGTCTCAATGAATTCAACCCATTTAGCATGTCTACGATTCAGTTTAGCTTGACTTTTAATATGTTTCAAAGATTCATGATTAGAATGTCTAACAAATTCTTTGGGCCATAAATAATGTTGCCATGTCTCTAAAGTCCGAACAAGAGCATATAATTCTTTATCATAAGTAGAATAATTCAGACTAGGCCCACTCAATTTTTTAGAAAAGTATGCAACAGGTTTGCCATCTTGTAATAACACACCTCCTAATCCAATTCCACTAGCATCACATTCAAGCTCAAAAGTCTTACTAAAATCAGGAAGTTGGAGTAAAGGAGCATGTGTCAACTTATCTTTCAATACCGTGAAGGCTTCTTCCTGTGCGGTACCCCAAACAAAAGGCACATCCTTCTTTGTAAGCTCATTGAGAGGTGCAGCAATGGTGCTGAAATATCTCACAAAATGCCTATAGAATCCAGCGATGCCAAGAAAACTCCTCACTTGTGTGACCGTTTTGGGTTGCGGCCAACTCTCAATAGCTTCAATCTTGGCTTTATCAACTTCAATTCCCTGTGGAGTAGCAACATAGCCAAGAAAAGATACTCGGTCGGTGCAGAAAGTGCACTTCCCAAGGTTACCAAACAAACGTGCATCCTGTAGAGCAATAAAAACAGCATGTAAATGTTCCAAATGTTCTTCCAAAGATTTGCTATAAATCAGTATATCATCAAAATAGACTACCACAAATCGTCCAATGAAAGCACGTAAAACTTCGTTCATTATACTCATGAAAGTACTAGGTGCATTAGTTAACCCAAAAGGCATGACTAACCACTCATATAATCCAAACTTAGTTTTAAATGTTGTTTTCCATTCATCTCCCAATTTCATACGAATTTGATGGTATCCACTACGCAAATCAACTTTGGAGAATATTGTAGAGCTACTCAATTCATCAGGCATATCATGTAGCCTAGGAATAGGATGACGATAACGAATAGTAATATTATTAATGCCTCTACAATCAACACACATACGCGATGTACCATCCTTTTTAGGCACTAATATAATAGGAACATCACAAGGACTAAGAGATTCGCGTATATAACCTTTGTCGAGCAGCTCCTGTACTTGATGCATAATCTCCTACGTCTCCTCTGGATTGGTACGGTATGGTGCACGGTTGGGTAGAGATGCACCGGGAATTAAGTCAATTTGATGCTCAATCCCTCGAGTAGGTGGTAATCCTGGTGGCACTTCTTGTGGAAAGACGTCAGTGAACTCCTGCAAAATGTTAGTGACAGCAGGGGGCAAAGAGGAAGGCACGTCCTCGAATGAAAATAATGCCTCTTTGCACACAAAAGCATAGCAAACAGATTTGCTGAAATCTAGCTCATCAATATCAGATTTTGTGGCAAGTAAACATGCACTTTTCAATTTAATTTCAGAAGCAACACTGGATGGTTTATTATTAGGTTTCATTTGTTGCTCAAATTCTTTTGCCACAATCTGATTTTCACTCTTATTTTTCTTCTATTTTGCTTTATTAGCTCTATTAATATCATCTTTTAAAATGGAATCAGGAGTCATAGGAAGCAAAGTAATATTTTTATCCTTATGAACAAGAGTATACTGATTGTTTCTACCATGGTGTACAGAATTTTTATCAAATTTCCATGGTCTACCAAGTAATAAGGAACATGCTTGCATGGGTACCACATCACAATCAACATAATCAGCATATGTAGAGATACTAAAATGCACATGAACAGTACGTGTTACCTTAACCTTGCCGCTATTGTTGAACCATTGGATGTAGTAAGGATGTGGATGTGGTCTTGTGGTGAGAGATAGCTTCTCCACCATCTCCATGCTAGCCAAGTTGTTGCAGCTCCCTCCATCTATGATGACGCGAACAGAATGTTCCTTCACAACTCCCTTTGTATGGGACAAATTATGCCTCTGATTTTGCTCACCTTGTGTGACCTGCACACTCAAAACACGTTGAGCAACTAAACATTCATACCTGTCAGCGTCTTCAGGAGCCATGTATTGCGTCTCATGATCAGAATCATCTTCACCGTGTTCTTCACGTGTAATAAGAGCCAAAGTCTCCTCATCATAGTCACTAGCGGACTCATACCCACCATCCTCAGTAGCGATCATCACACGCTGAGATTTGCATTCTCTCGCATAATGACCTCGTCCCTTGCAACGGCGACAAATAATATCACTTGTGTGCCCTGTGGATGCCATGGAAGAAGAACTCTGTGCAAGCCCGATAGGTGTGCTCTTGGCAGATAGTGGTGGCTGTGCCTGCTTCCTTGTATCACGGCTGGAGGTGGCAGCTGATAGAGGTGTCGGTGCAGTAGAATGTGTAGAAGTAGAGGATGCACGTGGTGTCCATGATGAAGGTCGACCTGCAGAAAAATTAGTCCGCGCCAATGCCTGTCGATCCTGCACTTCACGTTCAGCTTTACAAGCAAGATGGAATAAACGAGTGATATTATTATACTCCTTATACTCTAGAATGGTCTGAATCTCTCTATTTAATCCACCCATAAAACGTGCAAGCATAGCTTCATTATCCTCAACAATACCACATCTAATCATTCCAGTTTGTAATTCCTCATAATATTCTTCTACAGATTTTTTTCCTTGTCTTAAACGCTGCAATTTTTGAAGTAATTCACGTTGATAATATGGTGGAACCCAACGAGTACGCATATCAGTTTTCAAAGCAGCCCAAGTAGCTGGAATAGGATATAATCTACAATGCTCAGACCACCAAACACATGCAAAGCTAGTGAAAGCACAAACAACAGCAGGAACACGCCTCTCCTCAGGATATTGTAAACATGTAAATCGTTGTTCAGTTTCTAACTCCCAAGTAAGATATATATCAGGAACATATCTACCCTCAAATGGTGGAATATTCAATTTTAGTTTAGGAAGATGGTCATGATCTTGTACCTCATGTGGTGCAGCCCTACCGTTGCGATGATATGCATGAGGGCGACCTGGTGGTGGTGGTGGTGGTTGCACGTAGTTCTGATTTTGATCAACCTCATCCTCGTAATGGTCCTCCACCACTGCAGTAGCAGCAGGAGCTACAAAAGCATCAACAGTAGGTACAGCGGCACCAGAAGTTTGACCAGGCTCAAGGGGAACGCGATGTGCTCGTCCCACTTGATTTGGAAGTCGATGTTGTTGTTGTTGTTGTTGTAGAGGTGCGACAGATGCAGCCAGCGGTGGTGGTGGAAAACGTGAAAGCAATTCAGTAAACTTGTTATCGAGCTTTGTTTCAAATGTCTTCTCCATACGATCTGTCTTCTCCATGGCCTCTTCAAATCTGTTTAGCACATCTTGCGCTTGTCCACTCATCATTTGCTGAAACTTATCATGAAGCTCCTTGTTCGTCAAGTTCTCCCAATCAGTCTCGTCGGCTTGTGATCCTGCCATGGTTAGCAGCAATAGAAACACACACAAATATGATCCTACAGACTACTAACAAGTGGTGGTGGTGGGTGTCACAAATCCGTCAAGCAAATCTCAAATTCTTACCAGTTTTTACCCAGCAGTAGGCGGTGATCGGCAACCGCTGTAGTCAAAACTCTCAAAGCTTGGATAGAGCGATTACCAGGGAGAGTCAAACGCACGACGTAGATCTATGTGGAGCTAGGAAGGCTTATAATATGGTAGCAAAAAGGGTCAGCAATAATCAATTCAAAGATCCAAAGTTGAATAAATGCTCAACGACGGTACTGTGTTGGTCCTAGGCTAGACCGTACTAGAGACGCGAGCCTAGAACACTAACAAAATCACGGCGCGGCATAGAAACAAGGGAAAAGCCCACTCTGGATTTTTTTTGCTCAGTTTTTTTTTGCGAAAAATCACTATAATGGCGAGTGTCTCAAAACTCTTCCCAAGTCAAAATAACAGGATAGGCACGAATTTTTTTTCACTTTTTCGGAAATCAGGGCAGCGACGACGAAAAGTGCGACAAAAAATCACTATGATGGCGAGTGTCTCAAAACGCTCCCTGAGACCTAAAAACAGGATAGGGAAAAAATATTTTCGGTCGCCGAAATTTTGGCCTAAAAACTGCCCGGGGGTCTCCAGACTCTTTTGTTTTCGAGACCTACTCAGGCAAGGAAACACAAATCAGAAATTAGATGGATCTCAAAAACAAACCTAATATGAAAAGAACTCGGATTGGTGGTGGATATATGGTTGTAGGATATGGCAGCGGTGGTGGTATATGGATATGGATCAGTGGTGGTATATGGATACGGATTGGTGGTGGTATATGGATACGGATTCAGAGCGGTGGCGGATAAGCGGTGGTGGTAGATGGCAGGGGCGATGATGATGGTGCGGTGGCGGCATGACAACTTATGACCAGAACTTGAAACTCTAAATGACTAGACGCTAAGACCAGCAACTTGACACGACGATGCAACCGCAAATTCAACAAAGCAAAATACTGAAAAGACTATGCAAAGGCTCAGACTGGTTCGGATAGGATGAACTAACCCTAATTTTTTTGGCTTTTTCATGGACTATAGGTATGAAGAACAGACTCGATCTAAACTATGAAAAACTGTAAAATCTCACCGAGCAACCTGGAAATCTGATACCACTTAATAGAAGCGAAGGTGTCCCGATGTTTCGATGAGATAGCTATCATTTTCTGAGGGAGTTGACTTTGACGATCCGACTACGAACGTGCGAAGACGTCGCACCTTAGCAATCGCTAAGTCAAGTTCCGATGGGTTATTGACCACGCCGGAGCACGATCAACCTGACCACGAGGGTCTATTTCCTGTGAGTAAACGAAGAACAAGCAAGAAACTGAGATTGCAATCTAGATATTGTGAATAAAAGAGGAAAGCTTTATTAATGAAGGTGGGGTTCGGTGACGTCTTGGTCTGGTCGTTGAACACAAATGAAGTACGCGAAGTTGCAGCTATGGCGAACTTTTAATCTAAACAAAACCCAAAGTCTAAACGATGCCCTAAGGGCTGTATATATGGAGGAAGAGGTGGAAATTTCGTGGCCCTTGGAGGAGGGGTCCGAAACCAACCCTAACTCTTGTTTCCCCACACATACGGACTCTAAAAACAGCCTATATTCAAGTATTTCAAAATTACATGGGCCCAACCCAATAAAAAGGTGACGCAGCACCTAGAATAGCCTCTGGATGAATATTATGAAGTGGCATCTTGTATATTTTGTCCAAGGCTTCATGCACTCATTACGGTGGCTTCAAAGTCCTGAAATCATCACTTGAAACTTCGTTCTTGTTTCCCTTGCGCATGCCATCAACTCCATGCTTGTTCTTGCTCCAATGTTCATCCTTCTCCAAGCTAGGTCGTTCATTTGTAAGCAAAACAAATGTATCCAATTTAGGTAGCATCATATTCTCATGAACATTAGAATCATTACGAAGAAACGAAAGTACCTGGTAATTTAGTTGGCGTGTGCGAGCTCTAGTAATCGGTCCTGTATGTATGGCAGCAGGGGTTGTGGGTGTAACAATGGTATTGATGTCCTCATCATTAATACACTAGATGCATGCTAGATAGCGGTCGATGTGTGGAGTAATAGTAGTAGATGCAGGCAGGAGTCGGTCTACTAATCTTGGACGTGATGCCTATATAATGATCATTGCCTGGATATTGTCATAATTATTTGGAAGTTCTATCAATTGCCCAACAGTAATTTGTTCACCCACCGTTCGCTATTTTTTCGAGAGAAGCCACTAGTGAAACCTACGCCCCTCGGGTCTTCTTTCTCATATATTTGCCTTTGTGATCTACTTATTCCTTGCATTTATTTTCAGATCTATTAAACCAAAAATACAAAAATACCTTGCTGCAATTTTTCTTTATTTATTTTATTTAGCGTTCAATCTATTAATTTACTACAAATTTATCTCACGTCCGTTTGCCATTTGAGGCGCCGTACCCCGAAAGGGATTGACAACCCCTTTAACACGTCAGGTTGCGAGGATTTGTTATCTGTGTGCAGGGACTGTTTACGTTGTGTTGCTTGGTTCTCCTACTGGTTCGACAACCTTGGTTTCATATCTGAGGGAAATACCTACCGCCGTTGTGCTGCATCATCCCTTCCTCTTTGGGGAAATATCGACGTAGCTTCAATCGACATCAGCGGCTCAAAGGTATGATCCTCCAAGCTACCCAGCACCAAACCAGATCAACCCCGGTCAATCCATTGCCCAATAATGCCCTAACCTTTGAGAAGGTAGGTGCAAGTTTGGCCCGTTTAGCAGTGGTAAGCCGGTCGGGAAGAGGGTGCTTCGGGTTGAGCCGTTGGTCACGGAAGCCTGGTAAAGGATTTTCATCAGCAGGAGAAGTATCTTTGAAGTAGAACTAGGTTTGATTCCAATCCTTGGGATGGCTTGGAAGCTGAGCATAAGGGAAAATGGCATCTTTGCGTCGCTGAATTGAGATCCCTCCAAGTTCCTGGCTGGGCCCGTCGGTGAATTCATTCTGGCGGTTCAGGTAAAAATACTCTATGAAGAGGTCAACAATGGGTTCTTCTTGAAGGTATACTTCACAGAAGACTTGGAAATTGCAAATATTGGAAATGGAATTGGGTCCGATGTCTTGAGGATGAAGTTGTAGAAAATCCAGAACGTCATGGAAGAATTTTGACCCGCGCGGTGAGAAGCCCCGGTTCATGTGATCAGTGAAAATGATGACTTCATCGTCCTGCGGCTGAGGTCTGACTTCCTCCGGTTTTGGAGCATGCCAGTGAATGATGTTTTTGGCCCGTAAGAAGCCAATCCTGACATACTCTTGGAGCATTGCCTCGGTAACGATGGACGGGACCCAGTCGCATGACGTGACGGTCTTAGTCATGATTGGGTGCACGGCCTACACAAGGCGATTCAAGATGTTATTAAAACCAGCAGATATCTGGCGAGTTACAAGTTATTGTCTAAATTGTTGTACAAGGCTAATGGCTACAGAGATACAGTCCAGAGTATGCAGTTTTCAAACCAGAGGATTGAATTATGAGGATGAATAAGTCAGCCTGATTATACCGGAGGGATATTGTCGGATTATTAACTTTGAGGTGGATGACGGAGGCTTAAACGGGGCCTAATGTTATATCATGGGTCACGGTTTATGTCATAAGCCGCCATGGCAGTTTTGGTGCTTCAAATCTATCAAGTGAAATTTTTGCTAAGTGGTGGACAAACAGATTTCACAAGATAAAGTTGTAATTTTGGATCTATGGCAATTCAGAAAAGACAGCAAAATTAAACCTAAGGTGGCGGCAGCGGAAATCTTTGATGCTCTGATGAGGTTTTCTATGAAAAGATGCTACTCTGATGATAAAAGCAAATGATAAACTACTTCCGCACAAGATTTATGACTTGTTCAGATCAAAAGCTATCAGAGTTGAAGGAAACAACAAAGAACAACAAGAACACCGACGAACTTCCCAAACCCCCAGTGTAGATCTGAGATAAAAGGGGAGGTGCACTTACAGGTGATGAGGAGCAGCGGTGGCGCGCCGGAGTTCTCTAGTCCGATCAAGTCGATGCAGCGGCTTGAGTTGATGCAGCGATCGGAGGTCGCGGCAGCGGAGCTCGAGCACAAGTGCGGCTGTGCGAAGGAGGAGGACGAAGACGAGGAAGCGAGGGAAAAAAATGAAAAAGACCCCTATCCCTAGTTATAAGGGGGTGGATACAAGGCATGCGCGGGAATCGAGGAGGCTGAAATCAATATGTTGCTATATGGACGCCTCAGTTTTCGGGATGCTTATTAAGATAAGGATCAGTTAAAAGGTTCTGGGCCTCGTGCGAAGTTAATGCAAAATGATGTCATGGTGGCTTAAGAAGATTTTGTGAGCTGACGTCATGGCGGGTTACAACAAGGCTTATCAAACAAGTGGTGCAAGATTTTAACAAGTCGGGTATTGAAGATTGATATGAACAAGTTCAAATCAACCTGGGGCCTAATGTTGGGGATATAACTACTGGGTATGAACCGCCCGGGAGGGGCCGGGTCATACCACTGGCGACTTATCAATGAAGATGGCGGATCATACAAGCCCGTTGACGGCCCAAGACTCAGAGGCGACTTGAGGCCCAAGAGGATGAACCGCCATATGTGTATGACTTGTTTTGTAAGGCAAGCGTAGTTAGTCACCGAGCCGGACACGTTGTGTATGAGCCGGCCAGGACTCCGTGAGCCACTGGGTGTCAACCTGTGTATATAAAGGGACGACCCAGCGGCGGTTTAGGGCAAGAAACAAGAGATCGAGAACTAGGTCAAGCGTATTCGCTCCCTGGTAATCAAAACCCAAGCAATACAATCCCAAACTGGAGTAGGCCTTTACCTTCACCGCAAGGGGCCAAACCAGTATAAACTCTTTGTGTCCTTTGTCCCGATTAACCCCCACTGGTACGCGTCGGTCCTAAACAAATGGTTTTTAACCCCTTTCCGCGACGACATTTGGAACCGTCGCCAAGTGAGTGTGGGCGATAGGGGGGTCCTTCCCACACGACCCAAAAACCGTCGGGGATAGGGAGTCTTGATGCATACAGTTGTCCCTATATAACCGTTTCTGATATCTCGAATATCCCAAACGCTTCGTCCTTGCTACTCGTTTGTGCTCGCATTGCCATCGCAGTCGGAGTTTTGTGGTTTTACCTAAACCAGGCAGATTCTAGGCACGGGAGTTTTCCAGGCTGATCCTAGGCAGATTCCAGGCACGGGAGATTTACGATGCCTGGCACATCACAAACAGTTCATGATTATAAACCGTGTACGATAGGTAGACAATCACACACATTTAGTTTTCCCGCACCGTATGTGATAGTGTCTGACATCACACACGCTTTGCAAATGGCAACTGTGTGCATGCTTGCACACGTTTCCTCTCTGTGAACCGTCTTGGATTATGGTCTATATCGCAAACGTTTGTGTTTTACCAACCGGGTGTGCCGTAATGACCCGCACAACGTAATTTCACCCTAATTTAATTGCTGCTATTTAAAATTGTACCTAATTTAAACTTGAAAGTAGGCTATAGCTTTATTCATATCCATCAGGTTCAAACAACCAATGCATTATTCGATTCACAGGTACATATGTTTAAGAATTACAGAAGCACCAAATAAAGAATGATGTACCAGGGTTCTATACTTGTACTATTACAGATGGTAAAGAAAGAGGCGACAGACATTCCAGTTGCTGAACAAGGTGAAGCGGAATGGCCCTATTGTGCTCTCCTGGATGCAGAAGGCATGCAGGACTCTAGTCCAACCCCTTGTGATGGCCGGCCGCCAATCATGTAGTTTGAGAGGTAATCTTGAGTAAACTGCTTCAGGATCCACTGCAAAAGAAAAAAGATTCAGATATTGTCATCTAACACAACTCATTACGGGCAGTAAAAAGAAGGCTACAGGGTTCTTACTTACCATCCTGCAGTTCACTGTTGTCTTGCATAAAGTGTAAACAAATAGTTCGATTGACATCTTTTGACCCATTTTAGTAACAATCTTTATCAGTTTCCTCACTTGATGCTGGTTCATGAATATCTCATTGCCCCATACGCAGAAAGGGTCGAAGTGTGGATCTTTGGCAATGATATATGTACCTAAAAGCACCAAGTTAATATTAGAAGCTAAACAACAATTGAAAAATGATGTAGTACAACACTCCATCCATCCCATTATATAAGATTTTATTACATGTATATCTAGACATCATCAGAACATTAAGGTAACACTCTTCCTTGTTGCTATGTAGCCTGGGATTGCATATTTAGTCATTCAGTACAATGCATGTTGCTAAACAACAATTGAAAAACGAAAAGGCATGTTAACTGCAATATCCTTAACAACAACCAAATATCGTAACTCATAGTGGTATTGTTGAAACTGTTATTGATGGAATTGAACTGTACGGCAAATAGTTGCACATATAGAGCATCACATTGTGAAGAACTGAAATAAACAAGTCATAAGGACATCTCTAGGCGATCCTTAAAAAGTTAAAGGACTAAAACCCTTAGTGGATATATATATATACTCCAGCAATTTTTGGCCTTTTCTAGTCGATCCCCTAAAGTTAAGGTTGTAAACTTCAATTTGATCAAGTTCAAAGCAGGTTCAACCGAAAGTAGCATGCATTCAAACATAAACATAGATAGTTTTGCATAACCGAACATAAAACATAAATTTAAACTAAGCTAAACTACTTTCGGTCGAAGTAGAGGTCGAGCCAATCCTTCCTCGTCATGTACGGTGTGCCGCGAGACGGGTCCGGGCCAGTACCGTTGTTGGGGTCGTTGGGGAAGGCACTCCTCCACTCGTTGACGTTGATCTCCTCGTCCTCGGGGCCCACCTCGACGCCCTCCGTGCTGCCGTTGCCGCCGCCTTCGAATCATCAGAGGAGAGCGCGATAACCTCGCCGCTCTCCGCGCCGCCGTCCTCGTCGCCTTTGAACTCGTCATCGGAGGAGAGCGCGATAACCTCGCCGCCCTCCGCGCCGGCAAAGATCGCCCGCTCCGCCTCCACGAGCTCCAGGTGCTGTCGGCGGAGCTCTTGCATGTAGGCCTCGTCGGCGGCCTCGGCCTCGAGACGCTCCCACGCCTCGCGGTCCTCCCGCGCCATAGCTGAGCTCACCACCCTGGCTCCGGGGGAACGAGGTGGACCGGACGTGTGCCGAAGGGGAAATTGAGCCTAGTCGCCGTGCCGTGGTAGCGGACCTGCCAGCGGTCGTACTCCATGGCCGTCAGCTCGGCCGTGTGGAAGCTACCGAGCCACTGGCGGGTGTGGGTCTCTCGATCTGTAATCTCGGTGACCCACGTCCCCCACCGCCGCTGCCGGACCCCGAGGTAGGACTTCGTCAGCTGCCGGGTTCGAGGGACGACAGGGAAGTCCTTGAACCGGTGTAATGGCACGGCGGCGGGCGAATCGGGGGACCGGCGACGGTGGATCGAGCCCGCGGAGGACGACGGCGACACCTCGGCGGCCACCTCGCCGTCGTCGGGCGAAAAGGCCGCGATAAACCTCTTTTTGGCCATTGGCTACTCGAGTTCCCCGTCACACAGGCAGAGGTTGAGGATGGAGGCACCGGCGATGGCGGTGACCTACCAATGGTTTCGAGGGTTGTGTGTGTCTGTGTGAGCGGAGGTTGTGTTTGAGGAAATACTGCTACAACTGAAAATTTTACTAGGCGGGAGTAACAAGGCGGGGCTACTGAAAATTTGGATCAAGGGCGAGCAGATATTTTTGAGATTGCGAGGGATGCAGAGGCGGGAGTAAAATGCCGGGGCTACTGAAAATTTGAATCAAGGGACTGAAGCAGAGCGGGAGTAACAAACATCGCACACGGTCCGCACATACTAATCGTGTGCTATCAAGCATTAAAACCTTCCAGGCGGTAGATATTTTTGAGATTGCGAGGGATGTAGAGGCGGGAGTTTTGGGGGAGCGAGCTAGTGTGCTTGACACGCCGGCTTTGGATTGTAGCCGACGCACCTTCTCACGTAAGCCATAGGCATACTATACACCGACGGTGCTCCAAGATATTTTGTACTACAACTCACACGGTTGGTGAGAACAAACTGTGTGGGATCTACTTGATTTGAATTACAAAATGGGGTCACAGCGGCAATGGACGGTGTTTCAATTGCTAGACCTTTTATTTGCAGTGAACATGCAACTGTATGCGTGTCATTAAAGAATTGGAATTATTCAGGGTTCGTTTGGACATTTCACACATTAAACTGGTTTTCTAGCCATTTCAGGTGCACGGTTCAAAATTAAACTACATGCACATGCTCCGGTGCATACAAATTGGTTAAAAAATCAAATCTGTGTCCTTCAGTGCATGCTTAGGTCCCATGGAAGAAATGGGAATGAACTTTTCGGGGTTCGTTTGGCCTTTTTTATACATTAACTAGGTTTTCTAGGAATTTTATGTGCATAATTCAAATTTGAACTACAAGCACATGCTCCAATGCACTAAAGTTGGTTGAAAAATCACATGTGTGTCCTTGGGTGAATTTCTAGGTCCCATGCAAGAGATGGGAATGAATTTCAAACACCAGGGCACTGTTGATTGCCGGCAAAACGTTGAGATACCTGGTTTTTAAATTCTAGTAAATCCAAAACTCGTCTGAAATTCATGAAACTTGGCATGCTATCATGGAGCGGCATCAACATGCCGTGGTGAAATTTTTGTCCCATTTGGGGCAGGTTTGGGTATAAGCTTCTCACAAACCAGAGCTTCTCACAACAAGCATGATGGTTTCGATAGGGAACGTACCACCTTTGGGGACGGACGATATCCGTTGCCTCTTATTGCTTTCAAAAAAATTCTAGTGTCAACATAGAACAACAGGAGTGTTGTGTTCAATCTTGGAATTTTTCGGGGTTCGTTTGGCCTTTTTTATACATTAACTGGGTTTTCTATGCATTTTATGTGCATAATTCAAATTTGAACTACAAGCACATGCTCCAATGCACCAAAGTTGGTTGAAAAATCACATGTGTGTCCTTGGGTGAATTTCTAGGTCCCATGCAAGAGATAGGAATGAAATTCAAACACCATGGCACTATTGATTGCCGGCAAAATGTTGAGATGCCTGGTTTTTAAATTCTAGTAAATCCAAAACTCTTCTGAAATTCATGAAACTTGGCATGCTATCATGGAGCGGCATGAACATGCCGTGGTGAATTTTTTTTCCCATTTGGGGCAGGTTCGGGTATAAGCTTCTCACAAACCACAGCTTCTCACAACAAGCATGATGGTTTCGATAGAGAACGTACCACCTTTGGTGACGGGACGATATCCGTTGCCTCTTATTGCTTTCAAAAAATTTCTAGTGTCAACATAGAACAACAGGAGTGTTGTGTTCAATTTTGGAATTTTTCGGGGTTCGTTTGGCCTTTTTTATACATTAACTGGGTTTTCTAGGCATTTTATGTGCATAATTCAAATTTGAACTACAAGCACATGCTCCAATGCACTAAGGTTGGTTGAAAAATCACATGTGTGTCCTTGGGTGAATTTGTAGGTCCCATGCAAGAGATGGGAATAAAATTCAAACACTAGGGCGCCGTTGATTGCCGGCAAAACGTTGAGATGCTTGGTTTTTAAATTCTAGTAAATCCAAAACTCATCTGAAATTCATGAAACTTGGCATGCTATCATGGAGCGGCATCAACATGCCATGTTAAAATTTTTGTCTTATTTGGGGCAGGTTCGGGTATATGCTTCTCACAAACCAGAGCTTCTCACAACAAGCATGATGGTTTCGGTAGGTAACGTCCCACCTTTGGGGACGAAACGATATCCATTGCCTCTTATTGCTTTCAGAAATTTTCTCATGTCAACATAGAACAACATGAGTGTTGTGTCAATTTTTGGGATTTGTTGGGGTTCATTTGGACATTTTTATGCATTAACTGGGTTTTCTAGGCATTTTATGTGCATAATTCAAATTTGAACTACAAGCACATCCTCCAATGCACCAAAGTTGGTTGAAAAATCACATGTGTGTCCTTGGGTGAATTTCTAGGTCCCATGCAAGAGATGGGAATGAAATTCAAACACCATGGCACTGTTGATTGCCGGCAAAACGTTGAGATGCCTGGTTTTTAAATTCTAGTAAATCCAAAACTCTTCTGAAATTCATGAAACTTGGCATGCTATCATGGATCGGCATGAACATGCCGTGGTGAAAATTTTGTCCCATTTGGGGCAGGTTCGGGTATAAGCTTCTCACAAACCAGAGCTTCTCACAACAAGCATGATGGTTTCGATAGGGAACGTACCACCTTTGGTGACGGGATGATATTCGTTGCCTCTTATTGCTTTCAAAAGCTTTCTCATGTCAACATAGAACAACAGGAGCGTTGTGTCAATTTTGGGATTTTTCGGGGTTCATTTGGACATTTTTATGCATTAACTGAGTTTTCAATGCATTTATGTGCATAATTCAAATTTGAACTACATGCACATGCTCTAGTGCATATATATTGGTTGAAAAATCAAATTTGTGTCCTTGGGTGCATGCTTAGGTCCCATGCAAGAAATGGGAATGAATTTCAAACACCAATGCACCGTTGATTGCCGGCAAAACATTGAGATGCCTCGTTTTTAAATTCTAGTAAATCCAAAACTCATCCGAAATTCATAAAACTTGGCATGCTATCATGGAGCGGCATCAACATGTCGTGTTAAAAATTTTGTCCCATTTGGGGCAGGTTCGGGTATATGCTTCTCACAAACCAGAGCTTCTCACAACAAGCATGATGGTTTCGGTAGGGAACGTCCCACCTTTGGGGATGAAACAATATCCATTGCCTCTTATTGCTTTCAAAAAAAAATTCGTCTCAACATAGAACAGCAGGAGTGTTGTGTCAATGTTTGGGATTTTTCGGGGTTTGTTTGGACATTTTTATGGATTAACTGAGTTTTCAATGCATTTATGTGCATTATTCAAATTTGAACTACATGCACATGCTCCAGTGCATATAAATTGGTTGAAAAATCAAATATGTGTCCTTGGGTGCATGCTTAGGTCCCATGCAAGAAATGGGAATGAATTTTAAACACCAGGGCACCGTTGATTGCCAGCAAAACATTGAGATGCCTCGTTTTAAAATTCTAGTGAATCCAAAACTTGTCTGAAATTCATGAAACTTGGAATGCTTTCATGGAGCGGCATCAACATGCCGTGGTAAATTTTTTGTCCCGTTTGGGGCAGGTTTGGGTATATGTTTCTCACAAACCAGAGCTTCTCACAACAAGCATCATGGTTTCGGTAGGGAACGTCCCACCTTTGGGGACGAAAAGATATCCACTGCGTGTTATTGCTTCCAAAAAATTTCTCGTGTCAACATAGAACAACAAGAGTGTTGTGTCAATTTTTGTGATTTTTGGGGGTTCTTTTGGACATTTTTATGCATTAACTGGGTTTTCAATGCATTTATGTGCATAATTCAAATTTGAACTACATGCACATGCTCTAGTGCATATAAATTGGTTGAAAAATCAAATATGTGTCCTTGGGTGCATGCTTAGGTCCCATGCAAGAAATGGGAATGAATTTCAAACACCAGGGCACCGTTGATTGCCGACAAAACATTGAGATGCCTGGTTTTTAAATTCTAGTGAATTCAAAACTCGTCTGAAATTCATGAAACTTGGCATGCTATCATGGAATGGCACCCGACCTGATGTGGTATTTTTCGTGTCCATTTTGAGAGAAGGCGCACTCGAATAATGACAACCAACAAAGGCATTTTGAAAATATAGCTGCCACTTTAATATCTCAAACGTTTGTATAACTCAAACCGTGTGCGTTCTGTTAACCATTCACGTGATGCCATGTGTCTTGGTTCTAATGGTTGTAGGAGGGGCCGTGCGGACAGCTGCTTGACCTTGACTGAACGGGAGGCGTGCGAGCGCATTCCGGTGCGCAGGCTGACGAGAGGAGTGCAAGCTGTCCTCCAATGCACAGGCTCACAGGGAAGCGTGCGAGGTGTACGCTGCGCATGCTCACTGGGAAGCGAGCCCTTTGACTTCCATGGCCGCCCCCTTCCTCTCCATTAATGGCGCCCGAGCCACTGTTTAATATGGGCGGCCTTACTATTCGCCTCCCATTCCCCTCCCCCCTGCAGACCTCCACCGCCATGGCGCAGAATGATCATCTGCCACTAGTCTTCAAGTTTGGTGAAGTCGACTCCGAGCCGGAGGAGATAGAAAATAAGGAGGAATGGGTCCTCATGGACATGGCCCAGAACAAGTTGGCCGCGGCGGTTGCTGCCCCTGCTCCCGTCCCAGCTCCCATCCCCGCGCCCACGCCAGCGACCATCCCCGTAGCATTGACGGGCTGGTCGCCCAGCACTATCGCAGAGCTGGAAGCCGCGGGCGTCAGCGAGGTCTCCGCGGACCCGCGCGAGCTCGTGTACATGCTAGTGCCAGCGCCTGTGCCCGTGCCCGTGCGCGCCCCTCCACCCACCGTGGCGCCGGCCCCCGTGCGTTTGGCTTCACCCGCCGCGCCCGTGCGCGCCCCTCCAACCACCGCGGCGCCGGTCCCCGTGCGTTTGGCTGCACCCGCCGCGCCCGTGCCCGTGCCCCCCCCCAGTGGCATGGGACGCTGCCGTCGACCGCTACCTCTCAGCGGTGCCAGTTGCCGTCCTCCCGCGCCCCGCCCATCAATCGCGCGATGAGATGATGTTTGATTTACAAGTGAAGAACATTTTGTGTTGTCTTGAAGACTTCAACAACGGCGTCCCGGAGGACGACAACAACAACGACGGTGCGGCACGCCGCCTCTGCCGCCACCGCAAATAGTTTTTTTGGGGTTTAATATTGTATCTCGAATTCTCGGTCATATGAATATAAATTTGCAGTGTGACTAAATGAAAGATATGGTTTGAACGAACTTGCGTTTTTCTCTCTTAATGTACAGACTTATCAAACGATTTTCTTTTGAAAAAAACATCAACGGTTTTTAAATATAAAACACTCAGCTTCCCCTGGAAGCCATGGGAAAATGTGTCGAGTAGGATTTCTGCATCCCTTCAACGCAAACATTTTAGTTAGAACACCCGTATGCAAACCGACAGCTTCCCCTGGAAGCCAAGGGAAAATGTGCCAAGTAGGATTTCTGCATCCCTTCAACGCAAACGGTAGTTTTGCATGACCCGTGTGCAACCACGTACAAACAATTGGGTAAGATTTGCATATCTGTCATTTTGGGTACGTTGCCATTTCTCAAACTAGAAAGATTGACATTTGTTTATCTAGTAACATTGCCATTTGTCAACCTTGTAACACTGCGATTTGTCAAAATATGCAGCTACAAATCACTAGCACTATCTAATTTTTGCAACTAAAATCACTAGCACTGTTCATATGGACACCACTAGCAGGCGTGAGTTCATGGACGCATATGGAAATGTACCATTGATTACATACAACAAGTCATCAACCCACAATGACAACGAGGATACACGTTGGATTATAGATCATTTCCAACAAAACATTCTAGTAAAGTTTTTCTCGCACAACAAATAACAAAGCGATGAAATGAACTTCAGCTCAACCACTCGTCGGCGTTGAAATGCTTTCTTTGAACCAGAAGTGATTCTCTGGGAAGGGCCAGCTACTGTCAATCTCGAGACCAATGCAGGACTGATCATCCAGGCTGAAGCGGCCTATGTCAGGACCCATATTGGGACGGTAGGGAAGCATAGTAATGTCCAAGGTATACATACAGTTGCTTCTCATAAATGGTAGTAATGTTGTGTCAACAGCAGCTGGATCATCTTCCACCATCATTGGACAGTTTTGTCCAAGGAAGAGCAAGTTTCCTCCAAGACTTTCAATACTGAATCAGGGAGAAGGTGTTGGCGCTAGTACACTAGTATCCATCCCGAATACCCTGCAACGGATGTTGGAATAGGTCCGGAGAGTGCGACCATACGAGACAACACCTGCTTCCTTAGTAACATCAGCAGTGCCCCGTATACAGACAAGAAGAGGTGATCCATCGGAATAAGTTGCCAGGCGCCACTGAGTATATGGGTCCTGCTCGTCCTCATGCTCGTGAATAAAATTTTCAAGTATAGGTGGTGGAATGTTCACAGGACCTTGGAAACACAAGGTTAATTAGTAAAGGGAAACTAGCTAACCCACATGCATGTGGATGAAACAATTATAATTATGGTGGAAGACAAACGTACCGAAATCATAAGGATTCCATGCAAAAACAGTGCCACGAGTTGTGGCAGCAAACACAAGACCCTCGTATTGAATTGCATCACAGTACTCATCCGTGTATAGAAACTGATTTTTGAGCAATATCCATCGAGTTGAACCATGAAGGACGGGAACAAGCTTGTCGAAGATAGCGACAACATAAGCATTCCTATAACCCCAAGAGCGGTTGGGAACTCGACAAGCTATCTTCCATAGACGACAGGCAACATGATCGTATTTGAACTCACGTAGAATACAGGTGTACTCAACCTCTGGGCAGTCGTCTGAGATTTTTCGAAGTGGAACCCGGTGACGAGTGTACACATTCACAAGTTCCCACTCGCAGTTGTACCCAATATAAACAACCCAATCTTTATTTGCGCCTGCCCAAGCCTTGCCCTCAAGCGATGGCATCGTAACATCATACGTATCATTATCAAGCGGCATCAACTTACACAAGGCGAGGCTTCCCTCGTCCCCGCGCCAGTCAGCAGGGTTAAAGAAGATAGGGGAGATCAAACCGCTCCTGGACCCTTGGGTTCCTGGTAATGATGTTATTAGTTGAGTCGAGAATGGTCTTGAACGAACCTGCCATGCTAGCCGAGGTGATGACGTCGCATCGATTGATAAGTTCCTCCACAGCGTCATCATTCAGACCGGGGCAAGAATAACGGGGTCGTTTCCGGCTTGTTCCCTCCATGGAGAAGACCAAACAATGGCAGAAGGAAGGGTGAAGGCAAATGGAGGAGGGATGAAGAGCTAGCGTGCGACGGCAGTTCCAAATCGAGAGGGAAAGGCAAAGAGTCGGTGCACGGTTGCCACGGTACACGAAGAGGCGCCTGTGGAGCGAACGGTTGCCACAGAGGTCACACACTGACGACAAGGGCCGAGTGAACCGCATGCAATCCCATCGCACAACACACACGTCTTCTTAAGTTGAACCATTGTTGTTCTCTTGTGTCAACGCAAATAGTTCATCCGAGTGAACCGCATGCCATATATCGCACACACCTTGATCTGGTTGACCGTTTCTTTTGTGTTGCCTAATCACAAACAGTTCATTTGAGTGAACCATATGTTGTATATCACACACACCTTCATCTGGCTGCCCGTTTCTTTTATGTTGCCTAATCACAAACAGTTCATCCGAGTGAACTGTATGCTCTGTATCGCACATGCCTTCATCTGGCTGCCCGTTTCTTTTGTTCCTCCTCATCGCAAATAGTTAATTGAACTGAACCATATGCCCTTCATCGCACACGCAACTAAAATCTGAACCGTGTTTGATGCATCCTCCATCGCAAACGTTTTCACCTTTTTTGACGGTTTTCATACACCACCGTTTGCGATTATTGCATCGCACACAGTTTCTCGAAGGGTCTCTGATCGTAATGTCGCGTTAGCAGCATCCTGCAGCAGTGCCCTTTAAGCTAACCTAGTTGCGATGGCTCCATGACTAAGTCCTTCCGCTAGGACATCTGCCGTGTCAAGTCCACGACACAACCCAAACCAACCTCCATAGCTCCCACGCCGGCCCACCACATGGTTAAGGGGGGTGGTCGCATGGGGCAACCGTCTGGAGTCCCTAGAGCTGCTCTCCACATGGGTCCATGTCTCCCGTATTTGTAATATGCCCTAGATGCAATAATATTGTATTATTTATTACTGCATTTATAATTAAGAGTTTATATTCTATCTATAACTGCTATGCTTTTGGAATATGTGATGCAACGGAAAACTCGTAAGCATGTGTGGAATGATAAACAGTAAAATTTGATTCCTAGTCTTGCCTCTAGGACTAGATCGAGTGTTGTATGTTAAGCATGTTCTTCGGATCTTGGGGTTTTGTTAAGTGTAACAATAATACCAAAACAACATTGAGAGTATAACGTTAGAAGAGCAATCATATTGAATTGACCCAACATGTTTGTTATACTTTGACATGTAATCATCACAAGTCTATTGATATAACATGGAGAGTTAGCATATGCTTTAAGACGGGGCCCTGTACCAGGGGTGGCTACTACTTCTTGAGCTTGCGTTGATTTTTCCCTTGAAGAGGAAAGGGTGATGCAGCAAAGTAGAGATAAGTATTTCCCTTAGTTAAGAACCAAGGTATCAATCTAGTAGGAGGCACAAGCAAGTCTCCAATATATGCACCTGCACAAACTAACAAACACTTGCACACAACGCGAAAAAGGGGTTGTTAATCCCTTCACAGTCACGAACAAGAGTGGGATCTAATAGAGATAGCTATAAAAGCTAAGTAAAGAACAGACTAAAGTAAATATGAATAAATTGCAGTAAGGTATTTTTGGGTTTTTTGGTTTATAGATATGAAAATATATGATGGAAAATAGACCTGGGGGCATAGGTTTCACTAGAGGCTTCTCTCTTGAATAAAGCATACGGGGGGTAAACAAAATACTGTTGAGCAATTGATAGAAAAGCGCAAAGTTATGACGATATCTAAGGCAATGATCATGAATATAGGCATCACGTCCATGACAAGTAGACCAAAACGATTCTGCATCTACTACTATTACTCCACACATCGACCGACTCCTACCTGCGTCTAGAGTATTAAGTTCATAAGAACAGAGTAACGCTTTAAGCAATATGACAAGATGTACAGGGATAAACTCAAGAAATATGATATAAACCCCATCTTTTTGTCCTTAAAGGCAACAATACAATATGTGCCTCGCTGCCCCTTCTGTCACTTGGAGAGGACACCGCAAGATTGAACCAAAGTCCATACTTTGTTCATCGGGCAAGTCAACCAAAGTCCATACTTTGTTCTCATACATGGATCCCATCTCAGATTTCATGGCCTCGAGCCATTTTGCGGAATCTGGGCTCATCATCGTTTCATCATAGTTCGTAGGTTCGTCATGGTCTAGTAACATGACTTCCAGAACAGGATTACCATACCACTCTTGTGCAGAACGTGGTCTAGTTGCCCTACGAGGTTCGGTAGTAACTTGATCTAAAGTTTCATGATCATTATCATTAGCTTCCTCTCTAGTTGGTGTAGGCATCACGGGAACGGTTTTCTGTGATGAGCTACTTTCCAATTCGAGAGAAGGTACAATTACCTCATCAAGTTCTACTTTCATCCCACTCACTTCTTTCGAGAGAAACTCCTTCTCTAGAAAGGATCTATTCTTAGCAACAAAGATCTTGCCTTCGGATCTGTGATAGAAGGTGTACCCAATAGTTTCTTTTGGGTATCCTATGAAGACGCACCTCTCCGATTTGGGTTCGAGCTTATCAGGCTGAAGCTTTTTCACATAAGCATCACAACCCCAAACTTTAAGAAACGACAGCTTAGGTTTCTTGCCAAACCACAGTTCATACGGTGTCGTCTCAACGGATTTAGATGATGCCCTATTTAACGTGAATGCAGCTGTCTCTAATGCATAACCCAAAACGATAGCGGTAAATCGGTAAGAGACATCATAGATCGCACCATATCTAATAAAGTACGGTTACGACGTTTGGACACACCATTACGTTGTGGTGTTCCAGGTGGCGCGAGTTTTGAAACTATTCCACATTATTTTAAACGAAGGCCAACTCTTAACTCAAATATTCGCCTCCGCGATCAGATCGTAGACTTTATTTTCTTGTTACGATGGTTCTCCACTTCACTCTGAAATTCTTTGAACTTTTCAAATGTTTCAGACTTATGTTTCATCAAGTAAATATGTCCATATCTGCTCAAATCATCTGTGAAGGTCAAAAAATAACGATACCCGCCGCAAGCCTCAACACTCATCGGACCGCGTACATCGGTATGTATTATTTCTAATAAGTCAGTGGCTCACTCCATTGTTCCGGAGAATGGAGTTTTAGTCATCTTGCCCATGAGGCATGGTTCGCAAGCATCAAATGATTCATAATCAAGTGATTCCAAAAGTCCATCCGCATGGAGTTTCTTCATGCGCTTTGCACCAATATGACCCAAACGGCAGTGCCACAAATATGTTGCACTATTATTATCAACTTTGCATCTTTTGGCATCAATATTATGAATATGTGTATCGCCACGATCGAGATTCTACAAAAATAGACCACTCTTCAAGGGTGCATGACCATAAAAGATATTACTCATATAAATAGAACAACCATTATTCTCCGATTTAAATTAATAACCGTCTCGCATTAAACAAGATCTAGATATAATGTTCATGCTCAACGCTGGCACCAAATAACAATTATTCAAGTCTAAAACTAATCCCGAAGGTAGATGTAGAGGTAGCGTGCCGACGGCGATCACATCGACCTTGGAACCATTCCCGACGCGCATCGTCACCTTGTCCTTAGCCAATCTTGGTTTAATCCGTAGCCCCTGTTTCGAGTTACAAATATGAGCAACCGAACCGGTATCAAATACCCCGGCACTACTACGAGCATTAGTAAGGTACACATCAATAACATGTATATCAAATATACCTTTGTTCACTTTGCCATCCTTCTTATCCGCCAAATACTTGGGGCAGTTCCGCTTCCAGTGACCAATCCCTTTGCAGTAGAAGCACTCAGTTTCAGGCTTAGGTCCAGACTTGGGCTTGTTCCCGGGGGTGGCAACTTGCTTGCCATTTTTCTTGAAGTTCCCCTTCTTTCCTTTGCCCTTTTTCTTGAAACTAGTGGTCTTGTTAACCATCAACACTTGATGCTCCTTCTTGATTTCTACCTCCGCAGCTTTGAGCATTGCGAAGAGCTCGGGAATTGTCTTTTTCCATCCCTTGCATATTATAGCTCATCACGAAACCTTTGTAGCTTGGTGGCAGTGATTGAAGAACTCTGTCAATAATACTATCATCTGGAAGATTAACTCCCAGCTGAGTCAAGTGGTTATGATACCCAGACATTCTGAGTATGTGTTCACTGACAGAACTGTTCTCCTCCATCTTGCAGCTATAGAACTTGTTGGAGACTTCATGTCTCTCAACTCGGGCATTTGCTTGAAATATTAACTTCAATTCCTGGATCATCTCATATGGTCCATGACGTTCAAAACGTCTTTGAAGTCCCGATTCTAAGCCATAAAGCATGGCACACTGAACTATCGAGTAGTCATCAGATTGAGCTTGCCAGACGTTCATAACATTAGCATCTGCTCCTTTAGCGGGCCTTTCACCTAGCGGTGCATCAAGGACATAATTCTTCTATGCAGCAATGAGGATAATCCTCAAGTTACGGACCCAGTCCGTGTAGTTGCTACCATCATCTTTCAATTTAGCTTTCTCTAGGAACGCATTAAAATTCAAAGGCTATCAGGACTAAGTTCATGATAAATTAAGTTCAATTAATCATATTACTTAAGAACTCCCACTTAGATAGACATTCCTCGAGTCATCTAAATGATCACATGATCCATATCAACTAAACCATGTCCGATCATCACGTGAGATGGAGTAGTCTTCAATGGTGAACATCTCTATGTTGATCATATCTACTATATGATTCACGTTTGACCTTTCGGTCTCCAGTGTTCCGAGGCAATGTCTGTACATGCTAGGCTCGTCAAGTTTAACCCAAGTATTCCGCATGTGCAAAATTGTCTTGCACCCGTTGTATGTGAACATAGAGTGTTGGGGATATAACTATTGGGTTAACCCGCCCAGGAGGGGCCGGGTTAACCCCCTGGTGGTTCATCAAGACAAAGCCCATGAAGATGCTTAAGACGGTAGTTCACTACGCAGACTCATCGAGGGCCTGGAGCCCAAAGGCGACTTAAGGCCCAAATAAGTATAAACTGCCATATATGTGTAACTTGTATGATAAGGCATGTACGGTTAGTCACCGAGCCGGACACCTTGTTTATGAGCCGGCCGGGACGCTGTAAGCCGCTGGGCGTCGACCTGTGTATATAAAGGGACGACCCGGCAGCGAGTTAGGACAAGAAACAACAGATCGAAAGCTAGGTCAAGCGTATTCGCTCCCTGGTAATCGAGACGTAAGCAATACCACCTCAAACTGGATTAGGCCTTTACCTTCACCGCAAGGGGCCGAACCAGTATAAACTCCTTGTGTCCTTTGTCCCATTTAACCCCTTTAAGCTAACCATGTTGCGATGGCTCCATGACTAAGTCCTTTTGCTAGGACATCTGCCGTGACAATTCCACGACAGTTGGCGCCCACCGTGGGGCTCGCGCACGGTGGTTTCGAGTTCTTACGGGGCAACTTTGAAGGGATCAAAGGGTACGCTGTGGGCCGGATGACCAAGAGTCGTCGCGGCAAGCTCTACATTGACGACGCAGGCTGGGGCCCCAAGGCCGGCTCAATCGAGTACGGGTACCTGGTCCCCTTCGGCGGAATCCACGTCTTCATCGGCAAGATCGGCGAACCGGGCCCTGAGCCGGACATCTGCACCGACATCATCGAGACGGCTCAGCGTGCACGACCCGCCTGGGTTCAACCCGCCGTGAAGCGCGCCTTCGTTGGATTCATCCATGGGGCGGAATTTGAGGAAGGATCCATATCTGGCGGTGAGACTGCCATCAATTCCGATGGCGAGTCGTCCACGAGCGAGACTACTTCATTGTATCAACTGCAAGACGGCAGGCTTGGGGGCTGTCCTGATGGCGATAGTATTCCGGACCCCTATGAGCCGCCGAACTGGGTCGCAATTTTCATGGCCGGTCCACAACCAAGGCAAAATTCTATGACTGCAACAGCAATGATCTCTGGGTCAGCAACGGAGACGGGGGCCGGGGCAGGAGGCCCTATGCGCCCGTCGGCTCAAGTCTTGTCCGACTTAGTGGACAGTTTGACAACATTGTTAACAACAGAGGTTAACCCGGCAGATCAAGCTCAGCATAACGCGGAAGTTGCAAAACTGCGAGATCAGATAGCTCAAGCCAAGGAGGATCTGGCAGCTGAGGACGCGAGGATGACCGCGGAACGAGCTGCTCTGGATGCTCAGGCACAACGGATCCAGGCCGATTCCTTCCGGCTCTTGTTGGATCAGAATGCTTCGAACGAAGTCATGAGGAGAAGGCACCGGAGTCGTCTGTGTTGGAAATATGCCCTGGAGGCAATAATAAATTGGTTATTATTATATTTCCTTGTTCATGATAATCGTTTATTATCCATGCTAGAATTGTATTGATAGGAAACTCAGATACATGTGTGGATACATAGACAACACCATGTCCCTAGTAAGCCTCTAGTTGACTAGCTCGTTGATCAATAGATGGTTACGGTTTCCTGACCATGGACATTGGATGTCGTTGATAACGGGATCACATCATTAGGAGAATGATGTGATGGACAAGACCCAATCCTAAGCCTAGCACAAGATCGTGTAGTTTTTGCTAAGAGCTTTTCTAATGTCAAGTATCATTTCCTTAGACCATGAGATTGTGCAACTCCCGGATACCGTAGGAATGCTTTGGGTGTACCAAACGTCAGAACGTAACTGGGTGGCTATAAAGGTGCACTACAGGTATCTCCGAAAGTGTCTGTTGGGTTGGCACGAATCGAGACTGGGATTTGTCACTCTGTGTAAACGGAGAGGTATCTCTGGGCCCACTCGGTAGGACATCATCATTATGTGCACGATGTGACCAAGGAGTTGATCACGGGATGATGTGTTACGGAACGAGTAAAGAGACTTGCCGGTAACGAGATTGAACAAGGTATCGGGATACCGACGATCGAATCTCGGGCAAGTAACATACCGATAGACAAAGGGAATTGCATACGGGATTGATTGAATCCCCGACATCGTGGTTCATCCGATGAGATCATCGTGGAACATGTGGGAGCCAACATGGGTATCCAGATCCCGCTGTTGGTTATTGGCCGGAGAACGTCTCGGTCATGTCTGCATGGTTCCCGAACCCGTAGGGTCTACACACTTAAGGTTCGATGACGCTAGGGTTCTAGGGAATAAATATACGTGGTTACCGAATGTTGTTCGGAGTCCCGGATGAGATCTCGGACGTCATGAGGAGTTCCGGAATGGTCCGGAGGTAAAGATTTATATATGGGAAGTCATGTTTTGGTCACCGGAAAAGTTTCGGGTGCTATCGGTAATGTACCGGGACCACCGGGAGTGTCCCGGGGGTCCATCAAGTGGGGCCACCAGCCCCAGAAGTCTGCGTGGGCCAAGTGTGGGAGGGGACCAGCTCCAGGTGGGCTGGTGCGCCCCCCCACCAAGGCCCAAGGCGCAGGGAGAGTGGGAGGGGGCAAACCCTAGGTCCAGATGGGCCTTAAGGCCCACCCTAGGAGCGCCCCCCTCTTTTTCCCCTTGGCCGCACCCTAGATGGGTTTTGGGGGCTGCCGCCACCCCTCGGGAGGGAACCCTAGATGGGAGCGCAGCCCCTCCCCTTCCCCTATATATACTTGAGGTATTTGGGGTTGCAAACACACGAGATGATCTCTCTCTTGGCGCAGCCCTACCCCTCTTCCTCCTCCTCTCCCGCGGTGCTTGGCGAAGCCCTGCTGGAGTGCCACGCTCCTCCATCACCACCATGCCGTTGTGCTGCTGCTGGACGGAGTCTTCCCCAACCTCTCCCTCTCTCCTTGCTGGATCAAGGCGTGGGAGACGTCACCGGGCTGCACGTGTGTTGAACGCGGAGGCACCGTTCTTCGGTGCTTAGATCGGAATCAACCGCGATCTGAATCAATACGGGTACGACTCCTTCATCCGCGTTCTTGCAACGCTTCCGCATCGCGATCTACAAGGGTATGTAGATGCACTCCCCTTCCCCTCGTTGCTAGATTACTCCATAGATTGATCTTGGTGATGCGTAGAAAATTTTGAATTTCCACTACGTTCCCCAACAGTGGCATCATGAGCTAGGTCTATGCGTAGTTTCTATGCACGAGTAGAACACAAAGTAGTTGTGGGCGTCGATTTTGTCAATTTACTTGCCGTTACTAGTCTTATCTTGATTCGGCGGCATCGTGGGATGAAGCGGCCCGGACCGACCTTACACGTACACTTACGTGAGACAGGTTCCACCGACTGACATGCACTAGTTGCATAAGGTGGCTAGCGGGTGTCTGTCTCTCCCACTTTAGTCGGATCGGATTCGATGAAAAGGGTCCTTATGAAGGGTAAATAGAAATTGGCATATCACGTTGTGGTTTTTGCGTAGGTAAGAAACGTTCTTACTAGAAACCCATAGCAGCCACGTAAAACATGCAACAACAATTAGAGGACGTGTAACTTGTTTTTGCAGGGTATGCTATGTGATGTGATATGGCCAAAAGGATGTGATGAATGATATATGTGATGTATGAGATTGATCATGTTCTTGTAATAGGAATCACGACTTGCATGTCGATGAGTATGACAACCGGCAGGAGCCATAGGAGTTGTCTTAATTTATTGTATGACCTGCGTGTCAGTGAAAACGCCATGTAATTACTTTACTTTATTGCTAACCGTTAGCTATAGTAGTAGAAGTAATAGTTGGCGAGACAACTTCATGAAGACACGATGATGGAGATCATGATGATGGAGATCATGGTGTCATGCCGGTGACGAAGGTGATCATGCCGCGCCTCGAAGATGGAGATCTAAGGCGCAAGATGATATTGGCCTTATCACGTCACTTTATGATTTGCATGTGATGTTTGTCATGTTTACATCTTATTTGCTTAAAACGACGGTAGCATAAATAAGATGATCCCTCACTAAAATTTCAAGAGACGTGTTCCCCCTAGCTGTGCACCGTTGCGAAGGTTCATTGTTTCGAAGCACCACGTGATGATCGGGTGTGATAGATTGTAACGTTCGCATACAACGGGTGTTGACGAGCCTAGCATGTACAGACATGGCCTCGGAACACATGCGAAACACTTAGGTTGACTTGACGAGCCTAGCATGTACAGACATGGCCTCGGAACACAAGAGATCGAAAGGTCGAACATGAGTCGTATAGTAGATGCGATCAACATGGAGATGTTCACCGATGATGACTAGTCCGTCTCACGTGATGATCGGACACGGCCTAGTTTGACTCGGATCATGTATCACTTAGATGACTAGAGGGATGTCTATCTAAGTGGGAGTTCATTAAATAATCAGATGAACTTAATTATCATGAACATAGTCAAAAGGTCTTTGCAAATTATGTCATAGCTTACGCTTTAGTTCTACTGTTTAAGATATGCTCCTAGAGAAAATTTAGTTGAAAGTTGATAGTAGCAATTATGCGGACCGGGTCCGTGAACTGAGGATTGTCCTCATTGCTGCACAGAAGGCTTATGTCCTTAATGCACCGCTCGGTGTGCAGAACCTCAGCGTCGTCTGTAGATATTGCGAAACATCTGACATACACGTTTTGATGACTACGTGATAGTTCAGTGCGTAATGCTAACGGTTTAGAATTGTGGCACCAAAAACGTTTTGAAACGTCGCAGAACATATGAGATGTTCCTAAGACTGAAATTGGGATTTCAGACTAGTGCCCACGTCAAGAGGTATGAAACCTCTGACAAGTTTCTTAAGCCTGCAAACTAAGGGAGAAAATCTCAATCGTTGAGCATGTGCTCAGATTGTCTGAGTACTACAATCACTTGGATCGAGAGGGAGTTAATCTTCCAGATGAGATAGTGATGGTTCTCCATAGTCACCGCCACCAAGCTATTAGAGCTTCGTGATGAACTATAACATATCAGGGATAGACATGATGATCCTTGAGCAACTCGCGATGTTTGACACCGCGAAAGTAGAAATCAAGAAGGAGCATCAATTGTTGATGGTTAGTAAAACCACTAGTTTCTAGAAGGGCAAGGGCAAAAGGGATACTTCATGAAACAACAAATCATTTGCTGCTCTAGTGAAGAATCCCAAGGTTGAACCCAAACCCGAGACTAAGTGCTTCTGTAATGCGGGGAACTGTCACTGAAGCAGAACTACCCTAGATACTTGGTAGATGAGAGGGCAGGCAAGGTCGACAGAAGTATATTGGATATACATTATATGAATGTGTACTTTACTAGTACTCCTAGTAGCACCAGGGTATTAGATACCGGTTCGGTTGCTAAGTGTTAGTAACTCAAAATAAAAGCTGCGGAATAAACGGAGACTAGCTAAAGGTGAGATGACGATATGTGTTGGAAGTGTTTCCAAGGTTGATGTGATCAAGCATCGCATGCTCCCTCTACCATCGAGATTGGTGTTAAACCTAAATAATTGTTATTTGGTGTTTGCGTTGAGCATAGACATGATTGGATTATGTTTATCGCAATACGGTTATTCATTTAAGGAGAATAATGGTTACTCTGTTTATTTGAATAATACCTTCAATGGTCTTGCACCTAAAATGAATCTCGATCGCAGTGATACACATGTTCGTGCCAAAAGATATAAAATAGTGATGATAGTACCACATACTTGTGGCACTGCCATTTGAGTCATATTGGTATAGAACGCATGAAGAAGCTCCATGTAGATGGATCTTTGGACTCACTCGTTTTTGAAAAGATTGAGACATGCGAACCATGTCTATTGGTATATATGCATGAAGAAACTCCATGCAGATGGATCGTTTGGACTCACTTGATTTTGAATCACTTGAGACATGCAAATCATACCACATGGGCAAGATGACTGAAAGGCCTCATTTTCAGTAAGATGAAACAAGAGAGCAACTTGTTGGAAGTAATACATTTTGATGTGTGCAGTCCAATGAGTGCCGAGGCATGCAGTGGATATCGTTATGTTCTTACTTCACAGATGATTTGAGTAGATGCTGAGTGTATTTACTTGATGAAACACAAGTCTGAATTATTGAAAGGTTCAAGTAATTTCAGAGTGAAGTTGAAGATCGTCGTGACAAGAGGATAAAATGTCTGTGATATGATCATAGAGATGAGTATCTGAGTTACGAGTTTGGCACACAATTAAGACATTGTGGAAAGTGTTACACAATTAATACCGCCTGGAACACCACAGTGTGATGGTGTGTCCGAACATCATAACTGCACCCTATTGGATATGGTGCATACGATGATGTCTCTTATCGAATTACCACTATCGTTTATGGGTTAGGCATTAGAGACAACCGCATTCACTTTAAAAAGGGGCACCACGCAATTCTGTTGAGACGACACCGTTTAGATAAACCTAAGTTGTCGTTTCTTAAAAGTTTGGGGCTGCGATGCTTATGTGAAAAAGTTTCAGGCTGATAAGCTCGAACCCAAAGCGGATAAATGCATCTTCATAGAATACCCGAAAACAGTTGGGTATACCTCCTATTTCAGATCTGGAAGCAAAAGTAATTGCTTCTAGAAACGGGTCCTTTCTCGAGGAAAAGTTTCTCTCGAAAGAATTGAGTGGGAGGATGGTGGAGACTTGATGAGGTTATTGAACCATGACTTCAACTAGTGTGTAGCAGGGCACAGGAAGTTGTTCCTGTGGCACCTACACCAATTGAAGTGGAAGCTTATGATAGTGATCATGAAACTTCAGATCAAGTCACTACCAAACCTCGTAGGACGACGAGGATGCGTGCTACTTCAGAGTAGTACGTGATCCTGTCTTGGAAGTCATGTTGCTAGACAACAATGAACCTGCGAGCTATGGAGAAGCGATGGTGGGCCCATATTCCGACAAATGGTTAGAAGCCATGAAATCCGAGCTAGGATCCATGTATCAGAACAAAGCATGGACTTTGGTGAACTTGCCCGATGATCGGCAAGCCATTGAGATAAATGGATCTTTAAGAAGAAGACGGACGTGGACGGCAATGTTACCGTCTATGAAGCTCGACTTGTGGCAAAGAGTATTTTCACAAGTTCAAGGAGTTGACTACGATGAGATTTTCTCATCCGTAGCGATGCTTAAGCCCATCAGAATCATGTTAGCATTAGCTGCATTTATGAAATCTGGCAGATGGATGTCACAACAAGTTTCCTTACCAGTTTTCGTAAGGAAAGGTTGTATGTGATACAATCAGAAAGGTTTTGTCGATCCTAAGGATGCTAAAAGGTATGCTAGCTCCAGCAATCCTTCCATGGACTAGAGCAAGCATCTCGGAGTCAGAATATACGCTTTGATGGAGTGATCAAAGTTTTTGGGTTTATACAAAGTTTGTTAGAAACTTGTATTTACAATAAAGTGAGTGGGAGCGCTACAACATTTCTGATAAGTATATGTGAATGACATATTGTTGATCCGAAATGATGTAAAATTTCTGGAAAGCATAAAGGGTTGTTTGAAAGGAGTTTTTCAAAGGAAGACCTGGATAAAGCTGCTTACATATTGGGCATCAAGATCTATAGAGATAGATCAAGACGCCTGATGACACTTTCAAATGAATACATGCCGTGACAAGTTTTTGAAGGAGTTCAAAATCAGCAAAGAAGGAGTTCTTGTCTGTGTTACAAGGTGTGAGTGTTGAGTAAGACTCAAGACCTGACCACAGCAAAAGAGAGAAAAAGGACGAAGGTCGTCCCCTATGCTTTAGACGTAGGCTCTACAGTATGCTATGCCGTGTACCGCACATGAAGTGTGCCTTGCCATGAGTTGGTCAAGGGGTACAATAGTGATCCGGGGATGGATCACATGACAGCGGTCGAACTTATCCTTAGTATCTAGTGGACTAAGGAATTTTCTCGATTATGGAGGTGAAAAGGAGTTCATCGTAAAGGGTTACGTCGATGTGAACTTTGACACTAATCCGGATGACTCTGAGTAGCAAACCGGATTCGTATAGTAGAGCAGTTATTTGAAATGGCTCCAAATAGCGCGTGGTAGCATCCACAAGATGACATAGATATTCGTAAAGCACACACGGATCTGAAAGGTTCAGACCTGTTGACTAATAACCTCTCTCACAAGCATAACATGATCAAACCAGAACTCATTGAGTGTTAATCACATAGTGATGTGAACTAGATTGTTGACTCTAGTAAACTCTTGGGTGTTGGTCACATGGTGATGTGACCTGTGAGTGTTAATCACATGGTGATGTGAACTAGATTATTGACTCTAGTGCAAGTGGGAGACTGTTGGAAATATGCCCTAGAGGCAATAATAAATTGGTTATTATTATATTTCCTTGTTCATGATAATCGTTTATTATCCATGCTAGAATTGTATTGATAGGAAACTCAGATACATGTGTGGATACATAGACAACACCATGTCCCTAGTAAGCCTCTAGTTGACTAGCTCGTTGATCAATAGATGGTTACGGTTTCCTGACCATGGACATTGGATGTCGTTGATAACGGGATCACATCATTAGGAGAATGATGTGATGGACAAGACCCAATCCTAAGCCTAGCACAAGATCGTGTAGTTCGTTTGCTAAGAGCTTTTCTAATGTCAAGTATCATTTCCTTAGACCATGAGATTGTGCAACTCCCGGATACCGTAGGAATGCTTTGGGTGTACCAAACGTCAGAATGTAACTGGGTGGCTATAAAGGTGCACTACAGGTATCTCCGAAAGTGTCTGTTGGGTTGGCACGAATCGAGTCTGGGATTTTTCACTCCGTGTAAACGGAGAGGTATCTCTAGGCCCACTCGGTAGGACATCATCATTATGTGCACGATGTGACCAAGGAGTTGATCACGGGATGATGTGTTACGGAACGAGTAAAGAGACTTGCCGGTAACGAGATTGAACAAGGTATCGGGATACCGACGATCGAATCTCGGGCAAGTAACATACCGATAGACAAAGGGAATTGCATACGGGATTGATTGAATCCCCGACATTGTGGTTCATCCGATGAGATCATCGTGGAACATGTGGGAGCCAACATGGGTATCCATGAAGGAAATATGCCCTAGAGGCAATAATAAAGTTATTATTTATTTCCTTATATCATGATAAATGTTTATTATTCATGCTAGAATTGTATTGACCGGAAACTTGATACATGTGTGAATACATAGACAAACAGAGTGTCACTAGTATGCCTCTACTTGACTAGCTCGTTGATCAAAGATGGTTATGTTTCCTAGCCATAGACATAAGTTGTCATTTGATTAACGAGATCACCTCATTAGGAGAATGACGTGATTGACTTGACCCATTCCGTTAGCTTAGCACTCGATCGTTTAGTATGTTGCTATTGCTTTCTTCATGACTTATACATGTTCCTATGACTATGAGATTATGCAACTCCCGTTTACCGGAGGAACACTTTGTGTGCTACCAAACGTCACAACGTAAATGGGTGATTATAAAGGTGCTCTACAGGTGTCTCCAAAGGTACTTGTTGGGTTGGCGTATTTCGAGATTAGGATTTGTCACTCCAAATTGTCGGAGAGGTATCTCTGGGCCCACTCGGTAATGCACATCACTATAAGCCTTGCAAGCATTGTGACTAATGAGTTAGTTGCGGGATGATGTGTTACGGAACGAGTAAAGAGACTTGCCGGTAACGAGATTGAACTAGGTATCGAGATACCGACGATCAAATCTCGGGCAAGTAACATACCGGTGACAAAGGGAACAACGTATGTTGTTATGCGGTCTGACCGATAAAGATCTTCGTAGAATATGTGGGAGCCAATATGGGCATCCAGGTCTCGCTATTGGTTATTGACCGTAGACGTGTCTCGGTCATGTCTACATAGTTCTCGAACCCGTAGGGTCCGCACGCATAACGTTACGATGACAGTTTTATTGAGTTTTGATGTACCGAAGGAGTTCGGAGTCCCGGATGAGATCGGGGATATGACGAGGAGTCTCGAAATGGTCGAGACGTAAAAATCGATATATTGGACGACTATATTCGGACTTCGGAAAGGTTCCGAGTGATTCGGGTATTTTTCGGAGTACCGGAGAGTTACGGGAATTCGTATTGGGCCTTAGTGGGCCATACGGGAAAGAAGAGAAAGGCCCCAAAGGGTGGCCGCACCCCTCCCCTTGGTCTAGTCCGAATTGGACTAGGGAGGGGGGGCCCCCTTCCTTCTTTCTCCTTCTCCCTTCCCTTTTCCTACTCCAACAAGGAAAGGAGGAGTCCTACTCCCGGTGGGAGTAGGACCCCCCCCTTGGCGCGCCCTCCTCCTAGGCCGGCCGCCTCCCCCCTTGCTCCTTTATATACGGGGGCAGGGGGCACCCCATAGACACAATAATTGATCCTTGAGATCTCTCAGCCGTGTGCGGTGCCCCCCTCCACCATATTACACCTCGATAATACCGTTGCAGAGCTTAGGCGAAGCCCTGCGTCGGTGGAACATCATCATCGTCACCACGCCGTCGTGCTGACGAAACTCTTCCTCAACACTCGGCTGGATCGGAGTTCGAGGGACGTCATCGAGCTGAACGTGTGTAGAACTCGGAGGTGCCGTACGTTCGGTACTTGATCGGTCGGATCGTGAAGACGTACGACTACATCAACCGTGTTGTGATAACGCTTCCGCTGTCGGTCTACGAGGGTACGTGGACAACACTCTCCCCTCTCGTTGCTATGCATCACCATGATCTTGCGTGTGCGTAGGAAATTTTTTGAAATTACGACATTCCCCAACAGTGGCATCCGAGCCTGGCTTTATGCGTTGATGCTATGCACGAGTAGAACACAAGTGAGTTGTGGGCGATATAAGTCATACTGCTTACCAGCATGTCATACTTTGGTTCAGCGGTATTGATGAAGCGGCCCGGACCGACATTACGCGTACGCTTACGCGAGACTGGTTTCACCGTTGCGAGCACTCGTTGCTTAAAGGTGACTGGCGGGTGTCTGTCTCTCTCACTTTAGTTGAACCGAGTGTGGCTACGCCCGGTCCTTGCGAAGGTTAAAACAGCACCAACTTCACAAACTATCGTTGTGGTTTTGACGCGTAGGTAAGAACGGTTCTTGCTAAGCCCGTAGCAGCCACGTAAAACTTGCAACAACAAAGTAGAGGACGTCTAACTTGTTTTTGCAGGGCATGTTGTGATGTGATATGGTCAAGACATGATGTGATATAATTTGTTGTATGAGATGATCATGTTTTGTAACCGAGTTATCGGCAACTGGCAGGAGCCATATGGTTGTCGCTTTATTGTATGAGATGCAATCACCATGTAATAGTTTTACTTTATCACTAAGCGGTAGCGATAGTCGTAAAAGCAATTAGTTGGCGAGACGACAACGATACTACGATGGAGATCAAGGTGTCGTGCCGGTGACGATGGTGATCATGACGGTGCTTCGGAGATGGAGATCACAAGCACGGTGCTTCGGAGATGGAGATCACTAGCACAAGATGATGATGGCCATATCATATCACTTATATTGATTGCATGTGATGTTAATCCTTTATGCATCTTATCTTGCTTTGTTTGACGGTAGCATTATAAGATGATCCTTCACTAAATTATCAAAGTATAAGTGTTCTCCCTGAGTATGCACCGTTGAGAAAGTTCTTCGTGCTGAGACACCACGTGATGATCGGGTGTGATAGGCTCTACGTTCAAATACAACGGGTGCAAAACAGTTGCACACGCGGAATACTTAGGTTAAACTTGACGAGCCTAGCATATAACAAATATGGCCTCGGAACACGGAGACCGAAAGGTCGAGCGTGAATCATATAGTAGATATGATCAACATAGTGATGTTCACCATTGAAACTACAACATCTCATGTGATGATCGGACATGGTTTAGTTGATATGGATCACGTGATCACTTAGAGGATTAGAGGGATGTCTATCTAAGTGGGAGTTCTTAAGTAATATGATTAATTGAACTTGAATTTATCATGAACTTAGTCCTGATAGTATTTTGCAAATTATGTTGTAGATCAATAGCTCGCGTTGTTGCTTCCCTGTTTTATTTTTGATATGTTCCTAGAGAAAATTATGTTGAAAGATGTTAGTAGCAAAGATGCGGATTGGATCCGTGATCTGAGGATTATCCTCATTGCTGCACAGAAAAATTATGTCCTTGATGCACCGCTAGGTGACAGACCTATTGCAGGAGCAGATGCAGACGTTATGAACGTTTGGCTAGATCAATATGATGACTACTTGATAGTTTAGTGCACCATGCTTAACGGCTCAGAATCGGGACTTCAAAGACGTTTTGAACGTCATGGACCATATGAGATGTTCCAGGAGTTGAAGTTAATATTTCAAGCAAATACCCGAGTTGAGAGATATGAAGTCTCCAACAAGTTCTATAGCTAAAAGATGGAGGAGAATCGCTCAACTAGTGAGCATGTGCTCAGATTGTCTGGGTACTACAATCGCTTGAATCAAGTGGGAGTTAATCTTCCAGATAAAATAGTGATTGACAGAATTCTCTAGTCACCATCACCAAGATAGTAGAACTTCGTGATGAACTATAGTATGCAAGGGATGACGAAAGAAATTCCCGAGCTCTTCGTGATGCTGAAATCGACGAAGGTAGAAATCAAGAAAAACATCAAGTGTTGATGGTTGACGAGACCACTAGTTTCAAGAAAAGGGCAAAGGGAAGAAGGGGAACTTCAAGAAGAACGGCAAGCAAGTTGCTGCTCAAGTGAAGAAGCCTAAGTCTGGTCCTAAGCCTGAGACTAAGTGCTTCTACTGCAAAGGGACTGGTCACTGGAAGCGGAACTACCCCAACTATTTGGTGGATAAGAAGGATGGCAAAGTGAACAAAGGTATATTTGATATACAGATTATTGATGTGTACTTTACTAGTGTTTATAGCAACCCCTCGGTAATTGATACTGGTTCAGTTGCTAAGAGTAGTAACTCGAAAACGGGAGTTGCAGAATAAACATAGACTAGTAAAAGGCGAGGTGACGATGTGTGTTGGAAGTAGTTCCAAGATTGATATGATCATCATCGCACACTCCTTGTACTTTCGGGATTAGTGTTGAAACTAAATAAGTGTTATTTGGTGTTTGCGTTGAGCATGAATATGATTTGATCATGTTTATTGCAACACGGTTATTCATTTAAATTAGAGAACAATTGTTGTTCTGTTTACATGAATAAAACCTTCTGTGATCATACACACCAACGAATATGGTTTGTTGGATCTCGATCGTAGTGATACACATATTCATAATAATGAAGCCAAAAGATGCAAAGTTAATAATGATAGTGCAACTTATTTGTGGCACTGCCGTTTAGGTCATATTGGTGTACAACGCATGAAGAAACTCCATACTGATGGGATTTTGGAATCACTTGATTATGAATCACTTGATGCTTGCGAACCGTGCCTCATGGGCAAGATGACTAAAACGCCGTTCTCCGGAACTATGGAGAGAGCAACAGATTTGTTGGAAATCATACATATAGATGTATGTGGTCCGATGAATATTGAGGCTCGTAGCAGGTATCATTATTTTCCGATCTTCACAGATGATTTGAGCAGATATGGGTATATCTACTTAATGAAACAGAAATCTGAAACATTTGAAAAGTTCAGATAATTTCAGAGTGAAGCGAAAATCATCGTAACAAGGAAATAAAGTTTCTACGATTTGATCGTGGAGAAGAGTATTTTAGTTACGAGTTTGGCCTTCAGTTAAAACAATGTGAAATAGTTTCACTACTCACGCCACCTGGAACACCATAGCATAATGGTGTGTCCGAACGTCATAAACGTATTTTATTGGATATAGTGCAATCTATGATGTCTCTTACCGATCTACCACTATCGTTTTGGGGTTATGCATTAGAGACAACTACATTCACGTTAAATAGGGTACCATCTAAATCCGTTGAGACAACGCCTTATGAACTGTGGTTTGGCAAGAAACCAAAGTTGTCGTTTCTTAAAGTTTGGGGTTGCGATGCTTATGTGAAAAAGTTTCATCCTGATAAGCTCAAACCCAAATCAGAGAAATGTGTCTTCATAGGATACCCAAAGGAGACTGTTGGGTATACCTTCTATCATAGATCCGAAGGCAAAACTTTTGTTGCTAAATTCGGAAATTTTCTAGAGAAGGAGTTTCTCTCGAAAGAAGTGAGTGGGAGGAAAGTAGAACTTGATGAGGTAACTATACCTGCTCCCTTATTGGAAAGTAGTTCATCACAGAAACCAGTTTCTGAGACACCTACACCAATTAGTGAGGAAGTTAATGATGATGATCATGAAACTTTAGATCAAGTTATTACTGAACCTCGTAGATCAATCAGAGTAAGATCCGCACCAGAGTGGTACGGTAATCCTGTTCTGGAAGTTATGTTACTAGACCATGACGAACCTACGAACTATGAAGAAGCGATGGTGAGCCCAGATTCCGCAAAATGGCTTGAGGCCATGAAATCTGAGATGAGATCCATGTATGAGAACAAAGTGTGGACTTTGGTTGACTTGCCCGATGATCGGCAAGCAATTGAGAATAAATGGATCGTCAAGAGGAAGACGGACGCTGATAGTAGTGTTACTATCTACAAAGCTAGAATTGTCGCAAAAAGGTTTTTCGACAAGTTCAAGGTGTTGACTACGATGAGAGTTTCTCACTCGTATCTATGCTTAAGTCTGTCCGAATCATGTTAGCAATTGCCGCATTTTATGAAATCTAGCAAATGGATAAACGAAACTGCATTCCTTAATGGATTTATTAAAGAAGAGTTGTATATGATGCAACCAGAAGGTTTTGTCAATCCTAAAGGTGCTAACAAAATATGCAAGCTCCAGCGATCCATCTATGGACTGGTGCAAGTATCTCGGAGTTGGAATATACGCTTTGATAAGTTGATCAAAGGATATAGTTTTATACAGACTTGCGGTGAAGCCTGTATTTACAAGAAAGTGAGTGGGAGCACTACAACATTTCTGATAAGTATATGTGAATGACATATTGTTGATCGGAAATAATGTAGAATTATTCTGCAAAGCATAAAGGAGTGTTTGAAAGGAGTTTTTCAAAGAAAGACCTCGGTGAAGCTGCTTACATATTGAGCATCAAGATCTATAGAGATAGATCAAGACGCTTGATAAGTTTTTTCAATGAGTACATACCTTAACAAGATTTTGAAGTAGTTCAAAATGGAACAGTCAAAGAAAGAGTTCTTGCCTGTGTTACAAGGTATGAAATTGAGTAAGACTCAAAGCCCGACCACGGCAGAAGATAGAAAGAGAATGAAAGTCATTCCCTATGCCTCGGACATAGGTTCTATAAAGTATGCCATGCTGTGTACCAGATCTATTGTATACCCTACACTGATTTTGGCAAGGGAGTACAATAGTGATCTAGGAGTAGATCACTGGACAGCGTTCAAAATTATCCTTAGTGGAATAAGGATATGTTTCTCGATTATGGAAGTGACAAAAGGTTCGTCGTAAAGGGTTACGTCGATGCAAGTTTTGACACTAAATCTAGATGACTCTAAGTCTCGGTCTAGATACATATTGAAAGTGGGAGCAATTAGCTAGAGTAGCTCCGTGCAGAGCATTGTAGACATAGAAATTTGCAAAATACTTACGGATCTGAATGTGACAGACCCGTTGACTAAAATTATCTCACAAGCAAAACATGATCACACCTTAGTACTCTTTGGGTATTAATCACATAGCGATGTGAACTAGATTACTGACTCTAGTAAACCCTTTGGGTGTTGATCACATATCGATGTGAACTATGGGTGTTAACCACATAAAGATGTGAACTATTGATGTTAAATGACATGGCGATGTGAACTAAATTATTGACTCTAGTGCAAGTGGGAGACTGAAGGAAATATGCCCTAGAGGCAATAATAAAGTTATTATTTATTTCCTTATATCATGATAAATGTTTATTATTCATGCTAGAATTGTATTGACCGGAAACTTGATACATGTGTGAATACATAGACAAACAGAGTGTCACTAGTATGCCTCTACTTGACTAGCTCGTTGATCAAAGATGGTTATGTTTCCTAGCCATAGACATAAGTTGTCATTTGATTAACGAGATCACCTCATTAGGAGAATGACGTGATTGACTTGACCCATTCCGTTAGCTTAGCACTCGATCGTTTAGTATGTTGCTATTGCTTTCTTCATGACTTATACATGTTCCTATGACTATGAGATTATGCAACTCCCGTTTACCAGAGGAACACTTTGTGTGCTACCAAACGTCACAACGTAAATGGGTGATTATAAAGGTGCTCTACAGGTGTCTCCAAAGGTACTTGTTGGGTTGGCGTATTTCGAGATTAGGATTTGTCACTCCAAATTGTCGGAGAGGTATCTTTGGGCCCACTCGGTAATGCACATCACTATAAGCCTTGCAAGCATTGTGACTAATGAGTTAGTTGCGGGATGATGTGTTACGGAACGAGTAAAGAGACTTGCCAGTAACGAGATTGAACTAGGTATCGAGATACCGACGATCAAATCTCGGGCAAGTAACATACCGGTGACAAAGGGAACAACGTATGTTGTTATGCGGTCTGACCAATAAAGATCTTCGTAGAATATGTGGGAGTCAATATGGGCATCTAGGTCCCGCTATTGGTTATTGACCGGAGACGTGTCTCGGTCATGTCTACATAGTTCTCGAACCCGTAGGGTCCGCACGCTTAACTTTACGATGACAGTTTTATTGAGTTTTGATGTACCGAAGGAGTTCGGAGTCCCGGATGAGATCGGGGATATGACGAGGAGTCTCGAAATGGTCGAGACGTAAAAATCGATATATTGGACGACTATATTCGGACTTCGGAAAGGTTCCGAGTGATTCGGGTATTTTTCGGAGTACCGGAGAGTTACGGGAATTCGTATTGGGCCTTAATGGGCCATACGGGAAAGAAGAGAAAGGCCCCAAAGGGTGGCCGCACCCCTCCCCTTGGTCTAGTCCGAATTGGACTAGGGAGGGGGGCGCCCCCTTCCTTCTTTCTCCTTCTCCCTTCCCTTTTCCTACTCCAACAAGGAAAGGAGGAGTCCTACTCCCGGTGGGAGTAGGACTCCCCCCTTGGCGCGCCCTCCTCCTAGGCCGGCCGCCTCCCCCCTTGCTCCTTTATATACGGGGGCAGGGGGGCACCCCATAGACACAACAATTGATCCTTGAGATCTCTCAGCCGTGTGCGGTGCCCCCTCCACCATATTACACCTCGATAATACCGTTGCGGAGCTTAGGCGAAGCCCTGCGTCGGTGGAACATCATCATCGTCACCACGCCGTCGTGCTGACAAAACTCTCCCTCAACACTCGGCTGGATCGGAGTTCGAGGGATGTCATCGAGCTGAACGTGTGTCTAACTCGGAGGTGCCGTACGTTCAGTACTTGATCGGTCGGATCGTGAAGACGTACGACTACATCAACCGCGTTGCGATAACGCTTCCGCTGTCGGTCTACGAGGGTACGTGGACAACACTCTCCCCTCTCGTTGCTATGCATCACCATGATCTTGCATGTGCGTAGGAATTTTTTTGAAATTACTATATTGCCCAACAATCCAGATCCCGCTGTTGGTTATTGGCCGGAGAACGTCTCGATCATGTCTGCATGGTTCCCGAACCCGTAGGGTCTACACACTTAAGGTTCGATGACGCTAGGGTTATAGGGAATAAATATACGTGGTTACCGAATGTTGTTCGGAGTCCCGTATGAGATCCCGGACGTCATGAGGAGTTCCGGAATGGTCCGGAGGTAAAGATTTATATATGTGAAGTCCTGTTTTGGTCACCGGAAAAGTTTCGGGTGCTATGGGTAATGTACCGGGACCACCGGGAGGGTCCCGGGGGTCCACCAAGTGGGGCCACCAGCCCCAGAAGGCTGCGTGGGCCAAGTGTGGGAGGGGACCAGCTCCAGGTGGGCTGGTGCGCCCCCCCACCAAGGCCCAAGGCACCGGGAGAGTGGGAGGGGGCAAACCCTAGGTCCAGATGGGCCTTAAGGCCCACCCTAGGAGCGCCCCCCTCTTTTTCTCCTTGGCCGCACCCTAGATGGGTTTTGGGGGCTGCCGCCACCCCTCGGGAGGGAACCCTAGATGGGGGCGCAGCCCCTCCCCTTCCCCTATATATACTTGAGGTATTTGGGGCTGCAAACACACGAGATGATTTCTCTCTTGGCGCAGCCCTACCCCTCTTCCTCCTACTCTCCCGCGGTGCTTGGCGAAGCCCTGCAGGAGTGCCACGCTCCTCCATCACCACCATGCCGTTGTGCTGCTGCCGGACGGAGTCTTCCCCAACCTCTCCCTCTCTCCTTGCTGGATCAAGGCGTGGGAGACTTCACCGGGCTGCACGTGTGTTGAACGCGGAGGCATCGTTCTTCGGTGCTTAGATCGGAATCAACCGCGATCTAAATCGCTACGAGTACGACTCCTTCATCCGCGTTCTTGCAACGCTTCCGCATCGCGATCTACAACGGTATGTAGATGCACTCCCCTTCCCCTCGTTGCTAGATTACTCCATAGATTGATCTTGGTGATGCGTAGAAAATTTTGAATTTCCGCTACGTTCCCCGACAGTCTGCCTCCGGTCTACGTGGCGAGGAACCTCTTCAACACACCTGGTGCGGGAACCAGTGACCCACTAGAGGTAAACCGGGCAATAACCGTGTCTAGGGCTGGAGCGCCGACTCAGCCACGCACGATGGATCCGCTTCGTCTGAATAATATCCCACCACAATATGTGCCGACGCCACTGGGTCATTATTCTAACCCTCTGGATAATATGATCGCTGCGGCGACGCAGTTGGCAGCTCTCCCAGTTGAAGGTGAGTCCCCGGCTGCGATTGAAACACAGAGGGCTAGAGAGCTTCTTCAGATAGCGCTGGTACAGCAGGAGGCTTATTCTTACAGTCGTGAGAGGATTCACTCACCCCTCGCTCAAGCCGGAGTTATAGTAGGCACATTGATTCACCAGCCGTTTCAAGCAGTGATAGACACTGTAACCAGCCTCGTGGACATGACCCGGCGCGCGGTGGTGCTAATGCTCAGGATTTGGTGGATCAGGGCAGAGCACGTCGGGAAGCCGATCTGGCGACTCAGCAAGGGGCTCATCAACGTTCTTCGGTTTATCCAACAACTTCGGTGGAGACAGGGTTAACCTCCAGAACCTTGGGGGTACCATGTTTAGTGCAGGCTTTACGTAACGTACACTTGCCCAAGGATTTCAAGGGTCCTCGTAAGGTGCCCAACTACACAGCTGACTTACCCCCTGAAGCGTGGGTTGAGAGTTATGAGATGGTGATGGAGCTGTTGGATGTTGACGATGCTGCGTGTGCTAAGTACTTCACGATGATGTTGGAAGGGACGTCCCGCACTTGGTTGAAAGGGCTGCCTGCTAACACCATTGGATCGTGGGCCGACTTAAAAGCCCGGTTTATCCAGAATTTTAAAGATACATGCAAGCAGCCTATGTCGATTGTGGATCTGGATTCCTGTATCCAAGAAGAAGGCGAGTCAACAACCCATTGGGTGCGCCGGGTCTCGACTATCCTACATTCATCGGATCGTATCAATGTCGGCTCAGCAGTCTTGATGTTAGAGAAGAATTGTCGTTTTATGCCCCTTAAGCAGAAGTTAGGGCGGCTCAAGCGCCACTGCAATGACATGGGGGAGATGATGGCGGCTCTGGTTAAGTATGTTGACTCTGATGGTACCAAGGACCCCGAGTCCGAGGAAAAGCTGGGAAAGGGAAAGAAGAGTAGCAGTAACACAGGGCAGCAGCATAACCCGGCGAGTCAGGGAGGCAACGGTAAGCGCAAAGCTGATAATCATTTGGATTTTGTGGCTAACACCAATACGCAGAATAATGGACAACATCGTAAAGGAAAGCCACCTCCACGGATTGGGGGGGTCAGGTTTCGATCTTGAGCGGCAGCTGAATATGCCCTGTCCAAGGCATGGTACACGGGAAAGGCCGTCCACTCACCTCTGGGAGGATTGCTTCATTACTAAGGAGTACAGAAATTCCAATCTTTTTCAAGACAACCATGGGTCGGGCGGCAGCTCAGGTTCCGGCTCTCACGGTCCGGGTTACGGTGGTGGTGGCTCTAATTCCAGTTTTCAAGGCCAAGGTAATCAGGGTGGTTACAACAAAATAAACAATCAGGGGAATCAGCAGCAGCAATCTGGTTATCATAGTAACCCGAAGCAGTTGAATAGTGGGCAATACCACGTTTTCACCACAAGTTTATGCAAGTGGGATCAGAAGCTCCATAAAAGGGCAGTGAACGCCATTGAGCCGGTGGTTCCCCGTTACTTGCGATGGTCTGAACAACCCATTGTGTAGAGTCATGAGGATCACCCGCCACGGGTTGATAATCTAGGTCACTTGGTGCTGGCGGTGGCGCCTCAAGTTGGAGGATACAAAATCACCAAGGTGCTCATGGATGGAGGCAGCAGCATTAATATCCTTTACTATGAAACTTTCCGTCGCATGGGATTGACTGACAAAAATCTTAAGCCATCGAATACTGTTTTTCATGGTGTGGTGCCTGACAAGTCGGCGTATCTGTTTGGTAAAATATCTCTGGAGGTTGCTTTTGGAGATGATTATGATTCCAGGTCTGAGACATTGACCTTTGAAGTGGTTAAAATCAAAAGCCCTTATCATGCTCTGTTTGGGCGGCCGGCTTATGCTAAGTTGATGGCAAGGCCTTGTTATGTTTACTTGCAGCTGAAGATGCCGGGTCACAAGGGCACTATAACAATGCATGGGAGTCGCGAGGTAGCCTTGGAATGTGAAGAAGGTGATGTTGCTTATGCTGAGTCTGTTCGTGCGACAGAGGAGTTGAAGTTTTACAAGGATAATGTTGATCCGGCGGATATGACATCTTTAAAGAAGACAACCACAGAGCATGACCCTTTGTTAAAGTTTAAGTCGGCAGACGACACCAAGCTAGTTGACTTTGTTCCTGGTGACTCGTCCAAGTAGTTCAGTATCAGTGCTAATTTGGATTCGAAATACGAAAGCGCGCTCATCGACTTCATCCGTGAGAATCGGGACATCTTTGCATGGAAGCCTTCAGACATGCCAGGTGTATCGAGGGAACTCACTAAGCACACTCTCAATATTGATCCAAAGTTTAAGCCGGTCAAGCAATTCTTTCACCGTTTCAATGAAGAGAGGCGTAGGGCTATTGGTGAGGAGGTCGCCCGGCTATTGGCGGCTGGGTTCATTGTTGAAGTTTTTCACCCTGAGTGGTTAGCTAACCCGGTGCTGGTGCTCAAGAAAAACGGCACCTGGCGCATGTGTGTGGATTATACGGATTTAAACAAAGCTTGTTCAGCTGATCCCTTTGCTCTCCCCCGCATTGATCAAATTATTGATGCTACGGCGGGTTGTGAACGTCTCAGCTTTTTGGATGCTTATTCTGGTTATCATCAGATCAAGATGGCAGTTAAGGACCAGGAGAAGACAGCCTTTATCACCCCCTTTGGAGCCTTTTGCTATGTGTCCATGCCCTTTGGGCTCAAGAGTGCCCAGGCGACTTACCAGCGATGTGTGCAGAATTGTCTTCATGATCAGATTGGGCGCATTGTTCATGCCAAAGTGGATGATATTGTGGTGAAGTCCAAGAAGAAGGAGACCCTGATTGATGATTTGAAAGAAACCTTTGACAATCTCTGGGTTTATAAGATGATGCTTAACCCGGCCAAGTGTGTTTTTGGTGTGCCAGCTGGTAAGCTTTTGGGTTTTCTGGTTTCAGAACGGGGTATTGAGGCTAACCCAGAGAAGATAAAGGCTATCACCTCTCTGCCTAAGCCGGCGTGTATCAATGATGTTCAGCGTTTGGCGGGTCGTATTGCGTCCTTAAGCCGGTTCATCAGTCGGTTGGGTGAGAAGGCTATCCCTTTGTACCAAATGATGAAGAAGACAGATCACTTTGTCTGGAGTGATGCTGCTGATTAGGCGTTTGAGGCCTTGAAGAAACAATTGGCTGAGCTGCTAGTTCTTGTTGCTCCTATTGATAATGAAAAAGCATGTCGGGATGCACTTGACCTGTTAGATGAGGAGCGTGACCTTGCGGCGGCTCGTTCAGCAATTTACCAACAAGATCTGCGCCGTTACCATAGCCACCGGGTTAAAACCAGAACCTTTCAAGAAGGTGACTTGGTGCTCCGGCTTATCCAGGATCAATCTGATATGCACAAGCTATCCCCACCTTGGGAAGGGCCCTTTGTGGTCAGCAAAAATCTAAACAATGGGTCATACTACCTTATCGATGTTCGAGACCGCAAGGACTCGTGCACGTCGAAGGAGGAGACCCGCCGACCGTGGAATATTGCTCATCTTCGGCCTTACTATACCTTAGCCACCGGCTCGCCTGATGTACATATTTTGACAATGTATATATTATGATTAATATAATAAGGCCGGCATCCCTGATAATTCAGGGCCTCTCTCGTTTCATTTCTCAGAAATTGAGTCTTTATTATTACTTTATATGATCACTTAAAGGCTTGATTCCAAGTTACAGGCACCAAAGAGAGTTAATTGCATAGCACAACTCAAACATAGGTACCCGCCGAGCACAACTCACAAATATATCACTTGGGGGCTTCCTTCTCATCGAGCATAGCTATGACTACCCTTGTTGATCCGGCTTATACGCCCGGAATATAATGTTACTTGGGGGCTCTTTGTTCAACGGACAAGAGTTTTTATGGCCCTTGTAATAGGCTTAAAAGCCATGCTTGGAAGCCAGGTGTATTCAACTAAAAACCCGGGTTATCCTGCCCTTTTTAAGTCTGCCACTCCGCCCAGGTAGTCCTGGAATGACCCGCCGTACTTTTGACAAGTCAATCTTATACAGACCCTGAATTTGTCAAAGTTAAAACGATGATTGGTTATGTGAGGTCCGGCTTATAAGGTTTGTATGAAGGTTTAACTCAGTGGCTGTGCAGCCCTTGAACGCACTTGATTTTTAGGCCTGGCCGCTGTGACAACCTTGATTTTTTGATATTTGATTTGAACATTTTTGAGATTCCTCTCCTGTGACATATTGGTACATGGTTAAAAACAAAGGAGGGCTATGCCTTCTGATTCGTACATGAAACTACCCGGTGTCGCCAGGGTATGATGATTTTATATGCTTGGAAGCACTATGCTCTAAGTTTGGGATACTACCCCTTGCTGCATATGGCGTGTTAAGCGGCGGTATGTGTCAACTTGCACAGAGCTTTGTACGCTCAATCTTTTGGGTTTTCACCCTTATTCAGCTGGTATACTAAGCCGGTGGTGTATCACAGGTATGATATTTTTATTAAAGGTCATGATTAAGCTGGCCCTGGTTATGGACTATCTTTAGCCACCAGTGGTTTTTTATAAGGTATTATGACCCGTCCTGCGGTAAACCGCCAGGATCCTTGTCATGTGTTTGTATGCAGGTACAATAAATAATCTGGTGCACACAGTTGATGAAATCATAAACATAAGTGGCAAATATTCAACTTGACAGATCGATAGTATCATACAAAACAAAACATGCACGATGGCATGGCGGATCAAGAGTTTAACTAAGCCTATTACAAAGGCATCTTATGCCCCACAGGAATAATTGTCCTAGCAGTTTTGCGGAAAGCAGATGTTAAGCCGACCCACGGCTTATGACTCTTGGCCTTGCTGAGTTGAAGGTTGCGCTCGTCACCGATTCATCTGCCTCTTCTTCACCCAATGGCTGGAAGTTAGTGGTCGACCAGTCGATCCCAGTTAAAGCTCTGAATACAGCTTCATCACTTATAAGTGTGGATGGGTCAACATCAGGGGCATAAGTGTGCTTACGGATCGGAGGAGTCAGGTCCGGAGCATCATGAGTCGGCGCCTTCACCTTCTTATTGTTGGCATCATAAACCAATTGGTAGTGTGTAAGATCAGTGTCTTCAGCCAGTTTGCTAGCCAAAGAACGCATTTCCCTCGTAAGAGCGCCGAAGTCGTCTGCATTGAAGGGTGACCCATCTTCTTTTATGCTTGTGCAGTCGTTTGCCAAGTCTGTCGGTTCAAGATCAACTAGCCACGCTTTGGCCCGGGTTAGTGCAGTAAGGGCACTGGCTCTTGCAACTGATTTCTTCAACTCTTCGATCCGTGCAGGCAGCATAGATAGTTTGTCCAACATATCCTTTATAAGGGTTGGAGCCGGTTTGTTGTGAGCAGCTGTGCAGATGAACCAATGTGCGCCAGTATATAGTTGTTCTATGAGCGTGTAAGTAGATTTCAGCTTTTTCCACATGTTTCTGAGCCAAGATGGGTAACCCGGGATCCTGTGTCATCAAGGATATTTGTAAGCCGGGAGCATATTGGATAAACATATGTTCAAAGATTAAGAGGAAGCTATTTTACCGAAAACAGCAGCAGTCATGGCGTTAATTTGTTGTTTTAAGCCAGCAAGCTCTGCAGATACCGGCTAAAGGGCCGCTTCAGCATCCTCCGCCCTCTTCAGCATGGCTGACTTCTCTGTACCCCAACCCGCTTGTTCAGCTTTGAAGCTTTCCTTCATTTTCTCCATCGCTGCTAAGGCACTAGTCAGTTCATCCTTGGCCTTGGAGGTTTCTGCTTGTTGAGACTTGATGTTCTCTTGAAGGTCAGCGACTTGGGATTCTTTACTGCTAAGCTCAGTCTACAAAAGTAAACAGTAAATAAGATGGCAATGAATTTATTTGAAGTCCCAAGCACAATACAAGTATTATACTTGGCACTTGGGGGCTAATGTCTATTGCTTCTTAAAACATTGTGAAGTCCCAAGTACAATACAAGTATTATACTTGGCACTTGGGGGCTAATGCATATTGCTCTTGAAATATGGCTTTATTTGCTGACCCGAACAAATGATGGTGATCCGGTTTACGAAGGCTATGACTGGGATTATGGATTTCTAGAAGATGATTAGTCTCGACTTAACATATTTGTTAAGCCGACCCTTGGGGGCTACGGACGCAATGTTAATTCTTGCTGAGTTAAAAAGTCCCAACTCAACATATTTATTAAGCCGACCCTTGGGGGCTACAGATGCAAAGTTAAGGTGCTTGTATTAAAAAGTTCCAGTTTATATTTGCAAGTATAAACCGGCCCTTGGGGGCTACTGGAGTTGATCTATGCAGCTACTGAAGTTTACAGCACATGTTATTCTATCATGTCCAATAAACTTGGCGGCTAAGGGGAATAATATTCATGTAACAAGAAGTTGCAGTTTTTACCTCATAGCGCTCCTTCATCAGGTTCACTAAGCCGGCTTTAAAGTCTCGGCTGGTGTACAGACGGTTTAAATAACTAGAGTGGAGGTCTTGAGCACTGAAATGAGTATAGCTCTCCAAGTCTGCTTTCCATTTGCCTTTATCTTTAGCAGAAACTTCTTCTTTAGCGTTGTGCTTGGATAAGACAGTAGGTTGACCCAGAGCTGTGAATCCAAAGCCGGTGACAACAACATCATCAGTCTTCTCCTCGGCAGGTTTGATTGGGCTTGGCGGTTTAGAGATAGCCGGTTCAACATCCATATGATCCATGGAAGGTTCATGGTCTTCCGGAGGTGAGTTGTCAATGGTGGCTTCTGCAGTTGGATGAGGAGATTCTCGTTGTTTTTCTGGCTCAGACAGATTGAGATCGTCGGCCGACTTATTCAACTTGGTTTTCTTGCCGGGCTTGGCTTGGCCCGTGAAAATAAGAAGTGTAAAGAGGTCAGTATAATGATCAAGCATAAGATGTGAATGGTTAAAATGTATCCTTACCCAGGTACAGTTTTGAAAGCCGGGATTTGTGTCCCTAATGACTCGCCAGAGGAAGAATGAGATGTCCCCTGATAGTTTGAATCAGACGGGTTAAGAGGTTGTCGGAAATGACCTACCTTGGGATAAAGTATATCAGAAAGGTGAAGGACCTCTGGGCGGCGTCTGCGAGTCGGCATGTTTGGTAAGTCGGAAGAAGTGATCTGCCCACCACTATGCCGGGTAACCCGGCGAGCTTCGTGTTGTTGTTTCTTCAAAAGAAAGTTCGGATCCAAATGAGCTAGAGGGTGAGAAAAGCTTACTTTCCGGCTTGCTTGTCGGGTTTTCTGTGTTGGCAGAGGTTCTAAGCCGGAGTAAAGAATAATTACCTCTGCGTCACCTGCACGGCTGCCTTCTGCATCGTCCTAATAACAATCATTGTCAATGAGATGTATAAAAAAGGAGCCAAGAGAGTCAAGATCTACCTCTGACTCATTATCTTCATTATCATCAGCGGACTCAGTAGTCTTCTTGGTAGACTTCTTGGTGGCCTTGGTTTTGACACGAGCCAGTTTGGCCGGTTTATCCTGCGTTTTCTTCTTCCAAAATGGAGAGTCGGCCTACTAAGGTCGAAAAGATCATAATTAGGCATCAAAATATGGACTAAGCAGAAGATATACAATTCTTACAGCTGGCGGCTTGTTGAAAGTGCAGCAAGGACTAAGTCTGGTTTTGCTGCACTCCTTCAGAGGTTCATTCAGCAGTTTTTTGGTGGCTTCAGTAATTTCCGCATCAGACAGTTGAATGTCACAATGGCGCTGAGGATCTTTTGTGTCACCAGTGTATTCGCACATTAAGCCGGGGCGACGGCTTAGTGGCAAGATACTCCAAGACAGCCAGCACCGGAAAAAATCAACACCGGTTAGGCCATTGGCCATAAAGGCCCTGAGCATTGAGAAGGCTGGTGCGTATTTGGCCCGTTCCTTTGCATTAAGCCGTTGGGGGAGTGGATGTGTGCTGCTAAGTCGGTGTTCACGGTAACCCGGTAGAGGATTCTCACCGGCTGGAGATGTATCTTGACAATAGAACCAAGTTCGGTTCCAGTCTTTGGGGTGACTGTGAAGCTTGGCATGGGGAAAGCTGATTTCTTTCCTTTTTTGGATTGAGACTCCACCAAGTTCTTGGCATGGCCCGTCGACAAACTCTGTTTGGCGGTTTAAGTAATAGAACTCCCTGAAAAAATCAAATGTGGGCTCCTCTTGAAGATAAGCTTCGCAGAATACTTGGAAGTTGCAGATGTTGGACACAGAGTTGGGTCCGATGTCTTGAGGGTGAAGTTGAAGGAAATGAAGCACATCACGAGAAAACTTTGAGCCGGGTGGACTGAATCCTCGGCCCAAGTGGTCAGCAAAAACAATTACTTCTCCATCTTTTGGTTGAGGAGGAATTTCTCCACCAGGAGGTATCCAATGGATGATCTCTTTTTTAGCTAAGGGGCCAGTGGCAACAAAGTTGTTCAATTCTTCTTCGGTAACCCGGGATTTGACCCAATTACAAGACGTGTATGTCTTAGCCATTTTCTCAAGGAGCTGAAAGAAAGATTATGCCGCTTCAAGGTTACATGTTTAAGTCGGCTTATGGTTAAAAGGCAAACAATAATGAAGCATGCATAGGTGTTAAGCCGGAGATTGGCGTTACAAAGTTACAAGGAACCATTGGCGGCTTAAGAGGGGACTAATGATATCTGGCGGGTTACTATTTTCGAGTTAAGCCGCCCATACAGATATTGAAAGAACAGATCTGAGGATGGAAAAATCGCTAAGTGTTGAGAAAAACAGGTTTTACAGATTGATGCTATGATTTCAGATCTACGACATTTCAGTTAATGAAAAAATATTTAGACCTAAATATCAGTACCCGAGCAGTTCATGGGTCCAGATTGGTTTTCTTATGCAGAGGAGATGTTTTAAGTAGTAAAAAGGAGTGTTGCGACTGCCGCGGCATAGGAGGAGTACCAAGTTCGAACCAAAAATCACAAACTGCAGTGGAAAGCGAGGATGAACTCTGACGAACTCGTCGAAACCCTAACGGATCTATGAGAAGAGGAAGAAGGAGAACTAACCAGGGCTGTTGAACAGCGGAGGTGCGCAGATGAAATCTGGTCAAGATCAGGTCGATGCAGCGGCCGTTGTTGGAGCAGAGGCGAAGGTCGACAGCGGCGGCAGAGCTCGAGCGCTAGGGTGTCGCGAGGTGGAAGACAGAGATGAAGATGCAAGGGGGGTAAGTGAAAGGGACCCCCGGCCCTATTTATAATAAAAGGATAAGTGACATGCGCGGGAATCGAGGAGGCCAAAAAATGGATATGACAGCGCAGTTGCCACAATTTTCGGAGATCCGTTAAAAGAGAAGATTTATTAAGATTTGAGCTTTGTGCAATATTAATGACAGGTGACGTCACGACAAGTTACCATGATCCTAGAAGATGATGTCACGGGGAGTTACAAGGCTTTACAAAGATAATGAAGAAGGATTTTTTCTAAGTGTTGAAGATTGATATGAACAAGTTCAAATCAACCTGGGGCCTAATGTTGGGGATATAACTATTGGGTTAACCCGCCCAGGAGGGGCCGGGTTAAGCCCCTGGCGGTTCATCAAGACAAAGCCCATGAAGATGCTTAAGACGGTAGTTCACTACGCAGACTCATCGAGGGCCTGGAGCCCAAAGGCGACTTAAGGCCCAAACAAGTATAAACCGCCATATATGTGTAACTTGTATGATAAGGCATGTACAGTTAGTCACCGAGCCGGACACGTTGTTTATGAGCCGGCCGGGACTCTGTAAGCCGCTGGGCGTCGACCTGTGTATATAAAGGGACGACCCGGCGGCGAGTTAGGACAGGAGACAACAGATCGAAAGCTAGGTCAAGTGTATTCGCTCCCTGGTAATCGAGACGTAAGCAATACCACCTCAAACTGGATTAGGCCTTTACCTTCACCACAAGGGGCTGAACCAGTATAAACTCCTTGTGTCCTTTGTCCCATTTAACCCCTTTAAGCTAACCCTGTTGTGATGGCTCCACGACTAAGTCCTTTTGCTAGGACATCTGCCGTGACAATTCCACGACATAGAGCCTATCACACTCGATCATCACGTGGTGTCTTAGGACGACGAACTGTCGCAATGGTGCATACTCAGGGAGAACACTTATACCTTGAAATTTTAGTAAGGGATCATCTTATAATGTTACCACCGTACTAAGCAAAATAAGATGCATAAAAGATAAACATCACATGCAATCAAAATATGTGACATGATATGGCCATCATCATCTTGTGCCTTTGATCTCCATCTCCAAAGCACTCTCATGATCTCCATCGTCACCGGCTTGACACCTTGATCTCCATCGTAGCGTCGTGGTCGTCTCGCCAACTATTGCTTCTACAACTATCGCTAACGCATAGTGATAAAGTAAAGCAATTACATGGCATTTTGCATTTCATACAATAAAGCGACAACCATAAGGCTCCTGCCAGTTGCCGATAACTTTTACAAAACATGATCATCTCATACAAAAACGTATATCACATCATGTCTTGACCATATCACATCACAACATGCCCTGCAAAAACAAGTTAGACGTCCTCTACTTTGTTGTTGCAAGTTTTACGTGGCTGCTACGGGCTTCTAGCAAGAACCATTCTTACCTACGCATCAAAACCACAACGGTGATTTATCAAGTTTGCTGTTTTAACCTTCAACAAGGACCGGCCGCAGTCAAATTCGATTCAACTAAAGTTGGAGAAACAGACACCCGCCAGCCACCTTTATGCAAAACTAGTTGCATGTCTATCGGTGGAACCAGTCTCATGAATGTGGTCATGTAAGGTTGGTCCGGGCCGCTTCATCCAACAATGCCGCCGAATCAAAATAAGACATTGGTGGTAAGCAGTATGACGATCACCGCCCACAACTCTTTGTGTTCTACTCGTGCATATCATCTATGCATAGACCTGGCTCGGATGCCACTGTTGGGAAACGTAGCATGCAATTTCAAAAAAAAATCCTACGCTCACGCAATATCTATCTAGGAGATGCATAGCAACGAGTGGGTCCACGTACCCTCGTAGATCGAAAGCGAAAGTGTTTGACAACGCGGTTGATGTAGTCGAACTTCTTCTCGTTCTGACCGATCAAGCACCCAACGTACGACACCTCCGAGTTATGCACACGTTCAACTCGATGACGTCCCTCGAACTCTTGATCTAGCAAAGTGTCGAGGGAGAGTTCCGTCAGCACGACGACGTGGTGACGGTGATGGTGAAGTGATCCGTGCAGGGCTTTGCCTAAGCACTACGTGAATATGACCGGAGGCGTAAACTGTGGAGGGGGCGCCACACACGGCTAGGAATCAATGTTGTGTGTTCTAGCGGTGCCCCCCTCATATATATAGGTTGGAGGGGAGGAGAGGCAGCCAAGGGGGTGCCCCAAGTAGGAGGAATCCTAGTTTGGCGCCTCCCAATTCGGCCTCCTCCCTTCCATATTCATCCGGAGGGAGAAGGAAGGAGGAGGGAGGAGAGAAGGAAGGGGGAGGCCGAATCCCTCCCCTTCCTTTCCCTCTTCTCCTCTTTCCTTCCCCCCATTTCAGCCTACATGGGGCGCACCAGCCCCTAGGGGCTGGTTTGTCCCCTTCTTGGCCCATTAGGCCCATGTAGTTGCCGGGGGATGCCCAGAACCCCTTCCGCTGACCCGATACGTACCCGGTACCCCCAGAACACTTACGGTGTCCGAATATCATCGTCCTATATATGAATCTTGATCTCTCGACCATTTCGAGACTCCTCATCATGTCCGTGATCTCATCCGGGACTCCGAACAACATTCGGTCACCAAATCACATAACTCATATAATACAAAATCGTCATCGAACGTTAAGCGTGCGGACCCTACGGGTTCAAGAACTACGTAGACATGACCGAGACACCTCTCTGGTCAATAACCAACATCAGAACCTGGATGCTCATATTAGTTCCTACGTATTCTACGAAGATCTTTATCGGTCGTACCGCAATGACAACATACGTAATTCCCTTTGTCATGGGTATGTTACTTGCCTGAGATTCGATCGTCGGTATCTTTATACCTAGTTCAATCTCGTTGCCGGAAAGTCTCTTTACTCGTTCTGTAATACATCATCCCGCAACTAACTCATTAGTCACATTGCTTGCAAGGCTTATTATGATGTGCATTACCGAGAGGGCCCAGAGATACCTCTGCGATACTCGGAGTGACAAATCCTAATCTCGATCTATGTCAACCCAACAAACACCTTCGGAGATACCTGTAGAGCATCTTTATAATCACCCAGTTACGTTGTGACGTTTGATAGCACACAAGGTATTCCTCCGGTATCCAGGAGTTGCATAATCTCATAGTCAAAGGAGTATGTATATGCCATGAAAAAAGCAATAGCAATAAAACTTAACGATCATTATGCTAATCTAACAGATTGGTCTTGTCCATCACATCATTCTCCTAATGATGTGACCGCGTTCATCAAATTACAACACATGTCTATGGTTAGGAAACTTAACCATCTTTGATTAACGAGCTAGTCTAATAGAGGCTTACTAGGGACACATTGTTTTGTCTATGTACCCACACATGTATCAAGTTTCCGGTTAATACAATTCTAGCATGGATAATAAACATTTATCATGACATAAGGAAATATAAAATAACAACTTTATTATTGCCTCCAGGGCATATTTCCTTCAAATAGATCTCCAAGAACATCGAGGAGAACATTTTATTAAAGATTAAAAAGAGAGAAGAAGCCATCTAGCTACTGCCTACGGACCCGTAGGTCTGTGGTAAACTACTCACGCATCATCGGAGGGGCGAGGGTGATGATGAAGAACCCCTCCGTGATCGTTGACCCCTCCGACAGAGTGCCTGGAAAGGCCCCTACACTGGATCTCGTGGTTCTAGAACTTGCGGCGGCTGGAATTGTATTTCGTGGACCCCCCTAGGTTTTTTGGGATTTTAGAGTATTTATGGAGCCATAGGTCGGTGGAAGGGGTGTCTATGGGCCCCACTACCCACCAGGGCGCGCCTGGGGGCCCTAACGCGCCCTGGTGCCCAGTGGGCCCCACAAGCCCCCTCTGGTGCACTTCTTGGGCCTCCTGGGTGTCTTTTGGGCAGAAAAAGTTCTCTAAAAAGTTTCATGGTATTTGGACTCCGTTTGGTATTGATATTCTGCGAAGTGAAAAACAAGCAAAAAACAGCAACTGACACTAGGCACTATGTCAATAGGTTAATGAGTATAAAACATCCAAGAATGATACTTTAATAACATGGAACAATAAAAAATTATAGATACGTTGGAGACGTATCAGAGGTGGTAAGTATGGAGTGTCAAACTCGCAAGGAGGGAAAGGTAAGATTCACATTCTCTCAGGTTCTATCTTCCACTAATACAACCCTACATACACCAAGAGTTTGCTTTACCTCGGAAGGAAAACTAGAAGTACTTTGTGGGTATAAAATGATAGCTTTGCATGCTAATAAAGAACTTGTAAATAGAAGTTATGTGTTGTTTTGTGAAAAAATAATGACGTAAAGGATAGCGACTGTGGAAAAGTGGTGGTTTGTGGTACGGAATTGTCCCTAGGCAATTGGCAAAGTTACAAGACCGATCGTCATCATTGTAGTTTTATATGTGTTAGAGTGCTACTCTCGCACGAGTTGTTGGGATTCTCCAATAGGAAGGGTGAAGCAGCAAGCAACAAATATTTCCCTCAATTAGAAAATCAAGGTTTATCGAACCACCAGGAGCTTCCAAGCTAAACCAGTCAACACCACCTACACAACAGCACAAAGAAACTTGTCCCCAACACGGCAAGAGCATTGTCAAGCCCCTTGTCTTGCTAATTACATTGTGGAACACAAGTGATAGAGAAAAATACTAGCAAAAGTAGAATGACATAATAGTGACAATTGTGTAGAAGATCTGCTCACACATAATTAGCAAGCCCCTTGTCTTATTCATATCTTATTCACCAATTAACCGTATGACAAAAATAATCTACTCACACATAATAGAGATGTAATAGATCATCGATAAATATATAACATCAAACACCATGTTCAAGCAAGGGATTACAAAGGTTTGCGAGAGAGTTGACCACTGTATAGAGAGGGAAGGTGATGGAGATGTTGATGGAGACGATGTCGGCGATGATGGTTCGCCCGGCGGCATTCCGGTGCCACCGGAAGAGATGGGTACAGAGACGCCCTCCTTCTTATTCTTCCTTTGCCTTCTCTCGGTGTTCTCATCCTCCCGGGGGCGAGAGCCCCCCCCTCCTCGCGCGCCCCCAGCAAAATTGGATATTGGAATTTTCTGCCTGTCTCTGTGCGTTGAAATCTCAGAGGTTTCACCGTTTTATCGGCACACGGAGATCCATAAGTCGGAAAACATGAAAATTTTATGGCAATTCCACAACTTCCAGGGCAAGCTACTCTCCAAAAGGTAACCCCAACCGACCTCCACAATTCCCACGCAGGCCCACCACATGGTCGGGGGTGGTTGCGTGGGGCAAACGGCTAGAGCCCGTGGAGCTCCTCTCCAGATGGGTCCATGTCTCCCGGGTCACTTATTTTCTAAAATAAATCCTTGTAAATCCCCATGTATTTTTGAGCTTCGCAAATATGTGCAGAAAAGTTAAATATATGGTCAAAATTTGACATGAAATATGAAGGAGACTAATAAATCAGGATGCATGTAGTACAATCTATGGTCAAAGTTATACGATATGAAATTAAATTCATAAGACATCTAATTATATTGGTTTCGTATTATGAATGTTGTTATTTTTCTCTATAAAATTGGTCAAACTTTACTAACTTGGGCCCCAGATAAATTTTATATGCAGAGTAAAAATGACCGGGGGAAGTACATGCGTGGTCGATAAAATGAGTGAACCGGATTACTAACATCGGGGGTAGATAATGTCAATGCCATCACCACAACATAACATATGTAGGATTCGCGAACCAACCTGTGGTTGGATGATTAGGAGGACAGTAGCATCCCGAGCCCATATGGTTCAAGTTCTAGACTTGACGCTGGTGCTCGTTTTTTCCTGGATTTATTTCAGGGCTTCCGACGATGTGCAAAGCAGGAGGGAACGTTCCGTCGACTACGAAGACGTATGTGGCAACTTCGTCAATCTCAAGATGATTTGCCGGCTTAGTCTAGGGCATGCGTGTGTTCATAAGGATGAATGTACGTGCGTATGTATGAGCGTATGCATCTATACAGTGTTAAAAAAAACATTTGTAGGACTAAGTAAACAAAACGAAGCAATCGATTGACTTGTATGCAAAGTATAGAACCGACCGCTTTACCAGATTATCGGCTCAACGGTTCAACCCCCCCAGCCTCAGCCAAGGCCTCTCCTGATCCGATCCCCTCCAAACCGAAGGAGCACCGCTCGACCTGTCCACGTGGCGCCCAGTCGCCCCGGGACCCGAGCCAACTCGACATATCGCCAGCCGCCACGTAGCCTCCTCGATACTCACGCCCGTCACGTTCTCCGACCCAATCCAGCCCCCCACGCCGTCGCCTCCTCCGTTAATCCCGCGAAATCGATACGTGCACCCGGCTACGTCCACGCAACCCCCACGCGGACCCGCATGTCAGCGCGCGAAGGAGGTAAGTCTGGGCCCACACGTCGATGAGCGAGGCGTGCGCCACGGGCGATAAGAGGGGCGTGCGGGTTGCCCGCTCGGGCCTGGGCAGTTTGGAGTTTCCGGGAGGTGGGGAGGGGAGAGGAGAGGAGAGGAGGCGTGAGCACTAGGAAAAGGGGGAGGGAGGGTTGGATTTCTTCTTCAGGTTGCGGGATCGCTAACCCAATTCGATTCCACCGCCCCACGCCCGATCGATCCGCGCCGGGTTGCTCACTTTCCCCCTTGATAGGTTCCTCCTGTTGGGGAATTTTTTGTTGTTGAGTCGATTTTGTCCGAGGGTTTCCCGTCGGATCGGAGCGGATCGAGTTCGGAGGAGATGCGAATCCAGGAGCTTCCCGGCGATTGCGATGGCGGAGGCGGGGGCGGAGGGGCGGGGGAGCTGCAGCTGCGTCGGGAAGATGGCGGGGCCGACGGTAGTGAGCTGAAGCTGCGTGGCGAGGAGGGGGGTGTCGCCGCGGCGGGGGAGGAGAAGGGAGAGGGTGCGGGTAGGGTGATCGCGCAGGCGGCTTTCGGTGCGAAGCGTGCGGCGGTTGGCGTCGGCGCTCGGATGCTCTTCTACCCGACGCTGGTGTACAACGTCGTGAGAAACCAATGCGAGTCTCACTTCCACTGGTGGGATCAGGTCGACGAGGTTGGGAAATTTCCATCTCTTTCGATCTCTGTTGTTTTTGATTGGGTTCCCCCTTTTGCGTTCATCTTGTATCGGCTATGGGCTTTCCTGTCTATAATGTAGCTTCTATTGTCTGCCATCGTCGCCGTTTGTTCTGTTCAGGGTCTAGGTCCCTCATGTGCAGAGTGAGTTAAGCTGTTCGTTTAGCTATTGATACGTGGTGCTTATGTCTTGATTACGATCAAGAACCGTGGTTGTATCCCTGGTCCACTGGGGATCAATCCCTACGTTTGATGTCTTGTATATCTCGCTGGAGGTGCAAATTGTGACCTAGTCAATCTTGAAACTCGCCTCTTAAGGCGACGTCTGCTCTGTACTTGGTGTTTTAAAAATACGTTCGATTGTTATTGTAATTTTGGTGGCCATGATTTATTGTAATTTTTGTTACTTTTGCTGCGCAGTTGTTTTAAGTTGGTTTGGAATCATAGATTGTTCTGTTCTGACTGTTCACATTTTTTGTTGGATCAGCATGTGCTGCTGGGTGCTGTTCCATTCCCGAGCGATGTTTTGCGGCTGCAGAAGCTTGGAGTTTGTGGTGTGGTCACACTAAACGAATCATATGAGAGGCTTGTTTCCAAGTCACTGTACGAGGTAATTACATTGCCAACATCTAGTATTTGACTGTTCAAGTTCTTGGATAGGTATTGTTAATTTCAGCCTTATTTGTGAATTTCTTGTATGGACAACAACAGTGTATTTAGCTGTTTGGTGCTCCGGTGATAAGGTCTGGTTGTAAAAGTGAAACCATGCATCCGCTGTTGATGTGGTGTCGGTATCTAGGACTTTAGTGTGACGACTGCCCTACAGTTAACAAGTGAACTGTTGTTTCTCATCTGGGTGTCCACCCATCAGATTGAGTTTTTAAGCTATCCTTCACACACCTTTTTGCCGCTGATGGATCAGTGGTTTGGGGCTTGTTTGGTAGATTGTTATTGTGCTATGCCGGTTCTTGCGGCACATTGAGGAGATACTAGAAGTGCTGCCTTTGCTATACACGAATGGTGGAGTGCCGCTGTTATGGTAGAGAGTTGGTGCAACAAAGTTGCTAATTTAGCATTGAAGAGCTGATATGATCTCGATGGATGGTTTTTGTACATTGTGAACATAGTACATCTGTATTAGTTCACACAAATGCATGTTAACTTCAAGTATAAGAAAGATTGATTTTGCTTTTTTTTGTTTCTTGTTGGGTTACACAATGTTCAATCAAATAGCAGTGGTCTTCTTCACAATCACTACCTTTCTTATTGTATTTGTATGAAGCCGCCAATACCATGTGAGTTAATGATCTTCATTTTAGGCTCATGGGATTGAAAACCTGGTGCTGCCAACTAGAGACTACCTTTATGCGCCGTCATTTGACAACCTTTGCAAGGCTGCTGACTTCATCCACAGTAAGCACGTACTCAAAATATGTCCTTTGTGTTTGAAGGTTCCAGTGTATTATTCGATTGAGATTGTCCTTGTGTGAGCCGATTGCATAGTTTCTGATGTGACACCTTATGCTTGGTTTTGCTTTGTTGTTTGAAGTACACTATAGGTTGTTTGTATTAGTATTTAGAATTGCACCTTGTTCTTTTTCAATTTGTTATGTTCCAGTTGTAGAATAGTCGGTACATGGATTTGCATACTCCAGAAGATCCTATTAGATACGAGAATAGTTGGCGCGTGGATTTGCGTACCCCAGAGGATCCTACTAGATACAAGACCTGTTGTAGACCTGGGTTTTGGGCTTGGAAATTCCTGCCCTTGAATGTCCCGACCTGAGAGGCCAAATATGTGACTTGATATGAAGTCCAGAAAAGCTCAGAATTTGATTATTTTCAGTAAAAAGTTGTGCTGGGTTGCCACCTGTTTGGTGATACATACGTCCGTTTTGGTACTCCATTCTTGTTGTAACAATTCAGTGGTTTCTGTTGTGGTGTCCTATCTCATCCTCCTGTTTTCTTTTTCTTGATTTATTGACTTGAATTGAGTTTTTTGAGAACATCAATGTCACTTCCTCCATTTCATAATATCTATTCTGTTTGATGTTATCTTCATCTTAATGATGGTGACTTGGTGCATGGGTTTATTCATGTTTATTTTTATTTTTTGAAGGAAATGCTTCATGTGGTAAGCTGACTTATGTTCACTGCAAAGCTGGACGGGGACGTAGCACCACCGTTGTTCTTTGCTACTTGGTATATCAGACTATTGATCCTACTAAATGTTGACTGGCTCATAATCAGAATAAGTTTAAGGTGATGACTCTTTAACTCTTTTCTTGTAGGTGCAATACAAACAAATGACACCTGCTGGAGCTTTTGAACATGTTCGGTCATGCAGGCCAAGGGTGTTATTGGCTTCCGCACAATGGAAAGTATGTTGTTGCAAAAACTCTTTTATGTTCTCAAAGCACACAATAGAAGTATTTTAATGGATTCGTAAGCATTATAGCTGGACCAATGGAAGTTTACCTTAATTGCAATATATGGATCAGCGGGCGCAGGATACTTTCATCTGTTCCATTCTTTGCCATAGATGATGAATTTTCAAATGGAAATGAAAGGGAGGGGGACACCACTGTGTGTAGGATATCGTAACTGGTAGCATATTGGTCGGTTACCGAGTAGGGATTAATCAGCTTACCAGCCTATTAACCGAATTTATCAGTAACCCATTTATCGATATGTTAACTAGGGCCATATCTAATATATCCTAGGCTGGAGCACTTGCTGCAGTAGAAGCTGTAGATTAAATGCACCACATCAGTACATACTTCATAGGAGAGCAGCACAGCAGCAGCAACAGAACAGTGACGGTGGGGGCTGCTTGGGGAGGCGATGGTGTCGGCGGCTGCTAAGGGTGGGGGCGGTGTCTGCTCCTTCATGAGCGGCTAACGTATTGCATGGGCGGCTGTGGGACAAGGGATGGAACAAGCTAAATGTGGGCCAAAATAGCCCAGGCAATTATTTGGCTCAGCAAATAATTCGGTCTGACACTTATCAGACCGATAAATCGTCCACCCAGTTAATTCGGTGGATATGTGGTTTTCGTATCGGCAGGTGGCCGAGGCAGGATTAACTGTCCGATGTGCTGATTAAAATGGCCTATAATTTAAACATTGGTGTGTAGTATACATATGAGAAGTACTCCCTCCGTCCCATAATGTAAGACGTTTTTTGACACTACACTAGTGTTAAAAAACGTCATACATTATGGGACGGAGGGAGTACATTTTTACAAGGGAAAATGCACAGGCCCTGCATGAGATACCAAATAAACAAATCCGACCAAAATCCTCATACGAATCTGTTATCCGGATAATTTCACATCATGTTTTCTACCCTTGATGGTGTATTGATGCACTAAGATAAACAAGTTACCGATGGATTAAGTTAAAGATTGCATCGTGTGTTCTTTTATGGCGAGTTTTTACCATAGTTCAAAAAAGCGCTAGGCGTTAATTGTGCGTTTTGCCACCGCCCAGCTCTTTACTGACCAAAGCGCATGCTTATGCGCAGTTATGCACAGATTAAGCGTAATTATGCGCAATGCGTTTTGCCAACGCCTAGAGCCTAGGCGTGCCTTTTTTAACTATGGTTTTTACTCTAAACCGCGATTAACGTGGTTGTATCTCATGTTCTTGCAGGCTGTCCAGGAATTCTACCAGCTTAGAGTGAAGAAAATTCAGGGCTCCAGTTGCATCGACAGCCCAATCGTTAAAAAGGTTCCATCTCCATCTCCAGTGTTGCTTGCTACTCGGAACCTCATCACTTTTGATGAGAAGACATTTGTGATGGTCTCAGAATCAGACCTTGAAGGGTATAATGCGGATGCCTTGGCAGTTAACGTGGGAAGTGGTTTGTGGGAAATAAGCTTAGTATACCGTGTTCAGTTTGCCAGCCAGGCAGCATTTGCAGGGTTTTCATACCTGTGGTTACAGTGCCGCGCCCACAAGGACACGGAGGCACTCACTGAGAGCATCGGTAGTGAGAGCTGCTCGCTGGAGGCGGAGCAGCCTGCAAACGGCCACCACTGTCTACTTCAAGGTGTCGTGGTTAATCCGTGAATCGCGGAGTTCCTCGGTGTCTTTTTGTCTTGCACCCGTACATATGAAGAGGGCATGCAATGTGAAGCCCCGACTCCAGTCTGCAGCAACCAAGGGGTTCAGTTTCTCGGGTCTGTATATATGTGCTGTAATAAGTTGACTGGTACGTGTACAAAGGTAAATGGATATCGTCTCAAATTGCTAACCTTACTTGCTGAATATGTATATATGTACTATTTTCTTGCCCACTCTGTGTTAGCAATATTTCTTGAGAGTATTCTCCCTGCTTGCTACTTCTTGCCTGCACTTCAAGCAGTAAAGGGGTCAAATATTTGGTAAGCCCGGTTACATTTCCAGTCTGAAGTTTTTGGGTCCGCGGCAAACTGAACTTGAACAATGCATTGATCACATGTGCTTGCGTGCACTGTGTGTGTTTTGCTCAAGGCATTGAAGGAGTGAGTCGCTCCAGAAGCAATAGATTGGCGGCATCTGTTTTTGTGTTGTTCCTAGATGCCCCAAAACAGCAGTGCCATAAAAAAAGCACTGTCATTTAGGGCATTTTGTAGCAGCTCCAGCAGATGCCCTGTATGTGTTTGGTGCCCAAAAGAATTTGTAGTTGCCCTAAATTTTTGCTACAAGTGTTGCATGTCTGCAGCATTGGAAGTTGTTGCTGCAAGAATGAAAAGGCAGCCGCCCGACCTCCCAGTTGAAACTTCCCACCTGCATGTCTGCTGCAACTTCCTACCCCTTCTGCTGAGCTATTGCCGATTCTGACCATTTCCCTGCTCATTCGCCAGTCGAAATGGTTGAGACCGTCGGCCACCGAGGTCGATTAGCGGCCGGGAGACCTCCATTTGATCGACTTTACCATTGTTGTGTTACAACTCCGTTTGCCGTGGCTCCCCAGCCCCCCTCCCCTCCCCTGTGGCTTGGCGACCATGTTTGGCCCAGGCAACCGATCCGTATGAAAGCAACCGAGCTGAATTTTTAGGGCACTAGTTTTAGGGCATTTGGAAAAGCAATCACTTTGTGGTGCCAAAGAAATTCTCTCTTCTACCCTAAGCCATTTTTGGAAAACCATCCGCTCTTAGTAATAAGGCAAAACGAATATCTTGTCGAAGGTGCTCTAATGTTTTGGATGGTTCATGACAAAAAAAAAGTTTGATTCCAATGGTTGATATTTTTTTTCATGCGAATTGTCCGCTAGAGTTCAATCATGCTAATACTCGCCCAACTTATGTTCGAAAGAAGACTAAGCTAAAATTTTATAGCTAGCTAGATAGTATTAGAGCAAGTACAATAAGATGGCGTAGACGAACGGTAAGACTTTAAATATTATATATTTATTAGTTGGAAGAGAAAGAAGATGAGAGAGAAGGTTCAATGAAGAAACATTTATTTACATCTAACTATTATACTTGCCGGCTATAAATTTGACTATAGATGACATGACAACATCATATAGCCAGCTGATTGTACTATTAACTATGCTCTTACTTCCATTCCGAAAAGATTGTCTTAGATTGTCATCCTTTTAGTGTCATAGACAAATATAAAACAAAGCGGGGCCAGAACATGTTGCGGATGGGCATACCCCGGGTTGACTTGGATCTCAAGATACAAATGATGTGTTCCTTCCTCCCTATTCATCCAAAGAAAAAGTTATTTCTTTTTCTCCAAAGGAACGACGCTGCGCTAGGCCGCCAGGGGAGAAAGAGACTCCACGTTATCTTTTTCTCTCGCTGTTGAAAGAAACAACACTCGACATTATCATTTTCTACTTGTCAAAAGATGATATCACCCCAATCCCGAGAAAGCGGCGCTATCTCATGATCCTTGCCGCCATTAGTTTACCTATCCTCCTCTCCTTTTGCTGCGCGCCTGTCGTCGACCTCCCACCGGCAACCGCTGGTGGGCCGCGACCGCGAAAAGGCCAGGCAACAGCAACAGCAGCAGCAGCGCTCGCTCAGTTGGGAGCCACGAGTGCGTGCGTGCGTGCGTCTTGGCAAAAGGAGGTCAATAATTCGGGCCACTGGTCGCCCTATCGAGATATCCACACATCCTATCCGCGATTCCATCACACCCATCCTTCTATCCTTTCCCCCCGGCGCTGCTGTAGATGTGGACTATGAGCATGCACATGATGTGATATCACATACGCGTACCAAACCGGTTTGCGTGCGAGTGCCGTAAAATCTTTGTCGATTCCTATGAGGATCGAGCTGTTCCGTGCGGAATTCGTCCGTCACCGAATGGGGACTGGGTAGGCATCTCAGTTTCCTTTAGCTGTCAACCGGGTGGAAGGCTTTCTTTTCGAATGAACGGACGAGGTTTTGCGATCGTGATTATCTCGAGGAGATGATGAAATCACGCCGCGCACATGTCGGTTATGCACGGCTCGTGCAGCCAACATGATCCGACAGCAAAGGAAAAATCTGAGTTTGGCACGGTTTCGCTAGTTGCTTCTGTCCACTTCCCTTTGCTAGCATCACAACTGCCAGGAGACAGGAGGATATCGCATGCCCGTAGCACGCCCGACTGATGTTGCCGTGCCATGGACCGATGAGTGAGTGGACATGGAGAGCAAAGTGCAGGCAGAGCCCAATTATTGAAGCCATTGGAAGCTCAGAGCCACACGGGCAGAGAAAGAAGCCGTCCTCTCCTGTCATCGCTGCCTCCTCAGATGGCAACAAGAAACCAACCCCACTTCTTGCGTGATTCAATTCATGAGCGCGATGCCATGGGGGCCCTTCCAACGCCAATGCCAATATCTCGGTGATATCTCCATGCGATGCAAGCACTGATAACATTAATTAACTTGGTAACCATACATTACAGACAAACCTACTACATATCCTCTCTGGTTTCCCTTCACCAACTTGTACCAAAGCAAGCAATTCTTATGTATTTTACTCCATACACTAGCTGAAAAAGCTACTAGGACGATCGACGGACAACGAAGTTAGCACGGCAACAAGAACAGGGATGCCACATGAAGCTAAGCTGGTGGTGGTGCAGATCAGATCAATCCCTTCGGCCAGGCCTGGCAGCCGGGGATCGATCACAGCACCTTGATGGCGTCGACCGCGCCGTAGCAGCGAGGAGGCGCGATGCTGAGCTCCAGGATGCTGCTGGCAGATGAAGACATTGCCAGCTCCAGCCCGGAGGCAGCCATGGCGGCCAGCGACGTCCCGGTGGGGAACTTTGATCTCTTCTTCACATGGTCAGTTAGTTCTTCAACCTGCCAGAAGAAAGGACCCGGTTGGTGTAAAGCTTTGCTCACACTGTGGTTACTACATCAGAAGATGTTGTCAGATGTAACTAAAGGTGCTAAATGGCTTTACCTGCATCTGGATGTTGTTGCTGTTGCCCCTGATGCCTCCAGGATAACTTGGTAGCTGAGGCGAGGTTCAAGATTCAGTCAGTGTTCAGACAAAACGGAAACTCGATCTAGCAGGAAACAAGATGAAACGGGAATTCTGTGGAATTTACCGGCACGTCGCCGCGGTCGGTGTGGAGTATCTTCTCAGCAGGAGCAAGCTTGGTTCCAACACTCTGAGTACTTGGCAGCTGAAACCAAATTAAATTCAGTAGAGTGCATATATTAGCTGCTGCACGATCCGATGGATGTTTGGAGTGCTTGGCGCGAACTGGGCTGGATCCGAGCACCTGATCGTCGTAGCTGTGGCCGGCGGGGATGCCGACGTCGAAGAGGCTGGCCCGGCGCTTCTTCTTGCCGGGGTTGGTCTGCCGGAGGAAGTACTTCTGGGCGTGGCTGGCCACCTGCGTGGCCGTCCTGGTGGTGACGAAGTTCTTGGAGATGCCTCTCCAGTCCCCCTTGCCCAGCTGCTTCAGACCCTCCAGGAACTTCCTGTGCTCCTCCTCGGTCCATGGAATCCCTGAAACAGAATCTCAATCAACCACTTGCGGCATGATTCATCGTACTAGGACTTCTACTAGGAAGCAACACGGAGCGACTAATCAAATTGTTATTCAGCTGGGATAGTAAGATCCATCAACTACTACTAATACTACACTTTGATGATACATAAAGGTCATGATGGTTTCAACTCAGTTTCTTGATTTCTTTGACCCAGGACAAAATTTCCACTCGCAAATCAGTATTAGTTAATTAAGCGATCAGATGATTATGCCCAAAAACACCTCAATAATTGCAGGAATCTGTAAACCACATGAATGAATGGAACAGTAGAGCTCTCTACGGGTTGTGCAAGACAGGAGGGTAGAAGAAATCAAGAAACCGTGCGTGATCCAGATGGAGGTCAATCGTGTTACCTTTCTTGCGCTCCTGGGCCTTGCGGCGGCGGCGCTTGAGCTGCGGCGTGGACGCCAGCTCGCCGTCGTCGGAGGCGTAGCCCTTGTCGTTGCTGGCCTCGCCGGGCAGGAGAATCGGGACGATGGAGGCGCAGGCGAGGTTGGGCATGCTGGTGCTCTTCTTGAGCTCCATGGGCTCCGCGTCATCATCCTCCTCCGCGCCGCGGACCTCGACGCCGAACAGCCTGAAGAGCACCGCCTTCCTCGCGCCCTCCTCCTCCATTCCCTCGCCCGATGGAGCCGGGGGTTGCGAGGTCGCTGTCGCTGATGGAAGAGAGGTCGGATCAGGCGGAGGATGGTGGCGGTATCTTGTTGGAAGTGGATTGGACGTTGGATGATTTGGAGGCTACCGCACGAGGGGAGGGAGGGAGGGAGAGCCGGGACCGGGAGAGACTGACTCTTGGTGGGTGGGTGGCTTTGTCCTCACTGCCTACTTACAGGCACCTGCTACCGTCTCCCCTCCTTCTCCATTTATAAGCGCGTCCTTGTTTTTGTTTTTTCCTTGCTGTATGTGTATTTTTTTTTCTCCACGACTTACTTTCTGGAGTAGGCTTTTAATTCCAAAAATTTCCATACTTTTAGCACAAGCATAAATGCTTCGCTCCTTAATCTTCTGCCTTCGTTTCAATATTAATTTTTCAAAAATTACTCCCTTCGTTCATAAATATAAGTCTGTTTAGAGATTCCAAAATGCGAAGTACATACAGAACAAAATGAGTGAATCACACTCTAAAATATGTCTATATGCATCCGTATGTAGTCTTTATTGAAATCTCTAAAACAACTTATAATTAGGAACGAAGGGAGTATTACTTTATGCGATACATAGGCTATGAAGAAATTGCACGGTGGACCATCCCCTTGCTACGCCCGCTGCCGCCATGCCTTACTGCACTATAGAACACCACTATCATTCTCATTCCCCGTTTATTCACTGTATCCAAAAAGCATCATCACTTCTTATTTTCCCGCCTATTAGCTGACATCACCATCAACACTGCTACCGTTGGCCTCCTCATACCCGCCCCGCCCCACGGCATCACCCTCTTGCCACCTCCACATGTACCCCCATCGCAAACCATAACTCCAGTAACAAAAATTAGGGTATATTCTCCTACCTCATCTCGGAGACTGCTGCCCAACCTACGTATTTGTCCCTAACCTCCGCGGCTTAGCCACCACCTTCAAGTCCTCTTTCGTCACCACCGAACCACATAAGAGTTTGTGTGCTGCTCTCACGAGAAATAAATGTATGGATCCTAAAGTAAATCATATGTCTGCAAATATCACCTTAAACTTAGCACAAGCCTAGGCGATTGCGTGCTAGCAAATACATTGAAAGGCCATGACCTATAATGTTGTAGCTATGCAAAACCACAAGTTTTATGAGAACAAGCCATTGGTTGGTTTATTTAGGGGTGATTGATTATATCCAAACCCCAGGCTTGATATATATGATGCCTCGTTAAATCAGAAGATCTCCTAGTGGGAGATGATGTTTCCTTTGATAGCGAGATGCATGTGACAACTTCACCATTTTGAGGTTTCATGACTCTAGTCACCAGTACATGATATGCGATTGTATTTCATGTTTTCTAGCCACATTTTCAAACGTTGGATATATATCAGTATCTAAGAGCATCTTAGCTGGGCTCTGCAAATGCCCCCGGTACGTCGAGGCGGAAGGCACGGTTAGTGATTGGTCACTGGATCGCGACCTAGCCGCCCCCTTGAACCGACCCTATTTGTTCGGACTGACCGACACCCCTCATATCCAGCTCATATATGGGGCAGATATGGGGAAGTCTGAACAAGCAAGGACACGTTTCACCACGTCGGACCAGATAGAACAACCCACCCCAAATTTCACCAAATTGACCAAGTCCATCAAATTGATTGCCACCCCCCCCCCGCGTCCGTCCTCCATTTCCCGCGTCTGAGACGTCGCCGTCCTCCACCCTTGCTTCCCCATCCACGCCGTCGCCCTCATAAAAAATTAGAATGGTGAAGTGTTTGCCAGGTTTATTGGAACTAACTGCAGGAATGGGTCCCCTATGAAGAAGATCTGGGTTCCTAAAAGTCTTCTTGAAAAGCTTCCCCTAAATGTCATCATGACACCACCTGGGAAGAATACAAACCCAGACCAAAGGCTTCATATGGCCCAGAGTCTTCATACAGGAAGAAGACCTCATATGGTCACCCTAACGCCAATGTTTTGCAGGGAAACTACCATCAGGCTCATGAATATGAGCATAATTCTTTGAACCACTATGTTCACAAATCGAAGAACTTTTCTGCTTATCCATTTGAGTACTATTCACCGTCCGCGAAACTATTTGCTAGGGCTTCGAAGCCAAAATTCTCAAATGTTGCACTTAGACTTATTGCTTCTAAGCCACCCCTTCAAATGTGGGTGGTTAAGAAGAATTAAATTCTCTTTCAGGATCGGGTCTCCAGCCGAAAAGCATTGGGCTCCGAAGACAATGTTGGAGACCTGATGAAACTTGTGGGGCGCAAGATAAAATGCCCCAATGGACTTACTATGTTTTTCCTCCCATACTCAACTTATGCTAAATGTGCCATGGATTCATACCCAGTTGATATTTGGAAGTCTATGTGATGACCCACAACAATAGGGGATCATTCTTAGTCCTTTCGATAAGTAAGAGTGTCGAAGCCAACAAGGAGCAGAAGGAAATGACAAGCGGTTTTCAACAAGGTATTTTTTGCAGGTACTGAAATTGTCGGTAACAGATAGTTTGATAGCAAGATAATTTGTAACGAGCAAGTAATAGTAACGGCAACGAAAGTGCAGCAAGGTAGCCCAATCCTTTCTGTATCAAAGGACAGGCTGGAACGGTCTCTCATAATAAGTAAAACGTTCTCGAGGACACACGAGGACTTCATCTAGTCACTTTCATCATGTTTGTTTGATTCACGTTCGCTACTTTGATAATTTGATATATGGGTGGACCGGTGCCTGGGTGCTGTTCTTACTTGAACAAGCCTCCCACTGATGATTAACCCCTCTCGCAAGCATCCGCAACTACGAAAGAAGAATTAAGATAAAATCTAACCATAGCATTAAACATATGGATCTAAATCAGCCCCTTACGGAATAGCGCATAAACTAGGGTTTAACCTTCTGTCACTCTAGCAACCCATCAACTAATAACTACTCCACAATGCATCCCCTTAGTCCCAAAGATGGTGAAGTATCATATAGTCGACATTCAGATAACACCACTAAGGGAATCACAACATACACATCATCAAAATATTGAATGAATACACAACATTCACAATGGTGGTTCGCGAAGACATTTGTGTTGAAGATAATGACACGTGAAGACAGTCACTTGAAGTCAATGGAGCGCAAAGACATATTTTCTTTCATAGTTTCATTTTCTTCTTTCCTGAGTCGTAGGAACCACCGAACTGTTAAGTGGGGTCAAGGTAAACAAAGTTAGAAAACTGACGTGATGCTCAACCCAAAATCCTATGTTCTTCAAGCAAAGACAATGAGAGAAAATCTCTTCCAGAGTTGGTTGAGTCGGCTTTACTTGGAGCCCAAGTTAAGCTGCCGCGTGTGTTTAAAATCTGACCGTTGGACACATGTTGGTTGTGCATTGACCCAGGGTCATTTCGGACATATCATGTCGGGTTGCCTCTTGGCTATAAATAGCCCACCCCCTCCACCATAAGTTGGTGGCTGCTCCGAGTTTGTGCACGACTTTTTTTGTTTGAGAGAAACCCATCTCTGAAGCCTTTGAGAGAGAATCCTTGCGAGGACAAACCCAAAACACCCATAGCCCAAAAGTGTCTTGAGCATCACCGAAGTCTTTCCGTTCTCCGTGAACCGAAGACTTATTACACTTGAAGACTATGATCTTCCAGTCGGTTAGGCGTCGCGTTCTGAGCATCTAAGAGTCATTGTGGATTGCCGGTGAATGAAGTCTATGAAGGTTTGGAAGTCTACCTTGAAGACTTACCTGAGTGGTTGGGCGAGATCTGCGGGTCTTAGCCCAAGGGGAATAAGGTGAAGACGTTGTCTTCTGTTCAATCTCAGCCTCCCTGACCAGACGTACAGTTGTCACAACAACTGGAATTGGTCTAACAAATCCTTTGTCTCCATCGAGCAACTGGTTCTATTACTTCACTCCTTTACTTACTGATATGTCTCCAACGTATCTATAAATTTTTATAGTTCCATGCTATTATATTATCTGTTTTGGATGTTTTATATGCATTAATATGCTATTTTATATTATTTTTGGGACTAACTATTAACCTAGAGCCCAGTGTCAGTTCCTGTTTTTTCCCTTGTTTCAGAGTTTCACAGAAAAGGAATACCAAACAGAGTCCAAATGGAATAAAACTTCCGCGATGATTTTTCTTGGACCAGAAGACATCCAGAGGACTTGGAGTGCAAGTCAGAGAAGCCACGAGGCAGCCACAAGGACGGAGGGCGTGCCTAGGGGGGTAGGGCGCGCCCCCACCCTTGTGGGCCCCTCGTGACTCCACCGACCTAGTTTCTTCGCCTATATATTCTCATATATCCGAAAACCAATAGAGAGAGCCACAAAAACACTTTTCCACCGCCACAGCCTTCTGTACCCGTGAGATCCCATCTAGGGGCCTTTTCCGGCGTCCTCCCGGAGGGGGATTCGATCACGGAGGGCTTCTACATCAACACCATCGCCCTTTCGATGAAGTGTGAGTAGTTTACCACAGACCTACGGGTCCATAGCTAGTAGCTAGATGACTTCTTCTCTCTCTTTGATTCTCAATACCATGTTCTCCTCGATGTTCTTGGAGATCTATTCGATGTAATACTTTTTTGCGGTGTGTTTGCCGAGATTCGATGAATTGTGGATTTATGATCAACTTATCTATGAATATTATTTGAATCTTCTTTGAATTCTTATATGCATGATTTGATATCTTTGCAAGTCTCTTCGAACTATCGATTTGGTTTGGCCAACTAGATTTGTTTTTCTTGCAATGGGAGAAGTGCTTAGCTTTGCGTTGAATCTTGCGGTGTCCTTTCCCAGTGACAGTAGGGGCAGCAATGCATGTATTGTATTGTTGCCATCGAGGATAAAAAGGTGGAGTTTTCATCATATTGCTTGAGTTAATTCCTCTACATCATGTTATCTTGCTTAATGTGTTACTCCGTTCTTTATGAACTTAATACTCTAGATGCATGCTGTATAGTGGTCGATGTGTGGAGTAATAGTAGTAGATGCAGAATCGTTTCGGTCTGACACGGACGTGATGCCTATATTCATGATCATTGCCTTAGATATCATCATATCTTTGCGCTTTTCTATCAATTGCTCGGTAGTAATTTGTTCACCCACCGTAATATTTTCTATCTTGAGAGAATCCTCTAGTGAAACCTGTGGCCCCCGGGTCTATTTTCCATCATATAAGTTTCTATTTCCCATCATATAAGTTTCCGATCTACAATTTTAGTTTCCGATTTACTTCCTTTGCAATCTTTTACTTTCCGATCTATAAACCAAAAATATTTACTTTACCGTTTATCTATCTCTATTAGATCTCACTTTTGCAAGTAACCGTGAAGGGATTGACAACCCCTTTATCGCGTTGGGTGCAAGTTGTTTGATTGTTTGTGTAGGTATTCGGTGACTTGTGCGTTGCCTCCTACTAGATTGATACCTTGGTTCTCAAACCGAGGGAAATACTTACTCTACTTTGCTGCATCACCCTTTCCTCTTCATTAGAAAAACCAACACAAGCTCAAGAAGTAGCAGGAAGAATTTCTGGCGCCGTTGCCGGGGAGATCTACGCCAAGTCAAGACATACCAAGTACCCATCATAAACTCTCATCTCTTGAATTACATTATTCCTCATTCGCCTCACATTTCCTCTCCCCCACTTCTAAAACAATTTTCGAAAAGATTTGCCTTTTTGTTCGCCTTCTCTTTCGTCCTTCTGTTCGTTTGCCCTTATGTCTTACTTGGTTTGTTTGTTCGTTTGCTTCGTATAATTGTGTGTTTATTGAAAATTAGAAGCAAAAAGTTTATGGATACTCATCCACTTGCTAATCTTTTTAAGAGATCCAATTATGATGAACCAATTGCTAGTGAGTTGAGTGCACTAGATTATCTTTATGATGTTTTGCTTGAAATCCGTGAATCTGAAAATTATGATGAAGTGATTCATGATAGATCTTTAAATAAAAAGCATGATTGCAATGATGTTATTATAAATTCTATTAATGTCAATTATGTTAATGATATGCAAAACCCTAAGCTTGGGGAAGCTAATTTTGCTATGTCCACTACTTGTTGCAATGATCATGATTGGGGTGATTTTTCTTATGTTCTTGAAAATTTATTTAAGCCTCATAATGAATATGTTTGCAATAATATTGAAAGTGGGTTTGGAAGAGTGTCAACTTTAGATCCCACTAATTTGGAGTATGATCAATCTTATGATTTTTTTGATAAAAGTGGGCTTGGAGAGGTCATGACTTTAGTTAATGTTAATCCCACTATCTTAGAAGAGTGTCAACTTTGCATGCATGTGGATCATGTAGATAATATGTTATGTGATAGATATACTATTGAATTTGAATATGATCCCACATGTAATTATTATGAGAGAGGAAAATATGATTGTAGAAATTTTCATGTTACTAAATTACCTCTCGTTATGTTGAGATTGCTATTGTTTCTTTCTTCTTCCTTGCATATGGTAGTTTTTGCTTGCTATGATAATTTGTTTGCTTATAAAATTCCTATACATAGGAAGTACGTTAGACTTAAATTTGATTTTCACATGCTTCATGATGCTCTCTTTGTGCTTCAATTCTCCTCTTTTATGTGAGCAGCATTAAAATTATCAATGCCTGGCTAAGGGCGTTAAACAATAGCGCTTGTTCGGAGGCAACCCAATTTTATTTTTGTTTTTGCTTTTTAGGTTCTATTTTGCATTAAATAATACATCTATCCTCTGTTTAAATGTGGTTTTATGTTTTAATTAGTGTTTGTGCCAAGTAAGACCTTTGGGATAGCTTGCGGTGATAGTTGATTTGATCTTGCTGAAAAACATAAACTTTTGCGCTCAGTCCCAGAATTGTTAAAAATCACAGAAGCGTGATAAAATACTGATTCTTTTTGAAGAAGATTAATAAACAAATTGCTTAGGTTTTCCTATTTTTTTCATAAGTTTTGGAGTTACAGAAGTGTTCGAAATATCCAGATTGCTACAGATTGTTCTGTTTTTTGACAGATTATGTTTTCTATGTGTTGTTTGCTTATTTTGATGAATCCGTGGCTAGTATCGGGGGGTATGAACCATGGAAAAGTTGTAATATAGTAGATATTACACCAATATAAATAAAGAATGAGTTCACAACAGTACCAAAAGTGGTGATTTATTTTCTTATACTAACGGAGCTTATGAGATTTTCTGTTGAGTTTTGTGTTGTGAAGTTTTTAAGTTTTGGGTAAGGATTTGATGGACTATGGAATAAGGAGTGGCAAGAGCCTAAGCTTGGGGATGCCCAAGGCACCCCAAGGTAATATTCAAGGACAACCAAGAGCCTAAGCTTGGGGATGCCCCGGAAGGCATCCCCTCTTTCATCTTCGTCTATCGGTAACTTTACTTGTGGCTATATTTTTATTCACCACATGATATGTGTTTTGCTTGGAGCGTCTTGTATGATTCGAGTCTTTGCTTTTTAGTTTGCCACAATCATCCTTGCTGTACACACCTTTTGAGAGAGACACGCATGAATCGTGATTTATTAGAATACTCTATGTGCTTCACTTATATCTTTTGAGCTAGGCAATATTGCTCTAGTGCTTCACTTATATCATTTTAGAGCACAACGGTGGTTTTATTTTATAGAAATTTATGAACTCTCGTGCTTCACTTATATTATTTTGAGAGTCTCTAAACAGCATGGTAATTTGCTTTTGTTATAAATTTAGTCCTAATATGATAGGCATCCAAGAGGGATACAATAAAAAACTTTCATATAAAGTGCATTGAATACTACGAGAAGTTTGATTCCTTATGATTGTTTTGAGATATGAAGATGGTGATATTAGAGTCATGCTAGTAAGTAATTATGAATTTGAGAAATACTTGTGTTAAAGTTTGTGATTCCCGTAGCATGCACGTATGGTGAACCGTTACGTGATGAAGTCGGAGCATGATTTATTTATTGATTGTCTTCCTTATGAGTGGCGGTCGGGGACGAGCGATGGTCTTTTCCTACCAATCTATCCCCTAGGAGCATGCGCGTAGTACTTTGTTTCGATAACTAATAGATTTTTGCAATAAGTATATGAGTTCTCTGTGAGTAATGTTGAGTCCATGGATTATACGCACTCTCACCCTTCCACCATTGCTAGCCTCTCTAATGCCGCGCAACTTTCGCCGGTACCATAAACCCACCATGTACCTTCCTCAAAACAGCCACCATACCTACCTATTATGACATTTCCATAGCCATTCCGAGATATATTGCCATGCAACCTTCCACCGTTCCGTTTATTATGACACGCTCCATCATTGTCATATTGTTTTGCATGATCATGTAGTTGACATCGTATTTGTGGCAAAGCCACCGTTCATAATTCTTTCATACATGTCACTCTTGATTCATTGCACATCCCGGTACACCGCCGGAGGCATTCATATAGAGTCATATTTTGTTCTAAGTATCGAGTTGTAATTCTTGAGTTGTAAGTAAATAAAAGTGTGATGATCTTCATTATTAGAGCATTGTCCCATGTGAGGAAAGGATGATGGAGACTATGATTCCCCCACAAGTCGGGATGAGACTCCGGACGAAAAAAAAGAGGCCAAAAAAAATGAGAGAAGGCCCAAATAAAAATAAATAAATAAATGAGAGAAAAGAGAGAAGGGGCAATGCTACTATCCTTTTACCACACTTGTGCTTCAAAGTAGCACCATGATCTTCATGATAGAGAGTCTCATATATTGTCATTTTCATATACTAGTGGGAATTTTTCATTATAGAACTTGGCTTGTATATTCCAATAATGGGCTTCCTCAAATTGCCCTAGGTCTTCGTGAGCAAGCGAGTTGGATGCACACCCACTTAGTTTCCTTTTGAGCTTTCATAAACTTATAGCTCTAGTGCATTCGTTGCATGGCAATCCCTACTCACTCACATTGATATCTATTGATGGGCATCTACATAGCCCGTTGATACGCCTAGTTGATGTGAGACTATCTCCTTCTTTTTGTCTTCTCCACAACCACCGTCTATTCCACTTATAGTGTTATGTCCATGGCTCACGCTCATGTATTGCGTGAAAGTTGAAAAGTTTGAGAACATCAAAAGTATGAAACAATTGCTTGGCTTGTCATCGGGGTTGTGCATGATTTAAATATTTTGTGTGATGAAGATGGAGTATAGCCAGACTATATGATTTTGTAGAGATAAGCTTTCTTTGGCCATGTTATTTTGAGGAGACATAATTGCCTTGTTAGTATGCTTGAAGTATTATTGTTTTTATGTCAATATTAAACTTTTGTTTTGAATCGTACGGATCTGAACATTCATGCCACAATAAAAGAAATTACATGGATAAATATGTTAGGTAGCATTCCACATCAAAAATTCTGTTTTTATCATTTACCTACTCGAGGATGAGCAGGAATTAAGCTTGGGGATGCTTGATACGTCTCCAACGTATCTATAATTTTTTATTGTTCCATGCCATTATATTATCTGTTTTGGATGTTTTATATGCATTAATATGCTATTTTATATTATTTTCGGGACTAACCTATTAACCTAGAGCCAGATGCCAGTTCTTGTTGTTTTCCTTATTTTAGAGTTTGGCAGAAAAGGAATACCAAACGGAATAAAACTTTCGCGATGATTTTTCTTGGACCAGAAGACATCCAGAGGACTTGGAGTGCAAGTCAGAGAAGCCACGAGGCGGCCACAAGGACGGAGGGCGCGCCCCCCACCCTTGTGGGCCCCTCGTGACTCCACCGACCTAGTTTCTTCGCCTATATATTCTCATATATCCCAAAACCAACAGAGAGAGCCACAAAAACACTTTTCCACCGCTGCAACCTTTTGTACCCGTGAGATCCCATCTAGGGGTCTTTTCCGCCGTCCTGCCGGAGGGGGATTCGATCACGGAGGGCTTCTAAATCAACACCATTTCCCTTCCTATGAAGCGTGAGTAGTTTACCACAGACCTACGGGTCCATAGATAGTAGCTAGATGGCTTCTTCTCTCTCTTTGATTCTCAATACCATGTTCTCCTCGATGTTCTTGGAGATCTATTCTATGTAATACTTTTTTTGCGGTGTGTTTGCCGAGATCCGATGAATTGTGGATTTATGATCAACTTATCTATGAATATTATTTGAATCTTCTCTGAATTCTTATATGCATGATTTGATATCTTTGCAAGTCTCTTCGAACTATCGATTTGGTTTGGCCAACTAGATTGGTTTTTCTTGCAATGGGAGAAGTGGTTAGCTTTGGGTTCAATCTTGCGGTGTCCTTTCCCAGTGACAGCAGGGGCATCAAGGCACGTATATTGTTGCTATCGAGGATAAAAAGATGGGGTTTTCATCATATTGCTTGAGTTAATTCCTCTACATCATGTCATCTTGCTTAATGCATTACTCCGTTTTTATGAACTTAATACTCTAGATGCATGCTGGATAGCGGTCGATGTGTGGAGTAATAGTAGTAGATGCAGAATCGTTTTGGTCTACTTCACACGGACGTGATGCCTATATTCATGATCATTGCCTTAGATATCATCATAACTTTGCGCTTTTCTATCAATTGCTCGGTAGTAATTTGTTCACCCACCATAATATTTTCTATCTTGAGAGAATCCTCTAGTGAAACCTATGGCCCCCGGGTCCATTTCCATCATATAAGTTTCTATTTTACATCATATAAGTTTCCGATCTACAATTTTAGTTTCCGATTTACTTCCTTTGCAATCTTTTACTTTCTGATCTATAAACTAAAAACACCAAAACTATTTACTTTACCGTTTACCTATCTCTATTAGATCTCACTTTTGCAAGTAACCGTGAAGGGATTGACAACCCCTTTATCGCATTGGGTGCAAGCTGTTTGATTGTTTGTGCAGGTATTGTGTGTTGTCTCCTACTGGATTGATACCTTGGTTCTCAAACTGAGGGAAATACTTACTCTACTTTGCTGCATCACCCTTTCCTCTTGAAGGGAAAAACCAACGCAAGCTCAATAAGTAGCACTTACTATTTAGTTTCATGAAGTCTTTGCATGCTTGTTCTGTTCGAAGACATTGTGTGAAGACATTCTCTCTGATTACATATTTGTCTTCACACTATCTTCCAAATCAGACCTGTTCTACCTAGCTGCTACTTGTCTTCGTGCATCACCTATACTGTACATTGACATCCTTGCATGCCTAGTGTAGTTTATCTTCCGCTGCATTCTGTTTAGTTACTGTTTTGTTTGCACATCTTCGAAAACATTGCCTGTTTTGAAGACTTTCATAAAAATCGCCCATTTAACCCATCTCATCGATAACTAGCACTTTCAGGAGGTAGTCTAGATCTAGTAGATTCTTATAGAATACCAGACATATCAAGCACAAGTACTCAAGATTCACACGGATTTGAATGTATCAGATCTGATGACAAAGGCTCTACCACAAGCAAGACATGTACAACACCGGATAGCCATATGTGTTAAGTAAACTATGTAAGTATATTACTGACTCTAGTGCAAGTGAGAATCTGTTGGAAATATGCCCTAAAGGCAATAATATTGTATTATCACTATGTTTATAATTAAGAGTTTATATTCTATGCTATAACTGCTATGATCCTGGAATATGCGATTCGGTGGAAAACTCATATGCATGTGTGGAATGATAAATGGTAAAACCTGGTTCCTAGTCTCGCCTCTAAGACTAGCTCAACTGTTGTTTGTGATCACGTTTTCCGGATCTTCGGATATCGTTGAGCGTAACGATAGTCTCAAGACAACATTGATAATATGACGTTAGAAGAACGATCATCTTGAATTGACCAAACTTGATTGTTATACTTTGAGATGCATCGTCACAAGTCAATTGTTATAAGATGGAGAGTCAAGGTATGCCTTAGTTCCTTAGACCATGAGAGTATCGCCCTGACTTCTTACTGTACGATAAACTTTGGGGTTGCTCAAACGTCATCTGTAACACGGTGCTCATAACGATGACTTACAGGTTCATCGGAAAGTTTGACAAGGGCTAGATAGCTCAAGAGTGGGATTTGCTCCTCCGACAATGGAGAGATATTCTTAGGGCCCTCTCGGTGTGATGGCATCTTTCATCGTCTGGCCAAACATAGGTGACTATGTCAGAGGGATGCCGGAACATGTCAATGAGAAAGAAGAACGAAACCGATAACGAAGAGGCCGGTATAGTGAGCATGAGAATGACTCAAGAGGATACCAAACATCTCACCTCGGGTTTTGTAAAGTGTTGTGAAACAAAGGGAATAAGCACATGATAATGAAAGGTTCAATCAAATATCATTCGTCTACTCATAGGGGTCGATATGGACGTCCACGGTTCCGCCGTCGGTCATTGAAAAAAAGGGGTTTTGTTCGTGTCTATGTTTAGCGAACCTACAGGGTCACAAGCTTAAGGTAATCACGGCCTGCTGAGTGTTAGTAGGATGGGAGTAATGAGGAAATATTTATGAAATAGTTTCATTAATATTCAAAATAGTTTTGAGAGGAACCGAAAGCGTTTCGGGGTCGCCGAAAGGGTTTCAGGTTTTATCGAGCAATACCGGTATTACCGAGAAATAATATATAGGTGGAAAATGTTTCTGGAGATGTTAAATTAAAATAAAAGTCTCTAATAATAGTTGGGAGGCTTTTATATTTAATTAAGTATCAACGAGCCTTAAAAGGCCCAGTGATGGAATGAATATTGGGGCACTTCGGCGCAATAGGGAGGCGCCCCCTTTCTTCGTGGAGAAGGAAAGGGAGGAGGCCGAATTGAAGGGGGTTTCCCCCTCCTAGCCGGCTCAAGGGGGCCCTTGTGGCACCCCTCTCCCCTCCTCTAACCTATATATACTTAAGGATTTTGGCCTTTGGACATACAAGTTTTAGAGCCTCCTCTAGTTCTCTAGTTCTAGTTCTAGTTGATCCAATTAGAGCTAGATCTAATCCTCTCTAGTCCTCATAATTAGAATCCCAGTGTGGTTCTAATATTCTCCCTCTATTTTCCGGTGGTTATAGCTCTAGACGGTGAAGCGCTGCTGTATCGCAAAGATTGTACACTTGTAAACTATGGAGAGGTCGTGCTTTCGGTCTTCCATTCGAGGGATCGTTCATCCACTGTTCGACGGACTTCAAGTACGATATACACCGACTCTTCTTCCACTGCAATTTGGAGTTGGTAACTATCCAATTCAAACCACATCTTCATAGTATTCCTGGGTGATCGTAGGGTGATTTTTTTGTTTTCTACTCCGTTTCCCAGTAGACGTGCGGTCGCACCGGAGGAGACAAGGAAGTAGCCATCAGCCTTGACCATGATTGACAATGATCCGCCATCTGAATGGGCCATTCCAAATGCCTAGACGCATCCGAAGGCGCCAGAGACGGTGTTTTACTCACCGCAATGCCAACGGGCACAGATAAGCGCGGGTAGTGCCGGCGCGTGGTCTGCCCTGGTCCTGTTCGACGAAATTTCCCAGCAGGACATAGTAATTTTTTTGCTCCATTTTGTATTGCATCTTTCATTTTCCGCTATGCCATTGTATCAATTTGTTGCATATGCCATTGGATCAATTTTTTGCATATACCATTACTTTATTTGGGATCATGGTCATTTTAGGATAATTTCATGACAGGCATGATCAATGAGGGTCAAGAGCATACGAAATATGACTTGGGGGATACAAATTGTCCTATGTATGATGTTGTGGGAACATCGCGCACTACCAAGTGAAAAAAGGCCTAAGATACTTGATACGTCTCCAACGTATCTATAATTTTTTATTGTTCCATGCTGTTATATTATCATTCTTGGATGTTTTACAATCATTTTATATCATTTTTTGGTACTAACCTATTGACATAGTGCCCAGTGCCAGTTGTTGTTTTCTGCATGTTTTTTACATCGCAAGAAATCAATACCAAACGGAGTCCAAATGCAGTGAAACTTTTTGTGGATTTTTTTGGACCAGAAGACATCCAGTGGGCCAAAGAGTACCGAAGAGGAGCCCGAGGTGAGCACAAGACACCAGGGTGAGCCTTGAGGTGAGCCCGAGGTGAGCCTTGAGGCCCAGACGCGCCCTGGTGGGTTGTGCCCACCTCGGTGGCCTCCCGAACCGGCTCTTTGCTCTATAAATACCCCAATATTCCAGAAACCCTAGGGGAGTCGACGAAAATCAATTCCAGCCGCCGCAAGTTCCAGAACCACCAGATCCAATCTAGACACCATCACGGAGGGGTTCATCATGCCCATTGGTGCCTCACTGATGATGCGTGAGTAGTTCTTTGTAGACCTATGGGTCTGTAGTTAGTAGCTAGATGGCTTTCTCTCTCTCTCTTTTGATTCTCAATACAATGGTCTCTTGGAGATCCATATGATGTAATGATACGTCTCCGTCGTATCTATAATTTTTGATTGTTTCATGCCAATATTATACAACTTTTACATACTTTTGGCAACTTTTTATATGATTTATTGGACTAACCTATTGATCCGTGCCCAGTGCCAGTTCCTGTTTTTTGCATGTTTTTTGTATCGCAGAGTATCCATATCAAATGAAGTCCAAATGCAATAAAATTTCACGGAGAATTATTTTGGAATACATGTGATTTTGGGGAGTTGGAATCACCGCAAACGGAGGCCCGAGGTGGGCACAACCCACCAGGGCGCGGTCCCGGAGCTAGGCGTGGCATGGTGGGTTGTGCTCACCTAGTACGTCGGTTGGGGCTCTACTTCGGGTGCAAGGAATCTCATATCCGGAAAAAAATCGTGTTAAAATCTCAGGGCAATCGGAGTTACGGATCTCCGGGAATATAAGAAACGGTTTTCGGTCAGATCTTGGGAGCGTGAAACAGAAGAGAACAGAGCGGGGGATCCAATCTCGGAGGGGCTCCCGCCCCTCCGCGGCCATGGAGGCCATGGACCTGAGGGGGAACCCTCCTCCCATCTAGGGGGAGGCCAAGGAAGAATAAGAAGGAGGGGGCTCTCTCCCCCTCTCTCTCGGTGGCGCCGGAGTGCCGCCGGGGCAATGATCGGGACAACGATCTACATCAACAATCTTGCTACCGTCAACACCAACTTTCTACCCCTCTATGCAGCGGTATAACACCCCTTCTCCCCGCTGTAATCTCTACTTAAACATGGTGCTCAACTCCATATATTATTTCCCAATGATCTATGGTTATCCTATGATGTTTGAGTAGATCCGTTTTGTCCTATGGGTTAATCGTGATCTTGGTTGGTATGATTGTATATTTTATTTATGGTGCTGTCCTACGGTGCCCTCCGTCTTGCACAAACGTGAGGGGGCCCCGCTGTAGGGTGTTGCAATATGTTCATGGTTTACTTATTGTCAGTGTTGCGGGGGATGACAGCAGCCCAAACACGGATAGGTGGGTTATGGTGTATGGGGGTAAAGAGGACTCGATACTTAATGCTATGGTTGGGTTTCACGACATTAATGATCTTTAGTAGTTGCGGATTCTTGCTAGGGGTCCAATCATAAGTGCATATGATCCAAGTATAGGAAGTATGTTAGCTCATGCCTCTCCCTCATATAAAATTACAAGAATGATTACTGGTACTTGTTATCGATTGCCTAGGGACAAATAACTTTCTTGTTGACAAAAGCTCTCTACTAAAACTAACTTAGTTGTGTCTTTATCTAAACAGCCCCTAGATTTTATTTACGTTCTCTTTATTATCTTGCAAACCTATCCTATCACACCTACAAAGTACTTCCAGTTTTATACTTGTTCTAGGTAAAGCGAACGTCAAGCATGCGTAGAGTTGTATCAGTGGTCGATAGAACTTGAGGGAATATTTGTTCTACCTTTAGCTCCTCGTTGGGTTCGACACACTTACTTATCAAAAGAGGCTACAATTGATCCCCTATACTTGTGGGTTATCAACACCTTTTTCTGGCACCATTGCCGGGGAGCAATAGCGTGGGGTGAATATTCTCGTGTGTGCTTGTTTGCTTTATCACTAAGTAGTTTTTATTTCTTGTTCTAAGCTGTTCTCTATCTTTAGTTATGGATATGGAACACGAAACACCAAAAAATTAGTGGTACTTGCTACTCATGGAGATGGGGAACCTCCTAAAACCCTCGATGCTCGTTATGTAGAAGATATTATGCATTACTTTGATAATCCTGAGAAAACCCCATTCAACTTGATAATGGGAGTAACGTTGGATCAACGTGAATACTTTGGGGATTATTGCTTGACTCATAAAGGGAAATTGTTATGGGATCAAATTCATATGTTGCAAATGTATGCTTGGAATTTATGTCAGAGATATAATTATACTTGTTGCTCTAAGATTGAGATTCCACACCTTCCCTATTCATGCGAATTTAATGATAACGAAACCTTGGCTTCTTATGCTAGAGGTATATATGATTACTATGATGTGGAACGAATAGAAGAATTTGTTGCTTTTAAGGGTGCTTATGAAATTGAATCTTTGTTTGAAAAGTTTGAAGATTTTGATGATTCAGTTTATTGACCTGAAAATTTTGCTATCCTTAAATATTGCTATGATAATTATAAATACAATTCCGATATTGATGCATTTATTGAGAAAGTCTCCGCTGTCCAAGAAGAGACTAATATTTTGAAGGAGTCTATGGAAGAAGGAATTGATGAAACTGTGAGCTCATTGGATAAAAAAGATGATGAGGAGAGCGAAGAACAAATGGAGGAAGAGCAGATTGATCACCTGTGCCCACCTTCTAATGAGAGTGACTCTTCAACTCATACATTATTTAATGCCCCTTCGTTCTTACCGGAGGATAAATGCTATGATACTTGCTATGATCCCGTTGATTCACACTACTGCAGGATGCTGCTAACGCGACACTACGATCAGAGACCCTTCGATGAAACTGTGTGCGATGCAATAATCGCAAACGGTGGTGTAAAAAACCTGTCAAAAAAGGTGCAAAACGTTTGCGATGGAGGATGCATCAAACACGGTTCAGATTTTAGTTGCGTGTGCGATGCAGGGCATACGGTTCAGTTCAATTAATCGTTTTCGATGAGGAAGAGGAACAAAAGAAATGGACAGCCAGACGAAGGTGTGTGCGATGTACATCATACGGTTCACTCGGATGAACTGTTTGTGATTAGGCAACACAAAAGAAACAGTCAGCCAGATCAAGGTGTGTGCGATGTACAGCATACAGTTCACTCGGATGAACTGTTTGTGATTTGGCAACACAAAAGAAACGGTCAGCCAGATCAAGGTGTGTGCGATATACGACATGCGGTTCACTCGGATGAACTGTTTGGGTTGAGACAAGAGAACAGAAACGGTTCAATATAACAAATACCATAAATATTGCAAGGTTCAAATTCAAAGATTACAACTCCCAAATTCAAACATTGCAAGCTATGTCATTTTTGAAAAGGGATCAGCCGCTGACAAGTCATGTATGGGTTTGACACAATGACTTCCAATTGCTTTGCCATATGCTCTTCCAATACGAAGTTTGGCATTTTTGGAGCCTCTTCCATTCCGTAGTACCTGTCGGCTCTGATGATCATACCATTCATCTTTCCTAATTAAATGCGTGTTCAACCTCAGTACCCTCAGCACCTTTGCTCTGGCAAGAAAGAACCTGGCGAGTGTAATCTCCGGTAAGGTCCCTCGGTAGGAGTTCAAAGTAATATTTGAGAGATGCAGATCCAGGCATTCGATGTGATTGTTGTTATAAACATCATCCACCTCTGGGCCTAATATGCACTGCAAAAGAAGAGAACGAATGTGTTAGTGCTTACATGCAGTTTTGAACACTGCTACACGCCCATTTGGTTTGCAGGATTTGTAAAATGCACCAACGTGCCATCTTTGATCTGGCATGATTAACATGGGCATTTGATTACAATCTAGAAACATGTAGCCTTCTTCACAAGAGGTTGGATGAAAAATTCCCTAAGAAAACTAGTACAGATGAATCCAAAGGAGAAATGCTTATGGACGATTGTAACCATATGAATGAAGCAACCAATATGGGGTGGGGGTGTATGTCCTAAAATCCTCCAAAATTCCTTCAGAAATCATAGTACATTGTCATTGTAAACTTGGGAAAAGGTGCAAAAAATTGAACTCCCTTATGGTTAACATTTAACAGGAAAGGAACATCACCTCGATATACAGCTTCTTCAGGCATGGAAAGCATCTCAGGCAACTGACAACTTGGTACAGGTTGGGGCCGACAGATTCTAGTGCCAAGACCTTCACTGTGCCCAGAGTCTGGGTGAAGCTTCGCTGGATGACAGACGAACATACATCTTCAAAACTAGAAATAACGTTGATATCAAGAAGGAGAGGTATAAGGCGACTTTTGTACCTAAAAGTTGTAGTATTTGACAGTCGAGTAGCCCACCACTTTCAATTTTGGCGCAGAAATGACATTGATTCTTGTTGGACCTTGTTGATCAACTACAAGTAACTGATACATCTCCGTCGTATCTACTTTTCCAAACACTTTTGCCCTTGTTTTGGACTCTATCTTGCATGATTTGAATGGAACTAACCCGGACTGACGCTGTTTTCAGCAGAATTGCCATGGTGTTATTTATGTGCAGAAACAAAAGTTCTCGGAATGACCTGAAAATCCACGGAACTTATTTTTGGAAAATATTAATGCTTGTCACTAGGGCCCGAGTGCCATGATTTCAGATCTGAACCTATTATGTTTTCATGAATATATGTGAGTTCTTGATCCTATCTTGCAAGTCTATAGTCACCTACTATGTGTTATGATCCGGCAACCCCGAAGTGACAATAATCGAGACCACTCCCGGTGATGACCGTAGTTTGAGGAGTTCATGTATTCACTATGTGTTAATGCTTTGGTCCGGTACTCTATTAAAAGGAGGCTTTAATATCCCTTAGTTTCCATTAGGACCCCGCTGCCACGGGAGGGTAGGACAAAAGATGTCATGCAAGTTCTTTTCGATAAGCACATATGACTATATTCGGAATACATGCCTACATTACATTAATGAATTGGAGCTAGTTCTGTGTCACCCTATGTTATGACTGTTACATGATGAACCACATCCGGCATAATTCTCCATCACCGATCCAATGCCTACGAGCTTTTCACATATTGTTCTTCGTTTATTTACTTTTCTGTTGCTACTGTTACAATCACTACAAAACCCAAAAATATTACTTTTGCTACCGTTACCATTACTTCCATACTACTTTGCTACTAAACACTTTGCTACAGATACTAAGTTATCCAGGTGTGGTTGAATTGACAACTCAACTGCTAATACTTGAGAATATTCTTTGTCTCCCCTTGTGCCAAATCAATAAATTTGGGTTGAATACTCTACCCTCGAAAACAGTTGCGATCCCCTATACTTGTGGGTTATCAAGACTATTTTCTGGCGCCGTTGCCGGGGAGCATAGCTCTATTCTTTGAGTCACTTGGGATTTATATCTGCTGGTCACTATGAGGAACTTGAAAGACGAGAAAACAAAAATTTATCCCTCAACTACGAGGGGAGGTAAGGAACTGCCATCTAGCTCTGCACTTGATTCACCCTCTGTTTTGAGTAAGCTTGTGACACCTAAACCTGCTTCTGCTATTAATTCTGACATGTCGCATGTTATTGATGATGCCACTTCTGCTATGCACGATACTTATGATGAAACTACTTCTATGCTTGATACTACTGTGACACTTGGTGAATTTCTTGATGAACAACTTGCTAGGGCTAGAGAGAATGAAATTATTGAAACTGATAATATTGATGATAGTGATGGAAGACTCTCCCCCTAATAAATATGAATTACCTGTTGTGCCTGAGGGCTATGTTATGGATGATGAGACTTGTCGTGGAATTATCACGGCAGATGTCCTCAAGCTAGGACTTAGTCGTGGAGCCATCGCCGCTAGGAAGCTTGAAAGGGTTAAACGGGACAAGGAACACGAGAGTTTATACTGGTTCGGCCCCTTACGGTGAAGGTAAAAGCCTACGTCCAGTTGAGGTGATATTGATTAGGGTTTCGATGACCAGGGAGCTTAACTGCTATGCCTGGCTCTCGATCAAATCTTTCTCCCCTCTAAACCGCCGCCGGGTCGTCCCTTTATATAGAGAGGTTGACGCCCAGCAGCTCTCAGAGTCCCGGCCGGCTCATAAGAGTGTCCGGCTCGGACTCTCAACTATTCTTGCCTTATACTACAAGTTCTATCATAATGGCGGTTGTAACTACGGGCCTTAAGCCATATCCAGGTCTTAAGCCCATCTTTGCCCCGCCATCTTCAAGGTTGGCGCCGGGCTTCGGGCGATGACCATTATGAGTAACCCGGCCCCTCCTGGCGGGTGACTCTAAGGTTTATATCCTCAACATTAGGCCCCATATTGATTTGAGCCGGCTCATGTCAATCTTCAATCCTTTCGACAGAAAATCTCCGGCTTACAATTGTGTGAAGGCCATAACCCGTCGTGACGTCACCTTCTGGATTCCGGGTAATCCGTCGTGACGTCATCTTCCATTAAGTCCATTTTTTACTCCACCATATCCGCAACGGATCTTTATCTTTACTACCATCCCGAGAATCGAGGCATCTCATGGTGAGATAACCGCGCCGTGGCCTCCTCGTTTCTCGCGCCCACTTATGAGTCTAGCCTTATAAATAGCCCGACCCTCGGGTCTTTTCCATTCTCCCCCTTCTGTCGTCCTCTTCCTCTCGCTACTCTTGTGCCGCTCGAGCTCCGCCGCCGCCGCAGCAGAGCTCCGCGTCCTCGTCGACCTTGGCCGCTGCATCACCCTGAACCGTCCAGAAAACCGCGGCGAACCCTCGCAGCACACCTGCGTCTGTAAGTTCCTTCCTCTTCGTAAAATAGATCTGCATTAAGATTTTCGAGCTCGCCGGTGTTCTTCGCTGTTCGTCATGAACTCTTCATAGATTTCACCACCACCGCCCCTTCTTGATCTTAAGACGGTATAAAACTGACGCGGTAGCTGTTTTGCACCCATTTCAAATGCAAATAGATCCCCTTTTACTGCATAGAAGCTCCGTTCGAACCCGTGAACTTCTTCTGCATCTGTTTTAGGTCTAGAAATTTTCCTCTTAAGTCGACCATTTTGATCCAAATTAGTTACTGCGATGTGTGAAACCTGTTTTCACCACACTTAGTAAAAATCTGCACCTGCTGATTCATGGCGGTTTACATTTCCGACTTAAAGAAGCCACGCGCCGTAAAATCTTCCGGCTCAAAAGAAGCCACGCGCCGTAAAATTTTCCGGCTGATCTGCGAAAGGGTCGTAGACAATCGAATTACTCTCAATGCCTCCAGCGGCTTAGATAACCCGATGCACTTAGATATATGTCATTAGCCCCCTCCATAAGCCGCCGCTTTAAACATTGAACTGTAAATTTCCTCCGGCTTATAATTAAACCGGACATTTTTCCTTTCATCATAGGCTTCCGACTTTCACCATGCCTCCCAAAGCTCCCAAAGCACCCATCACTTGCAACTGGATGAGGTCCAACGTCACCGACAAGACCTTAGCGGATTTTGTGAAGTCGGGTTACCTGCCCAAGAAGGACGTCATGTCCTACCGTGCCCCTGACTCATCAGAGGAGAGACCACAGCCAAGGGACGGGGAGGTGGTAATTTTTGCGGATCATATGAGCCGGGGCTTCGCACCGCTCGGCTCAAAGTTCTTTAGAGATGTGCTGAATTTCTTTGACCTGCGGCCACAAGACATAGGTCCCAATTCTGTGTCCAATATATGCAACTTCCAAGTGTTCTGCGAAGTCTACCTTGGAGAAGAGCCCAGCCTTCTGCTCTTTAGAGAGCTATTCTATTTGAACCGCCAGAATGAGTGCGCCAACGGACCAAGCCTGGAACTCGGTGGAATCTCCATTCAACGCCGGAGAGACTGCCTTTTTCCTTACGCCGAGCCGCCGAGCCACCCAAAAGACTGGAACCAGACGTGGTTCTATTGCCAAGACACGTCGCCGGCTGACGAGAGCCCGCTGCCCGGCTTTCGTCCCTCGCGTATGGAACCAACTCACCCTCTGTCAGACAAGTTATCTCAGGCGGAGCGCCAACCTCTGATCCCCACCATCAACAAAATCAAGGCTCTGCTGGGAAATGGCCTTAATGGCATTGATCTGATCCGAGTCTGGATCTCATGGCGGGTGATCCCCTTAAGCCGCCGCCCCGGCTTAATGTGTGAGTACACGGGCCGGAAAGATGACCCCCTGAGACACAGCCGCAGCGATCTTCCTGAAGAAGTTGCTGAGGACATGACCAAGGCTCTCTTGAACAAGAGCTTGGCAGACTGCGGGAGGACCGGCTTAAGCCCCTTCTGCAAGACCAACCCGGCCCCAGCGGTAAGCCGCTGATCTGAACATCTTATTTTCTTCTGTAGATAACTTTCATCTGAACCTTAAGAAATCGTCATTGTATTTTTCAGGCTGATGACAAATTCTGGAAGGTCAAATATGACCATGAGGCGGCCAAGAAGGCCAGGAAGGCTAAGAAAGCCGCCAAGAGAGCCGCTCCCCGCAAGAAGGGAAGCAGGCCTACTGCTTCAGAGCTGCTGCAACTAAGCGACAGCTTCGAGTCAGAGGTAACCCCTGAGCCTGTAAGCTCTTGTTGTATTTGTTGTTTATTTCTGTCCACCTTATCAATACTGTTCATCAACAGGATGACACCGGAGCAAGTAACCCGGTGGTTGAAGAGGTAATGACACTTTCCTTCGACTCGGAGCCCTTGCCAAGGCTGAAAGTCCGAAGGGTAACCCGGAAAGTAAGATTTTCACATCCTTTAGCTTATCAAGATCCTCAATTTATTTTGAAGTAACAGATCCATGAGAGCCGGCGGCACACCCGGACCAACAAGGATGCTGACCTCTCCTCCGGCTTACCTGAGGCACCAAGGAAGCGCCGGACCGAGGTTCTTTCCAACTTATACCCTTTTCATCCTCTGGCGGGTGTTATACGTCAACCTCTCAATTCTTCTGATTCAAATTATCAGGAAACGTCTCCTTCCTCTGGTGACTCGATGCAGTCGAATCTTCCGGCTTTCAAGATCATACCCGGGTAATGATGATCATCTCTTGCTGTGCTTTATCTTTACTCATACTTTTGTACTAACCTTTTGTCCTTTCAGTGCTCAAGCAAAGCTCAGTAAAAGAGCAAAGAAGAATAAGCCGGCGGAGGAGTCGGTCGTGATGGAGCCGGAAGTTTCCGCTCAAGAACCGCCAGCCGCCTCTGCTCCTGAAGCCACCGCTCCCACCGACGAACCAGCCATGGAGACTTCCACCCACCCGGATATCTCCAGCCCGGCTCAGCCGGCCGATGACCCGGACGTGGTAATCACCCGGACGGAGTTTGTTGAGCTGGGGAGATCCACTGCGTTGGCCAAGTGCTCCGCCAAAGAAGAGTTGCTAGAGCGCAGCCGGGCCAATCTGGACCTCACCAATTATACGAATTTGAGCATCGGAGAGATCGTCTCCGGCTATGTGAGTCAGGTGCACAAGAGCCGGGATTTGGAGATCAACATGGTGAATCAGATACAGCAGAAATCTGAGGTACCACTCTACTGCTTACTGCATAGTTATCTTTACCATACTAGCCCCCAAGTCGACGACTTATGGTTGAATAGGTTGTAGACTTAAGTTTCGGCTTATTTCCATGAACCGGTCATTTGTAGATAGAAACGTTCGACATGCATTAGCCCCCAAGTGCCAAGTGTCTTTGCTTGGAAAGCGCTTGGGACTTTAAATTTGCATAGTAACTATTCATATTATAACCCGGAAATTGTGCAGGCTGCTTGCAAGAAACTTGAAGCTGATATCTCTGATCTGAAGACCCGCCTGAGGACGCAGGAAACCGAGACCCGGAAGGCCAACGCCAAATTTGTGTCCAGTATTGCTGCGCAAGAGAAGCTGAAGAAGAACTTTGAAGCTGAACGGAAAACTTGGGCCGAAGAGAAGGCTGCCCTGGTGAGCCGGGCCGAACAGGCGGAGAAGGCTCTGACGGAAAGAACCGCCAAACTCGCCGGCTTAAAGCGCCACGTGTCACAGATGGTCGCCGCAATCTTCGGTAAGTCATTCCACCGGCTCTCGTCCAGTTTATAATCTTTATGTCTCATAACCCGTCATTGCTAGCGGCTTATCTTACTCTATTAAACAGGTCCGAGAAGCGCCAACCTGAACCAAAGTGTGCTGACCAAGCTGAAGGCCGTGTACACCCTGGTGGAGCAACTCTACACCGGGTCACAACGCGCCTTGGCCGTGGTGGCCCTATCCAATGAGGTGCCGAATCACCTGGCGGAAGTTCTTCGCCGGCTTGCCGTTCTTCCTCAGCATGTCCAAGAGCTGCGACGGGCCTCTGCAAGAGCCGGAGCCATAGCTGCTCTGAGCCGGGCCAAGGCGTTCCTTCCGGAACTAGACCCGACGGACATTGCCCTTGGCTACCCCAGCTTGAAGGAAGACGGCACCCCCTTCGACCAAAAGGACTTTGCAGCCTGCGTGAAGATCGTACGCCCGGTGGCCACTCTGATTGGAAATGACACGGATCTGACCAAGTACCAGCCAGGTTACGATGCAGAGAATCAGAGGATCCCCACTCCGCATTATCAAGCCATCAGCTTAGTCCCGCCGACTCGTAAGCACACCTTTGCCCCGGAAATTGACCCGGCCGGGTTAATTGACGAGGAAGCTCAATTTGAAGCTCTGAGCGGCATTGACTGGAAATCGTCAACTTTCCAGGTCTTGGGAACAACCGGAGGAGCGGAGAGGGATGAGCCGGAAGCTTCAACCCAGCAAGCATCTTAACTCTGTAGGCGGCTTATTCAAACAATGCTTCACCCTTTTGGACTTGATGAGTCTTGTAATAGAATAGGGCCCTTTTAACTTTGTCGTGCCATCGTGCACGTGCTGAATGCTTAATTCCATTGAAGTTGTTTCCTTATATTCCTCTGGGTCATAAATGATCATTCATGTTCCTTAAGCTCAAATAGTTGTCTTTAACTATCCTGCATAGAAAAACAAATCACAAGTCTCTAGGCGGCTTACCGCACTGAGAATCATAGCCTTATATATATAACCTGGAATATGAATCACAAAAGACTGGTCCTCAATTATGTCCTTGATATAACCGTAATAACACACTTACTGGCCTGCAAGCACACTTCCGGCTTATATGACCCGGGTAATAAGGTTGGTACCTCAATTCCGGTTTACCAGTCTTAATAACGCCGATTGTGTTCGACTAGTACTGTGAATCAAAGCTAAGCCAGCCAAGTGAGATCCGCCGTGCACACTTGAAACAATCAGAAGAATTCGTTGCAAATCAGAAAAGCTTAGGGGCTTCCGGTTCGAATACGACCAGAGACCCGTCCCAAAGGGGTGATGCTAAGATCCGAATGCGATCATATAGCCCCCAGTGGGTGTGGCGATGCCAATCAAGAGGGTACCGACAGCTATGTTCTCTTTGGTTCGAATACGACCCATGTTTGAACAGGAAGCCCCCAAATGACCTTAGGAGTTGTTTAACGACGCTGATTCGAATACGATCCACGTCGGTTCCCAAAGGGGGGTTGAACTATGATTCAAATATGATCAAAGAAAACTCCCCAATGAGCTCGGCACTTTGCCAATCAAATGGGTATCGACAGCTATGTTCTCTTTGGTTCGAATACGACCTATGTTTGAACAGGAAGCCCCCAAGTGACTATATTGTGTATGGCTAGATTCGAATACGATCATAAGCCGGATCCTCCTTCAAGTTATCATGTGATCTTGCAATGAAAACAACACGTTCACCTTTGGAGGAGAAAAAAGGACAGAGGTCCTGCTTTATTGCTTATCATAATATATACATGGCTTAGAGAAATATGTACATTATGAGAGCCGGTGGCTCAAGTGTAATAAGGCCGAAGCTGAGCTATGTTCCACGGCCGACGGGTCTCTTCCTCCGACTTACGTGAATCTTTGTGCTCCCGAATGTCAATGAGGTAATATGACCCGTTGTGCAAATTCTTGCTGACCACAAAGGGCCCTTCCCAAGGCGGGGATAGCTTGTGCGCATCTGTTTGATCTTGGATGAGCCGGAGCACCAGATCGCCTTCCTGGAAGACCCGGGATTTAACCCGGCGACTGTGATAACGGCGCAGGTCTTGTTGGTAAATCGCTGAGCGAGCTGCTGCCACATCACGCTGTTCGTCCAACAAGTCAAGAGCATCTTGGCGCGCCTGTTCATTATCCACCTCAACATAAGCCGCCACTCGAGGCGAGTCATGACGGATGTCACTGGGGAGGACTGCTTCCGCTCCATAAACCATGAAGAAAGGCGTGTAACCTGTAGACCTGTTAGGAGTAGTGTTGATGCTCCATAACACGGAGGGTAACTCCTCCACCCAACAACCCGGCGTCCGTTGCAAAGGGACCAAAAGCCGGGGCTTGATGCCTTCAGATCTCCTGATTAGCTCTCTCAGCTTGACCATTGGATTGAGGATGAGCCACTGATGAAACATCAAGTCGAATATGCTCTCGTTGACAAAACTCCTCCATGGCGCCTTTGGATAGATTGGTACCATTGTCAGTTATAATGCTGTGTGGAAAGCCAAAGCGAAAGATCACCTTTTTCATAAACTGAACTGCCGTGGCTGCATCACACTTGCTAACTGGCTCTGCTTCAACCCACTTGGTAAATTTGTCAACTGCCACCAAGAGGTGGGTCTTCTTATCCTTGGACCTTTTAAAAGGCCCAACCATATCAAGCCCCCAGACCGCAAAGGGCCAAGTAATTGGGATCATCCTCAGCTCCTGAGCCGGCACATGAGCTCGTCGCGAGAACCTTTGGCAACCATCACATTTACTGACCAAGTCCTCCGCATCAGCATGAGCCGTCAGCCAATAAAAACCATGACGAAAAGCCTTGGCCACAAGAGACTTTGAGCTGGCATGATGGCCACAATCCCCTTCATGAATCTCACGCAAGATCTCTTGACCTTCCTCAGGGGAGACACAACGCTGGAACGCTCCCGTAACACTGCGGCGATGCAACTCACCATTGATAACAACCATTGACTTAGACCGCCGGGTTATTTGTCTGGCCAAAGTTTCATCCTCAGGCAAATCTCCCCGGGTCATGTAAGCCAGATAGGGCACTGTCCAGTCCGGGATGATGTGGAGAGCCGCCACCAATTGTGCCTCCGGGTCAGGGACAGCCAAGTCTTCCTCTGTAGGCAACTTAACAGAAGGGTTATGCAAGACATCCAGGAAAGTATTAGGCAACACCGGTTTTCGCTGAGAGCCCAGCCGGCTTAAAGCATCAGCCGCCTCGTTCTTCCTGCGATCGATGTGCTCTACTTGGTAACCCTGAAAGTGCCCAGCAATGGCATCAACTTCACGGCGATAAGCCGCCATGAGAGGGTCCTTGGAGTCCCACTTGCCTGATACTTGTTGAGCCACCAAGTCTGAGTCGCCGAAGCATCTTACCCGGCTCAAGCTCATCTCCTTAGCCATCCGAAGACCGTGGAGCAAGGCCTCGTACTCAGCTGCATTGTTAGTGCAAGGAAACATCAATTGTAGCACATAATGGAGCTTGTCACCTTTAGGGGAAGCCAATACAACTCCAGCCCCCGAGCCCTCCAATTGCCTGGACCCATCGAAGTGAATAGTCCGATATGTGTTATCCGGCTTCTGTTCGGGCACTTGTAGCTCTGTCCAATCATTGATGAAATCCACCAAGGCCTGAGATTTAACAGCCGTGCGTGGCACGTATTTCAGACCATGAGGTCCGAGCTCTATAGCCCACTTAGCCACTCTCCCTATGGCCTCTCTGTTTTGAATGATATCTCCGAGGGGGGCAGAACTGACCACAGTGATGGGGTGACCCTGGAAATAATGCTTAAGCTTCCGGCTTGCCATGAACACACCATAAACAAGCTTCTGCCAATGTGGATACCGCTGTTTGGACTCGATGAGCACTTCGCTGACATAATAAACCGGCCGCTGAACCGGATGCTCCTTACCCTCCTCCTTGCGCTCCACCACCACAGCCACACTGACCGCTCGTGTGTTAGCAGCCACATACAGCAATAAAGGCTCCTTGTCAACCGGAGCAGCAAGGACTGGGGGCTCCGCCAGCTGTCTCTTCAAATCCTCAAAAGCAGTATTAGCTGCATCATTCCAGACAAAGTCATCAGTTTTCTTCATCAACTGATATAATGGCATGGCCTTCTCCCCCAAACGGCTTATAAAACGGCTTAAAGCAGCGATACGACCCGCCAAGCGCTGGACGTCGTTTATACACGCCGGCTTAGCCAGAGAGGTGATTGCCTTGATCTTCTCCGGGTTAGCTTCAATGCCTCTGTTAGAAACCAAGAAACCCAAGAGCTTGCCTGCAGGAACACCAAAAACACACTTGGCCGGGTTAAGCATCATCTTGTAGACCCGGAGATTATCAAAGGTTTCCCTCAGATCATCTATCAAGGTTTTCTCTTCCCTGGACTTAACCACAATATCATCCACATAAGCATGAACATTGCGCCCAATCTGGTTATGAAGACAGTTCTGCACGCAACGCTGATAAGTCGCCTGTGCACTCTTGAGTCCAAAGGGCATAGACACATAGCAGAAGGCTCCAAAGGGAGTGATGAACGCCGTCTTCTCCTGGTCCTTAACTGCCATTTTAATCTGATGATATCCGGAATAAGCATCCAAGAAACTTAAGCGCTCACAACCCGCCGTAGCATCAATGATTTGATCAATACGGGGAAGGGCAAAAGGATCAGCCGGACACGCCTTGTTTAAGTCCGTGTAGTCCACACACATCCGCCAGGTGCCGTTCTTCTTGAGTACGAGCACCGGGTTAGCTAGCCACTCCGGGTGAAAGACTTCAACAATAAACCGGCCGCCAAGAGCCGGGCCACCTCTTCACCAATGGCTTTCCGCCTCTCTTCATTAAACCGCCGAAGGAATTGCCTGACCGGCTTAAATTTCGGATCAACATTGAGAGTGTGCTCAGCGAGTTCTCTAGGTACACCTGGCATGTCAGAAGGTTTCCATGCAAAAATGTCCCTATTCTCACGGATGAACTCGATGAGCGCGCTTTCCTATTTTGGATCTAGATTGGCACTGATGCTAAACTGCTGAGATGAATCACCTGGAATGAAATCAACAAGTTTAGTCTCATCAGCCGACTTAAATTTCATTGCCGGCTCATGCTCCGTAGTCGGCTTTTTCAGAGAGGTCATATCTGTTGGGTCAACATTGTCCTTGTAAAACTTTCAACTCCTCTGTTGCGCAAACAGATTCTGCATAAGCTGCATCGCCTTCCTCACACTCCAAGGCCACCTTCCGGCTGCCGTGAACCGTAATGGTCCCATTATGACCCGGCATCTTGAGCTGTAAATACACGTAACACGGCCGTGCCATGAACTTGGCGTAAGCCGGCCGCCCAAATATGGCATGGTACGGACTTCTTATCTTGACCACCTCAAAGGTCAATTTTTCCACCCTGTAGTTGTGCTCGTCTCCAAAGGCCACTTCCAACTCGATCTTGCCGACTGGATAAGCCGACTTACCAGGTACCACACCATGGAAAATAGTGTTTGACTGGCTGAGGTTCTTATCAATCAATCCCCATACGACGGAAAGTCTCATAATAGAGGATGTTGATGCTGCTGCCTCCATCCATGAGCACCTTAGTGAACTTATATCCTCCCACCTGAGGAGCCACCACCAAGGCCAAGTGACCCGGATTATCCACCCGGGGAGGGTGATCCTCCCTACTCCACACTATAGGCTGCTCAGACCATCGTAAATAGCGTGGAACCGCCGGCTCAACAGCATTCACAGCCCTCTTATGAAGCTTCTGATCTCGCTTACACAGACTGGTGGTAAATACATGATACTGTCCACCGCTAAGCTGCTTTGGATTGGTCTGATAACCCCCCTGCTGTTGTTGATGACCCTGGCCGGACTGCTGATTAAAGCCCCCTTGTCCGTTCTGAGGGTTAGAATTTGAGCCGCCGCCCGGGCCGTGAAAACCGCCGGCGCCTGAACCGCCGCCCGGGCCATTGTTGCCATTAAAGGCGTTGGAATTCTTAAAAGCCTTCATGATTGCACAATCCTTCCATAGATGAGTAGCTGGCTTCTCTCTAGAGCCATGCCTTGGATAGGGCTCATTCAACAGTTGCTCCAGCGTCGGGCCTGACCCGGAGGCTTGGGGAGGGGGCCTCCCCTTGCGTCTCTGGCTATTACCCTGTGAACTGGCGTTGGCCACGAACTCTAGGCTGCCGTCGGCCTTGCGCTTGCCACCTCCTTGGTTCCCCGGGTTATGCTGAGGACCCTTGCCATTGCCGTTCTTCTTTCCCTTCCCTGTCCTTTCATCATCTGAAGCGGGGTCCTTGGTACTATCAGAATCGGCGTACTTGACGAGAGCCGCCATCAGCGTACCCATATCATTGCAGTCGCGCTTAAGCCGCCCGAGTTTCATCTTCAGGGGCAGGAAACGACAATTCTGTTCCAACATTAAGACTGCAGAGCCGGCATCCATCTTATCAGATGAATGTATTATCTCCTTAACCCGGCGAACCCAATGTGTCGTAGACTCACCCTCCTGCTGCTTACAGTTAGTCAAATCCACAATTGACATAGACTGCCTACAGGTATCTTTGAAGTTTTGGATGAACCGGGCTTTCAGCTCAGCCCAAGACCCGATGGAATTCGGTGGTAGCCCTTTCAACCAAGTGCGGGCAGTCCCATCTAACATCATGGTGAAGTACTTGGCCATTGCCGCTTCACTGACCTCCAGCAATTCCATGGCCATCTCGTAACTCTCGATCCAGGCTCCGGGTTGTAAGTCGGCCGTGTAATTAGGCACCTTCCTAGGGCCTTTGAAGTCCTTGGGTAGACGTTCATTGCGGAGAGCTGGCACTAGACAAGGAACACCTCCAGTCCTGGTAGGGATACCCACATCGACGGAAGTCGTCGGATAAGCCGGGGGAGTCTGGTAAGCCGTCAACTGAGGCACCTGCTCCGCCTCTTGCCGCGCTCTGTCTTGGTCTGCTGCGTGAAAGGCTCCGTTATGAGCCGGGCCATGGCCAGGGGGCGGGTCATGGCGTCGGACATTACTTGAGCCGGTCGCTGAGACCATGTGTCTGCTGTAACTCGGGCTCCGGCCTGGACGAGGGGTCGAGTGGATCCTGTCCCGGCTGTAAGAGTACTCCTCTTGCTGCGCCAGTGCTGTCTGAAGGAGTTCCCTGACCCGGCGGGTTTCAATAGCCGTCGGAGAGTCGCCGTCAATTGGGAGGGCCGCCAGCCGTGCTGCGGCGGCGACCATGTTCTCCAGCGGGTTGGCATAATGACCCGGTGGTATTGGCACATACTGAGGCGGGGCAGGGTTCACCCGGGGAGGCCCCATCACTTGTGGCTGAACAGGGGTCCCAGACCCGGGCACTATGATCCCTGGCGGGTTACTAGACCCTGCACCTGGCGTGTTGAAGAGGTTTCGAGGATCGTAAACCGGAGGGAGTCGAGATTGGGCCTTTCGATGCCTCCTTCTCATGACCTCATTGCACGCGTTCTGATCCATCGTGAGCCGGAAGGACTGCGCCTGAATCAACTGAGTTTGGGCGTCGAGAGCCGCCCTCTCCGCAGCCATCCTGATCCCTTCCGCTGCCAGATCCTCTTTGGCTTTCACGAGATCTAACTTTAACTGCGCCACCTCCGCGTCATGCTGAGCTTGATCCGCTGGGTCAACCGCGGTGGTCAACGGGACCGTCATCTTGTCCGTGAGATCCATCAGCACCTGAGCCGGCGAGGGCGCCGGGTTTCCCTCCCCAGCAGCAGGGTTCTGAATAGGCTGCGCGCCGGCCATGAAGATTCCAACCCGGCTCGGCGGCTCAAACGGGTCCGGAATACTGTCACCATTAGAACAACCCATTAGCCTGCCATCTTGAAGTTGATACAACGAGTTTGACTCATCTGTAGATGATTCGCCGTCAGAGCCGGTGGCCGTCTCATCACCAGATCCAGATCCACCAGAGAGCCCTCCATGGTTATATCCCACAAAAGCATGCTTCAAGGCAGGTAGGACCCGGGCGGGTTGTGAGCGCTGAGCCGTCTCGATGAGATCGGCGCAGAGATCCGGCTCAGGGCCCGGCTCACCAATCTTGCCAATGAAAACATGAATTCCGCCGAAGGGGACCCGGTACCCGTACTCAACTGAGCCGGTGTCGGGGCCCCAGTTTGCATCGTCGATGTAGAGCTTGCCGCGATGACTCTTGGTCATCCGGCCCACAGCGTATCCCTTGAGCCCTTCGAAGCTGCCCTTCAAGAACTCAAATCCACCGTGCGCTGGCCCCACGGTGGGCGCCAACTGTCGTGGAATTATCACGGCAGATGTCCTCAAGCTAGGACTTAGTCGTGGAGCCATCGCCGCTAGGAAGCTCGAAAGGGTTAAACGGGACAAGGAACACGAGAGTTTATACTGGTTCGGCCCCTTACGGTGCAGGTAAAAGCCTACGTCCAGTTGAGGTGATATTGATTAGGGTTTCGATGGCCAGGGAGCTTAACTGCTATGCCTGGCTCTCGATCAAATCTTTCTCCCCTCTAAACCGCCGCCGGGTCGTCCCTTTATATAGAGAGGTTGACGCCCAGCAGCTCTCAGAGTCCCGGCCGGCTCATAAGAGTGTCCGGCTCGGACTCTCAACTATTCTTGCCTTATACTACAAGTTCTATCATAATGGCGGTTGTAACTACGGGCCTTAAGCCATATCCGGGTCTTAAGCCCATCTTTGCCCCGCCATCTTCAAGGTTGGCGCCGGGCTTCGGGCGATGACCATTATGAGTAACCCGGCCCCTCCTGGCGGGTGACTCTAAGGTTTATATCCTCAACAAGACTAAAAGAGACTTTCTTGCTTGCAATGATAGAAGTGATCTTAAGAAATTATTAGCTAAGCTTAAACAAAAAACTCTGAATGCTAGAATGAAATATGATCCTACTTATGCTACTTCACCTATCTTCGTTACTGATAAGGATTATGAATTCTCTGTTGATCCTGATATAATTACTTTGGTTGAGTCTGATCCTTTTTATGGCTATGAATCTGAAACTGTTGTGGCACATCTTACTAAATTAAATGATATAGCCACTCTGTTCACTAATGATGAGAGAACTCGCTACTTTTATATCCTTAAAATATTTCCGTTCTCATTAAAGGGTGATGCTAAGATATGGTTTAATTCTCTTGACCCTGGTTGTGTGCGTAGTCCCCAGGATATGATTTATTACTTCTCTGCTAAATATTTCCCTGCTCATAAGAAACAAGCTGCTTTAAGGGAAATATATAATTTTGTGCAAATTCAAGAAGAGAGTCTCCCACAAGCTTGGGGGAGGCTTCTCCAATTACTTAATGCTTTGCCTGATCATCCTCTTAAGAAAAATGAAATACTTGATATCTTTTATAATGGACTAACCGATGCTTCCAGAGATTACCTGGATAGTTGTGCTGGTTTTGTTTTCAGGGAAAGAACATCGGATGTAGCTGAAATTCTATTGAATAATATGTTGACCAATGAAAATAATTGGACACTTCCCGAGCCAACTCCTGAGCCTATTCCTAAACCAACTCTGAAGAAGTGGGGTGTTCTATTTCTCAGTCCCGAAGATATGCAAGAGGCAAAGAAATCTATGAAAGAAAAGGGTATTAAAGCTGAAGATGTTAAGAATTTACCTCCTATTGAAGAAATACATGGTCTTAATTTACCGCCTGTTGAAGAAATATATGATCTTAATCCATTACCTATTGAAGAAACTCATGGTCTTGATAACCTGACACAGGTAGTAAAGGTAAATTCTCTCTATAGATTTGATGAAGGTGATATCCCTCGTTAAGTCTGCTAGACAATGCTTAGATGAGTTTGACAATTTCATTGTTAAACAAGAAAACTTTAATGCTTATTTTGGTAGACAACTGAAATACAATCCGATATGCTTGAACACTTGGGTGATTATATGTCTAGAGTTAAAAGGTGAACTTAAACTCATTAGTAAACATGCTTCTATGGTTACCACTCAAGTAGAACAAGTACTTAAGGCTCAAAATGATTTGCTCAATGAAATGAATAGTAAGAAAAATGATTATGCTGTTAGAGTGGCTACTAGAACTGGTAGAATGACTCAGGAACCTTTGTATCCTGAAGGCCACCCTAAGAGAATTGAGCAAGATTCTCAGAGAAATAATATAGATGCACCTAGTTCTTCTAAAAAGAAGAAAAAGAAAAATGATAGGACTTTGCATGCTCCTAGTGAACCTGTTGTAGACACACCTGAGAATCCAAATGATATTTCTATTTCTGATGCTGAAACACAATCTGGTAATGAACATGAACCTAGTAATAATGTTAATGATGATGTTCATGATGATGCTCAACCTAGCAATGACAATGATGTAGAAATTGAACTTGCTGGTGATCTTGATAACCCACAATCAAAGAATCAACGTTATGATAAGAGAGACTTTGTTGCTAGGAAACACAGTAAAGAAAGGGAACCATGGGTTCAGAAACCCATGCCTTTTCCTCCCAAACCATCCAAGAAAAAGGATGATGAGGATTTTGAGCGCTTTGCTGAAATGATTAGACCTATCTTCTTGCGTATGCGTTTGACTGATATGCTCAAAATGAATCCTTATGCTAAGTATATGAAAGAAATTGTTACTAATAAAAGAAAGATACCAGAAGCTGAAATTTACACCATGCTTGCTAATTACACTTTTAAGGGTGGAATACCAAAGAAACTTGGAGATCCAGGAGTACCAACTATACCATGCTCCATTAAAAGAAATTGTGTTAAAACTGCTTTGTGTGATCTTGGAGCCGGTGTTAGTGTTATGCCTCTCTCTTTATATCATAGACTTGACTTGAATAAGTTGACACCTACTGAAATATCTTTGCAAATGGCTGATAAATCAACTGCTATACCTGTTGGTATTTGTGAGGATGTGCCTGTTGTGGTTGCAAACGTTACTATTTTAATGGACTTTGTTATTCTTGATATTCCCAAGGACGATAGTATGTCTATTATTCTTGGAAGACAATTTTTGGAATACTGCAGGGGCTGTTATTGATTGCAACCAAGGCAATGTCACTTTTCATGTTAATGGTAATGAGCATACGGTACACTTTCCAAGGAAACAACCTCAAGTTCATAGTATCAACTCTATTGGAAAAATTCCATCGATTATTTTTGGAGGTTTGAATTTCCTCTACCTACTGTCAAGAAGAAATATGATATTCTTATTATTGGGGATGTGCATATCCCCGTTGAGGTAACATAGTGTTATTCGAAAATTCTCCGGTTCCATGTTATTCAGAATGAGTTTGTTAACAAGACTTGATCAACCTTGTTAGTGGATTCCTTTTGATGAGCATGAGATGGATGAAATTAGAAGCACAACCTTCTGTACTCTCTCTCTACTTTCTGTTATTTAGTTGAAATAAAGCAAAAATAGTATTTTTCTGTCTGTTTCCTGAATTATCCGTGCAATATAAAAATACCCCGAAAATAAAAGTTCTCCAAATGCCCTGCCAATTTAATATGATTTTTTCTGGAATATTTGAGAATATCTGGCACTGAGAACACAGCAGGGGGAGCAAGCACCTGGCCACGAGGGTCCAGGGCGCGCCCACCCCTACAGGGCGCGCCCCCTGCCTCGTGGGCCCATGGTGGCTCCCCTCCACTTATTCCTGCACCCACACACTTCTTCTTCCTCCCAAAAAAATCACCATCCAGCTCAAGCACGAGTTCTAGCTCATTTTGCTGCGATTTTTTATCTCCTTGCTCAAAGCACCTCTCACAAAACTGCTTTGAGGGATTGTTCCTTGGTATGTGACTCCTCCATTGGTCCAATTAGTTTTTGTTCTAGTGCTTTATTCATTGCAAATTTGTGCTGCCTAGGTGACCATGTTCTTGAGCTAGCATGTCAAATTTATTTGGTTCCAAGTAGTTCTAATGCATGATATAGGCTCTAGGCACTTGTAGGAGTAGTTGCTATCAATTTTGTTGAGCTTGGTTCACTTTTATTTGAAGTTACTAAAATTTTCAGAAATTTTTCAGAGGAAGAAACATGTTTAGGAAAATGTACCAAGGTGGCCCTTCAAGGAAGCAAGGACCCAGGCTCGCATTGCGCGATGCCGATGATGAACCACCAAGGGACGCCCCAGTGTGGCCTTGTGAATGGCCTTCAGAGGACTTCATGGATCAAGCAGGAATTAAGGAAGAATTTAACGCATATTTGCGTAACGCTGATCTTGTGAGCTTCGAGGCAGAAAAGTGCCGTGAGTACCACTATCTCACTAGTTCCTTTGTGAGGAGGTTTGAACTTTCATCTTCACGCAATTCTCAAACTGTCCTGTTTGATCTTTATGAAAATTCTTATACTATGGATTTAGAGGATTTTACCACTGCTTGCAAACTTCCACAATGGGGTAGTCCTAGTGAACCTCGCAAATCTGAATTTAGAGATTTTCTTGCTAGTATAACTGTGGTGAATCTAGAGACATAACACGAGCTACCATAGGGAGTATTCATTTTCCTGCTATACATTATTTTGCTCTCTTCATAGGTAGGTGCATAAATGGTAAGGATGAAGCATGTCACATGTGTGTCCCTGACCTCAGTGTTCTCAGGAGTGTTGTGTTAGGAGACAAACATTATAATTTAGGAGCCATTGTCGCACGTAGGTTGCATAATAATAAAATTAATGGAGATTTCTTTGGAGGAATTTATGCAACCCGTCTAGCTAATTTTCTTGAGGTACCTATACGTGAGTATGATGTTGAGCTGCCTAATGTTTATTTAGATTATAATGCCATGGTTCATCATCGTTTTCTTGAGAGGAACGAGCAGTCCCTCCAGTATCGCTTAATCTTTGACAGACGTCGCGCTGTCCATATTACTCTCCCTGCTCCTGCCTTCTTTGATTATCAGGCAAAAGGAAGACATGTTATTACCAGAGAGGAGGCGGATGAGTACGTGAGGAGGGCGGAGGCAGCTCGCCGCCATGTTGCAGCTCAGGAGGCAATAGCCGGTGCATCTCAGTACGACCCCGGTTATAACTTTGGATATCCACCAGGCCATCCGTGGCAATAAACCAACTTAGGCCAAAAGCTATATCCAAAGCTTGGGGGAGTACGTATTTCCCACCGACATTACATTTATGTTTACACACTCATTGCTAGATGTCAGTGCCCATACTCTTTCATTGCACTTTCCATGCTAATTTATTTTCTTTTTTCTTGCTTTCTTCTTGTGTGTTTGATAAACCTTAAGAAAAACCAAAAGAAATTAGTAATAGCTTTTAGCTAGTTTACTTTCTTGCTGTAGTAATAATAATTAAAAAGAAAACCCAAAATATTTCTCGTTCTTCTTTTGCTTGTTGGGAGCTTTCCCGTGTAAATAGTTTTATTTCTTTTCTTTTCTTTGGGGGTCGATAGGAGAAGACCATAATTAAAATTGTTGAAGTGGCTCTTATATGCATTATTGTTGATTTAACCAAGAGCCCATATTGCCTTGTCTTCTCCTGTTTATTGAATGCTCGCAGATTCCAGCTTAGTCCAATGCACGTGCACTCTTATTATTATTCACATCGTTCGGTCGTGCAAGTGAAAGGCAATTATGACGATATATGATGGACTGATTGAGATGAGAGAAGCTGGTATGAACTCGACCTCTCTTGTTTTTGTAAATATGATTAGTTCATCATTCCCGATTCAGCCTATTATGAATAAACATGTTTGCAATGACAATTAGAGATCATAGTTGCTCGTGCCATGCTTGATTAGCTATGAGTTATAATGGTTTACCTTGCGTGCCAACATGCTATTAAAATGGTTGTGATGTGGTATGATGGGGTGGTATCCTCCTTTGAATGATTTAAGTGACTCGACTTGGCACATGTTCACACATGTAGTTGAAACAAATCAACATAGCCTTCACGATATTTATGTTCATGGTGGATTATATCCTACTCATGCTTGTACTCAATGTTTATTAATTTTAATGCATGTTCATGACTGTTGTCGCTCTCTAGTTGGTCGCTTCCCAGTCTTTTGCTAGCCTTCACTTGTACTAAGCGGGAATACTGCTTGTGCATCCAATCCCTTAAACCCCAAAGTTATTCCATATGAGTCCACCATACCTTCCTATATGCGGTATCTACCTGCCGTTCCAAGTAAATTTGTATGTGCCAAACTCTAAACCTTCAAATGAAATTCTGTTTTGTATGCTCGAATAGCTCATGTATCAACTAGGGTTGTCCGTATCTTCCATGTTAGGCGGGTTATTCTCAAGAGGAGTGGACTCCGCTCCTCACTCACGAGAAAATGGCTGGTCACCGGGATGCCCAGTCCCATGCTTTATGCAAATCAAATCAAAATAATTGCAAACAAAACTCCCCCTGGGACTGTTGTTAGTTGGAGGCACTCGTTGTTTCGAGCAAGCCATGGATTGATGCTTGTTGGTGGAGGGGGAGTATAAACTTTACCATTCTGTTTGGGAACCGCCTATAATGTGTGTAGCATGGAAGATATCGCCATCTCTTGGTTGTTATGTTGACAATGAAAGTATGCCGCTCAAAATATTATTTATCTCTGCTTTAAAATCGAGCTCTGGCACCTCTACAAATCCCTACTTCCCTCTGCGAAGGGCCTATCTATTTACGTTCATGTTGAGTCATCACCCTCTTATTAAAAAGCACCAGCTGGAGAGCACCACTGTCATTTGCATCCATTACTATTAATTTATATTGGGTATGACTATGACTGGATCTCTTTTACCATGAATTACAATGTTTAGTCAGTCCTTGATCTTTAAAGGTGCTCTGCATTTATGTTTTGCGGTCTCAGAAAGGGCTAGCGAGATACCATCTTGTTATATCATATTATGATTGTTTTGAGAAAGTGTTGTCATCCGAGATTTATTATTATTGCTCGCTAGTTGATTATGCCATTGATATGAGTAAACATGAGACCTAAGAGTTATTGTGAATGTGGTTAGTCATAATCTTTGCTGAAAACTTGAATGCTGGCTTTACATATTTACAACAACAAGAGCAAACAGAGTTTGTAAAAGTTTTTCTTTATCACTTTCAGTTTATCAACTGAATTGCTTGAGGACAAGCAAAGGTTTAAGCTTGGGGGAGTTGATACGTCTCCGTCATATCTACTTTTCCAAACACTTTGCCCTTGTTTTGGACTCTAACTTGCATGATTTGAATGGAACTAACCCGGACTGACGCTGTTTTCAGCAGAATTGCCATGGTGTTATTTATGTGCAGAAACAAAAGTTCTCGGAATGACCTGAAACTCCATGGAACTTATTTTTGGAAAATATTAAAAATATTGGCAAAAGAATCAAGGCTAGGGGGCCCACCACCTGTCCACAAGGGTGGGGGCGCGCCTGCCCCCTGGGCGCGCCCCCTGCCTCGTGGGCCCCCTGTTGCTCCACCACCTCAACTCCAACTCCATATATTCTTGTTCGGGGAGAAAAAAATCAGAGAGAAGGATTCATCGCGTTTTTCGATACGGAGCCGCCGCCAAGCCCTAAACTCTCTCGGGAGGGCTGATCTGGAGTCCGTTCGGGGCTCCGGAGAGGGGAATCCGTCGCTGTCGTCATCATCAACCATCCTCCATCACCAATTTCATGATGCTCACCGCCGTGCGTGAGTAATTCCATCGTAGGCTTGCTGAACGGTGATGGGTTGGATGAGATTTATCATGTAATCGAGTTAGCTTGTTAGGGTTTGATCCCTAGTATCCACTATGTTCTGAGATTGATGTTGCTATGACTTTGCTATGCTTAATGCTTGTCACTAGGGCCCGAGTGCCATGATTTCAGATCTGAACCTATTATGTTTTCATGAATATATGTGAGTTCTTGATCCTATCTTGCAAGTCTATAGTCACCTACTATGTGTTATGATCCGGCAACCCCGAAGTGAAATAATCGGGACCACTCCCGGTGATGACCATAGTTTGAGGAGTTCATGTATTCACTATGTGTTAATGCTTTGGTCCGGTACTCTATTAAAAGGAGGCCTTAATATCCCTTAGTTTCCATTAGGACCCCGCTGCCACGGGAGGGTAGGACAAAAGATGTCACGCAAGTTCTTTTCCATAAGCACGTATGACTATATTCGGAATACATGCCTACATTACATTGATGAATTGGAGCTAGTTCTGTGTCACCCTATGTTATGACTGTTACATGATGAACCGCATCCAGCATAATTCTCCATCGCCGATCCAATGCCTACGAGCTTTTCACATATTGTTCTTCGCTTATTTACTTTTCTATTGCTACTGTTACAATCACTACAAAACCCAAAAATATTACTTTTGCTACCGTTATCGTTACTTCCATACTACTTTGCTACTAAACACTTTGCTGCAGATACTAAGTTATCCAGGTGTGGTTGAATTGACAACTCAACTGCTAATACTTGAGAATATTCCTTGGCTCCCCTTGTGTCAAATCAATGAATTTGGGTTGAATACTCTACCCTCGAAAACTGTTGCGATCCCCTATACTTGTGGGTTATCAGTAATCTCTCAAGTGAAGGTGTGTCCTGGATGACCATATTGTGGTCCACCTTTTGTGATCTCTCGTTGCAGCACCAGCAACACACATAAATAGTCCGGAGAGTCCTGGAGGTGATGTGCAAGGTACTCGACCAATTCATCGCCCGAAGATGAAGGAACTCGAGTGCAGTACAGCTGCGGAGCAGGCGCTCCATGTCATCCTTTGGGATGCGGACGGTGACGAGCTCGAGGTGCTTCAGTCGTGGTAGAAAAAGAGCGGGCGCGTCATTAAGGGGGGATGGCAGTTCATGAACTTGGCGAGGCGCAGCGTGGGCGCGAAGCGGAGCGCGGACGTTGGCAGCAAGTGCATATGCCCATCATTAAAACTGAGCTTCTCGAGCTGATCTATGGTGGGGGATCGGAACCACTCGTCAAGCTTGGCTCGGTCCTTGCCATTGGAATGGAACTTGCCCGTGATAAGGCCTTTGATTGGACCATGGTGACTGCCGAGGATCTGGGAGAACGCATCCAAGCTTTGGTGATAGCCATGGCAGAGCTTGCGGGCGTCGAGGAGGTCGACAGGGGTGAGGAGCCATAGGGGGCGCCACCGCCGGGAAAGGGCGGCTGTCCTCGCCCGATATTTGATTGGGAGGAGGGATATGATGACTATCAAAATATCATTGGGGAGGTTGTTGATGAAGTCTAGGCCTGCTGGAGTCGCCTGTGGTTCTTTCTCGACCCGCCTCCGCTTGTTGGCAGCCTTGTTCTCCACCTCGTCGGCGGCGACGGAAACCTCTGTCACCATATTCACGCTGTGCTCTGGTGCTTCAGCAGCCCCGGCGTCACCACTCCCTCCGATGGGGCTCTTCGGCGGCATCCTCGTACACTGGCGGCTTTGAGGACTCAGAGCGGCATCAAGGATGCGGGCGGAGACAGAGGATTGTGTGTGTGGCGAGGATGGGGGGTGCGGCTGCTCGGCGGCGCCATTAATATAGACCAGTGGGACCGAGGCGGGCGGCGGTGCAAGGCTGTCTCGCTTCTCGGTGAGAACGACTGCTTAATCTCTATGAATGAAATCTATGCTTAATTACTGAATTTTAGTTGCAAAAATAGATAGTGCTATTGATTTTTTACGTGCATATTTTGACAAACTCGCAGTGTCTCTTGGTTTAGAGCCGAAGTCTGGCTTTAATTTGCAGACCGTAATCTGAACCGTTTGCGTTGAAGAGATGCACAGATCCTGCATTGAACAGCTTGTACGCTTCCCGGTGAGCCTGCGCACTAGACTGCGCTCGCACGCCTCTCGTCCGGTCAAGCAGCTGTCCACACGGCACCTCCCATAGCCATTAAAACCAAGACACGTGGTGTCACGTGAATGGTTAACAGAACGCACACGGTTTGAATTATACAAACGTTTGAGATATTAAAGTCGCAGCTATTTTTTCAAAATGCCTTTGTTGGCTGTCATTATTCGAGTGCGCCTTCTCTCAAAATGGACACGAAAAGTACCATAGCATGTCGGGTGCCATTCCATGATAGCATGCCAAGTTTCATGAATTTCAGACGAGTTTTAGATTTACTAGAATTTACAAACAAAGTATCTCAACGTTTTGTCGGCAATCAACGGTGCCCTGGTGTTTGAAATTCATTCCCATTTCTTGCATAGGACCTAAGCATGCACCCAAGGACACATATTTGATTTTTCAACCAATTTATATGCACTGGAGCATGTGCATGTAGCTCAAATTTGAATTATGCACATAAATGCATTGAAAACTCAATTAATGCATAAAAATGTCCAAACGAACCCCGAAAAATCACAAAAATTGACACAATACTCCTGTTGTTCTATGTTGACATGAGAAAAAATTTGAAAGCAATAAGAGGCAATGGATATATATTCGTCCCCAAAGGTAGGACGTTCCCTATCGAAACCATCATGCTTGTTGTGAGAAGCTCTGGTTTGTGAGAAGCTTATACCCAAACCTACCCCAAATGGGACAATTTTTTTACCACGACATGTTGATGCCGTTCCATGATAGCATGCCAAGTTTCATGAATTTCAGACGAGTTTTAGATTTACTAGAATTTAAAAACCAGGTATCTCAATGTTTTCTCAGCAATCAACAGTGCCCTGGTGTTTGAAATTCATTCCCATTTCTTGCATGGGACCTAAGCATGCACCCAAGGACACATATTTGATTTCTCAACTAATTTATATGCACTAGAGCATGTGCATGTAGTTCAAATTTGAATTATGCACATAAATGCATTGAAAACTCACTTAATGCATAAAAATGTCCAAACGAACCCCAAAAAATCACAAAAATTGACACAACACTCCTATTGTTCTATGCTGAGACGAGAAAAAAAATTGAAAGCAAGAAGAGGCAATGGATATCGTTTCGTCCCCAAAGGTGGGATGTTCCCTATCGAAACCATCATGCTTGTTGTGAGAAGCTCTGGTTTGTGAGAAGCTTATACCCGAACCTGCCCCAAATGGGATAAATTTTTTACCACGGCATGTTGATGCCGCTCCATGATAGCATGCCAAGTTTCATGAATTTAGACGAGCTTTGGATTTACTAGAATTTAAAAACCAGGTATCTCAACGTTTTGCCGGCAATCAACGGTGCCCTGGTGTTTGAAATTCAATCCCATTTCTTGCATGGGACCTAAGCATGCACCCAAGCACACATATTTTATTTTTCAACCAATTTATATGCACTGGAGCATGTGCATGTAGTTCAAATTTGAATTATGCACATAAATGCATTAAAAACTCAGTTAATACATAAAAATGTCCAAACGAACCTCGAAAAATCATAAAAATTGACACAACACTCCTGTTGTTCTATGTTGACACAAGAAAAAATTTGAAAGCAATAAGAGGCAATGGATATCGTTTCGTCCCCAAAGGTGGGATGTTCCCTATCGAAACCACCATGCTTGTTGTGAGAAGCTCTGGTTTGTGAGAAGCTTATACCCAAACTTGCCCCAAATGGGACAAATTTTTTACCACGGCATGTTGATGCCGTTCCATGATAGCATGCCAAGTTTCATGAATTTCACACGAGTTTTAGATTTACTAGAATTTAAAAACCAGGTATCTCAATGTTTTGCCGGCAATCAACGGCGCCCTGGTGTTTGAAATTCATTCCCATTTCTTGCATGGGACCTAAGCATGCACTCAAGGACATAGATTTGATTTTTCAACCAATTTATATGCACTGGAGCATGTGCATGTAGTTCAAATTTGAATTATGCACATAAATGCATTGAAAACTCAGTTAATGCATAAAAATGTCTAAACAAACCCCGAAAAATAAAAAAAATGACACAACACTCCTGTTGTTCTATGTTGACACGAGAAAAAAAATTGAAAGCAATAAGAGGCAATGGATATTGTTTCGTCCCCAGAGGTGGGACGCTCCCTATCGAAACCATCATGCTTGTTGTGAGAAGCTCTGGTTTGTGAGAAGCTTATAGCCAAACCTGTTCCAACTGGGACAAATTTTTTACCACGACATGTTGATGACGCTCCATGATAGCATGCCAAGTTTCATGAATTTCAGACGAGTTTTGGATTTACTAGAATTTAAAAACCAGGTATCTCAATGTTTTGCCGGCAATCAACGATGCCCTGGTGTTTGAAATTCATTCCCATTTCTTGCATGGGACCTAAGCATGCACCCAAGGACACATATTTGATTTTTCAACCAATTTATATGCACTGGAGCATGTGCATGTAGTTCAAATTTGAATTATGCACATAAATGCATTGAAAACTCACTTAATGCATAAAAATGTCCAAACGAACCTCAAAAAATCACAAAAATTGACACAACACTCCTGTTATTCTATGTTGACACGAGAAAAATTTTGAAAGCAATAAGAGGCAATGGATATCGTTTCGTCTCCAAAGGTGGGACGTTCCCTATCGAAACCATCATGCTTGTTGTGAGAAGCTTATACCCAAACCTGCCCCAAATGGGACAATTTTTTTACCATGGCATGTTGATGCCGGTCCATGATACCATACCAAGTTTCATGAATTTCCGACGAGTTTTGGATTTACTAGAATTTAAAAACCAGGTATCTCAACGTTTTGCCGGCAATCAACGGTGCCCTGGTGTTCGAAATTCATTCCCATTTCTTGCATGGGACCTAAGCATGCACCCAAGGACACATATTTGATTTTTCAACCAATTTATATGCACTGGAGCATGTGCATGTAGTTCAAATTTGAATTGTGCACATAAATGCATTGAAAACTCACTTAATGCATAAAAATGTCCAAACGAACCCTGAATAATTCCAGTTCTTTTATGACACACATATAGTTGCATGTTCACTGCAGATAAAAGGTCTAGCAATTCAAACACCGTCCATGGCCGCTGTGACCCCATTATGTAATTCAAATCAAGACGACAAATCAAGTAGATCCCACACAGTTTATTATAACCAACCGTGTGAGATGCAGCACAAAATATCTTGGAGCACCGTCAGAGTATAGTACGCATACGATTTACGCGAGAAGGTGCGACGGCTACAGTCCACAGCCCGCTCTGAAAAGGGACCGTGTTTGATGACACTTTGCGTGCCAGTTTTTTCGCTGAAGCGATTCCAAATTTTCGGCTTCCGCGGAAATATCTACCTCCCCGCCCCTCCCCCTTACCAAAAGCCACATTTCCCCTGCTTCCGCCTTCCTTTCCAAGTTGAAACCTTCACTCCTTGCTTGCAGCGCCGCCTCCTCGCCGGCGACCCTCCTTCACGCTGCTCGGCTTCGCCTATCCAGGCAGGTAATCCACACCCGACCCCCATCCTCCTCCTCCTTCCACATCCCACATGCCCCGACCGTCGGCGCGAGCGCGACACCTTCCACCCAAATCACCGACCCCTCCACCAAATAAGCGCCGACCTAATTCATGGTGCACACAGTATAGCCCGGATCTCAAGGAGCATTTGGCAGCGGAGAAGCAAATCGCGGCCGCACGCGCGGATGAGGTCGCGATGGCTGCCATTCGTGCCAACCCCCAGATCTTGGAGGAGCACCTCGCCGTCGAGGCCACCGTTGACGCCTCGCGCGCCGACGCCGCAACGCGGTTGGCTGCTTTAAATGACAGTTCGTGGCGTTTTCTCGAGGCCACCGTCGGTTCCTTCGACGATGACTGCGAGGTGTTTTCTCAGCGTGCACGTGCTTACCTCATCTCGAGAGCCAGCAGGTTGGTGCCCGGAGCGGCTCAGGCAACTCACCACTACAACGAGGGCACCCACGATGTGGAGGCATCACCCTCTTCCATGTCCAAGGAGCCAATCGTCATCGATATCTCCGACAATGAGGAGTAGCTTGTCTTATTAGCTCACTATAAGGACCCATGTTCGGTGTGCTAGCTACTGCCTTTCCTTAACAAATTCTAGTGAATTGTGCTATCTACTTTTACCATGCAATCTTCTGCTATAGTGTATATGTTCTATATGTCATTCAATGTGGTGTTTAGTTAACTGCTTGGTTCAATTCTGCAAATGTGATGTTCAATTCTTCAGGGTGCAATATTTCCAAGTTGTTAAGCATGCTTGGTTTGGTTAACTGTCTGATATTCTATTACGAGTATGTTATATTGTGCAATGTGGTGCTCAGTTAACGTTTGGTTCATTATGGTGTTTAGTTAACTCTTTGGTTCAATTCTGCAATGCGATGTTCAATTGTTGTGGCTGCATTCTGTTATTGTATACCATGTGAGAAATAAATCGAATTTGGCTGTACTAAATGCATGAGAAACAAATACAATTGCTATATTTCCAAGTTGTTAAGCATGCTTGGTTTGGTTAACTGTCGGATCTTCTATTAGGAGTATGTTATATTGTGCAATGTGGTGCTCAGTTAATGTTTGGTTCATTTGTTGTGGTGTTTAGTTAACTGCTTGGTTCAATTCTGCAATGCGATGTTCAATTGTTGTGGCTGCATTCTGTTATTGTATACCATGTGAGGAATAAATCGAATTTGGCTACACTTAATACATGAGAAACATATACAAGTGCTATATTTCCTAGTTCTTAATCATGCTTGGTTTGGATAAATGGGTTTCCATGTGGCTTGAATTAATCTGATGAATCTGCAATGTGCTTATTTATCATCAACATATTTTACTGATAGCATGCGAACCCTTACTTAACCTGATGACTAACTACCTTATATGTGTTGCAGGGAAACAATGGGAAGCACTGAGGTTTACAAGATGGTACTAACTATTATACCTTGCCTTTTTTTATTCCTTTGCCCCATTTCCAATATAGAGAAGATATTTATGCACATCCTTGTTTTCAGGGTTCACTGATGATTACCTCTCAAACCACCTCTGTGGTCAGGAGGCGAGGAAAGTTTTCATACAACACCCACGGTTCAATATTGAAGTGTTCCTGAAGAGGTCGAAGGATGGACGGTCAATCATCCACAGGCACTGGCCTAAAGTTGCAAAGACCTTCAACATGAATGAAGGCTCAATATTCGCCTTCCGCTTCAGCAGTTTTCCAGATGAGATGCATCTCTCTATGTACCGTCTCTGATGCCAATTTCGAAAGGTTCTAAATGTTGCATGTGAAACTTGCTGCTGGTGCAGTTGTGTAATGGGGTAGCTGAGTGCTGAAGCTATATCATGTTGTACTCCGATGTATTTCAATTATGAAATCCTCCTTCCTTAATATGGAAATGGAATATATTATGTGCTTAATATGAATGTCAATTAGATTAGTAAATGGATTATTAATAATAGGGCAATTAGCCCGCTAATTGGCCAATTAGCTTGCTAATTGGGTTTTCCTATTGCAAACGGTTATTGAGAAAAAACCGTGGGCGATGACCTCAGGCAACACACACAGTTTCTAGGAATAAATCGTGTTGGATCAATGAACAATCACACACGACATTCTCTTAAAAACTGTTTGCGTTACGCCACCTAGCGCGAACATTTTCCTTGGAGTGACTGTGTGGGATGTATATACGAACAGAAACGTTTAGCGATGACTGACTGTGTGGGATGTACTTACGACCAAAAATGATTTCGCCTGTATAATTGTATTTTTGAGCACTACTGTACGTATTTCTGTATTTGAGTGCTCGCCGGTCGCATACGACCTCATTTTGCCGAGCGTGTGTGCCAGGAGGGCATATCCCCGACGGTTTCTGGGTCGTGTGGGAAGGACCCCCCTATCGCCCACACTCACTAGGTGACGGTTCCGAACGCCATCGCGGAAAGGGGTTAAAAACCGTTTGTATAGCACCGACGTGTACCAGCATCATTTGAAATATCCCTTTTTGATGAACTTGATGCTTGCTATGCTTGTGGCCAAGATGCCAATATGAATTATGCTTATGGAGATGAACTTGCTATAGTTCCTTATATTAAGAATGAAATTGTTGCTATTGCACCCACACATTATAGTCCTATTATCTTTTTGAATTCTCCCAACTACACTATATCGGAGAAGTTTGCTCTTGTTAAGGATTATATTGATGGGTTGCCTTTTACCGTTGCACATGATGATTTTGATGAATATAATATGCATGTGCTTGCTGCTCTTACTTGCAATTATTATGAGAGAGGAACTATATCTCCACCTCTCTATGTTTCCAACACGAAAGAATTGCAAGAAACTTCTTATGCTATGTATTGGCCTTTACTTGACGTGCATGAATTGTTCTTGTATGACATGCCGATGCATAGGAAGAGAGTTAGACTTCGTCATTGCATGATATATATTTCTTTGTGCTCATTACTAAATGTCAAATCATTCTTAATTAAAATTGGCTTTGATATACCTTGGGATCCGGGTGGATCCATTACTTGAGCACTTTATGCCTAGCTTAATGGCTTTAAAGAAAGTGCTGCCAGGGAGACAACCCGAAAGTTTTAGAGAGTTATTTATTTCTGTTGAGTGCTTTTATAAAGTTTAAGAACAAAAAAATATAGAGGGGAACTTAAAACTTCACAAAAATAAAAGTGAAAGTGAGATAGACGAGCACCGTGGAAGCGGGAGCATGCCTTGAACTTTGTTCATGCCCATGGAAACTTTGTGAATCTTGAATTACATAAACTTTTCAACAAAAATAATTATCCCCTTGTACAATTCCATTGTATTATAAAAATAATGTGCCAAGATTTGCCTTTAGGATGTTTAAATTGCTTGTTGGTTTGTGCGGTGCAAAACAGAAACTTTGGCTGTAGTGCGCAATTTTACATTTTTTACTGGAACGTCAAACGGTTCTGAAACTTTTTGCACTGTCTTTCTATACAAAATTTTTATTTTTCCAAAAAAATTCAGAATTTTTGGAGTACCAGAAGTATGGTGAATGTTCAGATTACTACAGATTGTCGTGTTTAAGACAGATTCGTTTTTTGATGCATTGTTTTGCTTGTTTTGATGAAACTATCAATTCCACCTGTGGATTAAGCCATGAAAAAGTTATATTACAGTAGCTAAAATGCAAAAACAAAATATGAATTGGTTTGCAACAGTACTTAGAGTAGTGATTTGCTTTATTATACTAACGGATCTTACCGAGCTTTCTGTTGAGTTTTGTGTGGATGAAGTGATCAAAGATCGAGGAGGTCTCGATATGAGGAGAAGGAGGAGAGGCAAGAGCTCAAGCTTGGGGATGCCCAAGGCACCCCAAGTAAATATTCAAGGAGACTCAAGCGTCTAAGCTTGGGTATGCCCCGGAAGGCATCCCATCTTTCTTCAACAAGTATCGGTATGTTTTCGGTTTCGTTTCGTTCACGTGATATGTGCAAATCTTGGAGCGTCTTTTGCATTTAGTTTTTCCCTTTTTCTTTTATGCACCATGCTGGTATGAGATAGTCCATGGTTGATTTATAGAATGCTCATTGCACTTCACTTATATCTTTTGAGTATGGCTTTATAGAATGCTTCATGTGCTTCACTTATATCATTTGAAGTTTGGATTGCCTGTTTCTCTTCACATGGAAAACCGTTGTTTGTAGAATGCTCTTTTGCTTCACTTATATTTGTTTGAGCATGGTATTTTGTGGAAAGAATTAAACTCTCATGCTTCACTTATATCTATTTAAAGAGTCAACAGGAATTGGTCAATTGCATGGTTAGTCATAAAATCCTACATAAAACTTATGGATCACTGAATATGATATGTTTGATTCCTTGCAATAGTTTTGCGATATAGAGATGATAATATGTCGGAGGTACTAGTAAACGGTTGTGGTCAGTAAGAATATTGGTGTTAAGGTTTGTGATTCCCGAAGCATGCACGTATAGTCTCTCGTTATGCTATGATGTTGGAGCATGATTTATTATTGATTGTCTTCCTTATGAGTGGCAGTCGGGGATGAGCGATGGTCTTTTCCTACCAATCTATCCCCCTAAGGGCATGCGTAGTAGTACTTTGCTTCGAGGGCTAATAAACTTTTGCAATAAGTATATGAGTTCTTTATGACTAATGTGAGTCCATGGAATATACGCACTCTTACCTCTTTCGCAATTTGCTAGCCTCTACGGTACCGTGCATTGCCCTTTCTCACATCGAGACGTGGTGCAAACTTCGCAGGTGCATCCAAACCCCGTGATATGATACGCTCTATCACACATAAGCCTTATTATATCTTCCTCAAAACAGCCATCATACCAACCTATTATGGCTTTTCCATGGCCATTCCGAGATATATTGCCATGCAACTTCCACCGCTTCCGTTTGATGACTTGAGCATTCATTGTCATATTGCTTTGCATGATCATATAGCTGACATAGTAGTTGTGGCTCAGCCACCATTCATCATTTTTCATACATGTTACGCTAGATCATTGCACATCCTGGTACATGCCAGAGGCATTCATATAGAGTCATATTTTGTCATAGGTATCGGGTTGTAATTTTTATTTCTTTTGACTTATAAGTAAATAGAAGTGTGATGATCATCAGTATTCATTTTTAGAGCAGTGCCCCAGTGAGGAAAGGATGATGGAGACTATGATTCCCCCACAAGTCGAGATGAGACTTCGGACAATGAGAGAAAAAATATAAAAGGGAAAAAAAGGAAAAAAAAGAAAAAGAAAAAAAGAAAAAAATAAACAAAGAGAGAAGGGGCATTGTTAGTATCCTTTACCACACTTGTGCTTCAAAGTAGCACCATGTTTTTCATATGGAGAGTCTCCTGTGTTGTCACTTTTATATACTAGTGGGAATTATTCATTATAGGATTAGATGCACACCCACTTAGTTTCATATTGAGATTTCATACACTTATAGCTCTTAGTGCATTCGTTGCATGGCAATCCCTACTCCTCATGTTGATATCGATTGATGGGCATATCCATAGCCCGTTGGTTAGCCGCGTCGATGTGAGACTTTCTTACTTTTTTGTCTTCTCTATATTTACTCCTATCAACATACTCTATTCCACCCGCAGTGCTATATCCATGGCTTGCGCTCATGTATTGCGTGAGGGTTGAAAAAGCTGAAGCGCGTTAAATGAACCAATTGCTTGGCTTGTCATCGGGGTTGTGCATGATAAATACTTTGTGTTAAGAAGACAGAGCATGACAAGACTATATGATTTTGTAGGAATAACTTTCTTTATCGTTGATATTTTAAAAGACATGATTGTTTGTTGGGATGCCTGAGTATTGATGTCTTTATGTCAAATTGTAGACCATTGCTTTGAATCACTTATGTCTTAATATTCATGCCATGATTAGATATATGATCAAGTTTATGTTAGGTAGCATTCCACATCAAAAATATTCTTTTTTATCATTTACCTACTCGAGGACGAGCAGGAATTAAGCTTGGGGATGCTGATACGTCTCCATCGTATCTATAATTTTTGATTATTTCATGCCAATATTATACAACTTTTACATACTTTTGGCAACTTTTTATATGATTTATTGAACTAACCTATTGATCCGTGCCCAGTGCCAGTTCCTGTTTTCTGCATGTTTTTTGTATCGCGGAGTATCCATATCAAATGAAGTCCAAATGCAATAAAATTTCACGGAGAATTATTTTTGGAATATATGTGATTTTTGGGAGTTGGAATCATCGCAAACGGAGGCCCGAGGTGGGCACAACCCACTAGGGCGCGGTCCCGAAGCCAGGCGTGGCATGGTGAGTTGTGCTCACCTTGTACGTTGGTTGGGGCTCTACTTTGGGCGCAAGGAAGCTTATATCCAGAAAAAAATCATGTTAAAATCTCAGCGCAATCGGAGTTACGGATCTCCGGGAATATAAGAAACGGTTTTCGGCCAGATCTAGGGAGCGCGAAACAGAAGAGAACAGAGAGGGAGATACAATCTCGGAGGGGCTCCTGCCCCTCCGCGGCCATGGAGGCCAGGGACTAGAGGGGGAACCCTCCTTCCCTCTAGGTGGGAGGCCAAGGAAAAAGAAGAAGGAGGGGGCTCTCTCCCCCTCTCTCCCGGTGGTGCCGGAGTGCCGCCGGGGCAACGATCGGAATGGCGATCTACATCAACAATCTTGCTACCGTCAACACCAACTTTCTCCCCCTCTATGCAGCGGTGTAACACCCCTTCTCCCCGCTGTAATCTCCACTTAAACATGGTGCTCAACTCCATATATTATTTCCCAATGATCTATGGTTATCCTATGATGTTTGAGTAGATCCGTTTTGTCCTATGGGTTAATCGTGATCTTGGTTGGTATGATTGTATATTTTATTTATGGGTGCTGTCCTACGGTTCCCTCTGTCTCGCGCAAACATGAGGGGCCCCCGCTGTAGGGTGTTGCAATATGTTCATGGTTTACTTATTGTCAGTGTTGCGGGGGATGACAGCATCCCAAACGCGGATAGGTGGGTTATGGCGTATGGGAGTAAAGAGGACTTGATACTTAATGCTATGGTTGGGTTTCACGACCTTAATGATCTTTAGTAGTTGCAGATGCTTGCTAGGGGTCCAATCATAAGTGCATATGATCCAAGTAGAGAAAGTATGTTAGCTCATGCCTCTCCCTCATATAAAATTACAAGAGTGATTACCGGTACTTGTTATCGATTGCCTAGGGACAAATAACTTTCTTGTTGACAAAAGCTCTCTACTAAAACTAACTTAGTTGTGTCTTTATCTAAACAGCCCCTAGATTTTATTTACATGCTCTTTATTATCTTGCAAACCTATCCTATCACACCTACAAAGTACTTTCAGTTTCATACTTGTTCTAGGTAAAGCGAACGTCAAGCGTGCGTAGAGTTGTATCAGTGGTCGATAGAACTTGAGGGAATATTTGCTCTACCTTTAGCTCCTCGTTGGGTTCAACACTCTTACTTATCGAAAGAGGTTACAATTGATCCCCTATACTTGTGGGTTATCATGTAACTCTTTTTGCAGTGTGTTTGTTGGGATCCGATGAACTTTGAGTTTACGATCAAATCTATGTTTTTATCCATGAAAGTTATTTGAGTCTTGTTTGATCTCTTATATGCATGATTGCTTATAGCCTCGTATTTCTTCTCCGATATTTGGGTTTTGTTTGGCCAGCTTGATCTATTTATCTTGCAATGGGGAGAGGTGCTTTGTAATGGGTTCGATCTTACGATGCTTGATCCCAGTGATAGAAGGGGAACCGACACGTATGTATCGTTGCTATTAAGGATAACAAGATGGGGTCTATTTCTACATAAATAGATCTTGTCTACATCATTTTATCGTTCTTATTGCATTACTCCGTTTTTCCATAAACTTAATACACTAGATGCATGTTGGATAGCGGTTTATGATGTGTGGAGTAATAGTAGTAGATGCAGGCAGGAGTCGGTCTACTAATCTTGGACGTGATGCCTATATAATGATCATTCCTGGATATCGTCATGACTATTTGAAGTTCTATCAATGGCCCAACAGTAATTCGTTTACCCATCGTTTGCTATTTTTCTCGAGAGAAGCCACTAGTGAAATCTACGGCCCCCGGGTCTCTTCTTTATTATATTTGCCTTTGCGATCTATTTTTATTTGCTTATATTTTCAGATCTATTAAACCAAAAATAAAAAAATACCTTGCTGCACTTTATCTCATTTCCGATCTATTTATTCAATCTATTGCAACTTTCTCCCGTCCACGTACCAATTTCTGGCACCGTTACCCCAAAGGGATTGACAACCCCTTTAACACGTCGGGTTGCGAGTATTGTTATTTGTGTGCAGGTGTTGTTTACGTAGTGTTGCTTGGTTCTCCTACTGGTTCAATAACCTTGGTCTCATCACTGAGGTAAATACCTACCGTTGTTGTGCTGCATCATCCCTTCCTCTTTGGGGAAATACCGATGTAGTTCAAGCAAACATCAAATGGAATTTCTGGCGCCGTTGTCGGGGAGACATCATCAACATCTACCAGGTTCCTAATCACAAATCCATCTCCTCGCAATTTACATTATTTGCCATTTGCCTCTCGTTTTCCTCTCCCCCACTTCACAAAAATTTGTCGTTTTATTCGCCCCCTTTTCGTCCGTCGTTTTCTTGTCAGATCTATCTTTGCTTGCAATCATGAGTGATTTCCGTATGGCAGAAACAGATGATGGCCTAAATCCTAAAATTGGACGATCCGGCAATCTGGATGCTAAAACTTTTGTTTTGGGGCAAGGGAACGTTATAGGAAAAGAACGTATCCAAGAATTTTTCACTGTGTTGGAAATTTAAGTCTTGATGATGTTCCTATACTTAAGAGTACTAAATCTTATGCGGAAGCTATTTCAGCACTAGTTCTGAAACTTGAAAGTGAATTTATCCGCACTCACCCTACCTTGCAAAGATTGTTTTTTGAGTTGCCCGTTATAAAGAACCCCAAGGCTAAAATGTTGGCCCCTCTTGTTCTTATGAATGAGTTTGACTACATAATACGGGAAGCTAGGGAAATCCTTGATTTTTATGGTATGAATCGTAAAAAAACCGGTGATAGATGAAATTCTTTATAATAGTGATTATGCATTAAGACATTTGCTTGGGGATAATCAAATCTTTGATGACAATCTTAAGAAGGAAGTCCCTATTTTAGATATAATCCAACAAGTTTTTAATAATGTTAATGGACATTATTCTTGGATTGTTGCCGGAAATCAAAGGGGTTATGATGATAAGCAACTTGATAGTGCTAAGGTTTCCATGGATAATATATTTTATGTTGTCTTTGCAAAACATCTTGACAAAAATACCTCTAAGAAAATTAAGGAGAAGGATAACAAAACGTAGATCCTTGCTTTATGCCTAGCTAGGGGCGTAAAACTATCGCTTGTTGGGAGGCAACCCAATGAATAAAATTTATTTTTTGTCTTTTGCTTTACAATTATGCTACTGTTATGATTGTTTTTTGTGTTTGAATTAGTGTTTGTGCCAAGAAAAGCCTTTAGAATTATGTTGGGTGATAGTTGATTTGATCTTGCTGAAAAACAAAAACTTTGCGCGCCAGTCACAGAATTATTAAAAATCACAGAAGCGTGATAAAATGCCAAATCTTTTTGCAGTAGATTAATATACAAATTTCTCACGTGGTCCTAAGTTTCTGAATTTTTGGAGTTACAGAAGTATTCGAAATATCCAGATTGCCACAGACTGTTCTGTTTTTGACAGATTCTGTTTTCTTTGCGTTGTGTGCTTGTTTTGATGATTCTATGGTTTTCTTTGAAGAGTTTTTGCCATAGAAAAGTTGGAATATAGTACATATAATGCAAAAATAAAATATGAATGGGTTTTCTACAATGCTTATAGTAGTGATTTTCTTTCTTATACTAACGGATCTCACGAAGGTTTGTTCAGTTTTGTGTGATTGAAGTTTTCAAGGTTTGGGTGATTTTACGATGGATGAAGGAATAAGGAGTAAGAAGAGCCTAAGCTTGGGGATAGCCATGGCATCCCAAGCTATTATCCAAAGATAAGCAAGCAACTAAGCTTGGGGATGCCCGAGTGGCATCCCCTCTTTCTTCTAACGACCATCGGTATTTTACTCGGAACTATATTTTTATTCGTCACATACTATGAGTTTTGCTTGAAGTGTCTTGTATGATATGAGTCTTTGCTTTTTTTACTTTTTGTTTAAGTCTTGAATCCTTGCTGGACACACCTATTTGAGAGAGCCAAAATTATGCCATGACTTGTTAGAATTCCTCTCTATGCTTCACTTAAATCTTTATGAGCTATGGAACTGCTCTAGTGCTTCACTTATATCTTTTTTAGCATGGTGTGCTTTGTTATTTATGAAGAAATGCTCTCATGCTTCACTTAGATTGATTTGAGAGTTAGTAATTTTTTTAAGAAATTCTCTCTTGCTTCACTTAAATTAATTTGAGAGAAAGAAATATTATGCTCTTGATCTTCACTTATATTTGTTTGAGCTTCTCAAAAGCAACACATGAAAATTAGTTCCAAAGTGATAGATAGCCAAGAAGGATATAATAAACTTGGGATAATTAGATTTATGCCCCTAGTTGTGTCCCACTCATCTGTTTTACCCCTAATTTCCAAAATTCACCGGTTCTGTCCAAGTCACTTTGCTCCCCTTATGCTTTTGCCCTTTGACCGTTTGACCATCAGTTTGAAAACTTCATAACTAATTCATACTAAATCAGAGAAATGCAAATAAGATACCAAAATGTTCAGAAAAACATCACCTATATGTCAGTGTCATTTGCATTCATGAAAAAGTGTTGCAAAATGCACATCCAAGTTTTAGCTCTTTTGAGACCACCATGAATAGTAAAATCTAAAAAAATTCAAAAAAATTCAAAAAAAATATGGTGGGAAAGAACGACAAATGTTCTAAGTGCCTGCCAAGTTTCATCAGGGAACGACATTCGTGGAAGTCGTGGCAAAAAAACAATCTGTTTTAGAGTGATGATTGTTTTTTTTGCTGGGGCACCCACGAATGTCATTCCCTGATGAAACTTGGCAAACACTTAAAACATTTGTCATTCTTTGTCACCAAATTTTGTTTTGAATTTTCTGAATTTTTTTTAGATTTTACTATTCATGGTGGAAGCATAAGAGCTAAAACTCGGATGGGCACTTTCAAACATTTTTTTCATGAATGCAAATGACATGACATATAGGTGATGTTTTTCCAAACATTTTGGTATCTTATTTGCATTTTTTTGATTTAGTATGAATTAGTTATGAAGTTTTCAAACTGACGATCAAACGCTCAAAGGGCAAAAGCATAAGAGGAGCGAAGTGACTTGGACAGAAGCAGTGACTTTTGGAAATTAGGGGTAAAACAACCGAGTGGGACACAACTAGGGGCATAAATCTAATTATCCCAATAAACTTTCATGAAGATCATTGGACAAAATAAACTTGATTCCTTGTAATAGTTTTGAGATATGATGATATGATATGTGAGTTAGTTGATGAGTAATTGTGCTTTAGTAAGAATATTGGTGTTAAGGTTTGTGATTCCCTATGCAAGCATGAAAGTTATTAGCTATGCAATGAAATTACATCCTACTTGTGGTGCATTATTCGGTGTTAATTACGCTTAATGCTCGCTTATGAGATTTTTCGTTTCTTGGTTGGTCGCTTCTCAATCTATTTGCTAGCCTTCATTTTGCACTAAGTATGATCTCTACTTGTGCATCCAAAATACTTTAAACCAGTTTTGCCACATGAGTCCACCATATCTACCTATATGCGGTATTCTTTTCCCGTTTTAAGCAAATTTGTATGTGCCATCTCTAATTTTTTCAAAATAAATTTCTCTTTTGTGTGCTCGTAGCGCTCATGAAATGGTAGGGGGTGGCTAATATATTTCCATGCTAGATATGTTATTCTCACGATGAGTGTTTATTCACTTGTCATTACACGAGAGTAAGGCAAAGGTATTAGGGATGCCCAGTCCCGAAATAAAAAATGAATTTACTTTATGCTGTCAAATAATAAATTCCTTGGAGAGTGTTGGTATGGAAGGCACTCGTGGATACGGCTAGCCATGGAAAGTGAAAGTATGGTTGAAAAAGGAATAAACTTTAATTTCTGTTTGGGAACCGCCTATGATATATCTAGCATGGAAAGTATTGGGAACTACTCATCGTTCTCGTTGACAGGAAAAGCATGCCTCCCAAAATGTTTTTATCTATCTTTTTCGCTTTCAGCTCTGGCACCTCTACAAATCCCTACTTCCTCCGCGAAGGGTCTTTCTTTTACTTTATGCAATTTTTATTTTTACTTGAGTCTCCATCTTCTCTTACAAAGCACCAACTAAGGGGAAATATGATCGTACTTGAGCATTGGGTGTAGCTAATATGCGAGTGTGTTTCATGAACGGATCAATGATTGAGCATAATGGGCTAGGGATAACTTATTTTGGCGTTGATATTTTGAAAGACATGGTTGCTCGTTGATATGCTTGAGTATTGAAATTATCATGTCAAAACTAGACTATTGCTTTGAACCATATAAAAGTCAAAATGTCCATGCTACAAAGAAAAGAATATGTGATGAACATGTTAGGCAGCATTCCACATCAAAAATTCTGTTTTTATCATGCCCATTGGTTGTTGATGAACATGTCATGTCCATGCTACAAAGAAAAGAATATGTGATGAACCCTAGGGGAATCAACGAAAATCAATTCCAGCCACCGCAAGTTCCAAAACCACCAGATCCAATCTAGACACCGTCACGGAGGGGTTCATCATGCCCATTGGTGCCTCACCGATGATGCGTGAGTAGTTCTTTGTAGACCTACGGGTCCGTAGTTAGTAGCTAGATGGCTTCCTCGCTCTCCTTTGATTCTCAATACAATGGTCTCTTGGAGATCCATATGATGTAACTCTTTTTGCGGTGTGTTTGTTGGGATTCGATGAACTTTGAGTTTATGATCAGATCTATGTTTTTATCCATGAAAGTTATTTGAGTCTTCTTTGATCTCTTATATGCATGATTGCTTATAGCCCCGTATTTCTTCTCCGACATTTGGGTTTTATTTGGCCAAGTTGATCTATTTATCTTGCAATGGGAAGAGGTGCTTTGTAATGGGTTCGATCTTACGGTGCTTGATCCCAGTGACAGAAGGGGAACCGACACGTATGTATCGTTGCTATTAAGGATAACAAGATGGGGTCTATGTCTACATAAATAGATCTTGTCTACATCATGTCATCGTTCTTATTGCATTATTCCGTTTTCCATGAACTTAATACACTAGATGCATGCTGGATAGCGGTCGATGTGTGGAGTAATAATAATAGATGCAGGCAAGAGTCGGTCTATTAATCTTGGACGTGATGCCTATATAATGATCATTGTCTGGATATCGTCATGACTATTTGAAGTTCTATCAATTGCCCAACAGTAATTCGTTTACCCACCGTTTGCTGTTTTTCTCGAAAGAAGCCACTAGTGAAATCTACGGCCCCCGGGTCTCTTCTTTATTATATTTGCCTTTGCGATCTATTTTTATTTGCTTATATTTTCAGATCTATTAAATCAAAAATACAAAAATACCTTGCTGCACTTTATCTCATTTGCGATCTATTTATTCAATCTATTACAACTTTCTCCCGTCCACATACCAATTTCTGGCACCGTTACCCAAAGGGATTGACAACCCCTTTAACTCGTCGGGTTGCGAGTATTTGTTATTTGTGTGCAGATGTTGTTTATGTAGTGTTGCTTGGTTCTCCTACTGGTTCGATAACCTTGGTCTCATCACTGAGGGAAATACCTACCGTTGTTGTGCTGCATCATCCCATCCTCTTTGGGAAATACCGACGTAGTTCAAGCAAACATCAATACTCGAGGCAAGAGGTTCGGCATTCACAACCCACGATTTTGTTTTGTTGGTTGATTCTTGGTTGGCCACAAGAATGGACCCTATGTGTGACACATAGTAAAAGGGAACAAATATTGAGAAAAGATCCACAAACACTACCATGGACACAAGGAATGTGTGGAGCTGAAGCCTATCCATACCACCCGCAATGTGGCCTCTCTCCAACATATATGGTCCATCATCCAAGACAACATGATCAAGTTTATCAGATGCTCTTCCGTGCTTGGCCGAATCAAAGTGGGGTCAATTGTGTGGAGTTGAATTGCTTTATTTTGTCATCATTTGCATTGCTAGTTTTGTTTGTTGTATTCTTAGGAGTAATTATTGTTTGATAGATGGTGTTGGCGGCCACTTTGTACCAACAAACCAAGAAGAATCCATTTGGTTTAGCCCATTGTTGGATGAAATTGAATAGCAAACCAAAGTGGCAACATCTTGAACGACAACTAGAGGTTGAAGAAAAATGTTGCCTCAAGCTCCCAACAATCCGTTGGATTCGATGACGGAGAGGAAGGAGTTGTAGAGGAGGATGGACGAGCCACCATGCAAAGGAAGAACCGCCAAGTGATGGGAAATAAGTGGGAGAAGGGATGGGACGCCCGTGACGCCGCAACGAGTAAAATGTTCGTCACATAAACGGGCATTTTTCCACAAGGGAGGAGAAGAAAGAGGAGAGGCAGAAACTCATGTTGAATGCGCAAAAAGAGAGGATGAATTGGGACTGAAAGAGGATGAAGAACAAGTCACAAATTGGGAAGGAGAAGACAAACTTAGGGGAGAAAGAGGCGTGTGTCAAATCGGAGCTCTAGAAGGCGAGGCTTTTGGAACAATGGAGTTCGAGAAGGCGAGGTTGCAACTTGCTCAATGTTAGAGGATCCGGTTCCCTCACAAATAGGTCTAAACCTCCTACACCAAGTCCTGCGCTAGACCAATCCTTGATCTCTAAACAAATTAACGTCACTAGCTGAAGTGGCGTCCTCTCATCGTGCGGTCTGTTGAACACCCTTGCGTTCCGCTGTTTTCACAAAACCCACGCTGTCCCAATGACAAAGGAGTCAAATCCTCGTCGCACTCTGCCTGTGAGCCTCAATCTTTGCTCTAGGCACCACTCGGAAAAAGTAGAGTCGGGGGACGGCAACTGGATGTTTAGCTGGAAAGAGTCAAGGCAAGGGTGTTCAAGGATTTTGACATGTTTGAATCGTTGAATTGCAATTTATTTTGATTTATTATATTGTTGAATTGTGATAAATTTGTGGTAGATGATCAACGTGCATGGTTTGCATGGATATAAGAGTGGACTTTCAAAGGGCCGTCAGATTTGCTGTTCGGATCACATTCGGACACGTCCGCGGATATTTTGAGGACCGAATTTGGAAGTCCGAGTGTAAAGATGCTCTACCGGCTCCACGTCCGGCGCACTTTCTCAGCTAAAGCACCTGCTCGCGGACGCGGGAGGAAGGATGCGGGTACTAGTTGTTTGGATGAGCGGGCTTTGCGGCAATAGTCAAAACGTGCATTCCCGGGCCTCAATCACCATGAAATCGTTGACCTGAGAGGCGCTGGCCGGCTGGGTGATAAGCCCGAGGGTAAGATTCCATCTCTTTCCCTTTATTGAGTGGATCGAGGTGCGCACCGTAGGGGTAGTTCCCCTTCGATTCGATGCTGGACGTACCGATCGCGTGAGGTCACGTACCACGTCAGGCGTTAGAAATTTCGGTCTTGAGTAGTAACTTGGCCAATCAAAGCGTACAAGATTACCACACGGCATGCATCCGTATGATCATCCATCACCGTTCACCGGTGTGATGGCACGCGTGTCGTCAGTAAGTAGCGCCAGAGTGAGCGCCACTGCAGCATCTAGCATTACGCGCGCAGTTGCTTGAGATTACCAGAGAAAAACCAGTCTTGGACTACTGCTGCTGCTGCTGCCACCGACCGCTGCTGAATTACGCGTGCAGTTGCAAGTGCAGCAGCGACATGATCGATGTGGAGCATATGCCCCCGGCATCCGCGCGCGAGCAGATTTTCCACTGTATTTTTGGATTGTGGTCCATGCATGCAAGTAATCGGAAGGCAATTTCCTCCGGTTTTACGCGGCTAGTCAAGCCGAAACCGATGGAGCGAGCGGCGACGCGGCTTGACCTTGAACCGGATCGTCATCGTTCGTAGTTTCGTACGGTTCGCAGACCGCAGTCGCCGCTGGCCGGGCAATTCGGTCGGCCCGTGGGCACTCGCGCGCGCATGAGCACAGGCCGTACTGCGCATACCGGCTACAGCTAGGTACACAGCACATTACGCACGTACGCAACGAGATCCGGCTGGTACGTAGCGTACTCTACTCCTGCACGCGGGCCCGTGACATACATACGTGCGTGCGTACGCACGCACTCGATCGTCTCGGTCGTGCTCTTAATGCAAATGTATTGGATGCAAGAATTTAGTATACGCAACATTGTAAGTATCTACCGGGTAGGGACCCCAAAATATCGCGCACATAGTAGGTGCCTCTACGACGCGACCGGGTACAAGCCGAGTGTGCGAGACACCACATGTATACAGCATAGCTTTCGGTGGCGGTGGCTCGGATGATTTGTCGATGCAGCCAGCGGCTGCAACTCGCCACTTGCCCACCCAATCATCCAGACCCTTCAATCAAGAAAAGAAAAGTGGCATCCGCCCAGCGTTTTTTGCTTGATGCGTACGAGGATAGTTGACCAGCGATTCGCATCGGTACCATCGTTCGTTTGCGTCTGCGTGACCTCGCTTCTTCAGGCGGCCGTTAATCGTCAGGGAGCTGTGGGCATGCTGTGCTATAGCCTTTCCTAGCACAATCAGAAGCTCCTCATCAGTTTGTCCGCCGTAGCATCATCCAGTGCGAAAACGGCAGCCCTGAGCGTCTCACTTTCGCCTCGCTCTTGTCGCCTGCCCGCTTATAGTATGCACACAACATGCTATGATATGTCTACTAATTACCACTACTCCTAGTAGTAGATAAACTGGAGTAATTAAGTAAACGGATTAGCTAGTAGGAGTAGTAGTAAATCCATGGCATGGGCTTGCCGAGCTGCGCGGTTTCATGTCTCCTCCACTCCACGCGCCCACACGTCATTTTTACTGCATAGTTTTAGCAACTAATCCACTGGAGTGCTGTGGTTTACTTAATTACCTCTCTTGTTTCCGGTGCTTGGAGGACTCGTAGATTCATGTCACAAGAGGACGGTGGAGGTGGAGAGCTAATTTGTCAACTTTCACGCTCAGGAACGGTTTCTGTTTTCTTTTTCTTCAGGGATAGGCCAAGGATTTTCGTCAGACTGCAGAGTCGTCTCTCAAGTCTGAAGAGCCTTCTCGCCACGCCTTATATAAAATGAATCAAAGATGTTCATGAAATGTTCAGGGCCACGCCAACTCCGAGTGACCAATCTAGGTCGAGTATTTAACAAAAAACTACCACAATTTATGAAACCGTGCCTACAAACTACCACTTTACAAATTTGTGCAGAAAACTATCATTTTCTCATTAATCCTTGACTAAAAACTATCATGTCTGAAAAGTGTCCGATTTGGCTCTTTTAAACGCATTTCTGACTAGTTGGGCCCACACATAAGTGGGCTAAAGATGCAATCAGGTCCCTAGTTTTTTTTTAAAAAAGCAATACAGTCCCTCACCCTGTCCGCCGGCCTCCACCCACCTGTGCGGCCATGGCTGGCCACAGCCACGGCTGGCCGCTGCCACGGCCGGCGGCCGGCGAACATTACACATCCGTGGCCAGCCCGCCGTCCAGCACCAGCATCCCGCCGCCGGCCTCCACCCACCGCCGCGCCCGCGGCCCCCTCCTCCGCGCCTCCGCCATGGCTGCACGACGAGCTGGAGGACCCGAAACCGCCGGGGGTCACCGGCGGCGACAACAAGGCCCCCGACGCGCCGCCTCCGCCATGGCTGCACGACGAGCTGGAGGACCCGAACCCGCCGGGGGTCACCGACGGCGACAGCAAGGCCCCCGACGTGCTCCTCGACGACCACCCGCCGCGGGGCCTCGACAACGACGAGGACTCGCCGCAGCAGCAGCCGTTCTCGTCCGCCGGCGGCAAACGGCCGCGGAAGGAGGAGGCCGACGACGAGGAGGAGAAGGAGGCGGAGGACCAGGACATGGAGCCGCAGGTGGAGGTCCGGCAGGTGGAGGGGGAGGAGAACGAGGCGGCGGTGCCGGCGGACAGGGTGAGGGACTGGATTGCTTTTTTTTTAAAGAAAAACTAGGGACCCGGTTGCATTTTTAGCCCGCTTATGTGTGGGCCCAACTAGTCAGAAATGCATTTAAAAGAGCCAAATCGGACACTTTTCAGACATTATAGTTTTTAGTCAAGGATTAATGAGAAAATGGTTGTTTTCCGCACAAATTTGTAAAGTGGTAGTTTGTAGGCACGGTTTCACGAATTGTGGTAGTTTTTTTTTAAATACTCATCTAGGTCCTATGTCTGTAATAAACTTGTAGGGAATAGAGATTTGATGCAGCGTTCTATGTCTGTTCATCTGTAGTTTATCTTTTGAACCTCCTTTTCGCTGAACATGCTGGGCATGCCTGTTTGTGTTCTCTCTGGTTTCATTAATATAATGGGGCGGGGGCGGGGGGGCTAAAAAACCCTTTTATCTAGAAAAATACAACAACCCACATGTAATTTTCCCATATTTTTTCACCATAGGAGTCGATTGCATTGAGCCTCCCTGATCACCCACCCTTTCACACCACTCTTTTGACATGGCCCCGAGCTACCCATCTAGGCCCTTAGGGACAAGGGTTTCTTCCGTGACATTTTAGCCCCCCCCCTCCCCGCCACAAACCCTAACTCTAATAATAAAAATCCGGTGAAATCTCCTCTCGGCTCCGAGCGAGCTCTCGCAACCTACATATTTCTACATAATCTTTAGGGTTGGATGAGCGGAGTTGTTCTACTGATGGTTCATGCCGCCTCTACTTCCGCTGGTACTGGATTTTCTTATGTGAGTGACTGAAAAATAACATGAAAGCTCACTCTAGCATGAATGTGACTAGGTAGGGTTGTATAAAACAGTAGTATGTTTTGGAAGGTCGGACGAATACCTATTTGAACCTGGATCATTTTGTTTTGGGCCTCAAGCATTTGCTCCCACTGCTCGAGCAGTTGGATCTCCAGTAAGTTAGCCTTTCTTTGGTCCATGTCATCAAGCAAGTGCAATGAAGTACCTCAAAGGTGATGTTCATATTATAAAGATACTATGCTTGTATCCACTAAATAATTCATTTCTATTTTTCTACTATAAATAATATGAATTCACTAGCCAATGTGCAATGAAGTGCCTCAAAGGTGATGTTCATATTTCCCCCTTTTGTTCATCGATATGCTTGCTAAGATCAAGACCGGCAGCCATGGAACCATGACACATGATGTTTATAAGGGAACTACTTGGTGTCAAATTGGACATGACAAACTATGTTGTAAGTCACAATAGCACCTCCATGGAGCTATCGAGCATTAGGCCTCGTTGTCTACCAGTTCACTTATAAGTGATTTATTACTGACATGTTTAGAATATTTTTGACTAAGAAGAAGTGCATAAGCTGTTAGCAACATCCCAACAACAAATCGAGCAGTCAAAGGCAAAGGTTCGTCACAACTCACAAGCAAATTTTGTTTAACTTGTCCCATCATATATCAAGCTGACATTTCCTATCTTCGTATTTATTGTCAATCAAGGACGTGAAACTTGACGTCCTCAAAGAACAATTCGGCCATCTCATTCAAGAAAGAAATAGGTGACTCATAACTCCCCACATCGTTTGTGCTTTTATCTTCAGTTGCAAATGTTTAATCAAGGGGGCACTGAGAGCACACCCACAAATTACCTAATATCGGATACATACATACTTTTCTGTGCTTAATTCTCCTACTCGCATGGTTGTAGTGAGCATGGCCTCTTGCCCTTGCTGACACCATGCTAGACCTTGCTATGGTGATCACCTCAGCTATCTCCCACGACTGCATAAAGGCATCGGTGTGCTGGACAAACCAGACTATTATCTTTTCACCTTATAGAATCTGACATGTCTTGGATCATGCTAATGCAGGTCCACAATGTTATTAATTTTCATTTAGTTAGTGAAACTATAATTGTGCGTTATTTCTAGATGGTGATCACTAAGTGCATTGTTTTCTTTACCTAAGAATGTGTCCTTTTAAATTATAGTACAAGATGTTTATGTAGCACAATTTTCTTTATGATACTTAGTTGTATTGCCATTTTCAGTCCATGTTCAATGCACTGAAGATATGTTGATGTCTTTGAAGCCATGATTTTCATACATTGCTAAGATATTTGTGTGTAATGTTTTTTCTTCCATAGAGATACATGTTCTCTCTCCTGCCTGCAGCCCGTCGTATTCATGATGTGAAAATACACTAAGATTGGTCAACCACTGCCAAGTTTTAAAAAAATGCAAGCAACCTATTAATTGTAATTCTGATGCATTTTGTCATTTTTATTAGTGTCAAATTTGTTTAAACAGACCTACCATTATGTAGTATTATAATGTCCAACGTCAAGTTGTAGTTTTTAGCAACTAATTGTGAATAACATGTTATGATTTATGTAATCCTTTCGTACACATGAAAAATCTTTAAGCTATCGTAATTTAGAATGACACTTCACTAACAAAAATATGTTTGGTCTCAAAATTCAATTGAATTATCACCATAATACCCACATGTTCTCACATGGGGACTACCTTCAGATTAGTTGCCGGAAATTCAGGTCCAGTGTACTATTGGATATTCACCTGAAGTTGTTGGAGGAAAACCTATCGTGTCAGTATAATGGCAGCTTTCAGAGTGTACTTTCCTCATGTACTCTTATCATCAAGACCACGAGGGGCGATGAACAAATTTCTGCAAGTGGATTTGTTAGGCATTGTACTACAACTATTCAATCACAAGTAAGCCTGCTTTTATTGACTATGTTTTTCTTACAAACTGAGTGTACTCAATATTGCATTTTGGCCTGAATTAAGTTTATGTTAGTTCCTTATCTTTTTGTTCTTCAAATCATGTAGAACACCTGCCATTCATGTGGAATTGTTTTGGTAGGATCTATGGCTTAACCTTCAAATCGTGTTTTCTTTTTATATTGAATTATGATCCATGTTAAATACATTTGTTATTGATGGTTATTGTCAGATACTTATATAGGCTAAGATATTTCCCGCTTATACTAAGAGTTGACTAATGGGACTCCACATACATTTAAACTACATGTGGTTGACATCACAGTTTGCTTGCTATATGTTCGCACAACTCTTCACTGTTTTTATATTGACACAATGATCAACATGTCTCACTAGTGTAGCATTAATGATGCTAAAGCATCATCTTCAGAACAATAGTATTTGCAAAGAGATGTTAATTAGTGATTCTTGCATCTCTACTAATATTCTGGCCATCTCGGTTTGTATTGACACATTTGTTTCCTACTTATATGTGCATTAGAAAAATAATGGCCAATTGGAAGCCTATCTAAACCTACTAATAATGTACGGAGCTTTTCTGCCCGTCCGTCGTCATATGTTTTACAAAAAAAGTCTCTGATTTTATTTTTCTTTAAGTAACCGTGCTCCAACATTAAGTGCCCTTTATCCGTTAGGCTTTGGCCCAACTGCAGTAGCCACTATCTCGCGTGCCTTGGCGCCGGTTAGTATTCCGCGTTCAGCTGCAGTAGGCCCAGTTCACTTTGTTTTCAACCCGTTAGGTCCCTGGCTTTTATTATTTATACAGAATATGTTAAACATGATTATGCTATAACTTTACAGCTGTAACTCGGATTAAAATAATTTCTATATGTAATTTGATCAAAATAAGTTTTCAACCGTGCTATTATTTGTTCCTAATTTACATATAGAATTGCATATTTTGATCAAATTACATATAGAAATAAGCACGGTTGAAAACTGCCATTGTGATCAAAATAAGTTTTCAACCGTGCTTATTTTAATCCGTGCTATTATTTCAACAGGGCATAAACTTAAGTAACCTAATTTACTGCCATTGTGTATTTTGGGAAATGCTAACACACAATATAACTTTTATATCATCTTTATATATATGAAATATGTTACGAGGGCTTATGTGGATCGGAGAGAGTATGAATGATCGGCTTCAATGGTCATATATGAGTAATACAGAAAGAAGAGAATAAAGGGTGTGATCAGTGGATAAAAGAAAAACGGGAAATTTAAAAAAATATATGAAGGAGAGAATAACACAAAGGAATTGGTATTAATACCATGGGCGTGACATGCATGAAATGCAATAATAAAAAGAATTAATACCGAGGACGTGGGAGGGGCATGCATATATGCGATGTTGCACAGTGTGCGACCGTTATGTGCAACAGAAATAAGAGCGATGAAACGAACTACGGTCGTTTCGCTCAGACGTAGACAATATTTTTTTATTAATCGTCAAGCGTATGCAGAGATGGCCTAGAACACATTTAATAGAATCCTTTTATTGAGATCAGAATCTTCATATAAAAATTGTACCAAAAGTATTGTATATGTACCATACTTCTTAACGTACTACTGATATGAATTTCTGCTAGACCTTAATGTGCGCCTCTCTGCCGTGGTCGGGCACAATTCAGATGTTGTTGGGCCGTGCTGACGAATATTTCAGTGGACACGTCAATTATCTCCCCGGTTGCAACGCACGGACATATGTGCTAGTATTAGTGAAAATTTTCTCTACTTGTATTTTTTCTTAAATGCCTTTGGCTCAGTCTGTCAAAAATGAAGTTAGATCATCATCTCAAAAGATCATGGGTCATTGTCCATCCAAAGAAAACGTAATCCTACCACCTTTGGATCATGGAAGGTGTATATTGTTTTGCTTCTAAATGCTTAGGATAATTGAAATCTATATTAACTATTGTTTATCTTTCGCAAAAGTGCATCTTTTGTTCAATTCATGGAGGACAACAATGATTCTAGGCAAACCCATTTGATATTATGTGGTGTAATGAGCGTCTGTTTGTTAGGCCGATTTTTTGATAATATCATGGAGATAGATATCTCATGGTTTGTCATCACGAAGATGAGCTTGAGCAAAACATATATTGCGAGTGTTGAATCTATATTGTTTACTCATTGTACATTGATTTGTATCAAAATTTCAAAATTATAGAAATTGATAAATGTATCTCAGATCGAACAAAAAACAGATTTCAAATGGTACATGTTTTTTTTCTTAGTTTACATCTGAATTAATTGGACATGACACCATCTTCCCATGCCTTTTTCTTCTAGTAACTATCAAAGTCGAATAGCGAGCCCAACAAAAAAGCAAATTCAACGAAACAATAACTAGTAACCTTACAAAAGGAGCCATAAAGTCTTCACCATTTCGAATAACAGAAAGCATGATAATGAAACAAATGGAATGATTTCCTTCCTTTTGTATCTAAATATTCGGTTAAAACCATGCCAAGGTAGGATACGAAAGAGGATAGAAAAACTTAGTGTCCAAAAAAAAATACAATTACAAAACTACACATGTGAACCACAAGGCAGTAAAAAGAAAAAATTAGGCAATGCAACATCAAATACACTGTAAATCTATATCTACTAGTACAATGCCCGTGCGTTGCCACGAGCCATCTAATTTTTGTTTTGATTGCTTATACATACTTATATTTTTGTATAAAACTCAGTGAATTTTTGGTCCCTTCCAACGACATCGTCTCGATACCTTGTCAATGGATTCTTTTTGAACGATGACATAATGCATCTCCATCTCTCTCATATGTTGCACAAATAAAAATATATAGAAGTATACATATTAAAAGAATAAGCCATCAATTTTTATCTCCAATCCACAAAAGTGAACATATATACACATATTGAAATATTAAGACAATATATATTCATTGGTCCTGGATGCAAGCAAGTGACCATTTTTAGTCGGAGTTAGTGGCATCATGATACTTTGTAGAGTGATTCGCAACCCAATTTTGATAAACTGTATGCTCAACTGTAAATCATTTGTTGGTAATTATTTTTCAAAAATGACTTTTATAGCAAATAATTGCTTTCCCTCAAAAAGCAAACACACACCTTTTCTTCTCGTCTTGGAAAATACAATTCACTCTCTCATAGTATGACACAACGCTCACACTCACACCGCATTCCATCCGCTTGCTCTCCTTGCCACGGGCATCGCCGCCGTCATCTCTCCCCTCCAAAACCTCTCCCCTCCAAAACTTCTCATTGCTGCCTCCCCTCGGCGCCATGGCATTCAACATGTACCTTCCTCTCACCGCCATCTCCCCTTCGCTTCACGGTATCGCCCACTCCCTCTTCACCCATCCACAGTGTCCCAAGCTTATTCTCGGTGCCAAGAAATGCACATCATCGTAGCCGAGGGCAAACACCACAATGTGCTTTTGCTGACATAATATACGAAATGATATATATCATGCCATCCTTTCACATATTTTCTTCTAAAATAACTTTTGTCAATTTCAACATGAGATGAATAGCAAAATTTGTGATGTTGCTTACATTCCGTGACAAAACAGAGATAGCAACACGGCCTCCTTTGCTCACAATGATGGTGTCTCGAGAAGGAGAGAAAGCAGCGGCGGTGTCACTGTCATTCCCCTAATAGTCCACCTCCCTGACCTTTTCCACGCTTCACCAGTCGTCGCCACGAAATGACTCCCACCACCAGCAGTCCTTCCCTCCGCCACCCCCTCTTCGTCGGGCATGGGCCCAGATCCACCCTAATATGGCTCTCCCAGAGGGGCGATATGGGAGTCGTGTGGCTCTCGGGCGACAGCGCTACACGGTCCAAAACGGCGACCTGAAGAGAGTAATGTGTGGGCTACAAGGTGTTGGCTGCATCTAAGGGGTTTGTTTGAGGGCAGACCGGTTCAAGGATGACAAAACCTGCGATCGAAACATTTATTTGTAAAAAAAAATCTACGTACGAGGGAGAGAGGGATGGGACTAATGAAACTAAATGTGCTCCCCTTTAATAGTAGAGATTAAATTGTATATCTACACCACTTCCTTTCCCCCTTAATATGTGAGCTAGCATAATGAGGAACTGTAAGAAACGAGATAGGACATTGAGGTCTAAATGTTCGTTTGAATAATGGCCAAATATGCATTTCCTCACATGTCCTAAGATGGCAGAACTACTTTACAAAACGGCGACCTGAAGAGAGTAAAGTTGCACAAACAATGTTTTCTCTCCTAATATGCCTTTTACCTATTTTAGATTAGCTTACAAACTGAAACAAATTTTAGATTCAATCCAAAATCATGCTAGTGATCAGAACATCTATTGTTTAGACAACTCGCTGGCTGAAAGTAGTGCAAGATGCAATCACATGCCATGTTAATGATGATTTACAACATAATTTATTTCCGAAACCACAAATATTTCACATAGGATGCGTCCTTTTTTGTTAGTAGAACAAAGAAAAAAAGGCACCACCAAGATCATGAACCACTATGAAAACTAAGGACTATTACTACTTTCAACATATAGGAATATTAACTAAATTTCAACATTTAAGAGGTAAAAAAATATCACCATCAAGTACACTCTACAATATGGTAGCATCAATAAGATATTTGTAATTTAGAAGTGGAAAAGAACTTGTTAATCACAGGTTTGAAAACATTCTGGTATACATGAAACTCATGTAGTCCATGACAAAACATGAAGCGAGAAACAAAGAAAATGCATATGTTCTGATTGCCTGGAGATTTAAAAAATCACCAGGCAGTTTAAAAGTGTGAATTCATCATGTTTACCTGTAGCACCTCATAGTTTAAAAAAATTCATGTGATGACTTGCCAATTCTCCTAAGTCTAATTCATGATTCTGTAAGAATAGCCAGCGGCAAATGTACGAGCCAACAGAATAAAGCCGGAAGGCAGTCGCCATGGTTCATGCCCACCACGCAGCCCCAGTGTTGACCCGGAGCTCCTACTGGACCGAGCACGGCGCCTCTCCATGATATCTGGGCCACCCCTATAACCTTCTGCTCCAGGCAGAAATTATCTATCGTTATAAACAAAAAACACAGTTAGATTCTAACCACAAAAGGTACATTTTTTAAGTATGTAAAGTTTGCTCTCAGGTAGATACACATATATGGGTAACAAGTCCATTCTAGCAAGATAGAGAGTTGTAGAACAATTTGTTTTTAAGAATTTGAAGCTAGAAACATGAAGACGTGAGGCATGTTAGAAATTTTAGCTATTATCAAATTTAGGTGGATTAACATTAGATTGCACCGATTATTAAATAATGTGTAATAGTGCAAAATATTCTAATAATTCAGAAATTTTATGGCATTGTAATTACCATAGTAAGTATTGTTGCTAATCTGTGCCAATATATTGAAATACTCTATTCAAAACAGTTAACATTTTCAACCTTCAGTGTACAACCAACAGTATCAGCCTCATCGCGATGCGCTAAAGAATTGAAGTAGCATCAAAACACATGTCGACAAAAGTCAAAGTTGAATAGCATCCTGATATTGTCATTTGTCATGGCCATAAATAATGGAGGATGACAACCCCACCTAGCGCAGAGCCTACTTTGCAAAATAATACAAATTTTAGCGGAAAGGTATAATATAAAGGTATTTTCCAACAATTGTCCAAAAATATGCAACATCTCTAGAGATTTGTCACTGATGCAACTAACCAACCAAAATAAGAAATCTCAATCAATTTTGGATTACGAGCTTTTGCTGCATCATTCGTGGTTTGTGAGGTTGCAGATTTGCCTGATGTGTACTGCGTAATTGAACTTGATAAAGCTCGCCACATCAAGAGCGAAATGATTTTTCTTTGTAGATGCAGCTACAGTTTGATTTGGTTTGCTTCTGTGCTTGTTCCGAGGCATTGTGCCAATAAATCAGGTGGTTCTAGAGAAGTAAAAATCGATGAAACAACACCATTGGTCAACTGCATAAAATATGTTCGGATATATGATTGTAATATTCTAACATCGCTTTATTTCCTTCCTTTACCTCACATTGTAATGCCGAGACAAACTATGTGACCTCAGCTGATCTCTGGTCCCCATGGCAATTGGGTATCTCTATCCTCCTCTCACCACAATGCAAAACTCCAAAAGACACAGAAAAAGGGAGGGACCAAAAAATCTCACTCACTGAAGTCTCTTAGCTAATTATTAGAGAAACTAAAAAAGGCCAAAAGGAGGTGTCCATTAAAACGCTAGCAAGTACCACTATATCTAGCTCTCTTTCTCCAGGGCTGCAGAAGAGATGGGCTCCTAACAACCTTCCCCGAAACAACAAAAAACAGAGAACATGAGTAAACATGTGGACTCTGTTACGAAAAAGTATATACGTCGGCGATGGTGATCTGGTGTGAGGAGTGAGCTTTTCCAGTGCTCAGCTAACAAATATTATAGAACTTTTTATCATTTCAAGCATCAGTTCTATTAGAATTCCCGTGTACATATAGAACAATTTCTAACTGTTATTCACCCACATGTTTACCAGAATGTAAAAGAGATAAAAAAAAGAACTCTTAGAGCTAAAATTAGCTCGTGTAATCTAGGCAGTAGGTTTGCTGGGACTCACTATTTAGTTTGTTTCCTTACAAACTAATTTCAGCACTTCCATTTTTATTGGTGACTGGAGTATCAGTGATATACTCTTAAAAGGTGCGTACTTCAGTCTAGCATATCAAACATCATCTGCCTCCTAAACATTTAAAAGCAAGTAAAATTTAAGTTTGGGTGTATGGTCTGATTACCTCAGATCCCAATGAATCATTGCATAACCAAGCCCATGTCTGATTTGATAAATCTTCTATAGTTTCTTATCCCTGTTAACTGTGCCTGCCTAGCAACTCTGAATCTTCAACTACAACAACAATCAAAGCTTTGTCCTCAAATTGTTTTCAGTAATTACTGCAGAAATATCAGATGATGAGGCTTGTGCATAACCACTAAATACACAATAAGAAGCAGGCCAAAGAAAGCCACCTAGGAGTATGGCTGGATGAACACCTAATTTCACTGGAGCTGGTGCTCAGAAATTGATGAACGGAGACACCACAATGCAGGTCGCAACTCGAAAGAATTGTCTTATGGATTTCACATGTTAAGCAAGAATACCAGAGGCACGGCTTACCTTGGCTTCATCTTTGTCAGCCCTGTCATCTTAGTCCAGGTGGTCACAGCAAAAATTCCACAACTCTCACCCCGTTCCAATCAATGAGAGGGCGGACTTCAAGAACCTGGTAGTTACACACGGATGAACTTTTTCTTAGTCCTATGAAACGATAAACAAAGAGAGGATAAGTGTCCAAGTGAAAATTTCTAAAGAATTATTTCCAATAGAAAACTGAAAGGAAGTTAGATGTAGACTCACATGTCGTGCAACGTTTCGGTAATGCACACACACACAAAAAAAAAACTCGTTATGTTCCATTCTCGCACCGTCAATGTCCTCTCTCACTAAGATTTTTGAACACCTGGTCAGCAACCAAGGTGAGCAACCTAAACCATATGGTGTAACCTGGTTCTTTTTTAACCTTTAGACATTGATACATACCTCAACAATTGTGTATCGGAAGAGATTGACCTCTTTACCCTGTGAATAAAAGCAAGTGAACAACCAAGATTAGGAAATAGAAGAACAGATTGTGCTGTCACAAAATACCGAAAGTTGCTTCACCTCTGAAAAGTGATAATGCATTGAAGTTTCATATCACTAACAAAAGCCAAAGCAATGTTTTCTCCATCCAATCTACTACAGGGAACATGTACCGAATGATGAAGGAAGTGTTTTAGAGATTTATTTAGCAATTGGCAAGTAGAGGTTCTCAATTTTCTCAAGGACATGTAGTGTCAGTTCGACTCTTTTGTCATTCTCACATATCATATACTCCCACTGTCTCAAAATATAAGACGTAATATTTTCAGACAGAGGGGGTATTTCACGAAGATTGAACTCGAGTGATAAATCTTTATCCTATCAAGTTCTATGGTGTTTGCAAAATATCAGCCCATAAGAGGTTACAACATATGAAAATGTTGATAATTATGAGAGGAGTCCAGAAGTTCACATTCTACAGAGAACCATAGTTCACACTTGTCAATGTATTAAACTTTCATATGCATTACATAAGATGCAACATAAGTAGAGAAAAACTAAATAAAATATTTAAAATGGAAATTGTATGCATAAGAAAGAAATGAGTGGGAAAATGTGGCAGTGGCAAGTTAGTACTACCTGGTTCATGGTGTTGTGCGGACTGCAGTTAAGTCGCCTCTCCTCGTCGTCTCAATATTCCCTCTACTAATCTACAATGCAAGCGCCGTGACACCTGAGAAGTCACCCGCGAGCAACCTACTATTCCAACACCAAACAAAATGAGAGCTATATCCTACAATTCCAACATACTGTTACTAAGACTGCAGTTTGTGAGGGAAAAGAATCTAATACAATTTGGTCACTTGAGTTGTACATAAAAATTGAAGACCAAGAATCTCTCAATCAGCACGCATAGATCAAAGTACGACACGAAGAAACATGTGCATATTATCGCTTGAGTTTGTGAGGAATCGCTAACCAGATAAGGATTAGCAAATCAAGTAATCTCCCATTATGCATATAACTTTCTAAACCCTATCCCATTGAGCATACTTCAATAGAAACTAATGGAAGAACTAACAAAACTATGCATTGAAGTGAGTAAATTAAGAATGGAATACTATAGCTTACCAAGAACATTCCTTTTTCCTGCCTACAGTGTGGTCTTGGACTTCTGATAATCACCGCTATAGTACAGACAACAGATAAGTGTACACTTGATTAGATTATAAGAACTAATTCAGTACACTAAAAGGAAGGGACAGGCTAGTTTTAATATACTTAAAATATACTTTCTAATTCCATTATGTATGCGGCATAAAGGAAGATAAAGTACATACTGTAAGGTAACACCACATGTTTTTGTCCACACCCATCACGCTGCAGATAAAGATCAATATGAAAAGGCTAGTTACTAAATTTTATTCGACTGAAAAAATTCCTTGACTTTTAGTTGCGACACATTCTAAAGCCCAGTATAGGGAGAAGCCCCTACAATGTAGGTGATCATTTATACAAGCAACAACAAAAGAACCAAAATTGTGATGCAGTATACTGCCCTCTAAACTCTGATTGTACAAAGAACGAATTGTCTGATTCATGTTCTATTCCCCGACCACTGATGGTAATGGTACACGTTCTCTCCAACTTTTGTGTAGTTTTGGAACTGCAAAACCAAAGTGTCTAGCTGCTTCTGTTGTAGCTAGCACGTCTCAGCATCAGATCAACATGGTGAAAACTGAACCTCAATACACATCAGATCAAAAAGAAACAGAGGGCATGGAGAGAGAGAGAGAGGTGGGGTTTTGTGTATACCTTAACGCTGCTTGGCAAAGAGAAGGACATGGTGTGGGTGGACGATGCCGGCAGGGGCGGAGCTTGCCGATGGGAGGACATCGGCGTACCGCAGCACACTTGTTGGAGGATAGCAGACGATGGTGGCGGCGAGATGGGTTCCTCAGAATGGCTGTTGGAGACCGGGGCGCAGCAGAGCAGGTGGAGTGGGGTGCCAACAGCACACGACGCGGCCACGCCGGCAAGCCTGACTCGGTCCCTAGGGTTAGCCGCGGGGCGCGCTCAGGGGAGGAACGGCGAGAAGGCGTTGGGGCATGGACGTTAATTATAGACCTAGGCAGAGCAACACCCGTGGAGGACGAAGAGGGAGATGACCGACGTTGGATGAATCGGAGGCGCAGGTGGCAACGATTTGGGGGCAGGCTTCTGGAGATGACGACACCCGTGGCTGTCCTGGGGTAGGACCTAATCGGCGTGATGCAGCGGCCGTTTGGTGGCTGAGGGCCGAGGGAGAAGGAGCGACGTCGGCGGCGGCGGGCCGGCGCCATCTAGGGTTACCCCATGGTGGGAGATGGCGGGGGCAGCGGGGTGGCGGCGCTCCAGGGAAGAAGGAGGGTCCGACGGCGCGCCGGTAGGAGGCAGCGGGGTGGCGGCGCTCCAGGGAAGAAGGAGGGTCCGGCGGCGCGCCGGTAGGAGGCGGGGATGACGGCGCGCCGGAAGGAGGCGGGAGTGGTGGCGCACCGGTAGGAGGAGGGGTAGGCAGCAGCGGCGATGGGATGGGGGGAGGTTGGGGATCGGACGAGGGATTTTTTTAGCGGGCCGGGCAGTTCGGGTGTGAGAAGGGGACGAAAAAACCGACGGAAAAAAACCGGACGAAAGTGGTGGGACGAAAATAAACCCGGAACGGAGACTACCAACTGAAACATTAGGAGTAGAGAGATACCTACTATTAAAGGGCGCTGCTACGAATAAACCGGTTGATCCTGGGAAAGGTTCAACCGCCTCGCTAGCCATCCGATTGCAGATGGTGCACCGTTGGATCTTCCTATTCATCACCTGGTACCTTTGCTCTAGCCCCGCAGCAAAAATGTCAACTTGCGTGCGAGGAGAGGAACAGCACCCATGTCTCATGGCGATCACGCCGCACTGCTCCCAGCATGCCAACCGCACTTGTAGCCTTCATCTCACTGCATTTGCGTGGCCGTCTTGTAGCAATTGCCAACGAAGCCGCCGCCGCCCCTCGCAACTGCTCCAGCAGTTGCTGCCACCCCTCGGTACAGACGGTCAGCGACCCCGCCTCCGGCAACCACCGTGTGATGTGTTGCGGCAGTGAGCAGCACTCGCCGCCGGCCTCCCCTTGCATGCTGCGTTGCAACACCGGCAGTGAGCGACGCCCGCTCCGGCCACCACCGCGTGCTGCATTGCAGCAGTTAGCAGCTCTCGCCCCCGGCCTTCCTCTTGGCTGCTTTGCAGAAGTGAGCAGCTCTCACCGTCGGCCTTCCCCTGCATGCTGCGGTGCAGCACCAGCAGCGAGCCGCGCTCACCGACGGCGACCACCGCGTGCTACGTTGCAGCAGTGAGCCGCTCGCCGCCGCCCCCTGCATGCTGCGTTGCAGTACTGGCAACGAGTGGCGCCCGCCACCGGCGACCACCGCGTGCTGCATTGCATTAGTGAGTAGCTCGCCGCCGGCCCCCTGCATGCTGCGTTGCAGCACCGGCAGTGAGCGGCGCTCGCCATCGGCGACCACCGTGTGCTGCGTTGCCCACTACATGCTGCTACAACGCAACACCGATAACGCCCTGAGAGAGAGAGAGCTGAAAAGCTGCAACGGACGCCGCAATCAGTGGAGGAAAACTTCAAGGGAAGAGATAAGGCTACGCTGGTGGAATTGTTCGCTTGGACACGTGTACGAAGCAGGAGGCGGTTTACGCAGTCTCTAAATCAGTCGGTTGTTTTTAAGCCTTTTCCACTATTAAAGGGAGGTGATATTCTTGGTTTAGTCCCGCTTCAATTAATTTCATATTTGCCATCCGTTTTGGTCCAACAGAGGAAACCCATGGCGACGCACCGAAGAAAAATAAAATTACTGATGGAAGGGTTCGATCACAGTTTGTCCAACTAACCCAGTTAGAAATATGAGTGGATTTTTTTTTCTCCCGTTGCAACGCACAGGCCTTTTTGCTAGTAGCAGTAAAAAACAACTACGAATAGGACAATACCCCTGATACACACACGGCATTAAAGAAACAACTAGAGCAAGCACAAAAATAATATACGCCTATGGCAGTACATCTACAAGACAAATGGGCCATGAAAGTACAACGATAGCAATAAGAGCAATACAAAAGAAATTCAGAAAATACACCAAGCATACCATTGAAGATCTCACTACGAGAAACACGATGATAAAAACAAGAACGGTAAACTGAAGTACTGCAATACTTTGAAGTTTTGGTAAAAGAATACCATATCTTAACTTTGTGCCCTCCCGCGTATAACAAGTGGGGCACCAAGCAAGGCTTCCGCCAGGGGGCCTCACTGACAATAGAAATCCTTAAACATCAAAAACCACATAAACAAACTGCCAACGAGGTCACACAAATCGCTTAGAAAACTGAGGCTAGGAAATACCATCTCCATGTTATGGCATGCCTTCAATGATTATTCATGAGTCATATCATTCTCAACCATAATCATACATCACGAATAGAGCACAGCAATCAGCCCCTTAAGGGCACCAATTTGCTGCTACAAGAAAACGATCTGCATGGTACCACAGCCTAATCCTTGTATTTCATGTCTGACACCCGGAAGCCAGGCATCTCAAATGCAATGGCAAACTTCTCGACCTCTGCCCTGAGCTCCGCGATGTCCTCGTTCTTCTCCAAGTCAACGATGAAATCATTGTAACGCTTACCTCGCTGCTTCTGGACATTCAAGCAGATGACTACAGCCTGATGAAGGTACTCAGCAATCTTCACAAAGTCCTTCTCGACCAAACCTCTCGAGGTCATGGCAGGTGTACCTAGAACCGACATTCAGATATAATGAACTTAGCTGGTATATCCAGTTTTCTCAATATAAAAAAAAACAGTTTACTCATAGAAAAAGCTGGATAGCGAGTTCATCTGTGCCGCATGTTTCTTTTTTCTCAATTGTTCAAAAAGGGATAGATTAGTGATGCATATCTAAAATGAAAAAGATCTTATGAAGGTTAAACATGCAAGAGAAACTCTAAAGTAAGGAAATGATTAAAATGTCAGGTATGTGGATCAGGCAAACAGCGGTCTAAGTACGTTATGCTGCAAGATATAGTAGTTCACGTGTTGTTGTATTCTTCCGCAATCACAAAACAAAACTGACAAGCCTTTTCAAGACATGTATTAGAGAGTGATGACATATACATTCCACTGTAATTACACCGTAACTCCTAACAATAACATGGTGTTGTATTCTTGCACAGCCACAAATTAAATGAAAGCTTTTTCAGGACAAATATTAGAGAATGATGACATGAACCTTCCAAGTGCAAGGTTAAGAACTTGAACACAAGCATTGTACTTTGTTGCCTTTCAAAACCAACAAAGGAAAAAAGAACAAAAAACTGGGATAAAAGTCATAACAGATTCCAGTTCATAAATTTACACAAGATGTTGAACATTGGGAGAATGACAATAGTGCATCTAGTGAGCTGGATATTTTTCTGTATTTGCTAAGTAAGTGGTGGACGAATGATGATTCAGACTCAGAGAAAGGTCCTTGGAAAAATTAAAATTTTCAGCTTGCACTAATAACAATGGGAGTCAATTTAGACTAGGCAAGATCCTTCATAGATGAAACGGGAATACCCTTATACATGGGCAAAAGCAATAATATTCCACAAGAAAGAAAATTATTAACAAATCCACAACACACTAATGTGTCGGGCCACCTCATACTTCACATGCTCTCACAGGCCGGTGCGAATGACTATAGTAGATGATTAATTTGAGTGCCTTCCGACCTATTTTCTTGCCAGTAACCATTAACAACCTCCAAAGCATGTGGGGACAGAGAGTAACAAAACCGTATTTGGGAAGAGATACTAACCAATTCGCACACCACCAGGTGCCAGTGCACTGCTGTCACCAAAGACGGCATTTTTGTTGAGTGTAATGCTGCTCAGATCACATACTTTCTCAACTTTGTTACCTATAAATTCAGAAAACCAATTTTAGAGCAAGTTAGCACTGAATACGACCATATAAACAGATGCCAAATTAAATTGTTCTGCATACCAGACAAGCCAAGAGGGCGAAGATCCCAGAGAACAAGGTGGTTCTCTGTTCCGTCAGTAACCATCTTGTAGCCCTTACTCATCAGATGGTTTCCAAGGGCAACAGCATTGGCCTTGACCTGCTGAATATATGCCTTGAATCCAGGTGACATTGCCTGCTTCAGGCCAACTGCCAGGGCAGCAATCTGGTGGTTGTGAGGGCCGCCCTGGAGTGATGGAAACACTGCAAAGTTGATCTTGTCCTCGTAATCGTAAAGAGCACCCTCGGGCTGGCCTTTTTTGGGAGGCTTCGGGCCCTTCCTGTAGAATATCATACCAGACCTTGGCCCTCGGAGACTCTTGTGGGTGGTGGTGGTAACCACATCAGAATACTCAAACGGATTCGTAGCCTCCTGTAAGAGAAAAAAAAAAATAATATCAATGAGGTGAAAATAATAATTAAACGGAAGTTTGGAATATGGGAGTTCCACAGGAAACCTTTGCAAATTGCTTAGTTCAAAGTAAAGTTCCTGCCAAAACCCAGTGAAATTCATGTGGCCTTAAACACCAAGAGAATGACAGCAAACAGCATCTCTTGTTAGAGAATGCAGAAATCGACTACCTTACTGTATGTTGATGATAACTATTATCACAATAGACTCAACAAAATACTGTGTTTCAGTAGTGAGAGGCTGTAAGCAAAATTAGCGAAACAATTTCATGGAAGGTCAATGTTATTTTCAGTGACAGGACCCTCCATGAACATGATTATACAGCGGGGAGCATCCATTGTTGCAACAATTGATCAGGCTTGGTCTCAATTGTTGCAATAAATAACGGCAACTTACATTTAAATCGATAGCATACTAAAACCTGTTTTAATCAATAAACTATTAGACTTGCAACAGATACAATACATAATCTAATCATCTAAAGGCACAGAAATACAGAAAAGTTGATACCTGAGCGGCAACGAGACCGCTGATATGAGCCATGTCACACAGCAACATGGCCCCGCACTTGTCCGCGATGGCCCTAAGCCTGGCATAATCCCAGTCCCGTGGGTACGCGCTCCCGCCACAGATAATGAGCTTGGGGCGGAAATCCATGGCCTTCTCCTCCAGCCTATCATAGTCGACGTACCCGGTGTCGGAGCTCACCTTGTAGGGCAAGCTCGAAAAGTAGATGGAGGTGGCCGAAATCTTCTTGCCCCCGGCCGTGTAGTACCCATGAGTGAGGTGTCCTCCGGACGGCAAATCGAGCCCCATGATGCGCTCGTGGGGTTGGAGCAGCCCAGTGTAGGCGGCGAAGTTGGCGGGGGAGCCGGAGTAGGGCTGCACGTTGACGCCCCAGGAAGCGGGGTCGAGGTGGAACGCCTTGAGGGCGCGGGCGCGGCAGAGCTCCTCGACCTCGTCGATGACCTCGTTCCCGCCGTAGTAGCGCGCCCCGGGCATGCCCTCGGAGTACTTGTTGGTGAGCGGGGAGCCGAGCGCCTCCATGACGGCGAGCGAGGTGAAGTTCTCGGACGCGATTAGCTCGATGCCCGTGCGCTGGCGCCGCTTCTCGCGCTCGATGAGGTCGTACACCTCCGGGTCGGCCTCCGCGAGCGGGGTGAGCCCCCAGTCGGCCACGGCGTCCATCGCGGCGGCGGCGGTGGCAGGGGCGGCATCGGTGGAGACGGCGTAGAGGCGGACGGGCCGGACGGCGGCGCGGCCGAGAGGGAGGCGGAGAGGGGAGGAGTTCTGCGCGGTGGTGGGGTGAGCGAATAAAGCGGCGCGCCCTGCGGGTGGCTGCGAGTGCGAGACGTGGGGCGCGGCCATCGCCATGCGCGTCCTGTGCTCGACGAAATGCGGCTGCGGCGCCCGGGGAAAATCTGGGGTTGGTTCGTATCGGGTAGGGCTGGTCCGCCGCCACCGCCGCCGCTTTATATGCGCGTGGGTTTGCAAGGGTTTCTGCTCTTTTTTTTTTGAGAAAACAAGGGTTTCTGCTTTCTGCGAAGTTTCTACATCTACAGAGAGATAAAAAGACAATTCCAACATGAATGTATATCACAGAAAGACAAAAAGAAATGAGAGTACTATTTACATTTGGGTTTGTCTTTCTTGCTTATCTCTATTTGTATTTTGATGAGTTTGGGGCTGAAATATTTAAAAGCATTGTATACACTTATCTTGTGAACATAAAAAAATGATTATTTTTACTGCCCCAATGGCCACTTTTGGACACTGTTTTTCCGTGTTGTTCGCCGGCATCATGGCAAGCTATCGTCCGTGAGTTGGAATTGTTGAAAAAAGAATCATATGACAAGTGTACGATGGAAAGAATGACAACATTTGATGAGACAATTAGATATTGGAAGGACGGGTTTGAGAATCTCCGGGAAGAGGGATAGAAGACTCAAATGGTTAACCTCATGGTCCCTGGTTTTAAGAGGAACTCACTAGATTACAATGGCGCACGTTGTTGTGGCTGTCTACTTTTTGTAATAATGATAAAGATATTATATAAAATATTTGAAAACATAAACAAAGAAAATAAATTTGAGTAAACTAAGGACAATGATGAAACATAATAATATGATAACCTATAATGCTTAACTAAATTTATATGATGTCGCTGCTAACATGCCAACTCTTCCGTGCCAACCAATCCACGAAGTCGCTGCTATAGTCAAATGACCTATAATAAATAAATTTATCTAAAATATAATTATCCATCAAAGCCTTAAATGCTCAAAGTTGATTTCATGAATTCTTTCAGACAAAGAAAACAAGCGACATTTTTTAAAGGATAACATTTTCCTTCTTCAATAGACATATACAACAAGCGGCAATTCTTCCACAGAGTATTGCGGGATTTTTTTCTAACATAACACATAAAATGTTTGAGTAGAATAAATGTATAATAAAATGAGTTTTCTTACACATATATAATGAGATATAGTTTTCATACCAAAAAAATTAGATCCCCTCTTTGCACCTCATATTGGTTAGTTAATAAAAAAAAGATAACATTTTCTTTCTTCAATAGACATACAACAAGTGACGATTTTTCACAAAGGATAAAATTTTAGTTCTAGCAACGTACATTACCCTCATCAAGGACATGTACGATAATGTTGTGATAAGTATTCGAACAAGTGATGGCGACACTGATGAGTTCCGGAGTAAGATAGGACTGCATCGGGGGTCAGCTTTGAGCCCTTATCTCTTTTTTGCTTTGATGATAGATGAGGTCACAAGGGATATACAAGGAGATATCCCATGGTGTATGCTCTTTGCGGATGATGTGGTGCTAGTTGATGATAGTCAGACGAGGGTCAATAGGAAGTTAGAGTTATGGAGACAAACCTTGAAATCGAAAGCTTTTAGGCTTAGTAGAACTAAAACCGAGTACATGAGGTGCAGTTTCATTACTTCTAGGCATGAGGAGGAGGAGGTTAGTCGCAGGTAGTGCCTCAAAAGGACATCTTTAAATAATTGAGGTCAATGTTGCAGAAGGATGGGGGTATTGATGAAGATGTGAACCATCGAATCAAAGCCGAATGGATGAAGTGATGCCAAGCGTTTGGCATTCTCTATGACAAGAGAGTACCACAAAAGCTAAAAGGCAAGTTCTATAGGACGACAGTTTGACCCGCAATGTTGTATGGCGCTGAGTGTTAGCCGACTAAAAGACGGCATATTCAACAGTTAGGGGTGGCGGAGATACACATGTTGAGATGGATGTGTGGCCACAAGAGGAAGGATCAAGTTCGGAATGATGATATACGAGATAGAGTTGGAGTAGCACCAACTGAAGAGAAGCTTGTCCAACATCGTCTGAGATGGTTTGGGCATATTCAGCGCAGGCCTCCAGAAGCTCCAGTGCATAGCGGACGACTAAAGCGTGCATGTCAAGAGAGGTCAGGGTGGACCGAATTTGACATGGAAGGAGTCTGTAAGAGAGATCTGGAGGATTGGAGTATCGCCAAAGAACTAGCCTTGTACAGGTGTGCGTGGAAGCCTCCTATCCATGTGTCGGAACCATGAGTTGGTCCCGAGATCTTATGGGTTTCACCTCTAGCCTATCCCAACTTGTTTGGGACTAAAGACTTTGTTGTTGTTGTTGATAAAATTTTAGTTCCAACATTTTTTGCGGGGTTTTTCTCTAACATAACACATGAAATGATTGAGTAGAATAAAAGGAAATATAACAATGTGAATTTCTATGACATATATAATGAGCAATAATTTTCGCACAAAAGGTGTTTTTTAGATCCTCTCTTTACACCTCATATCGGCTAGTTATATAATGATGGTATGACTTACACAATTTGTGCCAGTGAGAGCTGATTTACTTAAATTGTGCACTTTTCTTGCCATCAAACAAGCGCTTCATCTATAATCACTTGCAAACTAAATTGCACAAAGCAACATTGCTAGTAGTGCACCATGGGGCCATTGCAAACCAGAACATGTGATTCAAAACTTATGCTTTTCACTTTTGGGGAGTATAATAAAAAAGGATATTTATTCACACAAGTTCAGACTTCCTATCACGTGTACATATGAGATAAACATTCCAATCTGACCAAGTGAGAGATAAACAAATGATAAAATTGATAATGCGTGGGACACGGGGGTACATAAGTAGTGATGGGAGACACACAAACTTGTTTGTGACACTTTTGGTGTACATTCACGGTTTGGCAATCATTCACTGGCCAGGTACAGAATACAGGCCCAAACAACCACGAATGGTCTAGATAGCTCTATGGAGCAGTGGCCCACATATATTAGCCAGTTGAAAGTGCGTGATATCGACCTGAGGGGATGAAAGGGAGTTTTTTTATCAAAATTTACAAAATAACGAGTTCTTTGAAGGATAACAGCATGAGGAATCTAAAGAGAAGTGGAACTACAATATGCATGCAAATCAGAGTAGCAACTAAGTCATCATGACGAAATAGAACATGCATAGGAAGTAACTAATCATACAATGCATGCAAATACGAAGATATTTAAACTAAGCATAGCTAGACCGAAGACAAAAAAACATGTCATGAATTGATGAAATTGAGAAATTCTTCAGACAAAGCCTTCAAGAGGAGGGAGAAAAGTTCGCCAACACAGATGTGGAAATTAAAGAGCTGCAGAAATAGACTGGATTGCTCGATGAAGACAATGGATTTGTTTGACCAGTTCCAGTTGTTGTGACAACTGTACGTCTGGTTAGGGAGGGTTGAGATTTAACTCAGGAAACACTTCGTCTTCACCTTATTCCCCTTGAGCTAAGATCACTTAGACCTCGCCCAATCACACGTGTAAGTCTTCAAGGTAGACTTCCAAAACCTTCACAGACTCGTTCTATGGCACTCAACAAATTCCTCTTGGGTGCTCAGAACATTACACCTAACCCTCTGGAAGATCAAAGTCTTGAAAGGTAACATGAGTCAGATCACACAGGACAATCTCTTAAGTGATGCTCAATCACTTTGGCTTGGATGTTTCCTCACTTAGGATTCTCTTAGGTTCTTCGGAGGATGGGTTGCTCTAGTTGATACTTGTCAATCAATCACTCGGAGTAACCAACACTACAAAAAAGACACATCTGTGACATTATGGCTGAGGGAGTCCTGGATTAGGGGGGTCCTCGGGCGTCCGGGCTATGCAACATAGGACGGACTAATGGGCCGCGAAGATACAAGATAGAAGACTTTCCCCCGTGTCCGGATGGGACTCTCCTTGGCGTGGAAAAGCAAGCTTGGCACTCGGATAGGAAGATTCCTTTCTCTTTAAACCGACTCTGTATAACCCTAGCCCCCTCCGGTGTCTATATAAACCGGAGGGTTTAGTCCGTAGAGGCAATCATAATCATACAGGCTAGACATCTAGGGTTTAGCCATTACGATCTCGAGGTAGATCAACTCTTGTAACCCCTATACTCATCAAAGTCAATCAAGCAGGAAGTAGGGTATTACCTCCATTGAGAGGGTCCGAACCTGGGTAAACATCGTGTCCCCTGCCTCCTGTTACCCTCGATCCTTCGACGCACAATTCGGGACCCCCTACCCGAGATCTGCTGGTTTTGACACCGACGTTGGTGCTTTCATTGAGAGTTCCTCCGTGTTGTCGATAGAAGGATCAATGGCTCGCCTTGTCATCAACGACAAAATAACCTCTGGAAAAGCCCTAGTTCCTGGGCAGATCCTCTAGATCGACAATTTCACCATAGGCGCCCGCCCGACCATAAAGCCTGAGGCGGTCCCCCGGATTGCCAAAAATCATCTCCGCATCAACCCCGAAAGCGTCGATAAGATGGATCCAACAGATGTTTCGTCTTTAAACGAACTGCTAGATCGCATCGCCGCCCTGGGGGTCTCAGCAGATTATGATCTCATTGGGCTTAAACCCGACCAGAGAGAAATCATATCCCCATCGGTCACCCACCCGGTGACCGTTGTGGAAGAGCAAGTTGAGGATACCACTCCTCATACTCTAAAAACAAACTATGTTCGGATCTCCGAGCTCTACGAGCCGGACGCCCATCTTCGAGAAACTATCCGTCCTCCGAACATAGAACCAGGCTTCGAGCCTAGAAACTCTCAGGACACTCCGGATCCTGGGCCATTAACCTCAGAAATTCTTCAAAACCCGGATTCCACAGTGGGCCACGGGTTAGATTTAATCCCAGCCGCCAACCACAAGCAATACTCTCCAAGCAATTCCGGTCCCCCGGACATATGCGATTTAACATATATACGACAGCAACCTCAGGAAACAGTCCATCACTTTTGGGCTAGATTCCTACTTGTTAAAAACAAGATTAAAGATTGTTGCGGCGACGACACGATCTCGGTATTTCGCAACAACTGTACAGATGAGGGAATCCTTAATGACCTCAACCGCCGTCACATACTGCACTTTGCAGAGTTGGCACACATAGTGCAGAAGTACTGCGCAATGGAAAGCGCTTGGAAAAATCAGACAGCCCGCTGGGAACCGCAGGCCTTTAAGCCATCTCCAGGACGGGCAAAAAGGATGCACCCTCGCGGGGCACCTGATCATCAGCCCATGGACAAGAAAATTAAGCCCTTTACGGGACATAGAACTGTCTTCGAGGAATGACTCGATAGGCCTTGTCAAATACACATGACGCCGAATGCCGAACCAACGCACAACCTGCGGGCATGCTGGATACTTCGGCAAGTGGCCAAGAGCGGCGAGGGTATCCTCACCAACACTACCCCAAAGAAGCACTCTTCGGAGGGCAATGATCTCAAAGTATTCAGTCTTTGAGACCTTCTCATCAAATAATCGGCGCAAAAGGGCGCTCCGCGACCTCGCCGAAGTCTACCAAAGAGCAACAATAAACCCTTGGAATGATATGGCGATTACTTTCAATGCTGATGATGAACCAAGGACCCGCTCAGTCCGGGCACCAGCAGCTTTGGTCCTAAACCCAATCGTGGACGGCTTTCGGCTCACTAAAGTGTTAATGGACGGTGGCAGCGGACTGAACCTCATCTATGAGGACACGCTCAATAAAATGCAAATGGACATGAGTCGCATTGAGCAGAGTAATACAACCTTTCGAGGCATTATACCCAGTTGGGAAGCAAGATGCTCGGGGAAAATCAAACTCAATGTGGTATTTGGCACGCCGGAAAACTATAGGTCCGAGGAGTTACTCTTCCATGTGGCACCTTTCAACAGCGGGTATCACGCCTTGCTGGGGCGAGACACATTAACACACTTTCAAGCTATACCCCATTACGGGTATATGAAGCTCAAAATGCCGGGCCCAACGGAGTCATCACTATCACCAGTGATCCGGACATAGCACTCCGCGCCGAAAACAAAACCACTTCACTGGCCCTCGAGGCACTATCGGAGGCCCTCGCGGCCGAAGAATTAACAACCTTGCGTTCCAAAGTGGATAGGGACGACGTAATACTCGATAAGAGACCTAAGTCAACTTCCTCCAAACCAGCAGATGAAATAGTCAAATTTCAAGTCCACCTGACGGACCCCAAGAAGACAACTTCCATTGGGGCACAGCTGGATCCGACGGTCGATGCCGCATTACTCGCATTCCTGCGCGAGAATTGGGACATCTTTGCATGGCACCCTTCCGATATGCCAGGAATCCCACGCGGGGGCCGAACATAGTCTCAATATACTGAAGGGATACAAGCCAGTCAAGCAAATGTTAATTTTCTGAACCCAAACGACAGGCTATGGGGGAGGAGCTAGCCAAGCTACTCGAAGCCGGGTTTATCAGAGAGATCAAACATCCGGACTGGCTAGCAAATTTGGTCATGGTACCGAAGAAGGATAAATCATGGCGCCTGTGTGTCGATTTCAAAGACCTTAATAAGGTCTGCCCTAAGGACCCCTTCCCACTACCTCGCATCGACCAGATTATTGATGCAACCGCGGGACACGATTCACTGTGTTTCCTCGACGCATACTCCGGATACCATCAAATTAAGATGAAGGAATCCGACCAGGCCGCAACGGCATTCATCACCCAGTATGGGCCTTTCTGCTTCAACACCATGCCTTTCGGGCTCAAGAACGCCGGCGCCACTTACCAACGCATGATTCAAACGTGCCTGGAAAAGCAAATCGGCAAGACTGTGGAGGCATATGTAGATGATGTAGTCATCAAAACCAAGCACGTTGAATCACTGGTGGACGACTTATGCCTTACATTCGACAACCTCCGAACATATGATATACGTCTCAATCTGGAAAAGTGCGTTTTCGGCGTTCCTGCCGGCAAACTGCTCGGGTTCATTGTATCCAATAGAGGAATTGAAGCAAACCCAGCCAAAATCCAGGCCCTATCACAATCAACACCAACTGACCTCAAACAGGTCCAAAAACTAGTCGGGTGCATAGCAGCTTTGAGGCATTTTATCTCCAGATTAGGAGAAAAAGCATTGCCATTGTATCGCCTGCTCCGACGCACCGCCACTTCGCGTGGACGGACGCTGCAACGGCCGGACTGGAGGAAATAAAAACTTTGCTAGCGAGCAACCCAATCCTGGCCGCACCAAACATCAGCGAACCGATGTTGCTCTACATATCTGCAACCCACCAGGTGGTGAGTACGGTGCTCGTCGTCGAACGAGAAGAAGAGGGGCATAAATTCCCACTCCAAAAACCAGTATACTACGTATCGACGGTTCTTACACCATGCAAATCCCAATACCCGCATTATCAGAAGATATCATATGCGGTCTTTATGGCATCCCGCAAGCTGTGGCACTACTTCCAAGAGTGCTCGATCACGGTGGCTTCAAAAGTACCACTCAATGATATTATAAACAACCGAGACGCCACCGGCCGGATTGCCAAATGGGCCATTGAGCTCTTACCATTTGAAATAATGTACAAACCACGCCGAGCCATTAAATCTCAGGTGTTGGCCGACTTCGTCGCCGAATGGACAGAGGCCGAACTCCCTAAAGAGTACGACACGTATTCCAACTGGGTGATGCACTTCGATGGCTCTAAAATGCTAGACGGACTTGGGGCTGGTGTCGTCTTGACATCCCCCATAGGAGACACAATCCATTATGTGCTCCAAATACTGTACACAGACTCTAACAATGTAGCCGAATACGAGGCCCTATTGCATGATCTCCGGATGGCTGTATCCATGGGCATACAACGCCTTGAGGTGCGCGGGGATTCAAACCTCGCAATATCCCAAATAAACGGTGAATTCGATGCAAAAGATCCGACGATGGCGGCTTACCGCAACGCCGTACTCAAAATATCAGCCCGGTTTGAGGGGCTCGAGTTTCATCACGTGGCTCGAGAGAGTAATCAAGCCACAGGCATCCTTGCTTGCATGGGCGCTAAACGCGACCCCGTCCCACCTAACACCTTTGTGGAAAGGCTCTTCAAGCCATCCGTGGTGTGGCAGGATGAGAGCGGCAACACTGGTCCGGAGCCGATCATACCCCCAGATTCCGAACACAGTTCCGATATCATCGGGGGCTCGGGCATTGAAATAACACCATCGACCCATGAAATCATGGTTGTAATTGTCCCGTGGACCAAACCTTTCCTTGCCTACCTTACCAGGAATGAGCTCCCCGAGGATCAGACTGAGGCCCGTCGCATCATTCGATGCTCGAAGGCCTACAAAGTTCATGAAGGAGAACTGTACAAGAAAAGTACCACTGGAGTCCTTCAAAGATGTATCTCCGAAGAAGAGGGACGGCAGCTCTTGGCAGAAATACACGTTGGTCTTGGTGGCCATCATGCCACAGCTCGGGCCCTTGTAAGTAAGGCCTTCCATACGGGTTTGTTTTGGCCCACAGCCCGGGCAGATGCACAGGACCTCGTATAGTGCTGCGTTGGATGCCAGCTTTTCGCTAATCAAAGCCATATGCCGCCCACGGCCCTATGAACAATCCCCATTACTTGGCCCTTTGCGGTCTGGGGGCTCGACATGGTCGGACCTCTTAAAGGGGGAAGCCACAAAAAGAAATACTTATTGGTTATGGTCGACAAGTTCACTAAGTGGATAGAAGCCAAACCAGTTAAAACGGCTGTTGCCGGACCGGTGATAGACTTTATATCCGGTGTAGTACACCGTTTTAGTGTCCCGCACAGTATTATTACTGACAACGGCTCTAACTTTACAGCCGATGAGGTGAAAACTTGGTGCACCAATTTGGGCATCAAGCTCGATTACGCCTCCGTATATCACCGTCAGACAAATGGTCAGGTCGAACAGGCTAACGACATGATAACGAGCGGCATCAAACCTAGACTAGTGCGATCTCTGCAAGAATCAGACAAGCACTGGGTTGAGGAACTCGATTCCGTACTCTGGGGGCTGCGGACCACGCCCAATCGCACGACCGGGTATACATGTAGCGACCCGACCTCAGACGGTTAAGTCTCTGTGCTTAAGTGTCATCCTTGATCGGTATGCTGACACACACAGTACACGAGAATTTATAAATGAGGTAAATCACATGTATAAAGTAACGTAAATACTATTACCTCAATCCAAATAGCGGAAGTAACAACAAGGTTGTGGATTCCCATCAACACCAACGACAAAGTTGAGTGTAGAAATCGTAACCCTAACGTATCACTTACTCGTCGTAAGATTCCTGCAACATGAGACGTTGCAGCCACAAAGGGTCAGTACATTGAATGTACTGGCAAATTCACACCATAGGATAATGATGAATAATAACTATCACTACATGCATATTTGGCTGGTGGAAAAGCTCTATCGTTATAATGTTTTTGCGAAAAGCCAATTTTTCCCTACTCCAAAGGAATATATTTTATTTAACTACAAAGTTTGTTGAAAACATTGGGAAGGTAAATCCCCCTCTCAATCCCAATTAAAAGTAATTAACAACCCGACAAATTAATTATATAGAGTGATGAGATCAATATGATAATCCAAGAACCAGATACTCAAGATGTCCATAACCGGGGACACGGCTAATCATGATTAGTTTGTACACTTTGCAGAGGTTTGCGCACTTTCCAAAGGTTTGCGCACTTTTCCCGACAAGACTCGATCTCCTCCGTTGGATTTCTCGCACTTCACGGTGTTTGAGAAACGGATGACTGAGACACAGTCTTTCAGAAGCATTAACTCTAACCCCGGGTAGACAGTACCAACCTACATCCCCTACATCTGCTAGCCTACCACTAGAAGAGGTCATGCAACATACTCAACTATGCTAGAGCCCATAATAGCTTGTGGCTGCACACGGAAGTTTCTAGCATGAATAATCTGATGATCCCTTTGAGCCTGTGTGGCGGACCATAGGAGGATCACACGGTATAACCCCGGGATCTCCTAGGACAACACTGTTATATCCCCAGGTGTCCGGGCAAGTCCACTGGTATATCCCCAGGGTGCCCCTAGCAATCCACGCAGATGTGTATTAAAGTAGCCACCTTAAGTTGAACCTTAGTTAACAATAATCTCTCACATCTTTCATGAATTCTCTCAAACCAATCCACGTCTACGAGCATAGCATATCAGTATAAGCGTAATGTAGTAGTAACTCCCAAGGTTTGAATGCAGTATAATAGGTTCCTACCTCATCAACTACTTCCCAAAACCCACATGTTAACAATCCTACTCATTGCAATGTTTGAGGGTTAAAACTAATGCATAAAAACTGGGTAATAAAGGGATATGATCAAAGTGTGAACTTGCCTTGTACTGTTGATGAAGATGATTCGCACTCATAACTCCTGATAGTTCTACTCGTCTCACTCCGGTCAATCTATCGTAAGCAAGCAATAGTAACCACACATAATCAATCACTCAAAAGATAGGAAAGAACGAAGAAGACAATTCGGAAAACATCAAAACCAAGCAAATAACTCTTGCAACATAATTTTTTTTCTAATAGTACCAAAATTATGTGAATTTGGCCTTATCAGAAAGTTAGGTCAAGAGCTTCAATTTGCAAAAAGAATCAACTAAATCGGAGTTATAAAACTCAAGTTACGATCAAACGAAGTTCAAATACTAAATTGTTTGAATTCAGATTTTAAACTTTCAAAAAACATGTTTAAGTTGTTTATCTGGATAGAGGGGATCGTAACGAAAAAGTGGGCGTTTGTTTCGTTGGATTTAGACAAACGAGTAAAAAGTTACGGGGTTTTGAAGATCAAGGGCTATTCTGCAAATAATTTATTCACAAACGGGTCCCTGGCAGAAAATAAAATAAAAACGAAGAGTCTAACGAGCGAACGCTCGCTACGGAAATCTAATGAACGAAAATTGTTCGCTGGAGCGTCTAAACAAACGAACGTTCGTAAAATAGACGAAACGAAAAATAAATAAAGAAGTGGCCGTCGGATCTCGATCCGACGGACGGGATCGGGCTAGGGTTTACCGCGGTGGCGGCGGCGGACTCCGGCGGCGGCGGGGCTCTGGGCTGCATCAGATCGGGCGGGGCGGCAACGGTGGCGCGGCTCGGCGGCGGTGGCTGCTGCGGCGTGGGGCGGCGACTAACAACGGCGGCGGCGACGACAGTTGGCGAGTGCGGTGGCGGCGTGATGGGAGGAGGGGAGGCGGGGCCCGGGCGGCGGCTTTATAGTAGGGGAGGGGAGGAGGTGGCCTTGGAGGAGGGGTAAGGCGGCGGAGGACTACGGGCAGCGCACGGACGTCGAGGCGGCGGCGGTCGCGGCAGTGCTTAGGACTCCGTCCCGAGCTCAGTGGCGAGGCGGACGGGCCGGCTGGGCTAGGCCTCGGCCCGGTTCGGCGGCCCGGAAGATTTTTTTTAAACAGATAGACAAGGAAAATAAAACAAAAGAAATAAAAGCAAAACATAATATAGGCATATAATATATCAAAATTTTCAGAAAAGATTTTCTACAACATGAACATTTTTGTAAAGTCAAATAAAATCCACACAAATTTAAATAAAGCAAAGAGTGCTACTATTGCAATAAAACCTCATAAAAATCATTTTAAAAATACCAAAATGAATTCAAATTTATTTCTCTCCAATTTTCTATTGTAGGGAATCATTTTACCCTAATTTCTGTATATTTTATTTTTGGAGAAAAATAATTTGAAGAAAAATCCAAATAACTCCAAATTGAAAATAATTTCAAAAGGACTTTAAATTTGTTCCTTTTAAACTTCCAACTCATATTTCATATGTTTGAAGAAGTCATTTTATCTTCTCTCATGAAAATCATTGAGTTGCTTCAACTTTCTGAATTTGAAATAGTTCCAAATGGAATTCAAATATTTTCAAAAACCTTTTTCATTTATTTAAATGGAAGAAGTCATATCATCTTCACTCAAGGGTTTTCTGATGAAAAGAATTTGAATTCATGGAGATCAGAAATGCAAAAATGAAAGTTTGGGAAAGTCCTGTTATTCCCTCTCATTTAACTTTCAAAAGTTTCAAATTTCACTCAATTTCACTCATCGCAATCAAGCAATCAATCATAACTATCTATTTATTATAACATTCCAAAATTTAGAATTTTGGGATGTTACAAACCTACCACCCTTAAAATGAATCTCGTCCTCGAGATTCGGAGAGGCTAGAAAGAAATATGTTAGGTTTTGGGGTCTTCTCAAAGTCCATCGATCGTCACAGGGGGTCTGGGTGCTACCACCCTTAGAAGCATGGTTACGGTTCCATCAAAACTCTTATAATCCATCCTTATTCTTGACAGTGTCGGTCTTCTCAGATTCTCGGGAAAATTCCTTCCCTGGGCTCTTCCGGTTGTGGCATAACCTTTTCCTCAATACTTATGTCCTTTCATCTTGGTAGGGTTATTCCGAGACTGGGTCTTCTTAGCTGATGGGTCTGGCGCCAATACTACTCAACTATCGATATCTCATGGTGGTCATCAATTTATGGTATCTCCTGCAGGAATGGGTCTGGGTTGAACCTCACCGTATGACCTACGATTGGCAAGAGCTGCCTTGTACAAGGGGGAAAAATTGTCATACCATTCTAAGGCTTAAACAAGGTTTTGATTGTCATCGCTCTACTATAGATAAGTCACTCAGATTTACCATCCCATATAGCAAGGCGAATAATAAGTGTAAGTCGGTATGGTGATCAATCCATCCCGCACCCAAATCATTATCTTGTATATGGTTTAGCGGATCTCGCATTCTAACACTCGGTCATCCTCACAAGCATTGCAGAATTTCTCTTTTCAATGAACCAAGTTCGGACAATCCATTGATTCTGCAAGCCAGACAAACAGTCTATCGTTTCTTCACAACTCTCAGGTTTTACGTAAACTCCTATAAGATCGTCTGTAGATAAAATCGTAACTTCTTCTAGGGTTTTTCCTTCAGCAAGAGTGTGCTTGCTTCTTGGCAGGTCCTGGAGCCTGCGGGTTATGGCCCATCTCATCACTTGTAAACCTTGAACTCATCATCGGGGCAACTGATCCCTAATCCAACATCCTATTTCCTAGCATTCTTAAATCCATCCAATTGTACTATCTCTCTTCCTTCTATTGGCACCAAACTAAGACGTGATTACTAAAACTCATCATGGAGTCACCATTGCTCCATATTACCAACAGTATACCTCCTTTACATCCAATAGTACTTCATCCCTTCATATCCTTGGGATACCCCACATATCGAGACAAAACTTGTACTTATTTTACCCGTGATCCACTCCGCGGAGTATCATTATCCTTTCCAGGGGTCAAGGGTCCTCACAGGGTACTACCACCCTTAAAATGCTCCAATTCTTCCATAGACCATATTTCCCATATCCTCGAAAATGGTCAAAATCTTTCTTCATAAAATCCAAATCAGTACCGACGATGCTAGCTTTATTGATTCTCCAATGATTACAATCTCTTGCTTTTCCATTATATGCCTCAACTCATCGCCTCAATATAAAGGAAAATGTTCTCACTACTACTACTATACTTCTCGTTGCGACTCAACTATTTATCATCAGTCTCCTTCTCCTTGGGACAATCTCTGGCAAAGTGCCCTGCTTCATCACAATGGAAACATATTACTTCTGACAAGTCTCGAGGTTTCCTTGTGATTATATAGCCTCCTTGGGTCCTCGGCTTCTTTTTTTTGGGCAACTGTTGAGGTAGTGCCCTGACTCCTTGCACCTGTAATAGGTGATATGACTCAGGTCCTTCCTGGAATCCAATCTACTTCTCTTCCTGTACTTTTCCGTGCCAATGAGGGCTTCTATTTCCTGTGGGTCATACTCTACTTCCTCTGTCAGGAATTGTACTAGATCCCCATTCATACAATTCTAGGAGATGTGTCCTTCTTCTCCACATGAATAGCATGACTTGGTGCAAGGTTTAATTGGTTCTTCTTCGGGTGTGTCCTCCACCTCTTCCTTCATCAAAGGTTCTTCTAAAATTTCCATGAGGGCTCCTTTCATTGCTTTTTTTGCTGGATGGTTCTTTGTACCATGGGGTAAATGTGACACTGAGCAGGGTAGTGGGTAGTCCCTTCACACAAGAAACAAGTGGTCTGCCTAGTTGGGCATTCTTCAGTTGGATGACTTCCTTCACAATTAGGGCATTCATCCTTGTGTTATTTATGGTTGTGTCCTATTTCTCCACAAAGCTTGCATGCACAGGGTTTCTTCATATCATTTCCATAAGGCTTCAATTTCTGGGACACAAACCGAGACTTTAGCAAAGTCAACTTAAATTCCTTCCAAGTGGTTACTCCTTGCCATCCATTGATGGTTTGGTACATCCTCCACCTAGTAGCAGCACCTCTTTCAAAGCACTGAAGAGCATACTGGGTCATATCCTTTCCGGCTATAGTGTTATTCTTCATGTGATCCTCCATGTTCTAAATCCATCGGTCTGTCTCCAATTGACTCATCGATCCAGAAAATACAAGCTCACCTCCATTCATCCTCTATTGGGTCCATGGGTTTTGGGGTGAGATAAGAGAGAGAGAGGGATACACACAATGCAAACAATGGTTTTTGAAAAGACAGATTTTATTTGTGGCTATCGGAAAAACATCAATCAAATGACAGCTCACAATCGTCGCATCTAACGTAGGTATATAACAGGGGTTTGGTCTTCTAAAGGTCAATAAATCTTCAAGGTCACCAAACTCTTCAAGACTTGTTCATATCTCTGGTGGCTTCTTCCGATCGTGGTTGACCTTCTCAAGTTCTTTTGCCAGATCATCTCTGTTGACGCGAAGTCTCTCGTGACGTCCTTTAATATTCTGCAGTTGCGCTCCAAACTTCTGGGTTTCAACATCCTTGGCATGAACCATGGTCCTACTGTCCTTAAGTTCCTGACGAATCTCCGGTATCTCGAGGTTTTGCTCCTCCAGCTTGGCTATTTTCAACTTCTGGGTCCTAAGTTCTTCACGAAATACTTCCTTGTCAAATACGGCTTCCTAAAGGTCCATCAAATTCTTGATGTAATACTCCAGATCCTAGAGATACACCAGCTAAGGTTAAAACTTCATCTCTTGCTGATAGGTGCTCCATCAGCCTTCTACCATCCAATCCTTCCGAAGAAATGCATGCTTAACTCAGCACGGTGACAATAGCATAAGCGGGCGATAACATCATGAATATCCATGTTTCTGCTCTTGTCATTTCCATGAGCTATCATTCCATAGTTGATATCTCCTGCCTTAGGGCTTTCTTGACAAAACTTTGAGTTCTAATGCTCCATCTTCCAGTCTTTCTCCGATACACCTTGATCTCGGGTATTGACAGCTTCCATAGTTTGCCAAGTTCCATAAGGGTAGCCTTCCTAGGTCATACAAATCTAGGAATTCTTCAGAGCCTTCAAATTCTCCTAGTCTTCGGAGTCTTCAACCGTTGTAGTTTCCATTATTATAATGCACGGTAAAATCCTCTTCATTCCGAAGTGGTCTTAGTTGTCCGATATCTTGTCCTTCTTGGAGTGGTCTCATCAGTCGTATCTTTCCGTGGTCAAAAGGGGAAAGGGGTATAGTCTCACTAAAAGGGAATATTTGAATAAGCTCAGAAGAGAAGAGAGGTAAAATATCCTTTTGAAAAAAATTTGTAGAGAAAAAATCTTTTCCTATGGGCTTTCCAGTTTCTAGGGGTACGTCCTACAGTCAACATGTGCTCTGATACCATCTTGTAGCGACCCGACCTCAGACGGTCAAGTCTCTGTGCTTAAGTGTCATCCCTGAATCGGTATGCTGACACACACAGTACTCAAGGATTTATACCAGAGGTAAATCACATGTATAAAGTAACTTAAATGCTATTACCTCAATCCAAATAGCGGAAGTAACAACAAGGTTGTGGATTCCCATCAACACCAACGACAAAGTTGAGTGTAGAAATCGTAACCCTAACGTATCACTTACTCGTCATAAGATTCCTGCAACATGAGACATTGCAACCACAAAGGGTCAGTACATTGAATGTACTGGCAAATTCATACCATAGGATAATGATGAATAATAACTATCACTACATGCATATTTGGCTGGTGGAAAAGCTCCATGGTTATAATGTTTTTGCGAAAAGCCAATTTTTCCCTACTACAAAGGAATATGTTTTATTTAACTACAAAGTTTGTTGAAAACATTGGGAAGGTAAATTCCCCTCTCAATCCCAATTAAAAGTAATTAACAACCCGACAAATTAATTATATAGGGTGATGAGATCAATATGATAATCCAAGAACCAGATACTCAAAATGTCCATAACTGGGGACACGGCTAATCATGATTAGTTTGTACACTCTGCAGAGGTTTGCACACTTTTCCCCACAAGACTCGATCTCCTCCGTTGGATTTCTCGCACTTCATGGTGTTTGAGAAACGGATGACCGAGACACAGTCTTTCAGAAGCATTAACTCTAACCCCGGGTAGACAGTACCAACCTAAATCCCTACATCTGCTAGCCTACCACTGGAAGAGGTCATGCAACATACTCAACTATGCTAGAGCCCATAATAGCTTGTGGCTGCACACGGAAGTTTCTAGCATGAATAATCTTATGATCCCTTTGAGCCTGGGTGGCGGACCATAGGAGGATCACACGGTATAACCCCGAGATCTCCTAGGACAACACTGGTATATCCCCAGGTGTCTGGGCAAGTCCACTGGTATATCCCCAGGGTGCCCCTAGCAATCCACGCAGATGTGTATTAAAGTAGCCACCTTAAGTTGAACCTTAGTTAACAATAATCTCTCACATCTTTCATGAATTCTCTCAAACCAATCCACGTCTACGAGCATAGCATATCAGTATAAGCGTAATGTAGTAGTAATTCCCAAGTTTTGAATGCAGGACAATAGGTTCCTACCTCATCAACTACTTCCCAAAACCCACATGTTAACAATCTACTCATGCAATGTTTGAGGGTTGAAACTAATGCATAAAAACTGGGTAATAAAGGGATATGATCAAAGTGTGAACTTGCCTCGTACTGTTGATGAAGATGATTCACACTCATAACTCTTGATAGTTCCACTCGTCTCACTCCGGTCAATCTATCGTAAGCAAGCAGTAGTAACCACACATAAGCAATCACTCAAAAGATCGGAAAGAACGAAGAAGACAATTTGGAAAACATCAAAGCCAAGCAAATAACTCCTGCAACATAAAATTTTTTCTAACAGTACCAAAATTATGTGAATTTGGCCTTATCGGAAAGTTTAGGTCAAGTGCTTCAATTTGCAAAAAGAATCAACTAAATCGGAGTTATAAAACTCAAGTTACGATCAAACGAAGTTCAAATACTAAATTGCTTGAATTCAGATTTTAAACTTTCAAAAAACATGTTTAAGTTGTTTATCTGGCTAGAGGGGATCGTAACGAAAAAGTGGGCATTGGTTTCATTGGATTTAGACAAACGAGTAAAAAGTTACGGGGTTTTGAAGATCAGGGGCGATTCTGCAAATAATTTATTCACAAACGGGTCCCTGGCAGAAAATAAAATAAAAAAGAAGAGTCTAACGAGCGAACGCTCGCTACGGAAAGCTAATGAACGAAAACTGTTCGCTGGAGCGTCTAAACGAACGAACGTTCGTAAAATAGATGAAACAAAAAATAAATAAAGAAGTGGCCGTCGGATCTCGATCCGACGGACGAGATCGGGCTAGGGTTTACCGCGGCGGCGGCGGCGGCGGGGCTCCGGGCGGTGAGGCGGGCTGCAGCGGATCGGGCGGGGCGGCGGCGGCGCTGCTCGGCGGCGGTGGTTGCTGCGGCGTGGGGCGACGACTAATAGCGGCGGCGGTGACGGCAGTTGGCGAGTGCGGCGGCGACGCGATGTGAGGAGGGGAGGCAGGGCCCGGGGCGGCGGCTTTATAGTAGGGGAGGGGAGGAGGTGGCCTTGGAGGAGGGGGTAAGGCGGCGGAGGACTCCGGGCGGTGCACGGACGTCGAGGTGGCGGCGGTCGCGGCAGCGCTCGGGACTCCGTCCCGAGCTCGGTGGCGAGGCGGACGGGCCAGCTGGGCTCGGCCTCGGCCCTGTTCGGCGGCCCGGAAGATTTGTTCTTTTTTTTAACAGATAGACAAGGAAAATAAAACAAAAGAAATAAAAGCAAAACATAATATAGGCATATAATATATCAAAATTTTCAGAAAAAGATTTTCTACAGCATGAACATTTTTGTAAAGTCAAATAAAATCCACACAAATTTAAATAAAGCAAAGAGTGCTACTGTTGCAATAAAACCTCATAAAAATCATTTTTAAAATACCAAAATGAATTCAAAATTATTTCTGTCCAATTTTCTATTGTAGGGAATCATTTTACCCTAATTTCTGTATATTTTATTTTTGGAGAAAAATAATTTGAATAAAAATCCAAATAACTCCAAATTGAAAATAATTTCAAAAGGACTTTAAATTTGTTCCTTTTAAACTTCCAACTCATATTTCATATGTTTGAAGAAGCCATTTTATCTTCTCTCATGAAAATCATTGAGTTGCTTAAAATTTCTGAATTTGAAATAGTTCCAAATGGAATTCAAATATTTTCAAAAACCCTTTTCATTTATTTAAATGGAAGAAGTCATATCATCTTCACTCAAGGGTTTTTGATGGAAATAATTTGAATTCATGGAGATCAGAAATGCAAAAATGAAAGTTTGGGAAAGTCCTTTTATTCCGTCTCATTTAACTTTCAAAAGTTTCAAATTTCACTCAATTTCACTCATCACAATCAAGCAATCAATCATAACTATCTATTTATTATAACATTCCAAAATTTAGAATTTTGGGATGTTACAATACACTTTTTTCATGGTATACGGCTCGGAGGCGGTCTTGCCTTGCGACATTATTCACGACTCACCTCGAATGTGCATGTACGAAGAGAGAGAAGCCGAGCTCGATCAGCAGGACGACTTGGACGGCCTGGAGGAGGAGCGCGATGTCGCGAAGGCCCGTTCTGCATTCTACCAACAGCAGGCTCGGCGATATCAAAGCAGAGAAGTACGGGCAAAGACTTACAATGTCGGTGAACTCATTCTATGCCTACCAGAGAAGGAAAAGGACAAGCTCAAGCCCAAATGGGAGGGTCCCTTCATTATAGATGAGTTCTCACTAGAGGAGCCTATCTCCTTCGCAATGCTTCGGATAATCGCTTGGAGCCAAACCCATGGAAAAATGCAAGGCTCCGAAAATTCTATGCCTAAGTCCGCACATATACCTTTTTTCCTCGTTCCTTCTTTTCTCCCTTTCATTATTTTATTTTTTTATCATTTTTATACGACCTCTGTCTCATGTTCGGATAAACCGCACACTTGAGGGGTATACATCCTTAAATACATATACCCCACAATACATGTGGGCTTCTTTTCACAAGAAGCTTATTATTATTATTTTTTGAGCACCAAGCTCACCGTATATATGTGTCGTCTACTCATATATGTATTTTCTTCACCATTATATGCACCTTTATGACTTAAGTTTTTGCCAAGCTGGGTTGCCTGGCTCCTGTGCTTATGCCCTACGTTCCCGCTTGTTCGACTAGGGCATAAAGGGAGCACCTCTGCGATTGTTACAGCCGAGTTATCCTAACGTGTACCTCAGATGGGTGAAGCCAAAAGCTAGCGCTCTTAAGGGAATAATTGGTCGGCGAGCAAGAGATGAACTGCCCTCGTTGCAATACAAAAAACCCAGACTATAACTTTGACTATGATCTTTAGCATCACAGCTTCGGCATGCACAAAAAACCCCGCAAGCTGGCCCACGGAAAGGAACCCTTAATGGAACTATTCTCTCTGGAAGATGTTTACAATCAAATGTAATATAACATAACTCCCCGAATACAATTTGTCTATTCAAGCAACTATGACCGGACTGCCTGGTTTCCGAACATACTTTGGTGTTTACCTATGGTATAGTATTCGGAAACACTCCAAATCTTGGGTTTTCGGAGGTCGAAGCAGAAAGTCTGCCATGACAATGGTTTTACAAATTCGGATGGAGACAAGTTTGTCGATAAAAGTACATTGCTACTTGGACTCAAAAACTTCTTCTTCCTCTAGACCATCTAACAGGCTGTCTAGTTTACAATCCTGTTGTGAATACTTGACGGCCATCTTCACTTGGTCGTACACCAGACTGACCGGAATTTCTTGTCCATCGGATCCTCGAGGTCCGACCCATGCCATATGATTCGGATCAAGTCCGATGTACCGTGTTTTCACCATGGCCCAGGCTTCCCGAGCACTTTCTCGGCAGGCTGATATCTTCCATAGCCCAAGGCGGCGCCAAGCTCCCTTGAATAAATTCACGAGTTCCCCCATACTTCCTGGAGGAGAATCGGCTAGCCATAAAGCCTTAGTGATGTTTCTCATTGCCTTCCGAGCTTGCTCATGCACCTTGGACAGCTCTTGTAGCAGGTCGCCTTGAAACCCGGACACCTCTTTTTCGGGCCGCCCAGTCAGCACACCTACAGAAATATACTTGTTAAGACTCGCATTAGGGAACTGTACGAAAGTAAGTCAAAAGGCATATTGAATATGCCTCCTCTCAGCTTTCGGATCTCCTTCAAGGCGTCCGCCAGTTGAGCTTGCACGTCTTTCAGCTCTTCGCCCAGCTGGGTGTTGGCGTCCTGCAGCTTATTCTTCTCATCCCTGGTCCGTGTTAATACACGTTGACCAGCGGCCTCTTGCCTTTCGACATGTTGTTTATCCGCCTGTGCGGCCTTAAGTTTCTCTTCCAGCTGATCCGAAGATCCTGCCATCATAAATACAACGGTGTTTATTTGAATAAACATTACTGGCACATAATTATATTTTCCGGACAGAAGGGGACATTACCAGTCGGTGCCTCCTTGGACTTCTCCAGTTCGGCGGTAACAGCAGTTAGCTGGGTCCGACACTTTTCCAGCTCCTGAGACAGCATGTTGTTCTTCTCCGTGAGTACCTGATTATACAACAATCCTTAAAATCAGTTGCTTCAACTGTCAAGTCTCGGGGGCTACTGATATATGATTATTAAATCTACATAGTACGATCTTACCCGCATATCCTTTGAAAGCTGGTAAGTGGCTCTAGCAAGCCCATCCCGAGGAAATCAGATATATGCATCCGCCGAGCTGAAGGCATTGAATGCCTCTTCAGTAAAGTAGGGGTAACGCATAGCGGCCCTCCGGCGCCGATGGTTCATTGCGCTCTCCACTTCGGAGTTGGTGACGGATACATTATCTGAATCTTCGGAGAGAGGACAATCCAGCATTGCACCCATATCAACTCTAGCCCTAGAGGTAGGGCCCGGGGTCGGATTGGTGGATGCATGTCCGGCAAGGTCTCCGGATACAGTCCGGCGAACGCTCTTCTTGAAATATGGTGCAGTAAGGAACGTTACAATTCGGTATGATTGCCATGGGGCATATTAAAAACCATACCTCTTTGATGAAGGCTTGGCAGTGTCGCCCTATGCCTTTCTCTTCGAAGACCCACCTCGCACAGGCTCCGCCCTTTTAAGGGATGCCTCTGGTGTGGAGTGGCGAGACGAGTGCTGCCCCTTTAAAGCACGAGACAGTACAGTGGGTGAAGCGCAGTGAGAAAACTTTTTTGGAGGAGACGTCTTCGGGGTACTTACGTGAGAGGAGGGGAGAAGGCTGGGGTAATCGGCTGTAATGGCCACTTCTGTGCCGTCGTAGCTCTCCTGATAAAAGACCCCCTCCTTGAGCTCTACAGATATATCCGGATCCTCCTCAAATCCGGGATCCAGGTCCCGAATATGATCCTCTGGCTGTGGAGCAGGGCTATAAATCCCCACGACAGCCTTCCTCCATTCCTGTTCAAGATAGTCGGACTAAAGTTCAAATAAGTATGACTCAGGAAGGAGATCGAGTAAAGTTACGTAGCAAAGGCTTACCCAGCTGGGAGGATTGTACATGGAAAAGCTTTCTCGGCATTTAAGGCGAGTGAACTCTTCTTTCTCCCCTTTATAAAGATCGGCCAACATGGCGGCCAGGGCGGCGAAGTTGTCCGGACCCTTGCGCCCGTAGCGAGATGTGTCATCCTCCCCGTTGTAGTTCCACATGGGGAGTCCTCTGAATTGGAGTGGCTGAACACCTCGCGTTATGGAAATCGCCATGACCTCAATTATGGACGGTCCGAATTGGGCGAGTATTTTTATCTTGTCCATTAACTTCTTAACTTCCGCACTATCTTCCTCCTCGAGGCTCCGGGGGCGCCAGCTGTGGTGCTTTTTTAATGGAGCATTGGAAAATTCGGGTAGGCCTCATCGGATTGGGTCCGAGAGAACGAAGTCTTCAATATAAAACCACTCTGAGGGCCACTCTTCGGATGCCTTCTTCGGAGTGCCGGATAGGTATCCTGTCCCGGCTATGCGCCATACTTCGGCACCACCCACCTCGAATATGGATCCCTTTTGGGAGCGAGGGGCGAGGCAGAAAAGCTTCCTCCATAACTCAAAATGGGCCTCGCAGCCTAGGAACAACTCGCAAAGAGCGACGAAGCCTGCGACGTGCAGAATGGAGCCCAGTGTGAGATTGTGCAGTTGGAGGCCGTAGTACTCCAGGAGACCTCGGAGGAAAGGATGGATTGGAAATCCAACACCTCTTAATAGAAATGAAACGAAGCACACTCACTCCCCTTCTAACGGATTAGGGAAATTTTTTGCCAGGGCTTCGCCAGTAAAAGAAGTTAATCCCGCTCGAACGGGGACTAGATCTGCAGGGGGGAGATATCCCTGCACCTGTAGCTTGGTCAGCTGGGCATGGGATACAGATCAGCTCTCCCAATCGCCTTTTTGAGGACCGTGGGAGCGGGAGGTAGAACTGGGGGCGCTGGCCATGCTTGCGTGGTTTCTTGTGGTGAGTTCGAAGGATTTTCGCCTGGTGTGGAATGGCATATGAGATCTAATCTCCTTAAATAGATGCTTTTCGTATGCCGTCGGGGTGGTATCTATGAAAACGTTTGGACCCTTCGTATTCGTTTGATGCGTGGAAGCCGGGGCGACGATGGCATAGAAGCCGAAGGGTATAACATTTAATGTAAAACCGAGCTATTCGAAGAATTCGCCTTACCAAGACCGAAGATATTAAAGCCGAATACAGTCCTTTGGTTCAGATGCTTTGAAGTATTCGGAGGAGGAACCCTCCTTGCAATGCCGAAGCCAATTTGCATGCCAGACACGTCGTCATTGAAGACTGGTTCGGGGGCTACTGAGGGAGTCCTGGATTAGGGGGTCCTCGGGCGTCCGGGCTATGCAACATAGGTCGGACTAATGGGCCGTGAAGATACAAGATAGAATACTTCCCCCCATGTCCGGATGGGACTCTCCTTGGCATGGAAAGCAAGCTTGGCACTCGGATAGGAAGATTCCTTTCTCTTTAAACCGACTCTGTATAACCCTAGCCCCCTCCGGTGTCTATATAAACTGGAGGGTTTAGTCCGTATAGGCAATCATAATCATACAGGCTAGACATCTAGGGTTTACCATTACGATCTTGAGGTAGACCAACTCTTCTAACCCCTATACTCATCAAAGTCAATCAAGCAGGAAGTAAGGTATTAGCTCCATTGAGAGGGCCCGAACCTGGGTAAACATCGTGTCCCCTGCCTCCTGTTACCCTTGATCCTTGGATGCACAGTTCGGGACCCCCTACCCGAGATCTGCCGGTTTTGACACCGATAATGGCCCGAACGAAAACTTTTTCTCTCATGGTTATGACACTTCTATGACAAAAACTGTGACAAAACAAGTATCATCATAGATGTGGTGGGCTCCTACTTCTATGACAAAAAATCATGACAGAAAATGGGCTTTTCATCATGGGCCGTTCAGATAAGCACCTGCATGGCGTTCTTTGGGCCATCCATGACGTAAAAAATCATGGTATAGAAGTGAGAGCGAGGAAAATTTCGGGGAGTTCCCGGCTACGGTGGGTGGCCGGGGCCGAGCGATGTAGTGTGGTTTGCGCATTTATCTCATACGCGTGTGTGTGCGAGGCGCTCACTAACTGAACTGGAGTGAGATGTTCGCTTACTGAACCCAAGTGATTGCACTAGCTAGCTACGTATTGAACACGAGCGATCGATCCCACTATGTACTGAAGCTGATCGATTCCTTCGCTGCTAACTGAACCCAAGTGATTCCTTCACTGCTCACTGAACCCGATCGATCCTTCTCGCTGCTCACTGAAGCCTATCAAGCCCCCGTGCGAGACGTAGCTAGCCGGTGTGTTGGGTTGCCTCTGGATGAACAGTGCCCCTTGCTGCCGCACGCACGATATGTAGAACGAGTCGAGACGTGCGGGGAGTCCAGTCGGTTGGTTGGTTGCAGATGAACAGTTTTCGTTGCTGCGGCCAGCTTGTACGTACGCCCCACCCCAGCAAGTGGGGGTTGGATGAACAGGACCCCCGGTAGTAGGCGGTTGCCGCTGGATGAACAAGACCCTGATCAGTCGCTACACCCCAGCCGGTTGGGGGTGGATGAACAGGACCCCATGGAGGCTGGATGAACAGTAGCCGGTGGAGGCTGGAGGAAGTCGATGGTGGATGAAACAGTAGCCCGTGGAGGTCGTAGTGAGGCAGTAGATGGTGGATGAATAGTAGCCCATGGAGTCCCGTTTTGCGGTATGCCACACCCCTCCGAATGAACATGACTCCGTTTCGACTATAGGCGCTCGAACAGAAGTCTGTTTCCTCGGTTTTGCGGTACGCCAGACCCCGCCTGATCAACATGACCCCGTTTCAACCGTAGGCGCTCGAACAGAACTCTGTTTCCTTCATTTTGCGGTATGCCAGACTCCTTTCGATAAACAGAACCCCGTTTCGTCCGTACGCGTCGAACAAAAGGTTGTTTCCTCCATTTTGCAGCATGCCAGACCCCGTTTTGGCTGTTCTGTCCAGGATGGTTGGCTCCCAATGAACATGCCGCATTCCGTCGCCTCCCGATGAACACGACGCTATTTCTCCATTTCAACCCAGCCGGTTGGCTGCCGATGAACAGGACGCTATTGCTGCCGTCTGTTGCCTCTCCATGTACATGAGCCCTGGCCATACGTATGCGCGAGTACGCATTCGAGACCCCACCCGTATGTACGTATGTGGTAGTATTTTTTGTCACGTGGCTGTAGGTACGTGTACACGGTTTAGACGGGACTGCCTAAACTGCTACGTCGAGGGCTCTATTAGGACACGTGCCGCTACTTACTCGGCCACGGTTCATCTTTGCAGAGAGACCGATCGACCAATATGTACGCACACGTTTGCAACAAGACAGACAACGCTACATACGCTTCGACCGGGTGGGTCCCAGCTGTCAGGAAGGGTAAGGCCACACTTCCTTGCATGTGAAGATATAGCTGCTGGGTTCCAGCTGTCAGGGGAGGAATCATTTTTATTTTCGCGTAACAAGGCACTTCCTTGCATGCGAAGATGTAGTTGGTGGGCACTGTTGCAAAAGGCAGTGCCTAGGAGGCGCTTAGGCACGCCTAGGCGCTAGGCGATGGCCAAACGCCTCGCCTAGTGAGGGAGTCCTGGACTAAGGGGTCCTCGGGCGTCCGGCCTATTATCCATGGTCCGGACTGATGGGCTGTGAAGAGATGAAGGTCGAAGACTGTACCCATGTCCGGATAGGACTCTCCTTGGCATGGAAGGCAAGCTTGGCGATCAACTATGAAGATTCCTTTCTATGTAACCGACTCTATGTAACCCTAGACCCCCTGGTGTCTATATAAACCAGAGGGATTAGTCCGGAAAGGATATACTCATTACCATAGTCATACAGGCTAGACTTCTAGGGTTTAGCCATTACGATCTCGTGGTAGATCAACTCTTGTAATACTCATATTCATCAAGATCAATCAAGCAGGAAGTAGGGTATTACCTCCATAGAGAGGGCCCGAACCTGGGTAAACATCGTGTCCCCTGTCTCTTGTTACCATCGACCTTAGACGCACAGTTCGGGACCCCCTACCCGAGATTCGCCGGTTTTGACACCGACATTGGTGCTTTCATTGAGAGTTCAACTGTGCCATCGACGAAAGGTTCGATGGCTCCTTCGATCGTCGATAGTGACGCTGTCCAAGGAGAAACCTTCCTCCCCAGACAGATCTTCGTATTCGGCGGCTTCGTACTGCGGGCCAACTCGCTTGGCCATCTGGAGCAGATCGATAGCTATGCCCCTGGCCACCAGGTCATATTTGGAAGCTTGAACTACATCGCGGATATCCGTGGAGACTTGATCTTCAACGGATTTGAGACCGCGGCGATCACTCTCCCTCGCTCCGATGAACATGACTTAAATCTGTCATCGGACCACATTCAGGAGATGGTTCTTGTAACTGCTACGGCCTTAGATCCGGAGCAGATTGCGCCATCCGAGGCCACAGAGTCCGCGGCGTTGGAGCCGCACATAGACTCAACACCTTGCAATACCTGCGTCAACGGAATTCTGGACTCGTTTCCGGCTATAAGTTCTGAACCACGTACGCCTGCGGACACCGAGCTGGATCGGTTATCAATCTTCGAGTTCAGGGCCGCGGACATCTTCCAACACTCGCCCTTGGGCGATGTGCTAAATTCATTAAAGAACCTATCCTTGGCGGGGGACTCACAGCCAAACTATGTCCAGTTCGAGCTAGAGGCTTATGATGGAGAATTTTGCTTCCCACCCGCCACCCACTTCATAGCCACTGTCGAGGACTTAACCGACATACTTGATTATGGCTCCGAAGACATCGACGGTATGGACGACGATGCCGACAAGGAGCAAGGCCAAGACCCTCCATTCACTGGACGATGGACGGCCACCTCTTCGTACTATGTGTACATGGTTGACACACCTAAAAAAGCTAGCGACGATGACAAAGAAGATCCAGTTGAGAATAAACCTCCTGAGACACAGTCCAAGTGCCGGCGCCCTAAACGCTTTTCTAAGTCACGTTGCTCAAAAGACAACAACACTGGCACCGAAGAAAATAATACTCGGACAACGCCGAAAACAATGAAGACCCTGTTGGAGCAAGATCCGAACAGGAGGAACAAGAAAACGGGCAAGCCAGCCCTGATGAACAGGCCCTGCCCAGCGACAATTCGCAGGACGACAACTACCTTCCGCTCTCCGAAGATGAGGTAAGCCTCGGCGACGAAGACTTCAACGTACCCGAAGAACCCCTTGAGCAGGAGCGCTTCAAGCGCAGGCTAATAGCTACTGCAAGGAGCCTGAAAAAGAAGCAGCAGCAGCTTCAAGCTGACCAAGACCTGCTCAATGATAGATGGACCGAAGTCCTAGCCGCCGAAGAAGACGACCTTAGTGGCCCAGCCAAAAGCTACCCGAAGCATAGATTTTTACCTCAGTTCGATGACGAGGCGTTGGAGCCCGTACCATCATCACACAATCCGGCAGGTCGTCGACAACTCGGTCCGGATAAAGGGGCAACTCAAGCCGAACACCAGACCACCCACCTCGCTGTAAAGGCAAAAATAACACAGCTCGTGGTTGTACAGACGACCTTTGACGGGACTTGGACAGTAGAGCAGGACACACAAGATCGATCTATGGATCGCGAGGGCATGCCTCGACACGCGACGATGGCTACCTATTCGGACGTGACAAACCTAGCCACGCTCGAGCCGAAACCCGCAAATGGACTCCTTCGGAGTTACGTCGCAGTGTGGCCCAACATAGAGGCGCCGCACACCCTCTTTGCTTCACTGATGAAGTAATGGATCATGAATTCCCCGAGGGATTCAAACCCGTCAATATTGAATCATACGACGGAACAACCGATCCCGCGGTATGGATAGAAGATTTTATTCTCCACATCCATATGGCCCGTGGAGACGACCTCCACGCCATTAAATACCTCCCACTAAAGCTAAAAGGGCCAGCTCGGCACTGGTTAAACAACCTGCCTAAAAATTTCATAGGCAGCTGGGAGGACTTGGAAGAAGCCTTCCTTGACAACTTCCAAGGAACATATGTCCGGCCACTGGATGCCGATGACCTAAGTCACATTGTCCAGCAGCCCGGAGAGTCAGCCAGGAAGCTCTGGACTCGGTTCTTAGTGAAAAAGAACCAAATCGTCGACTGTCCGGATGCGGAAGCCCTTGCGGCCTTCAGAAACAGCGTCCGGGACGAATGGCCTGCACGCCACCTCGGTCAAGAAGGACCTAAATCCATGACAGCCCTTACTGCTCTAATGACCCGCTTTTGCGCGGGAGAAGACAGCTGGCTTGCTCGTAGAAGCAATAGCGCCAGCGACCCGGGCACTTCCGAAATCCGAGACGGCAACGACAAGCCACGGCGAAGCAAATACAACAGTTGCAATGATAATGAAAGATCACGTGACACAACGGTCAATGCCAGATTCAGCAATCCCAAGCCCGGTCAACGGAATAAGCCATTCAAGGCGAACCGAGACGAACCATCCAACCTAGACAGGATATTGGACCGACCCTGCCAGATTCACGGCCACCCCGATAAACCAGCTAATCACACCAACAGAAACTGCTGGGTCTTTAAGTAGGCCGGCAAGCTCAACACCGAACACAAGGGGAGGAGGCTGCCAGGCGACAGGGATGACAGAGAGGTTCACCAACGAAATACCGGGGGTCAGAAGCAATTTCCACCCGAGGATCGACTACTCCCGGAGCGGAAATAGCAGTCCGGCTTCCGCCGCCCACCTTGTATACCTGCAAAATTTGTACCGCGCATACATCACTACGCACTCAAGATACCATGGGCATTGGCGGAAGCACACTACGGACAAGCCTGCAAGCATTCCCGTAACATTTTTTATCTATTTTCTTTTTATTTCTTCCTTCACTATCTCTTAAAAACAGGTGACGAACAGGACAAACATCTAAAACTGACTTTATCGGAGTTCGGATCCGTACACTCACCTAAGGGGCTACTTCCATCAAGGATTCCCCTCGCCGAGGACAGGCGGCGCAGACGTGCGATAGGAGGTCCAAAATAACTTTTTGTAGACCACACTCTTTATTTCAAGCCTGTACTATGCCTCTTCCTCCGCCTCCGACCCCGAGCATGTCAAATAGCCGGGGTTGTGGTCTTTATATATATATATATATAAAGTAATCATTGGCATATCGCTCAGGTCCCAGTAAACAGTATCCGAATTAATCATCTGTGCTGTTTCGCCAATGAATATGGCTCCTATGGGTGTTTCACAGATATACCGTGGCATAACCTGCCAGGTGCTCGGTATGGGAACAAATGAGTTGCCAACAAAAGTCCGAACAGCTCTATAGCGTACTTTGGCGTCGCAAGTTTGGCCTTATATGCATCAGCTCCGAATCATTGTCTTGGGTCAATGGGTTGCCCGGCTCCTGTGCTTGCTACCCTACGTTCCGCTCCAACGGCTAGGGTAGTAAAGGGAGAACTACTGTAATTGTGCTTCTGGTTCATCTAGTCAAGTACCTCAGTAGAGAAAGCCGAAAACTGACTGTCATGATGCGGCGAGAGCTGATCAACCACTTGACGACTTATTGGAATCTTTAGCGATTCTCCGTGTCACACGAGGGATCTTTTTCAGATCAAATATGTAAAGCTGTTGGGGAACGTAGTAATTTCAAAATTTCCTATGCACACGCAAGATCATGGTGATGCATAGCAACGAGAGGGGAGAGTGTTGTCCACGTACCCTCGTAGACCGAAAGCGGAAGCGTTAACACAACGCGGTTGATGTAGTCGTAGGTCTTCACGATCCGACCGATCAAGTACCGAACGCACGGCACCTCCGAGTTCAGCACACGTTCAGCTCGATGACGTCTCTTGAACTCCGATCCAGCCGAGTGTTGAGGGAGAGTTTCGTCAGCACGACGGCGTGGTGACGATGATGATGTTCTACCGACGCAGGGCTTCGCCTAAGCACCGCTACGATATTATCGAGGTGTACTATGATGGAGGGGGGCACCGCACACAGCTAAGAGATCAATAGATCAATTGTTGTGTCTATGGGGTGCCCCCTGCCCCCGTATATAAAGGAGCAAGGGGGGAGGCGGCCGGCCTAGGAGGAGGGCGTGCCAAGGGGGGAGTCCTACTCCCACCGGGAGTAGGACTCCTCCTTTCCTTGTTGGAGTAGGAGAAGGGAAGGGAGAAGGAGAAGGAGAAGGAAGGAAGGGGGCGCCCCCCTCCCTAGTCCAATTCGGACTAGTCCATGGGGAGGGGTGCGGCCACCCTTTGGGGCCTTTCTCTCCTTTCCCGTATGGCCCATTAAGGCCCAATACGAATTCCCGTAACTCTCCGGTACTCCGAAAAATACCCGAATCACTCGGAACCTTTCCGATGTCCGAATATAGTCGTCCAATATATCGATCTTTACATCTCGACCATTTCGAGACTCCTCGTCATGTCCCCGATCTCATCCGGGACTCCGAACTCCTTTGGTACATCAAAACTCATAAACTCATAATAAAACTGTCATCGTAACGTTAAGCGTGCGGACCCTACGGGTTCGAGAACTATGTAGACATGACCGAGACACGTCTCCGGTCAATAACCAATAGCGGGACCTGGATGCCCATATTGGCTCCCACATATTCTACGAAGATCTTTATCGGTCAAACCGCATAACAACATACGTTGTTCCCTTTGTCATCGGTATGTTACTTGCCCGAGATTCGATCGTCGGTATCTTAATACCTAGTTCAATCTCGTTACCGGCAAGTCTCTTTACTCGTTCCGTAATACATCATCTCGCAACAAACTCATTAGCTACTCTATGTCTACAATGCTCTGCACGGAGCTACTCTAGCTAATTGCTCCCACTTTCAATATGTATCTAGACCGAGACTTAGAGTCATCTAGATTAGTGTCAAAACTTGCATCGACGTAACCCTTTACGACGAACCTTTTGTCACTTCCATAATCGAGAAACATATCCTTATTCCAGTAAGGATAATGTTGACCGCTGTCCAGTGATCTACTCCTAGATCACTATTGTACTCCCTTGCCAAAATCAGTGTAGGGTATACAATAGATCTGGTACACAGCATGGCATACTTTATAGAACCTATGGCCGAGGCATAGGGAATGACTTTCATTCTTTTTCTATCTTCTGCCGTGGTCGGGCTTTGAGTCTTACTCAATTTCACACCTTTGTAACACAGGCAAGAAACTCTTTCTTTGACTGTTCCATTTTGAACTACTTCAAAATCTTGTTAAGGTATGTACTCATTGAAAAAACTTATCAAGCGTCTTGATCTATCTCTATAGATCTTGATGCTCAATATGTAAGCAGCTTCACCGAGGTCTTTCTTTGAAAAACTCCTTTCAAACACTCCTTTATGCTTTGCAGAATAATTCTACATTATTTCCGATCAACAATATGTCATTCACATATACTTATCGGAAATGATGTAGTGCTCCCACTCACTTTCTTGTAAATACAGGCTTCACCACAAGTCTGTATAAAACTATATCCTTTGATCAACCTATCAAAGCGTATATTCCAACTCCGAGATGCTTGCACCAGTCCATAGATGGATCGCTGGAGCTTGCATATTTTGTTAGCACCTTTAGGATTGACAAAACCTTCTGGTTGCATCATATACAACTCTTCTTTAATAAATCCATGAAGGAATGCAGTTTTGTTTATCCATTTGCCAGATTTCATAAAATGCGGCAATTGCTAACATGATTCGGATAGACTTAAGCATAGATACGAGTGAGAAACTCTCATTGTAGTCAACACTTTAAACTTGTCAAAAACCTTTTGCGGCAATTCTAGCTTTGTAGATAGTAACACTACTATCAGCGTCCGTCTTCCTCTTGAAGATCCATTTAATCTCAATGGCTTGCCGATCATTGGGCAAGTCAATCAAAGTCCATAGTTTGTTCTCAAACATGGATCTCATCTCAGATTTCATGGCCTCAAGCCATTTTGCGGAATCTTGCTCACCATCGCTTCTTCACAGTTCGTAGGTTCGTCATGGTCTAGTAACATAACCTCCAGAACAGGATTACCGTACCACTCTGGTGCGGATCTTACTCTGGTTGACCTATGAGGTTCAGTAATAACTTGATCTGAAGTTTCATGATCATCATCATTAACTTCCTCACTAATTTGTGTAGGCGTCGCAGAAACCGGTTTCTGTGATGAACTACTTTCCAATAAGGGAGCAGGTACAGTTACCTCATCAAGTTCTACTTTCCTCCCACTCACTTCTTTCGAGAGAAACTCCTTCTCCAGAAAAATTCCGAATTTAGCAACAAAAGTTTTTCCTTCGGATCTGTGATAGAAGGTGTACCCAACAGTTTCCTTTGGGTATCCTATGAAGACACATTTCTCCGATTTGGGTTTGAGCTTATCAGGATGGTACTTTTTCACATAAGCATCGCAACCCCAAACTTTAAGAAACGACAACTTTGGTTTCTTTCCAAACCACAGTTCATAAGGTGTCATCTCAACGGATTTAGATGGTGCCCTTTTAAACGTGAATGCAGCTGTCTCTAATGCATAACCCCAAAATGATAGTGGTAGATTGGTAAGAAACATCATAGATCGCACCATATCTAATAAAGTACGGTTATGACGTCCGGACACACCATTACGCTGTGGTGTTTCAGGTGGCGTGAGTAGTGAAACTATTTCACATTGTTTTAACTGAAGGCCAAACTCGTAACTCAAATACTCTTCTCCACGATCAGATCGTAGAAACTTTATTTTCTTGTTATGATGATTTTCCACTTCACTCTGAAATTATATGAACCTTTTTCAAATGTTTCAGACTTCTGTTTCATTAAGTAGATATACCCATATCTGCTCAAATCATCTATGAAGGTCAGAAAATAATGATACCTGCTACGAGCCTCAATATTCATCGGACCACATACATCTGTATGTATGATTTCCAACAAATCTGTTGCTCTCTCCATAGTTCCGGAGAACGGCGTTTTAGTCATCTTGCCCATGAGACACGGTTCGCAAGCATCAAGTGATTCATAATCAAGTGATTCCAAAATCCCATCAGTATGGAGTTTCTTCATGCGCTTTACACCAATATGACTTAAACGGCAGTGCCACAAATAAGTTGCACTATCATTATTAACTTTGCATCTTTTGGCTTCATTATTATGAATATGTGTATCACTACGATCGAGATCCAACAAACCATTTTATTGGCTGTATGACCATAGAAGGTTTTATTCATGTAAACAGAACAACAATTATTCTCTAATTTAAATGAATAAACGTATTGCAACAAACATGATCAAATCATATTCATGCTCAACGCAAACACCAAATAACACTTATTTAGTTTCAATACTAATCCCGAAAGTATAGGGAGTGTGCGATGATGATCATATCAATCTTGGAACTACTTCCAACACATCGTCACCTCGCCTTTTACTAGTCTCTGTTTATTCTGCAACTCCCGTTTCGAGTTACTACTCTTTAGCAACTAAGCTAGTATCAAATACCGAGGGGTTGCTATAAACACTAGTAAAGTACACATCAATAACATGTATATCCAATATACCTTTGTTCACTTTGCCATCCTTCTTATCCACCAAATACTTGGGGTAGTTCCGCTTCCAGTGACCAGTCCCTTTGCAGTAGAAGCACTTAGTCTCAGGCTTAGGACCAGACTTAGGCTTCTTCACTTGAGCAGCAACTTGCTTGCCGTTCTTCTTGAAGTTCCCCTTCTTCCCTTTGCCCTTTTTCTTGAAACTAGTGGTCTCGTCAACCATCAACACTTGATGCTCTTTCTTGATTTCTACCTTCGTCGATTTCAGCATCGCGAAGAGCTCGGGAATTACTTTCGTCATCCCTTACATACTATAGTTCATCACGAAGTTCTACTAACTTGGTGTTGGTGACTAGAGAATTCTGTCAATCACTATTTTATCTGGAAGATTAACTCCCACTTGATTCAAGCGATTGTAGTACCCAGACAATCTGAGCACATGCTCACTGCTTGAACTATTCTCCTCCATATTTTAGCTATAGAACTTGTTGGAGACTTCATATCTCTCAACTCGGGTATTTGCTTGAAATATTAACTTCAACTCCTGGAACATCTCATATGGTCCATGACGTTCAAAACGTCTTTGAAGTCCCGATTCTAAGCCGTTAAGCATGGTGCACTAAACTATCAAGTAGTCATCATATTGAGCTAGCCAAACATTCATAACGTCTGCATCTGCTCCTGCAATATGTCTGTCACCTAGCGGTGCATCAAGGACATAATTCTTCTGTGCAGCAATGAGGATAATCCTCAGATCACGGATCCAATCCGCATCTTTGCTACTAACATCTTTCAACATAGTTTTCTCTAGGAACATATCAAAAATAAACACAGGGAAGCAACAACACGAGCTATTGATCTACAACATAATTTGCAAAAATACTATCAGGACTAAGTTCATGATAAATTTAAGTTCAATTAATCATATTACTTAAGAACTCCCACTTAGATAGACATCCCTCTAATCCTCTAAGTGATCACGTGATCCATATCAACTAAACCATGTCCGATCATCACGTGAGATGGAGTAGCTTTCAATGGTGAACATCATTATGTTGATCATATCTACTATATGATTCACGCTTGACCTTTCGGTCTCAGTGTTCCGAGGCCATATCTGCATAGGCTCCTCAAGTTTAACCTGAGTATTCTGCGTGTGCAAAACTGGCTTGCACCCATTGTAGATGGACGTAGAGCTTATCACACCCGATCATCACGTGGTGTCTGGGCATGACGAACTTTGGCAACGGTGCATACTCAGGGAGAACACTTTTATCTTGAAATTTAGTGAGAGATCATCTTATAATGCTACCGTCAATCAAAGCAAGATAAGATGCATAAAAGATAAACATCACATGCAATCAATATAAGTGATATGATATGGCCATCATCATCTTGTGCTTGTGATCTCCATCTCTGAAGCACCGTCATGATCACCATCGTTACCGGCGCGACACCTTGATCTCCATCGTAGCATCGTTGTCGTCTCGCCAATCTTATGCTTCTACGACTATCGCTACCGCTTAGTGATTAAGTAAAGCATTACAGGGCGATTGCATTGCATACAATAAAGCGACAACCATATGGCTCCTGCCAGTTGCCGATAACTCGGTTACAAAACATGATCATCTCATACAATAAATTTAGCATCATGCTTTGACCATATCACATCACAACATGCCCTGCAAAAACAAGTTAGACGTCCTCTACTTTGTTGTTGCAAGTTTTACGTGGCTGCTACGGGCTTAGCAAGAACCGTTCTTACCTACGCATCAAAACCACAACGATAGTTTGTCAAGTTGGTGCTGTTTTAACCTTCGCAAGGACCGGGCGTAGCCACACTCGATTCAACTAAAGTGAGAGAGACAGACACCCGCCAGTCACCTTTAAGCAACGAGTGCTCGCAATGGTGAAACCAGTCTCGCGTAAGCGTACGCGTAATGTTGGTCCGGGCCGCTTCATCTCACAATACCGCTGAACCAAAGTATGACATGCTGGTAAGCAGTATGACTTATATCGCCCACAACTCACTTGTGTTCTACTACTGCATAACATAAACGCATAAAACCTGGCTCTGATACCACTGTTGGGGAACGTAGTAATTTCAAAATTTCCTACGCACACGCAAGATCATGGTGATGCATAGCAACGAGAGGGGAGAGTGTTGTCCACGTACCCTCGTAGACCTAAAGCGGAAGCGTTAACACAACACGGTTGATGTAGTCGTACGTCTTCACGATCCGACCGATCAAGTACCGAACGCACAGCACCTCCGAGTTCAGCACACGTTCAGCTCGATGACGTCCCTCGAACTCCGATCCAGCCGAGTGTTGAGGGAGAGTTTCGTCAGCACGACGGCGTGGTGACGATGATGATGTTCTACCGACGCAGGGCTTCGCCTAAGCACCGCTACGATATTATCGAGGTGTAATATGGTGGAGGGGGGCACCGCACACGGCTAAGAGATCAATAGATCAATTGTTGTGTCTATGGGGTGCCCCCCTGCCCCCGTATATAAAGGAGCAAGGGGGGAGGCGGCCAGCCTAGGAGGAGGGCGCGCCAAGGGGGGAGTCCTACTCCCACCAGGAGTAGGACTCCTCCTTTCCTTGTTGGAGTAGGAGAAGGGAAGGGAGAAGGAGAAGGAAGGAAGGGGGCGCCCCCCTCCCTAGTCCAATTCGGGGTAGTCCATGGGGAGGGGTGCGGCCACCCTTTGGGGCCTTTCTCTCCTTTCCCGTATGGCCCATTAAGGCCCAATACGAATTCCCGTAACTCTCCGGTACTCCGAAAAATACCCGAATCACTCGGAACCTTTCCGATGTCTGAATATAGTTGTCCAATATATCGATCTTTACATCTCGACCATTTCGAGACTCCTCGTCATGTCCCCGATCTCATCCGGGACTCCGAACTCCTTCGGTACATCAAAACTCATAAATTCATAATAAAACTGTCATCGTAACGTTAAGCGTGCGGACCCTACGGGTTCGAGAACTATGTAGACATGACCGAGACACGTCTCCGGTCAATAACCAATAGCGGGACCTGGATGCCCATATTGGCTCCCACATATTCTACGAAGATCTTTATCGGTCAAACCGCATAACAACATACGTTGTTCCCTTTGTCATCGGTATGTTACTTGCCCGAGATTCGATCGTCGGTATCTTAATACCTAGTTCAATCTCGTTATCGGCAAGTCTCTTTACTCGTTCCGTAATACATCATCTCGCAACAAACTCATTAGTTGCAATGCTTGCAAGGCTTAAGTGATGTGCATTACCGAGAGGGCCCAGAGATACCTCTCCGACAATCGGAGTGACAAATCCTAATCTCGAAATACGCCAACCCAACAAGTACCTTCGGAGACACCTGTAGAGCACCTTTATAATCACCCAGTTACGTTGTGACGTTTGGTAGCACACAAAGTGTTCCTCCGATAAACGGGAGTTGCATAATCTCATAGTCATAGGAACATGTATAAGTCATGAAGAAAGCAATAGCAACATACTAAACGATCGAGTGCTAAGCTAACGGAATGGGTCAAGTGAATCACATCATTCTCCTAATGATGTGATCCCGTTAATCAAATGACAACTCATGTCTATGGCTAGGAAACATAACCATCTTTGATCAACAAGCTAGTCAAGTAGAGGCATACTAGTGACACTCTGTTTGTCTATGTATTCACACATGTATCATGTTTCCGGTTAATACAATTCTAGCATGAATAATAAACATTTATCATGATATAAGGAAATAAATAATAACTTTATTATTGCCTCTAGGGCATATTTCCTTCAAAAGCATCGTATTATAATACACCGCATACATACCAGGGGCTATGTTGTAGTCCCACCATAAAACTCCTATGGCTAAGTGAAAGTGTTAACGCCCTATAGTCCGATTGCCTAGTTCGCCGCATTATCACCTCCTTCATGGACCAAGACGTTGGATAAAGAGTGATTAATGCTTTTCCGAACACCCCCGTACTTCCTACGAGGGGCCTGAAGCCGACAACTGGAAAACTTTCAGATTATATTAAAACGGCCGCACAGGAGGAATACAAGCTTTCGAGCAAAACATAAAAATAGATTAACTATAAAATTGTCTTTTACAATTTTTATACACCTCACTCGAACATTATGTATTTCGAGCACTGACCCTCTATCAAGCGGGCGGCCTCTAGGACGTCTTCAAAATAATGCTCAGGTTCAGGACGGTCCTTGCCCTTGGGTGGATTCTTCGCCGCAACATCGATGGCCTTCATCTTCCCCCAGAATGTCTTGACTTGGGCAAAAGCCATCCGTGCACCCTCAATGCACACTGTCCGCTTCACAGCGTCGATACGCGGCACCGCGTCAACAAGCCTTTGCACCAAACCGAAGTAGCTATTTGGAACAGGCTCAGTTGTCCACAACCGGATTATGACGTTCTTGATGGCAGCGCCGGATATCCTATGAAGCTCGGCCCATTGGGACATCTGTTCATTCAACAACAGAGGGCGCTTTGATGCACCAAACTGTGACCAGAAAAGCTTCTTCGTTGCGTACCCCTCTCGTGCTCGGTAATACTGCGCCGCATCGGAAGAACTCTTCGGCAAGTCTAAAAACTCTTCTGGAGAACTCCACACTCGGTCAAGCTGAGCATAGTTCGGATCGCCGAACTTAGTCTGTAGCAAAAAGGGCTTACCAGCCGCAATCTCCCCAGCTTGCCGGATCTCCTCACGGGCTGCTCTGGATTCCGACTGCGCTTCTCTCGCCTCTTGTAAGGCCTTGTCCAGTTCAGCCATTTTGGATTCATTCTCCTTCTCCAGAAATTCAGAGCGGCCAGTAGCATTTTTCAGTTCGAGCGCCATCGTGGATATCTTCTCCTCGTCTTGGCGCCGTGCAGCTTGTTCGGCTTTTAACTCAGCCGATGCCTTTTCGACAACCGCATTGCTACACCGGGCCTGCTCCTTGGCCCGGGCCAGCTCCGCTCGAAGAACCTCAACGGCGGTAGCACCATCTGCAGCCATGCATATTCCAACATATAACTGTTAGCATCATGCTTATACCACAAAAATGTATGGGGATTGCCCCGAATACATACCTTGCGACTCGTCAAGACGCATATTGATTAACGCAAGGTCATCCCCTGCTACATCAAGCTTCCGCTGCAGCTCGGCAATATCAATACTCTGGGAAGTAGCCAAGGGGGAAGCAGCATGTGTTCAAGTTCATCAGATTAGTCCTTGAGTAATTCTTTTCGATCCTCCGTTCGCTTCCCAGTGGAAGCCAACCTGAGTCTCAGGGGCTACTACCTATACACAGGTGCATCTTTGCAAATAAAACATAGCTGAAAACATTATATCACAAACCTCGAAGCCTTTTAGCAGGCTCATGAAGGCTTCATTCAATCCACTCTTCGCGGACAAAATCTTCTCAACCACTGTACCCATCAAGGTACGCTGTGCCCCCGAGATAGATGCTTTTCGCAACATGTCCCGCAATATATCCGGAGCCGCCGGGTCTCCGGAAGCCGCTCTAGGAGCACAACCATCCTTTGAAGGAATCCGTTCACCTGTCTCTAGAATCATCGTTGGCTGCAAGCCAGACAGTCCGGGGCCTTTATTATTGGCCCCAGAATCCCGGACGGTCGGAGGTCCACCCTCGGGTACTGCCTCTTTCATCCCCTGCATAGCTTGTTGATCAAGAAAAACCCTCCGCGATGACACTTCAGAGTCGTCCGCCTTATTGGGCGAGGAGGTCGGGGGAGGCGTCTTGCTTTCCATCATCTCTGGGAGGAGACCTCCCGAAGAAGAGGATTGCCCAGAAAAACTTTGGGCCGACCTGTAAAAATGCACGGACACATTACGTATATCTTCGGTGACGGGAAAGGAGCGGGACGCTATCAAAGTACCCTGGATTCACTTACGGTTTGGTCGAGGGCTTGTCCCCATGTTGGAGCTGTTCAACGGCATGGCTTTCCAAACCCAATCCGCTCGACGGTGGCATCTTTCCCTCTTGGGAGACCGCCCCTCCCAACCTTTGGAGGCGGCCCTTTTCCTCCTGCTCGGAGAAGGGATACTGGCTCCTCTTTCGCCTCTGTATTCAAGCGAGGAAAGGTCGATTTCTCCGGACTCAGTATCCGACTTACCTCTGGAACAAAGTTCATCCCGGGTCTTCTCACTCTCCTCTTTGCCCTCCCTTGCCGGCGCCTGGTATGGTGCCGAGGCCAGCATCCTTGTTAACACAGGATTAGCTGAGTCTTCGGGAAGGGGAGCCGGACACCCAATCCGTTCCACTTTCTTTATCCAGCCCTGAAAAGGGATGATTCGGTCAGTGTCTTACCATTGGGTATCTGATTATGAGGTGTTCGGCGAACGGGTACTTACTGGGGTGTCCGGATGGTTACTGTCTAGACCGATATCTTCGGTGGTGTCCGGCCATTGCTTTCGTTTCCCAAAAAATAATCTCCACATTCCTTCGCGCGTAGTGCTGAAGAAGTGCTGAAGAGTCCGCGGCCCTTCTGGATTGAACTCCCACATGCGGAGAGGCCGTCGCTGGCACGTCAGGTTCCGACGTACTAGCATTACTTGACAACGTTGACGATATTGATGTCCCTCTCAATGAGGCTTCGGATGCGACTTTGCAGAGCCCGCACCTCGTCTGTTGATCCCCAGTCCAACCCCTTATTAATCCATGATGCAAGCTGAATTGGGGGGACGGATCGAAATGCGGGCGCAGCTGCCCACTTGGAGCCACGGGGCTCGGTGATATAGAACCACCCTTGCTGCCATAAATCGGAAGATTTGGCAAAGGATCCTTTCAGCCAAACAGCGCTAGCAAGCTCGCTCACTGTGGCACCACCGCACTCTGCCTGCTCCGCCTCTATCACTTGCGGCTTCACATCGAAGGTCTTGAGCCACAAGCCGAAGTGCGGAGGAGTTCGGAGGAAGGCTTCGCACGTGATGATAAACGCCGAGATAAGAAGAATAGAGTCCGGGGCCAGATCGTGAAAATCTAGCCCATAATAGAACATGAGCCCTCAGACGAAGGGGTTAAGTGCAAACCCTAACCCGCGGAGGAAGTGGGACACAAACACGACCCTCTCGCCAGATTTGGGGGTGGGAATAACCTGCCCCTCGGCAGGAAACCGATGAAGGATTTCTGCGGTCAGATACCTCATCGCCCGAAGCTTTGCAATATCTCCCTCCATGATAGAAGAAGCCACCCACCAGCCTTGACGGCTGGATCCAGACATGATTGGAGCTTGTGGCGATTGAAACCCGGGTGTTGGAATTCGGGGTAGCAAGGGTTGAGAAAGAAGCAAGCGTGAAAGAAAAAGACGGGTCTGTACCCCTATATAAAGACCGCGAATATCGAACGTCTCCTCCTAGGCCTCAAAACTTGCCTATTCCCAAGGAGTTGTACCCAAGTGACGGTTGGGTTACCCACGTCTGGGTTGATAAGCATCCCTTAAAAAAGGGGGACACGATCTCCGCTTGGATAAGACATGCCAATAAAACCACGTCTCGAGACATGGGACGGCGGGCTAGCCAACGGTTCGAAAATAATGACCGAGCAGGCATGATGTCATGTTACCAAAAAAGTTGTCAGCGGATTGGACTCGTGAAATATTATATCCTCCGCAGTTGTGTAATCTAGTCCGGATACAATCATTACATCTGAAGACTATCTTGGAGTTCAGAAAGGGGAACCCGCCTTGCAATGCCGAAAACAATCTGCGCGTCGGACTCCTCGTAATTGAAGCCAGGTTCAGGGGCTACTGAGGGAGTCCTGGACTAAGGGGTCCTCGGGCGTCCAGCCTGTTATCCATGGGCCGGACTGATGGGCTGTGAAGACACGAAGGCCGAAGACTGTACCCGTGTCCGGATAGGACTCTCCTTGGCGTGGAAGGCAAGCTTGGCGATCAACTATGAAGATTCCTTTCTATGTAACCGACTCTATGTAACCCTAGACCCCCCCGGTGTCTATATAAACCAGAGGGATTAGTTCGGAAAGGATATACTCATTACCATAGTCATACAGGCTAGACTTCTAGGGTTTAGCCATTACGATCTCGTGGTAGATCAACTCTTGTAATACTCATATTCATCAAGATCAATCAAGCAGGAAGTAGGGTATTACCTCCATAGAGAGGGCCCAAACCTGGGTAAACATCGTGTCCCCTGTTCTTGTAGTATGTGATCTTGCGGTGCACCATGGATTTCCGGCGAACTAGGGGACGGCTGATGAGGGCTAGGGGATCGACAGGTGGGGGAATGGGCTGGAGAGGAGGTGTGGTTTTGGGGCAGTGGTGACCAGCCGACAAGTAGCTGGCATAGGCCGAGCATCGAAGGTTCTGGTGTGAATAGTGGTTCTGGTGACGACCGATCAATCGATTTTGACTGTGCGGAGTTTGCAAAGTCGGACGGCTGGAGCCTGGAGAGTTGTGGGGTGGGATGGGACCAAAGTTTTGGAGTTTCACGTGGCAGACGTCCGGACCTCCCCACCGTTCCTGTCGATGACGTGACTTCATAAATCTCAAGATGACTAGCAAGATGCCCGTGCATTGCACGGAACATCAGGATGCATTTTTTTACAAAACACTTGTTGTGATTGACCCATGGAGGAGTAATCCCATGTGTAAAAACTAATGATATCTCGAGAATTTCATCGAAAAAATGGTATCTTGAGAATTTAATCGAAAAATGATATCTTGAGAAAGATGAGAGATGAGGTGAGGAGGAGTGGGGCGCGGTGGTGATTGGTGGTCGGACTTAGCGGAGGCATGGGGATGCACAACGCCGGCAGCGGCCATCGTGCCATATTGTTCTAGAGGCTTCCTTTTTTAATTACTCAACAATGAAGTTGTGGGAGATAAGGATGAACGGGAGAGGTGTGGGTATCTGTCGGTTCTATATCCGGCGTATCTCGTAGTAGGGGTCCTAAGCTAGGCGTCTTGGAGCGATGGTAACATGGACACGGGATTTTACCCAGGTTCGGGCCCTCTTGATGGAGGTAAAACCCTGCGTCCTGCTTTTGATTGTATTCATAAGGGGATAATACATAGTACAAGTATCTAGCACGAGATTGTAGTAATGAATATGAGATTGTCTATTGACTAGCCTGGCCTCGGTTTATATACACACCGGAGGCCTAGGGTTTAGGAGAGTCCTTGGCTTAGGCGCCAAGTCTTGTGGAAACCTCCTTGTATGCGGCATGGGCTGCCCGAAGTGGCCCATGATGAACCGCCATGGGGGATCCTCGGCCCGATCCAGCTGGTCGGGAGATAACGTGGTGAGTACCCCCCTCATCCAGGACACCGCCAGTAGCCCCCTGAACCGGTCTTCAAGTTGGGGACGCTCCTCGATTCTTCTGAACTGTTCTTCATCTTCGGTTGTCGGTCTTGAAAACTGGTTCAACAAATCTTCTCATCTTCGATCTTGAGGATCGCCGAAGTGCATCCGAAGAGTTTACACGTCGGGTATCCGAGGAGCCCCTTTAAGTTTCCGGCCTTTATCAATGCCTTGTTATTTTTATGCCACACCTCGGGTTTGAAGTTGTTCCCGGGCGGCAGCGTCCTCTTGCGTCCGAGCTCCAACGCTGGACTGCATTCGAGGTATCTTTTGCAGCCCAGCACCAATGCCGGACCACTTCCGAGCTCCAACGCCGGACTGTATCCGAGCTCCAACACCGGACTATGTCCAAGCTCCAACGCCGGACTGTATCCGAGCTCCAACGCCGGACTATGTCCAAGCTCTAACGCCGGACTGTATCCGAGCTCCAACGCCGGACTATATCCAGGTGTCATAAATCACCTTGGTTCAAAAAAGTTGAAGGAGTTTAGCCGAGCTTAATGCCGGAAATGCCCTCTATGGAGCCAGCCACTAGCGCTCGAGCTTTATGCCGGACTGCTTCTGAGGTGGTGCACCACCCCGACTGCGGGCTGATTTTTTGTCAATATTTTGATTGGTGCAATTTATTCTCTGCCGAGATATATAGCCAGTAGCACTCCAGGTGTGTATCGGTCTAAAACCCGAGATGCACCTAAAGGATGACATAAGACCGCTGATCCCAGTAGCCCCTGAGACTCAGGTTGATTCGCAAAATCGGCCCGAGGATCAACTCCTAGCTCGGCAGAATACTTCGGGACACAAAAAGTAGTGTGCAAAGTCCTCGAGACTCAGGTTGGGTGCGGCCGACCAACCTGAGGATCATAATCTCCTCGAAAGCTATATTGCACTTAATTTTTTTGCATTGGATTGTCAATGCTGTAGCCCCCGAGAATTGGGTTGGGAAAAATGGCCGACCCTAGGATCATACCTCCTCGGGAACAAGTTCAACTGTCATGTATGTTTTGACAACACCGATGTGGATTTCAGCAGGAAAGATGCCGAACTATAGTTTTAGAAAAGAGTTTCACGCCGAACACCTCAACCAAGAGAATGTCCCGCTTCCTGAAACATAAAATAGGTGAAAGATGTTATAAGCTCAAGAAAAGGCCAACAAACATGCGTAAAAAACTTTACGTCTAGATTGAATCAAGCTGTTTTGGTGCCAATATGAAATTGGTCTTAAAATTGTACTTTCGTCGTGCTTTGACATGACACATCTGATCTCTAGACTTCAAGTGGGTAAGCCCTCGGCTTCAACCTCCCTATCCCAAAGGCAGAGTGTTTCTCAGGCCAGTTTAGCAAACTAAACGCGAGCGGCTTTAGAGAGAAACCAAGCTACCCGGCTATTGATCATACACCTGAGTCAAGAAAGGAGTGGTAGAAAAAGACTGTGCAGCGACTAATAAAAAATGGCTCATACTAATTCAAGATCCCCCAAGCGACTTGGGTAAAAGAATTTTATGTATAATGATTGTATGTACCGAAGTACTTATATCATATCTGTGTTCACCCGAACTTTAAACGCGTCTTAACCGACCGTCGGTTTCTCCCTCTTCGGTCAAGGGCCAAAAAGTGTTATGTACTCCACGTGTCGAGAATATCGACAGTGTTTCCGATAACCAGGCAATCAGGCCATAGGGCTGTAACAGACAAAGCGCGCTCAGGGAACTTATGCTATATTACTCACGAAGTGTAAGAAGCATCTTCGAAGAAAATAGTACCCCCACGGATACCTTTCTTCGATTGCTCATTGTTACTATGAGACTTGTGCGATAGATTTTTTGTACTCATGAGTTCCGTTGTGTGCCGGCCATGATTGAAAACAATAAGAGCGCTAGCTTTCGGCTTCACCCAGTCTGAGGTCCGAGCTCGGATGACCCGATCGTGACAATCGCAGGTGCTCCCTTTACTCCCTAGCCGAACAATCGGGAACGTAGGGGTAAACACAGGAGCAAGGCAACCCAGCTTGCGGAACACTTAAGTCAACATGGTGCATATTGTGGCGTAATACACGAACAAGGAACGAAGCCATACAAGTATAATCATATGCAAGAGAAAAGGCTTCATAAAGGAAGCCCCCAAGTAAATGGTGTATTTGAATTTGTGTGTCAGAGACAAAGTTTTGACGAGGAAGTTTTTCACAAACAACTTTTTGCCAAAAAAGTATAATGCTTGGTCGAACCGAACAAAATTTAAAACTGAAAGTCTTTGAGCATTAGAGCGACTTAGCTAGTTAATGTGCTCGGTGGTGATGACGCAGGCCGAGATTGCGGCGGGACAAGGTCCCAGCCCCCAAGCCAGTCCCGAGATGGCCGAGCGCGGAGTTCGGCATTCCAAAGTGGTGACACAGCATGGTCGATGGGCGAGGTGAAAAACCCCAGTCCGACCGAGGCGACGGAGCAAGCCGGCAGTGTGACACCGAAGCCCCCAGCGTGTGTTAATGAAGTGATGATGAAGCCCTCGGTCCAGCCGAGGTGACGCGGTAGGTCGGCAAGGTGGCGACAGAACCCCCACATTAGCACATTGGTACGCCGAGGTAATAGCGCTGCCCGACCGGAATCATTTACATGTGCACAAAAAATAGTGCAATCCGGAGATAATAATAATAACTCATTGCATAATTAATAATTCATGCAAAGTATATGATAAAAGAAATATGGCCTGAGCGCCGAACACCCGACGAGGTAGAACTCTCTCGGTAATGCCGAAGTCCTCGAGGCAACCGAACATGTTGGTATGGCAATTCAACCAATCAAGGTGATCACCCGAGCCGATTTATGTCGATTGGGACGACGACGGCGGCTTGCCGAAGTGACCGCGTGACACAGTCGATTACCTACACATGTAAAATAGTGCAGTCCAACAAATAATAATACAAATATATAAATAAAAAAACCTCGCATAATTAATTTACGCAAAATATTTTTTTAGAGACATGGCCTGGCGTCGAAGCCAATGTCGACATATGTCAGAAATCCGCATGATGATGATGATGATGGCGCAACACGGTGACCACATAGTTGGTATTCGCATTGTTGGGCGAGTTGCGGTTATAGTATCCGCCCAATTGCCAGAAGCCGGCCGGACTGGAATAAGACCAATGGTAGAAAATCTACACAGAAAAAACCATGCAAACCGGCAGAATATATTCCATGCAAAAATATATACAATATGTGTAATTTAGGAAAAATACAACATGATATTCCGCAGGTAGCGCAAGGCCGTTGAAAATCTACTAGGCACCGAGGTCGATGTCGACACAGGTCGTCTGGCCGAGGTGACGGTGAGAGGCAGTACCAACTAGTACCAACAATCGTGAAGTAGTATTACTAGTTGAATAGCTAGTTTTAAAATCTTGGAGACCGTGTGCTGCAATACTAATCAATGACTGCATTAGCCCTTGGGTGTATGAAAGTAGCAAAAAATACTACTACAAGAGGACGACAGCGACCAGCCATGCACAGAGTTCAAAAAAGGAAATAGCACATAGAAGGAAGAAGACAAAAGGGAAGAAATCTCCTTGGACGGCTGATGCCCTCTATTGATCATTGATCCCAACATGTACTAGTACTTCTCGGGAAGGATCAGCACGCAGTCAAATTCGTAGACTTCTCTGGGCGGCAGCAGATCAGACTGCTCCCGAGTAATATCTGATGCAGTCTGTTGGGCAGCGATTAGCATAGAACAATTCAGATCGCTGGCTTCCCCTGACAATGCATTGAACATCCACAAATCTGTGCACAAAAAGGAGTGCGAGCCAAAAATAATTACGAATAGTCATACTCTATTTTAAAGAAATTCTCTACTTAATTAATTTAAGCAGAGTAAAGAATGAAATATGGCCTGGGTGACAAGTTCGGCTTGATGAAGAGTTGACGACGGTGCCACTAGGCCCGTATCTGTAGAGCAAGAGCGGATTGCGGAGCAGTGTATGCCGAGCTACCGATGAGGAGCCGGCTTGCGGCAGTATGAAAAACGCCGTACAATCGTGTCACCGCTAGGAAATCTCCTGCGAAAAGCAATACAGTGAAGGCTTCCAAAAACAAAAGCAATTCAACTAAGTGCTTGCATAAAGGAAAAAATATCACCTAGGTGTGTGCACGAAGTAGTAGTAATGCACATGTAGAGTACTAGTACTAGTTTTGGGAAACTAGATTTCATGGGCAAACGTGATTGAGATTTCATGGGCAAACGTGATTGATCTTCTCTTTGAGTAGTAGTACAATGCATCGGCCAGATTGATCCCCGTAATGATGATGCCCCGACAGCACCTGGACCTGGTAGATGGCAGCCTTGGGACTTGTGGCCATATACCACAATTGGTGAGGGAAAACAGCACGCCACATCATTAGATGCCCGAAAGTGCAATTCGGTCGCCGCCATTAGATTATCTACTCATCCCGATTTGATATGTATCTGCGAATCAAATAGCGCAAGGCGGTAGCAATAACTTGCAAAAAGATGATTTACGTGAAACAGATCTGACTGAAAAAACATCACCTGATCACCCATCAATCCGTGACGATCGCCCAGCAGGCTCTCAATGAAAGCACCAATGTCGGTTCTATATCCGGCGTATCTCGTAGTAGGGGTCCTAAGCTAGGCGTCTTGGAGCGATGGTAACATGGACACGGGATTTTACCCAGGTTCGGGCCCTCTTGATGGAGGTAAAACCCTACGTCCTGCTTTTGATTGCATTCATATTGGGATAGTACATAGTACAGGTATCTACCACGAGATTGTAGTAATGAATATGAGATTGTCTATTGACTAGCCTGGCCTCGGTTTATATAACACACCGGAGGCCTAGGGTTTAGGAGAGTCCTTGGCTTAGGCGCCAAGTCTTGTGGAAACCTCCTTGTATGCGGCATGGGCTGCCCGAAGTGGCCCATGATGAACCGCCATGGGGGGTCCTCGGCCCGATCCAGCTGGTCGGGAGACGACATGGTGAGTACCCCCTCGTCCAGGACACCGTCAGTATCCTTTTGCAAAATTGCCATAGTTTTCTTTCTATCCATCAGATAAAGATTGAACGGTCTATATTGCAAGATGGCAGGCACACCATCATCACCGAGAGTTGAGATAAGAGTAGAGATATATTATAGATATGCCGTCTTAGTCTCTCGAAGGTGCTCATAGGGGTAGGGTGTGCGTGTATGCGTTCATAGGGGTGAGTGTATGCGCGCATGTATGAGCGCTTGCGTCTGTACTGTGTTCAAAAAAGGAGTACTCGAAGTATGCAAGTTCATAAGGAACGAAAGCTGTACATCACTCTTGTCGCGTCCGCGTTGCACCCCGGCACGGAGGATCCTGCACACCGCTCACTGAATGGAACGCGCTTCGTCTTGCATTTTCGCTCGCTTGTGGGACCGCAATTGAGAGCAAACCGACATCCCTCCCCCTCCCCCGCCCGTGTCATTTACTAGTACTAGACTAGAAGAGAGAGAGGTCGGCCGAGTGTTAATGAGGCCATACAGACACGCGAATTTGGCCGGAAAAACGGGGAAACCGACATGTGGGGCACACCTGTCGGGATGACGTGACGTAGACTAGTCCAATGGAGGAGCTGGCCCACGACCTCCTCGCCACCGGCAACCGTTCATGTGGGTCGTGGGGGCCAGCAACGTGCAGCTCCCGCACTGCCTCTGGACACGGACCGCGCTGAGTGACACGCCCATCGCCGCTGGACATGCTCGGCTTCAAGGTGCCGAGTGTGGCGCTACCGCTGTGGCACGACTAGCAGATCAACACAAGGCTTGTCGAGGATGCATGGGGCGCCGAAGTGCGCGCACTCCACGACGCGTCCACAGAGTGTTCTAGCGCGGGCAACTGCATCCCCATGACCTGAGACCATGTCGGGTCGTCTTTCAATGACATGTGGGATCACATGTGAGCAAAGGGCATGTCCAACATTGCCACACCCGTAGCTAACTACCCTTGCAGACAAAAAACCCTTGTCCCTCGCGTCGTCACGCGCGTGTGTTCCCAGCCGGCGTCAGCTGCCCGCATTCATGTCCGTATGCCGTCATTAAGCAGACTCGCTGCCCGAGGAACCAACTGCGGCGACTTATTGACACACCCGGATGCTTGGCCTCACCGGAATGCGCTACTTAAAGCGGCAACGCACAGATAAACTCCACACCATAGCGCATCCTCCTACCTAGCACCACATCCACCATGACCGCGAGCGGGAACGCTCTGCGGGAGAGATTGTCTTCGGGGATGAAGCTCGAGGTCGCTGCCCTCGCTCAACTCGCCGCTCGCAACTCAATACCGGCATAGTCGGACGCGGACGCGACCACACAAGCGGTGGCCACGCTGGCGGCCGATCATGGGAGCACCGCCAGCCACGTGTCCTACTTGCCACCGTCCAATGTTCGGTGGCGCATGTGGCAGGTGAAGCGATGGACTGTCCACGTCCATCATCATCGACCTCATGTCCACAGGCACCGCCGAGGTCGGGGACTCGTCCGAGGATGAGTAGGGCATGGGAGGCGGCAGGGCATGGTGTGCCAACTAGCCGGTCCGTCTCATGTGTTCTACTCTTCCTCGCCGGAGACCGCACCTTCACTTCACGGGTCTTGAACCCCGCAACTGGTCATGGAGACGGCAGATTGAGGACGTCGTCACCGATGCGGAAGTACAAAGGAAAGTGGACGTCGGTCGCCGCCGTAGAATAGGTTTAGGGTCGGGTTTCGTTTCTTTTTATGTCCTATAAAAGTTCAAATGTAATGAAAATCTGCCGTGTTTGCATGAATCTCGTCCAGTGTATATGAACTTTCACAATAATAGTAAGATATATTGTATGAAAATATATTGAATGATGATTCGTTTTTGTGTGTATAGACTTGGTCTAAGTTTAGAAGGTTTGACCTGAGACAAAGCTAACATGCGAAGTAAATAAACACATACGTATACATACATAATTTGTCTTAGGCACTCCAATAGTACGTCCACTACACATTCACGCATCTCACATCTTTCTCTCGCTCTGTCTGTCAAACCAACTAAGCCTTGTCCTAAAAAATAAAGTCCTAAAAAACCAACTAAGCCAACCTCCCAGCATATCGTGCATGAAAAGACCTGGTCGCGCCGTTTTAGCCGGGATTACTGGATTACTAGTAGTAGTATCGATGGATCGCGCGAATCACCAAGTTTAAAAGGAAAAAGGCGGTACACTCATAGCACGCTTGTCGTGGTCGCATTGCACCCCTCACACGGTCGGTCCTGCACATGGCTCACGCAAACGAAATGCACTTCGGCTTGCCTCTTCACTGACACGTGGGACTGCATTTGGAGAAACCGACCATGCGCCACACTCCCCCACCCACCATGCGAAAATTCCCACCAAAATTCCCCCCCAGATCCCAAATTCAACTGCCCTTCGGCCAACTAGCCAATAATATTCCACAAACCCCCTCCCCCGGCCCCCTCAACTCCATTCACTCCGCCAAAGCCGCCCTCCCCGCCGTGCCGATACATCGGTGCCGTGGTTCGTCGAGGGGACGCACGGCGATCCTCTCACTCCCATAGTACGCTCTCGTAGACTGCCGTCCTCCAGCCATGCCGCCACTGCTGGTGACGTTCTTGGAGACGCACGGCGGTCAGCTTCTCCCACGGTACGCACATTCAAGACTGAGGCCCCGTGCATGTCGGAGTAGCGTTGAATGTTAGCTGATAGACGCTATTAATCTCACTGTTTGCCGAAATAGTTTACAGTCAATATGCTCTGCTTAAGAAGCTTCCTTGCCCTGTTGTGCACTCAATCTGCTTTGCTGAGATGGCATGCCGCGCCCAATTAGTTGCTAAAATATCCTACCATATATTTATTGTGAAGTAGATTGCCATGGTCTAGTAGCCAATCTGTTAGGTGAAATAGCTCGACACCATTTTATACTCGATCTTTGTTGCTGAGATGGCCTTCGATGGCTGTGTGCTCGGCCTCATTGACTATTGAAATAGCCTGCCATAATTTAGCACTCAAATCTGTTTGCTGAATTAGCTTTACATATATTTTGTTACTTAGATCTGCTTGTCCAAATATCTTGCCATAGCTTTAGACATCGACCTAGGTATTTTTTCTGGACTTTATTAAAAAACATATATGTTTTTCCTGTAATATCTAGTAGAAGAACTAATTTGTATGCCTAACAGATGGGCATGACTTGGATAACTTCTGCTCGAAGATTCTTCGCTGCATACGTCGAGGGGGTTGAAAACTTCATGAAATTTATCAGAGCTGAGTACGGTGGTCCGAAATCATATGTGCTCTGCCCGTGTAGCAGTTGTATGAATTCAGTTAAAAGACCCCAGTCAACTATGCAAAATCATCTACACGTGTATGGGATGTTGGTCACATATACTAGGTGGGTCCATCATGGTGAAGCTGTGAACGCCAATGTTACTGAGTATGTGGAAGCAGCAGATCACCATCTTGATCTGCCTGATGCTTAGGTGGAAGAGGAGGAGGAGGAGGAGGTGGTGGTGGTGGAGCTAGTGAGTTTGACCAACATTGAAACAATGCTATGAAATGGTCGCACATTTCGTGAACTTTCACCTGTAGAAGAAAAACGGTGGGCCCGCATGTTGGAACTATGCAACGTGGCAGTCACCCTAGGAAATAAGCTGTTAGTATTCTTAGCTATGGTCACCTTTCTTTAGGTGAAGACATCTGAGCGGATGACCAACAAATCATTCGATGCAATGTTAGCTGCTTTCCACAAATCTTTCCCAGATGCGTCTGAGCTGCCACACACCTACAGTAAAATGAAGAATTTCCTTCATGCAATTGGAATTGGATATGATATGATCCATGTTTGTAAGAATGATTGTGTTCTGTTCCGGAAGGATTATGCTAGCTTAAGTGAATGCCCAAATTGCAAATCATAAAGATGGAAAGATGGTGATGTTGTGAAGAGGATTCCTCATAATGTTCTGAGACATTTTCCAATTATACCAAGATTGCACAGGTTGTTTCATGATGCTGAAACAAGAGAGGATGTACTGTGGCACTCTAGGAACCAGGAGTACAGAGATCAGAATGTAATGAGCCATCTGTCTCATGGTAGTGACTGTAAAAGCTTCAATCAGAAACACAAAAAGTTTGCTGCTAACCCGAGAAACATTAGACTTGGCTTAGCTACAGATGGATTTAACCCATTGTGGAGGAACTTCAATAGCTATGGAGGGGTGTTCTCACTCGAGACCCATATAGCAGCCCACCAGTTGATTTCTTTCTGCTTGTTGTTATAATTTGGTGCATCTATGATTATCCGGCTTTGGGCACAATGTCAGAGCGAACGACACATGGTTACAATGCATGTGTTCGTTGTGACAAGAATCCGCTGCATACGCAATACTTAGCAAGATCTGTTACATTGGACTCCGCCGTTTCCTTGCCAAGGACAAGCCTTGTCCTACAAAATACTGAAGACATGTGTTCAATGAAAAGCATGAAAATCGTGATGCACCAAAGAGGCTCACTGGCGATGAGTTGCAACTGGAATTAGAGAAGGCCAGGCATATTACACGAGGAAACCATCCTGATAATGGTAGCGGGAAAAGGAAGCGTGGCAGGGCAGAAGAGAGATTATTGTTTACCCGCAGGTTCACTTAATGGGACTTGGAGTATTGGAAAGATTTGAATCTACGGCATAATCTTGATGTGATGCACATCGAGAAAAATATATGTGATGGCATTATCGGCTCACTTCTTAATAGTGAAGGCAAGACGAAAGATACCTTAAAACCTAGGATTGATTTGACACACCTGGGTATCAGAAAGGATTTGCGGGTGGAAGATGATGGTGCATCACGGGATATGGCACCAACTGTGTACGTCTTGGACAAGGTAAAAAGAAAAGAATTCTGCAAGGTCCTGTCACATGTGAGATTCCCACATGGATTTGCTTCCAACCCTGAAAGGAGGGTCAGTGCAGATGGAAACAAGGTACAAGGGTTGAAAACTCATGACTACCATGTCCTACTTCAAAGGGTTTTTACCTATTATCGTTAGAGGATTGGGCTGCCCTGACTTATACAGAGCAGTTGCAGAGTTGGGGCAATTCTTCAGGGAACTCTGCAGTAGAAATATCAGGATAGATGCTTTGGAGCATCTTAGAGACAAGATACCAATTATCCTATGCGACCTTGAGAAGATATATCCTCGAGCCTTCTTTGGTGTGATGGTGCATTTGGCTATTCATCTACCTGATGAATCACTATTTAGAGGTCCAGTACAGTATGGCTGGATGTACCCTATTGAAAGGCGGCTAGGCACTTTCAAGGGCTATGTTAGGAACAGAGCTAGACCTGAGGGTTCCATTGCAGAGGCCTACATTGCTACAGAAGCGTTGACATTCTGCTCAAAATACATTGAAACAGTTGATCAGCTTAGCAAAGAGGTGGGCGAAGAAAATCCTGAGCTCAATGTTTTTGATTGTTCTGTTCGAGTTACAGGGAAGAGTCGAAAAGACGACAAACCTAAAGATTTGGACAAAATGGTTTGGTATGTGTTGAATAACTGTCCTGAGATTCTACCTTATATCGAGTATGTGCTAAGTACTGCAGCTTATACATCATAATCTACTAAACTTGCAACACATTCTTATATATTTAGATGTTTGATGTGATCACTATGTTGTGCATCATCTACAAAAAGGAGTTACTACCGCAAAATGGTTATGGCAGGATTTGCAAAATGGTTATGGCAGGATTTGCAAAATGGTTCAAGAGCCATGTAAGCTTTTGAATTGCAATGCCAGTTTTTTAATATATTGAGTACATAAGATGATCATCTTGTATATTTTCTAACCATAGGTTAAGAAGATGCGGGAGGATGGGCAGGCAGTTAATGATGCCCTTTACGCACTAGCAGTGGGTCCTGATACTCGGGTAAGATATTATGAATCTTGCGTTGTTGGAGATGTGGGCCACAACACCCTTGCACGCGATGAAGGCAGGAAGACACTAAACAGTGCCATCATGAGCATGGATACGTACGATAAACAGACAACTGAAATGCATGCTAACATAACAAAAATTGTTCTGTTGCAGTCTATCCCGTTTCGAGGTTCATCGGTGTGTGGTTCTGTTGTGCTGTCGTTGGTATAACCTGTTTTCCAGGATCACAAAACCCAGAGCTGATGATTATTCCAAATCCATCAATGTCAGGGCGGCATACCAGACCGATGAGCCTTTTACTTTGGCAAATCAAGCAACACAGATATTTTTCTTGGAAGACACATATGCACATAGCGATGATTGGAGAGTATTGCAAAGGTTTGAGCAGAGGAATTCGTTTAAAGAAGTTGCACAAGAAGATGATGCTTACACTTCTCCTAATGTAGAAGATTCCACAAATGTTCCTAATATCTTGGAGAACCATCGTGTCAATAACACTGGCGAAAAGATTGCTTGTCGGGCTGTGGACATACGAGAGTTGATCAATAAGACACCAACATTCGGGGACACTGAGGACGAAGAAGAAGATGACACTGGGGGGATTACGATTCAAACTGATACACATGGCAAATATGTTGACGCTGCTGTTGCGGATGATGATTATATTGCTTTTGTCGTATTTGCCTATGAGAAGACGACTTTTTATCTACTATGTGAAATTGTGTTTGCTATGACAACTGCAACCTGATGAAGTTGTTGTTTAGTATTTTGCTGTGAGAATATCACTTATTATGTATGTTGATTTGTGTTTGGTGATTGTATGATGACTAAAACATGATGACATTGTTGTTTAGTTGTACTCATATTTGTCTGTAAAACTTGTATTTGATGACATAGTTTGTTGTTGGACTGCAATTTGCTCGACGTCTTCGAATGGGAACAAAGCTGACCCGACAGGGCCTCTGCTAATTTATTTATTTATTAGCAAAAGGGCCTCTGCTATTTATTTATTTATGAGCAAAATGGGATACCCCCCAATTTCCGTTAATAGAAATCATTAAATGTTCACAACACTATGCCCAGCCTGCTAAACAGGTATCATTCATTACTAATTTCAACAAAGTGCTCATTTCATAGCCATTCAATACATCACGAGTGCTACATACACTGCAAATAAAGAGACAATTATCCTATAGAGCACAATGATCTTGCCCATTATCTTCACAAGCTCTTTCATCTCCTCATTGCTGTCAAGGCTGTTCAGCAGCTGTTGCTTGGCCATGATCAGATGAACTGCATCTTTAACCTTCTGCTCCGCATCTTCCTCTTTTGTCGTTCCTTCAGTTACTTGTCCAACACCCCAACCTGCTGGTATTGGGATTCCTCGACTAACCAAATAATCATCGTAGTTCCATTCCCCCACATCAACAACTTCCCAGAAATACAAATCACACGAATCTTCCCTTCTCTGCATGAATCAAATTGGAAGATCATCAATGAAACAATTAAAAAAATCAGCAACTATAAGCAGGCAAAAAAACCTTAAACATATCATTACCCCATGATTCGGGCATTTGTAGAAGACTCGGCCAGGGTTGAGGATTGTAATTGAAACGCGACGGATGACTCCTCGTGATTTGTAGCAGCGGCACCACACCAACAACAGCGGGTTGGGATGAGCAACCGGCTGCGGTGAGTGTGTCGGCGGGGGAGTGATGAGACCCATAGGGGATGGTACGGTTGGCGAATTGGCGCATATCTGGTTGTTGCCTGCTGAAGAGCAGGTGGACGAGTCGCCAGCGGACATGGTTGTTGAGGCTGGAGCTTCTAATGCTAGGCAGAGTAACTAGAGAAGATGAAAATCGAACATTGGATATGTCAGTTTCATTACTTGCAGAGTAGCATATCACTATATATAGTCCTAGTCTAGGTTTGGATTCGAACCAGCTACAGGAGCACATCTCTTTTTTTCTAAAACTCTGCAGCGTCTCTTTACTGGTACACTAGCTAGTGTGTTTTGTACGCCTTCTCAAGTCTTTGATTTTCGAGAATGTTATGTGGCGAACGTTCCCTGGGAGGAGGACGTCAAACAGACGCATTTTCCTGGCAGTTTTAGTTGCAACGCACGACATCCAACATGGACCCAGCTGTCATCCTCTCCACGGCCGCACACAAGGAAGTGCCTCCTTATCACATGCAAAATAATGATTCCTCCACCTGACGGCGGGGACCCACCGGAAGCGCCTCTGTATTTTGCGAAAAAACATCCCCCCTCGCTGACAGCTCGGACCCACCAGCTATATCTTCGCACGCAAGGAAGTGCCTCCTTATTACGCATGAAAAAATGAATAGCCCCACTACTAGGTGGGACCCACCATATTTGGAGGCTGACTTGTGGGCCTACTAAGTTGACGCGGACGCAGGGATTCTAGCTGCGGTGACCGTACGATGTCCATCCAATGGCCGTCATGCTTCTTCAACCTCTGGTCTTCTAGCTCCAGCCGCCCAAACCATCGCGGGGCGTGCCGCCTGCTCCTGCCTCACGTGGTCGGTTGTGCTGCTGCGCAGGCCTCACCGCCCCTCCTACTCCAACTATTGGTCAGGCCATCCCTCTACTCACCTACAACCCTTGTTATTCTGCAGCGACGACAGCCTCACACCGCAGCCGAACCAGTCAACCCCCGTACTCCCCTCCGCATGGGCATCCACTGCCACGTCTTCCCCTGCTCTGCGTTGTCCCCTTCCTAGGCCTTACCGTTGTCCACCGCCTTGGTGCTCTCGGCGCGGCATGGTCAAGGAACGACTTCCATCAGAAGAGGACTGTACGTGGAGAGGCTGACAGCTGGGTCCACGGCCGCAGTAAATAAGTTCTCCTTATTACTCTAAAATAATTATTCCTCCACCAGACAGTGGGGACTGCTACTTCTTGAGCTTGCGTTGGTTTTTCCCTTGAAGAGGAAAGGGTGATGCAGCAAAGTAGAGATAAGTATTTCCCTCAGTTAAGAACCAAGGTATCAATCCAGTAGGAGATACAAGAAAGTCCCCAATCTATGCACCTACACAAATAATCAAACACTTGCACCCAACGCGATAAAGGGGTTGTCAATCCCTTCACGGTCACTTGCAAAGGTGAGATCTGATAGAGATAGATATAAAAGATTACTAAAACGTAAAACAAAATAAAAGTAAATAAATTGCACGGAGATATTTTTGGGTTTTTTTGGTTTATAGATCTGAAAATATATCATGGAAAATAGACCCGGGGGCCATAGGTTTCACTAGAGGCTTCTCTCTTGAAGGCAAATAATACGGTTGGTGAATAAATTACTGTCGAGCAATTGATAGAAAAGCGCAAAGTTATGACGATATCCAAGGCAATGATTATGAATATAGGCATCACGTCTGTGTCAAGTAGACCGACTCCTGCCTGCATCTACAACTATTACTCCACACATCAACCGCTATCCAGCATGCATCTAGAGTATTAAGTTCATAAGAACGGAGTAACGCCTTAAGCAAGATGACATGATGTAGAGGGATAAACTCAAGCAATATGATGAAAACCCCATCTTTTTACCCTTGATGGCAACAATACAAATATGTGCCTCACTACCCCTACTTTGTCACTGGGTAAGGACACCGCAAGATTGTACCCAAGATTAAGCACCTCTCCCGTTGCAAGAAAAACCAATCTAGTTGGCCAAACCAAACCAATAATTCGAAGAGAAAGACAAAGATATCAAATCATGCGTATAAGAATTCAGAGATGATTCAAATAATATTCTAGATAAGCTGATCATAAATCCACAATTCATCGGATCTCGACAAACACACCGCAAAAGAAGATTACATCGGATAGATCTCCAAGAACATCGAGGAGAACATGGTATTGAGGATCAAAGAGAGAGAAGAAGCCATATAGCTACTAGCTATGGACCCAAAGGTCTGTGGTAAACTACCCACGCTTCATCGGACGGGTAATAGAGTTGATGTAGAAGCCCTCCGTGATCGAATCCCCCTCCGGCAGGGTGCCGAAAAAGGTCCCAAGATGGGATCTCACGGGTACAGAAGGTTACGGCAGCGGAAAAGTATTTTGGTGGACACTTCTGGTCATTTGGGAATATTTGGAAATTTATAGGCCAAAGATTAGGGTTAGAAGACTCCCATGGGGCCCACAAGCCAGGGATGTGTCCTGATAACCCATAAGTATAGGGGATCACATCAGTTTTCGAGGGTAGAGTATTCAACCCAAATTTATTGATTCAACACAAGGGGAGCCAAAGAATATTCTCAAGTATTAGCAGCTGAGTTGTCAATTCAACCACACCTGAAAAGACTTAATATCTGCAGCGAAGTATTTAGTAGCAAAGTAGTATGGGAGTAACGGTAATGGTGGCAAAAGTAACAGTAGCAGTTTTGTAGCAATTGTAACAGTGGCAGCGGAAAAGTAACTTAGCAAAGATTAATATGAAACGAGCTCGTAGGCAATGGATCAATGATGGATAATTATGTCGGATGGCATTCATCATGCAACAGTTATAACCTAGGGTGACACAGAACTAGCTCCAATTCATCAATATAATGTAGGCATGTATTCCGAATATAGTCATACGTGCTTATGAAAAAGAACTTGCATGACATATTTTGTCCTACCCTCTCGTGGCAGCGGGGTCCTATTGGAAACTAAGGGATATTAAGGTATCCTTTTAATAGAGTATCGGACCAAAGCATTAGCACTTAGTGAATACATGAACTCCTCAAACTACACTCATCACAGGGAAGTGTCCTAACTATTGTCACTCCGGGGTTGCCGGATCGTAACACGTAGTAGGTGTCTATAACTTGCAAGATAGGATCAAGAACACAAATATATTCATGAAAACATAATCGGTTCAGATCTGAAATCATGGCACTCGGGCCCAAGTGACTAGCATTAAGCATAGCAAAGTCATAGCAACATCAATCTTAGAACATAGTGGATACTAGGGATCAAACCCTAACAAAACTAACTCGATTACATGGTAAATCTCATCCAACCCATCATCGTCCAGCAAGCCTACGATGGGATTACTCACGCACGGCGGTGGGCATCATGAAATTGGTGATGGAGGATGGTTGATGATGACAATGGCGATGATTTCCCCTCTCCGAAGCCCAAAACGGACTCCATAACTGCCCTCCCGAGGAAGAACAGGAGGCGGCGGCGGCTCCGTATCGTAAAATGCGATGAGTCCTTCTCTCTGAATCTCCCCCCCGAACGTGAATATATGGAGTTGGAGTTGAGGTCGGTGGAGGTCTATGGGACCCACAAGACCAGAGGCACGCCCTAGGGGGGGTGGGCGCGCCATCCACCCTTGTGGACAGGGTGTGGGTCCCCTTCGGTTGATTCTTTCGCCAATATTTTTTATTTATTCCAAAAATGATCTCTGTGAAGTTTCAGGTCATTCCGAGAACTTCTATTTCTGCACAAAAATAACACCATGGCAATTCTGCTGAAAACAGCATCAGTCCGGGTTAGTCCCATTGAAATCATGCAAATTAGAGACCAAAACAAGGGCAAAAGAGTTTGGAAAAGTAGATACAATGGAGGCGTATCAACTCCCCCAAGCTTAACCCATTGCTTGTCCTCAAGCAATTCAGCTGACAAACTGAAAGTGATAAAGAAAAACTTTTACAAACTCTGTTTGATCTAGTTGTTACAAATATGTAAAGCCAGCATTCAAGTTTTCAACAAAGATTATGAACTAACCATATCCATAATAATATTTAGGTCTCACGTTTACTCATATCAATGGCATAATCAACTAGCGAGCAATAATAATAAATCTCGGATGACAACACTTTTTCAAAACAATCATGATATGATATAACAAGATGGTATCTCGCTAGCCCTGTCTGCGACCGCAAAACATAAATGTAGAGCACCCCTGAAGATAAAGGACTGACTAGACACTGTAATTCATGGTAAAGGAGATCCAGTCACAGTCATACTCAATATAAATTAATAACAATGCATACAAATGACAGTGGTGCTCTCTAACTGGTGCTTTTTATAAGAGGATGATGACTCAGCAATAAAAGTAAATAGATAGGCCCTTCGTAGAGGGAAGCAGGGATTTGCAGAGGTGCCAGAGCTCGAGTTTTTGAAACAGAGATAAATAATATTTTGAGCGGTATGCTTTCATTGTCAACATAACAACCAAGAGATCTCGGTATCTTCCATTCTAAATACATTATAGGCGGTTCCCAAACAGAATGGTAAAGTGTATACTCCCCCACCACCAACAAGCACACTCCACGGCTGGTCCGAAACAATGGGTACCGTCCAACTAACAACAATCCTGGGGGAGTTTTGTTTGCAATTGTATTTTGATTTGATTTGAGCATGGGACTGGGCATCCCGGTTACCAGCCATTTTCTCATGAATGATGAGCAGAGTCCACTCATCGTGAGAATCACCCACCTAGCATGGAAGACACGGACAGCCCCCAGTCGCCACATGAGCGATTCGGGCATACAAAACAGATTATCATTTGAATGTTTAGAGTTTTGCACATGCAAATTTACTTGGAACGGCAGGTAAATATCGCATATAGGTAGGTATGGTGGACTCATATGGACAACTTTGGGTTTATGGAAGTGGATGCACAAGCAGTATTCCCGCTTAGTACAAGTGAAGACTAGAAAAAGACTGGGGAGCGGCCAACTAGAGAGCGACAACAGTCATAAACATGCATTGAGAGTAACCAACATTGAGTGCAAGCATGAGTAGGATATAAATCACCATGAACATAAATATCGTGGAGGCTATGTTGATTTTGTTTCAACTACATGCGTGAACATGTGCCAAGTCAAGCCACTCGAATCATTCAGAGGATACCATGCTATCATACTACATCACAACCATTTTAAAAGCATGTTGGCACGCAAGGTAAACCATTATAAACTCCTAGCTAATTAAGCATGGCATGAGTAACTATAATCTCTAATTGTCATTGCAAACATGTTTCATTCATAATAGGCTGAATCAGGAACGATGAACTAATCATATTCACAAAAACAAGATAGGTCGACTTCATACCAGCTTTTCCTCATCTCAATCATTTCATCATATATCATCATTATTGCCTTTCACTTGCATGACCGAACGGTGTGGATAATAATAATAGTGCACGTGCATTGGACTAAGCTGGAATCTGCAAACATTTATTCAAAGGAGAAGACAAGGTAATATGGGCTCTTTGTTAGATCAACAATAATGCATATGAGAGCCACTCAACATTTTCATCGTGGTCTTCTCCTCTCGACCCCCAAAGAAAAGAAAAGAATTTCAAAGAAACACACTGAAATGTTTTTGGAGTTTTTATTTTTCTGAAGAAAGTAAAACAAGAACGAGAAAAACTATTTACACGGGAAAGCTCCCAACAAGCAAAAGAAGAACGAGAAATCTTTTTGGGTTTTCTTGTAATACTACTACTAAGTAAACATGGAAAGTAAACTAAACTACAACTATTTTTTTTTGTTTTTCTTAAGGGTTTTCAAACACACAAGAAGAAGGCGAGAAAAAGAAATAAACTAACATGGATAATACAATGAAAAAGTATGAACACCGACAACTGAAATGAGTGTGTGAACATGAATGTAATGTCGGTGAGAAATATGTACTCCCCCGAGCTTAGGCTTTTGGCCTAAGTTGGTCTAGGGCCACCACTGGCCCAGATGATATCCGAAATCATAGTTGGGTTCGTATTGTGCTGCGGCAGCTACCGCTTGGCGAGCTGCCTCCTGGAGGCGAGCAGCCTCTGCTGTTCTCTCATACTCGTTTGCCTCCTCTATAGTTATAAAATATCTCCCATTTACTTGAAAATTAAAGAAGGCAGGAGCAGGAAGGGTAATATGGACGGCACGTCGTCTGTCAAAGATTAATGGTACTGGAGGGACTGTTCGTTCCTCTCAAGAAACTGGTAGCGTACCATAGCATTATAATCTAGAAAAGCAGGTGGCAACTCAATGTCATTCCCTCTTATGGGTACACCAAGATAATTAGCTAAACGAGTTGCATACATCCCACCAAATAAATCTCCATCTTTAGCATTAAGATGTAACCTCCTCGCAATAATAGCCCCCAAGTTATATCGCTTATCACCTAACATCGCACACTTGAGGACACTGAGATCTAGAACGCAAAGGTGGCAATGCTCATGTTTACCGTTAATGCATCTACCTATAAAGAGAGCAAAATAATGTATGGAAGGAAAGTGAATGCTCCCTATGGTACCTTGTGTGATATTTCTAGTTTCTCCCACAATGATGCTAGCAAGGAAATCATTGTATTCAGATTTGTAAGGCTCACTATGAATGCCCCACTGTGGGATTTTGCAAGTAGTATTAAAATCTTCAAGGTCCATGGTATATGATTCATCAGAAATATCAAATAAAATAGTATGGGTATTGCGCTTAGATGAAAATTCAAACCTCCGCACAAAGGAATTGGTGAGGTAATAGTATTGTCGGCACTTATCTCATACGAAGTCCTCAAGATCATCATTCCATACATACACATCAAATTCATCGTTGAAGCTTGCATGAGTCATAAATTCATCCGACGGCCATTCACAAGGCCGCACTTGAGCTTCCCTTGGTGGTTCAAGGTCCGGCTCATGTATCGCGAGCCTCGGTGCTTGCTTCCTCGAAAAACCACCTTGTTACATTCTCCTAGACATTTTCCTTCCTCTGAAAAATTTCTGAAATTTTTAGTAACTCAAAATAAAAGTGAACCAAACTCAACAAGATTGATACCAACTACTCCTACAAGTGTCTAGAGGCTATATCATGCATCAAAACTACTTTTGACCATATAAATTTGGCATGCAAGCTCAAGAACAAGGTCACCACAGCAGCAAAAAATTGCAATAAATAAAGCACTAGAACAAAAACTAATTGGACCATTGGAGGAGTCACATACCGAAGAACAATCCCCCAAAATAGTTTTGTGAATGGAGCTTCGCATAAGGAGATCGAAAATGGCAACAAAATGAGCAAGAACACGGGTTTGAGCTACGGGATGATTTTTTCTGGAGGAAGACAAAGTAGATGGGTGCTGGAATAAGTGGAGGGGACCCACGTGGGACCCACAAGACAGGGGGGCCCAGGGGGTAGGGCGCGCCCTCCACCCTTGTGGTCCACTGATGCATCCTCCTGGTGTGTTCTCAGTGCCAGAAATTCTCAAATATTCTATAAAAAATCATACTAATTTTTCAGGGCATTTGGAGAACTTCTATTTTGGGACATTTTTTATTGCACGGATAATTCAGAAAACAGACAGAAAATACTATTTTTTCTAAATAATAGAAAGTAAAAGGTGGGTACAGAAAGTTGTGCCTTCTAAATTCATCCATCTCATACCCATCAAAAGGAATTCATTAACAAGGTTGATCAAGTCTTATTTACAAACTTCTTCCCAATGACATGAAATCGGAGAACTTTTGAATAACACTAGGTTACCTCAACGGGGATATGCATGTCCCCAACAATAAGAATATTATATTTCTTTTTGACAGTAGGAAGACGGAATTCAAAACCTCCAATAGTACTAGTTGAAATTCTTCCAATAGAATTGATACTATGAACTTGAGGTTGTTTCTTCGGGAAGTGTATCGTATGCTCATTCCCATTAACATGAAAAGTGACATTGCCTTTGTTGCAATCAATAACATCCCCTGCAGTATTCAAAAAAGGTCTACCAAGGATGATCGACAAACCGTCGTCCTTGGGAATATCAAGAATAACAAAGTCCGTTAAGATAGTAACGTTTGCAACCACAACAGGCACATCCTCGCAAATACCGGTGGGTATAGCAGTTGATTTATCAGCCATTTGCAAAGAGATTTCGGTAGGTGTCAACTTATCCAATTCAAGTCTACGATATAAAGAGAAAGGCATAACACTAACACCGGCTCCAAGATCACATAAAGCAGTTTTAACATAGTTTCTTTTAATGGAGCATGCTATAGTTGGTACTCCTGGATCTCCAAGTTCCTTTGTTATTCCACCCTTAAAAGTATAGTTAGCAAGCATGGTGTAAATTTCAGCTTCAGGTATCTTTCTTTTAGTAGTAACAATATCTTTCATATACTTAGCATAAGGAGGCATTTTAAGCATATGAGTCGAACACATACGCAAAAAGATAGGTCTAATCATTTCAGCAAAGCGCTCAAAATCCTCATCATCCTTTTTTTGGATGGTTTAGGAGGAAAGCGCATGGGTTTCTAAACCCATGGTTCTCTTTCTCTACCATGTTTCCTAGCAATGAAGTCTCTCTTATCATAACATTGATTCTTTGATTGTGGGTTATCAAAATCAACAGCAGGTCCAATCTCTACATCATTATCATTACTAGGTTGAGCATCAACATGAACATCATCATTAACATTAGCACTAGGTTCATGTTCATCACCAGATTGTGTCTCAGCATCAGAAATAGAAATATCATTAGGATTCTCAGGTGTATCTATAACAGGTTCACTAGAAGCATGCAAAGTCCTATCAGTTTTCTTTTTCTTTTTATTACTAGGACTAGGTGCATCAGTATTAATTCTCTGAGAATCTTGCTCAACTCCCTTAGGATGGCCCTCAGGTTACAAAGGTTCCTGGGTCATTTTACCACCTCTAGTCATAACCCTAACAGCATTATCATTGTTCTTATTATTCAACTCATTAAGCAAATTATCATGTGCCTTAAGTACTTGTTCTACTTGAGTTGTAACCATGGAAGCATGTTTACTAATAAGCTTGAGATCATTAACAGTTCTACTCATATAATCACCCAAGTGGTCAAGCATGTAAGCATTATGTTTCAGTTGTCTACTAACATAAGCATTGAAATTTTCTTGTTTAGCAATAAAATTATCAAACTCATCCAAGCATTGACTAGCAGACTTATTATGAGGAATATCACCTTCATCAAATCTATGGAGAGAGTTTACCTCTACTACCTGTGTCGGGTTATCAAGACCATGTATTTGTTCAATAGGTGGTAGATTCTTAACATCTTCAGCTTTAATACCTTTTCTGTCATAGATTTCTTTGCCTCTTGCATATCTTCGGCACTGAGAAATACAATACCTCTCTTCTTTGGAATTGGCTTAGGAGTTGGTTCAGGAAGTGTCCAATCATTATCATTACTCAATATATTATTCAGTAGCAATTCAGCTTGCTCAACAACTCATTACCTAAAAACACAACCAGCACAACTATCCAGGTGGTCTCTGGAAGCATCGGTTAGTCCATTATAAAAGATATCAAGTATTTCATTTTTCTTGAGAGGAAGATCAGGCAAAGTATTAAGTAATTGGAGAAGCCTCCCCCAAGCTTGTGGGAGACTCTCTTCTTCAATTTGCACAAAATTAAATATTTCTTGTAAGGCAGCTTGTTTCTTATGAGCAGGGAAGTATTTTTGAGAGAAGTAGTAAATAATATCCTGGGGACTACGCACACAACCAGGAGCAAGAGAATTAAACCATAACTTAGCATCACCCTTTAACGAGAAAGGAAACAATTTAAGAATATAGTAATAGCAAATTTTTCCTCATGAACAAATAGGGTGGCTATATCATTCAATTTAGTAAGATGTGCCACAACAGTTTCAGATTCATAACCATAGAAAGGATCAGATTCAACCAAAGTAATTAACTCAGGATCGACAGATATTTCATAATCCTTATCAGTAACAAACTTAGGTGAAGTAGCAAACATAGGGTCATATTGCATTCTAGCATTCAAAGATTTTTCTTTCAGCTTGGCTAACAGTTTCTTAAGATCCTCTCTATCATGAGAAGCAAGAAAGTCTCTAGCAGTTTCCTCATCCATAATATAACCCTCAAGTACAACAGGCAATTCATATCTAGGGGGAGAATCATAATCTTCAGTTTCAATAATATCATCTGTTTCAGTAATTCCATTCTCTCTAACCCTAGCATGTTGTTCATCAAGAAATTCACCAAGAGGCACAGTATTATCAAGCAAAGAAGTAGTTTCATCATAAGCATCATGCATAGCAGAAGTGGCATCATCAATAACATGCGACATATCGGAATCAATAGCAGGTGTAGGTGTCGCAAGTTTACTCAAAACATAAGGTGAATCAAGTGCAGAGCTAGACGGCAGTTCCTTACCTCCCCTTGTAGTTGAGGGGAAAATCTTGGTTCTTTGATCTTTAAAATTCCTCATAGTGATCAACAGATATAAATCCCAAGTGACTCAGAGAATACAACCATGCTCCCCGGCAACGGCGCCAGAAAAGGGTCTTGATAACCCACAAGTATAGGGGATTGCAACAGTTTTCGAGGGTAGAATATTCAACCCAAATTTATTGATTCGACACAAGGGGAGCCAAGGAATATTCTCAACTATTAGCAGTTGAGTTGTCAAATCAACCACACCTGAAAAGACTTAATATCTGCAGCAAAGTATTTAGTAGTAAAGTAGTATGGAAGTAACAGTAACGGTAGCAAAAGTAATAGTACAGTTTTGTAGCAATTGTAACAGTGGCAACAGAAAAGTAACTTAGCAAAGATCAATATGAAACGAGCTCGTAGGCAACGGATCAATGATGGATAATTATGTCAGATGGCATTTATCATGCAACAATTATAACCTAGGGTGGCACAGAACTAGCTCCAATTAATCAATATAATGTAGGCATGTATTCCGAATATAGTCATACGTGCTTATGGAAAAGAACTTGCATGACATATTTTGTCCTACCCTCCCGTGGCAGCGGGGTCCTATTGGAAACTAAGGGATATTAAGGTCTCCTTTTAATAGAGTATCGGACCAAAGCATTAGCACTTAGTGAATACATGAACTCCTCAAACTACACTCATCACAGGGAAGTGTCCTAACTATTGTCACTCCGGGGTTGCCGGATCGTAACACGTAGTAGGTGGCTATAACTTGCAAGATAGGATCAAGAACACAAATATATTCATGAAAACATAATCGGTTCAGATCTGAAATCATGGCACTCGGGCCCAAGTGACTAGCATTAAGCATAGCAAAGTCATAGCAACATCAATCTTAGAACATAGTGGATACTAGGGATCAAACCCTAACAAAACTAACTCGATTACATGGTAAATCTCATCCAACCCATCATCGTCCAGCAAGCCTACAATGGGATTACTCATGCACGGCGGTGAGCATCATGAAATTGGTGATGGAGGATGGTTGATAATGACAATGGCAACGATGTCCCCTCTCCGGAGCCCAAAATGGACTCAAGATCTGCCCTCCTGAGGAAGAACAGGAGGCGGCGGCGGCTCCGTATCGTAAAACGTGATGAATCCTTCCCTCTGATTTTTTTCTCCCCGAACGTGAATATATGCAGTTGGAGTTGAGGTTGGTGGAGGTCTTTGGGACCCATAAGACCAGAGGGCGCGCCCCAGGGGGTGGGCGTGCCCTCCACCCTTGTGGACAGGGCGTGGGTCCCCTTCGGTTGATTCTTTTGCCAATATTTTTTATTTATTGAAAAAAAATCCCTGTGAAGTTTCAGGTCATTTCGAGAACTTTTATTTCTGCACAAAAATAATACCATGGCAATTCTGCTGAAAGCAACGTCAGTCCAGGTTAGTTCCATTCAAATCATGCAAATTAGAGTCCAAAACAAGGGCAAAAGAGTTTGGAAAAGTAGATACGATGGAGGCGTATCATGCCCCCCCCCTAGGGCACGCGTTGAGGGCATGTGGAGCCCTCGAGACTCTTCTGCCTCCCTCTCCAAGTCCTACGTGTGTCTTCTGGTCCAAGAAAAAGCATCGTAGAGTTTTATTCCATTTGGACTTCGTTTGATGTTCCTTTTCTGTAAAACTCAAAAACAAGGAAAAAACAGAAACTGGCATTGGGCTCTGGGTTAATAAGTTAGTCCCAAAAAATAATATAAAATAGCATATTAATGCATATAAAACATCCAAAACAGATAATATAATAGCATGGAACAATAAAAAATTATAGATACGTTGGAGACGTATCAAGCATCCCCAGGCTTAATTCCTGCTCGTCCTCGAGTAGGTAAATGATAAAAACAGAATTTTTGATGTGGAATGCTACCTAACATATTTATTCATGTAATTTTTTTATTGTGGCATGAATATCAAATCCATAAGATTCAAAACAAAAGTTTAATATTGACATAAAAACAATAACACTTCAAGCATACTAATAAAGCAAACGTGTCTTCTCAAAATAACATGGCCAAAGAAAGTTATCCCTACAAAATCATATAGTCTGGCTATGCTCCATCTTCATCACACAAATTATTAAATCATGCACAACCCCGATGACAAGCCAAGCAATTGTTTCATACTTTTGATGTTCTCAAACTTTTTCAACTTTCACGCAATACATGAGCGTGAGCCATGGATATAGCACTATAGGTGGAATAGAATATGGTGGTTGTGGACAAGACAAAAACAAGGAGATAGTCTCACATCAACTAGGCGTATCAACGGGCTATGGAGATGCCCATCAATAGATATCAATGTGAGTGAGTAGGGATTGCCATGCAACGAATGCACTAGAGCTATAATTTTATGAAATCTCAAAAAGAAACTAAGTGGGTGTGCATCCAACTCGCTTGCTCACGAAGACCTAGGACAATTTGAGGAAGCCCATCATTGGAATATACAAGCCAAGTTCTATAATGAAAAATTCCGACTAGTATATGAAAGTGACAACATGGGAGACTCTCTATCATGAAGATCATGGTGCTACTTTGAAGCACAAGTGTGGAAAAAGGATAGTAGCATTGCCCCTTCTGTCTTTTCTCTCATTTTTTTGTGGGCTTCTTTGGCCTCTTTTATTTTTGTAAAGTCCGGAGACTCATCCCAACTTGTGAGGGAATGATAGCTTCCATCATCCTTTCCTTACATGGGTCAATGCTCTAATAATGATGATCATCACACTTTTATTTACTTACAACTCAAGAATTACAAATCGATAGTTAGAACAAAATATGACTATATATGAATGCCTCTGGCGGTGTACCGGGATGTGCAATGATCTAGCGTAGCAAATGACATCAAAAAATGGACAAGCCATGAAAACATCATGATAGCTATCTTATGATCATGCAAAGCAATATGACAATGATGGTGCGTGTCATAATAAACGGAAGGTGGAAGTTGCACGGTAATATATCTTGGAATGGAAATGCCATAATAGGTAGGTATGGTGGCTGTTTTAGGAAGGGTAAATGGTGGGTTTAATGCACCGGCGAAAGTTGCGCGGTACTAGAGAGGCTAGCAATGGTGGAACTTGGCTTGTACATTAGTCATAAAGAACTCACATACCTATTGCAAAAATTTATTAGTTATCGAAACAAATAACTAGGTGCATGCTCCTAGGGGGATAGATTTGTAGGAAAAGACCATCACTCGTCCCTGACCGCCACTCATAAGGAAGACAATCAATAAATAAATCATGCTCCGACTTCATCACATAACGGTTCACCATATGTGCATGCTACGGGAATCACAAACCTTAACACAAGTATTTCTACCAATCCACAATTACTCACTAGCATGACTCTAATATCACCATCTTTATATCTCAAAAAAATCATAAGGAATCAAACTTCTCATAGTATTCAATGCACTTTATATGAAAGTTTTTATTATATCCCTATTGGATGCCCATCATATTAGGACAAAATTCATAACCAAAGCAAATTACCATGCTGTTTAGAGAGACTCTCAAAATAATATAAGTGAAGCATGAGAGTTCAACAATTTTTATAAAATAAAGCCACCGCTGTGCTCCAAAAAGATATAAGTGAAGCACTAGAGCAAATTGCCTAGCTCAAAAGATATAAGTGAAACACAAAATATAGAGTATTCTAATGAATTCACGATTCATGCGTGTCCCTCTCAAAAGGTGTGTACAACAAGGATGATTGTGGCAAACTAAAAAGCAAAGGCTCATATCATACAAGACGCTCCAAGCAAAACACATATCATGTGGTGAATAAAAATATAGCCTCAAATAAATTTACCGATAGACGAAGACGAAAGAGGGTATGCCGTCCGGGGCATCGTCAAGCTTAGATGCTTGGTTGTCCTTGAATATTACCTTGAGGTGCCTTGGGCACTCCCAGGCTTAGGATCTTGCCACTCCTTATTCCATAGTCCATCAAATCCTTACCCAAAACTTGAAAACTTCACAACACAAAACTGAACAGAAAACTCATGAGATCCGTTAGTATAAGAAAATATATCACCACTTTTTGGTACTGTTGTGAACTCATTCTTTATTTATATTGGTGTAATATCTACTGTATTCCAACTTCTCCATGGTTCATCCCCCCCTCCCGATACTACCCATAGATTCATCAAAATAAGCAAACAACACAAAGAAAACAGAATCTGTCAAAAACAGAACAGTCTGTAGCAATCTAGAAACTTCGAATGCTTATGTAACACCAAAAATTCTGAAAAATTAGGACAGCCTGGGAAATTCGTATATCAATATTGTGCAAAAAGAATCAGGATTTTATCACGCTTTCGTAAAAAATGAAAATTATTTTACTGGGTGCAAAACTTTCTGTTTTTCAGTAAGATCAAATCAACTATCACCGTAAGCCATCCCAAAGGTCTTACTTGGCACAAACACTAAATTAAAACACCAAAAAACATCTAACCAGAGGCGAGATAATAAATTAATTCAAAAATAGAAACAAAAAAGCAAGAACAAAAATAAAATTGGGTTGCCTCCCATCAAGCGCTATTGTTTAACGCCCCTAGCCAGGCATAGAACATAAATCTAGGTATTGTCATCTCTGGTATGCAATCCATAAGTATCTCTCATAATAGATTCATATGGCAACTTAATTTTCTTTCTAGGAAAGTGGTCCATGACCTTCCTTAACGAAAATTGAAACCTAATGTTTCCTTCTTTCATATCAATAATTGCACCACTCGTTCTAAGGAAAGTGTCGGTGTCAAAACCGGCGGATCTCGGGTAGGGGGTCCCGAACTATGCATCTAGGATCGATGGTAACAGGAGACGGGGGACACGATGTTTACCCAGGTTCGGGCCCTCTCTATGGAGGTAATACCCTACTTCCTGCTTGATTGATCTTGATGAATATGAGTATTACAAGAGTTGATCTACCACGAGATCGTAAGGGCTAAACCCTAGAAGTCTAGCCTGTATGACTATGGTAATGTGTATCTCCTTTCGGGACTAACCCCTCCAGTTTATATAGACACCGGGGGATCTAGGGTTTACATAGAGTCAGTTACATCAGAAGGAATCTTCATAATCGGTCGCCCTGCTTGCCTTCCGCGCCAAGTAGAGTCCAGTCCGGACACGGGACAGTCTTCGGCCTTCATGTCTTCACAGCCCATCAGTCTAGCCCAATAGATAATAGACCGGACGTCCGAGGACCCCTTAGTCTAGGACTCTCTCAGTAGCCCCTGAACCTGGCTTCAATGATGAGGAGTCCGGCGCGCAGATTGTCTTCGGCATTGCAAGGCGGGTTCCCCTTTTTCCGAACTCCAAGATAGTCTTCGGATGCAATGATAGTATCCAGACCTGTCACACACCATACACAACCGCTGAGAGAATATATATTTTTACACGAGTTCCATCCGCTGACAGCTTTTTGCAGCACAACATTACATTCAGCCGGCCACAATTTCAAACCGCTTTCATGTTTCAACGCCCCACGTCCCGAGACGCGGTTGCTATTGGCATGTCTTGTCAAAGTAGAGATCATGTCCCCTTATCACGGGATTCTCATCAATGCGGGCATGGGTAACCCAACCGTGCCGTTTATACAGTCCTTGGGAATAGGCGAATCTTAAGGCGAGTGAGGAGGCGTTTAATATTCGCTGCCTTTATAAGGGGATATGGACTCCCTCTTCCTCTCTTATGCCCTCTCTCTGTCTTTGCCTTTCCAATCTCGAGCTCCAGCGCCCCAGTTCTCATCTCCTTTCCACTCAAGCGATCATGTCCGGATCCGGAGGTCAGGGCAAGTGGATGGTCTCCTCTGTCAAAGAGGAGGACATTACTGAGCTTCGGGCGGCCGGATATTTGGCGAAGGAGATCGCCCACCGTCTGCCGGCCGAGGGACAAGTCGTCCCCACGCCGAAGCCCACCGAGAGGGTTGTATTCATCCCCCATTTCTTCCGCGGGCTAGGGTTTCCACTCCACCCATTTGTCCGCGGGCTGATGTATTACTACGGGATAGATTTCCATGATCTGTCCCCGAATTCCTTCCTCAACATCTCGCGTTTAACGTCGTGTGCGAGGCCTTCCTGCGCATCCAACCCCACTTTGGGTTGTGGCTCAAAGTCTTCAACATGAAGCCGAAGGTGGTGGATGGCCAGCACGCGGAGTGCGGAGGAGCCATGGTGAGCAAGCTGTCCAACGTCTCCTGGCCCAAAGGTACCTTTGTGGACACAGTAAAGGAGTGGCAGAAGCAGTGGTTCTACGTCACAGAACCTCGCGACACCACCTGGGCCACAGCTGCCGAATTCCGCTCTGACGCTCCTATGCGACTCACCTCCTGGGTCGAGAAGAGTCCGGACTGGTGTTCCCCTGACGAGCTGATAGCGCTGCAGACGCGAGTTCAAAGCATGGTAACCAAGAACGTTAAGCTCGTTGATGTGATCCAAGTGATGCTAATTCGCCGGATCCTCCCGTGCTAGCGCCGAAGCCGCCCTCTATGGGAGTTCAATCCGAAGAAGCACCAGACCCTGGTGAGGCTCTTCGAGACTACTCACGAAGGTGCATGGAAGTTGCTTTTTAAGGGCAACGAGAAACCGCCGGCCGTAGATTCAGATTGCGGGCACGACGCTAAACACCTCGCTAGCGAGGTATGTCATTTTTTAATGCATTCTCCACTTGTTTGTTTCAAGGACGATGCCTGAGCTTTTATTGTTGCTTTTTCAGGACTGGATGGAGAGGGCGAAGCGGATCCAGTGTCCGGCTCCGCTGCCTGAAGAACCGGTCATCCCGCGTCTAGCGAAGATGCTAGTGCCGGCGCCATATAAGGCGCCGGAGAAGAAGGCCAAGAAGAAGGCCAAGGGGGCCAAAAGTGGCCCCCGTCGCAAGGGCACCTCGGACGCGACGTCCGAAGACGACGAAGCTCATTCCTCTGTCCCTGAGGACAACGACGAGGAAGAGGAGGAGGAGGAGGAAAACAACCCTCCCCCTGAGGAGAGGAGGAAGAAGAGGGCGGCTTTGGCGCATCTGGAGGCGGAAACGCCCAAGAAGGGGAAGGGCGTCCCAGCGGTCAGCACCACGTGGGACATTGACAGTAGTCCGGAACGACACCCCCGCACTAAGCCCCAGGCCGCATCGTAAGTGACATAGCTCGCCCGTGCGCACATCCGGCCGTTTCTCTCCATTATCTTGACATAGCTAACCGTACTATGGCAGTCCGGCCCGCGACCTTATCCAACGATCTTCATCTAAAGGTTCGTTGGCTCCATCGGAGATGGCGAGCATGTCGCCACCACCTGCTTATTCCCCCGGGGCCAGGGATGACACCGAAGTGTTGTCCCGGAGGGCCGCTCCGAACCGGGGAGGAGCCCATGACGTTGTCCGGGAGGCGCCACAAGGTGAGACCTCCACTGTCGGACACATGGGGGAGCCGATCCCCATGAAGACTGGTGAAGAGGGCCGCATCCAGTTCGGCCGTCAGCCGAATACGGTTCCGGAGACCCATATGGCTCCAGAGTCGGGCAAGCAGCCCCCTTTGAAGGAGGGGGGTGCGCCGCTTCCATCGGTGGACCTTGTCCATCCTGGGGCGCCGGATAACCTGATGGAGGCACTACGAGGCGCCTCCGTTGTGGACGAGCACCGTGTCCTTATGGGTGCGGTGATCGAGAAGGTTCAGTCTGCCAAGAGTGGACTGAATGAAGCCTGCAACAACCTGTTGACAGGTTTCGAGGTAAGAAAGAGAAAAACCTTGTGTAGATAGTAGCCCCTGAGACACTGTCCGGTATTCGGTGAGAAGAACCGGACAGAGGATGGATTCTTTGTTATAGGAGACTAACTTAATATATACCAATAAGTAGGCGTCACTGTTGGCCGCAACCTCACATGTGGCCGAAGTCTCTGAACTGAAGCAGAGGCTGGAGCGGACCGAGAACGAGCTCAGCGAGGTTAAGATTCGGCTCCAGGAGAAGCAAGGTGAATGACAACTTGTTGTGTGTTCGGAAAGAACAAGCGCTGTATACTGACCGTAGTGTCGTAATATGTGCAGGGGCCACGACCAAGGTCGAGGCCCTAAAAATGGCCCTGGGTGAGGCCGAGGAGTAGGCTGTCCAGCAGCAAGCTGCCCGGAAAAAGCTCGAGGCCCGGGTCAAGGAGGTCCAGCAGGAGCTCCAGGATGCGGTGAAAAAATACGAGACCTTGGAGCATGATGCGTCGGTTCAAGAGGCCGAACTCGCCAAGGCTCGTCAGAGCGTGGAGACCGTGCGGAATGAGGCCCAGGCCGCCCTCCAGGAGATCCAGGAGGCCAAGAAGATCGCGGCGGGTAAGGCATTTAAGCTGCAAAGCAAGTATGCGGAGAGGCGGTACCTTTTACTAACCCGGGTTCGGAGTTCCCCAGGGGCTTTTGCGGATTTACCACACAGTGTATTAGATGCCGCGGAGTTCTATCGAGACGAAGGAGGGGGTTCTACGGAGAAGCTATTCTGGTCGCAGTATGCGACGCCAAAGCATCCCGTGTCCTTCACCGATCAGCTGAAACAGCTGGTGGAGCTGCACAGGGTGGCCGAACTAGCCATGAAGGATTTGATGATCCGGCTATGGCCATCCGAAGCTATGCCCGGCAGCTACTTCGGACTCGTGAGGCGGCTAGTGGAAGCCTGTCCGCGGCTCGACAGCGCCAAGCGATCAGCCTGCATCGAAGGTTCTCGCATGGCCTTCGCCCGTTGCAAGATGTGGTGGGCGAAGATGAACGCCGTCGACGTGGCTAGAGGGCCGCCTGAGGGCAAGGAGCACCGCACACCCGAGCGATATTTTGCGGATGTCTTAGAAGGGTCTCGACTTGCAGCAGCACAGTGCGGGCAGGACATTATTTTCGAATGAATACATTCGTGTTGTCCTATTGCCTTGCATTATAAAAAGAAGCTTGTTTTGTAATGTAATTTCGTTATGCTTTAATTGTTTCCTCCTCTGCGACCGTGTTGTATGCAATCTGAGGGTTGGCCAGTCATCGGCTTCTGCCCTCGCGTAGGTAGTACGGAGGTGTTCGGGATGGAATCTAAACAATCTTGACCCAATTATATGGTCCCTGAAGGAGTTGTTTAGCGCAACGAACAAGGCAATCAGACTATACGGCTTAAACGCCCTCACTTAGCCATAGGAGTTTTATAATAAAGCATGGGCGCAACCCCTGGTCCAAGCCAGGGTGCTGTCAGCATCTGATCGGGAAGTGCCGATCCTTCGCATAACGCGGAAAAAAAATCTCCAACGATTTTGTATCCCTTGAACAGCTGACCGGCTCTCGCCGTATCATGACAGTCAGTTTTCGGCTTTCTCTACTGAGGTGCTCATCCGATCAAGGCCAGGGCACAATCGCAGTAGTTCTCCCTTTACTACCCTAGCCGATAGAGCGGAATGTAGGGTAGCAAGCATAGGAGCCGGGCAACCCAACTATTGACCAAAGACATGATTCGGAGCCAATGCATATAATGCTAAATTCGGGGTGCCAAACTTATCTATAAGAAGTGTTCGGACTTTGCTACCGGATTATGGGGCGATGGGGAGCCCCTGGCGAATATGAAACATACCAAAGTGTACGGATGCAGTTGATAAGCAGATCGAAATAAAATGGAGTAAGAAGCGAAAACCACAGAAACTGGGTCGCAAACCCTTTTTTATTATAACTGGATGGATACGTTAAGGCATATTTTATACAAATACTGCGATAAGCATCCGGGCTATTTAACATGCCGGAATCAATAAGGCGCAGCGTGAGGGTCCTAAGAAATAAGTAGAAATACCGTCAAGAAGAACGTATAGAGGTTACCCTACACACCTATGTTGCTTGCCTCCTTGGTATGCTTATCCTTTGAAAGGACTGGTGATCAGGCCCGAGGGAAAAGGAACCTGAAACAAAAAGGAAAAGGTGGAAGTATGTGTGTGTCCGGGGTCGGTCTAGCCGACTGTAGATCCCGGGTTAGCATGTGCCTCCGTCGATGTCCATGGAATTTTGAGTGCGTAATTATGTATGCGTGGTACGAATGCCACTGCTTCATCGGGACTGGGACGAAGGCCGAATTGCTAATCGAGCTCTTGATGAGCCGCGATGTCCTGTTCCAGTGTAGTCCGGAACCTCTTAATGATGTCCAGGGGCTCGACAGCCGTACTATGGTGCTGCTTGAGAAGGCCGCTCTGTACCTCTGCTGCTAGGGCGGCGGTGTGCTCCTCTGTTCGGAGGGAGCATTCCGTATTGCCATTGACTGTTATGACGCCGCGTGGACCGGGCATCTTGAGCTTGAGATAAGCATAGTGTGGCACTGCATTGAATCTAGCAAACTCTGTTCGTCCGAGCAGTGTGTGGTAGCCGCTGCGGAAGGGGACGATATCGAAGATTAACTCCTCGCTTCGGAAGTTGTCCGGAGAACCGAAGACCACCTCCAGCGTGATTGAGCTCGTACAGCGGGCCTCTACACCTGGTATGACTCCTTTAAAGGTAGTCTTTGTTGGTTTGATTCGTGAGGGGTTAATGCCCATCTTCCGCACTGTGTCCTGATAAAGCAGGTTGAGGCTGCTACCACCGTCCATCAGGACTCGTGTTAGGTGAAACCCGTCAATAATTGGGTCGAGGACTAGTGCGGCTGAACCGCCATGCCGAATACTAGTTGGATGATCTCGACGATCAAAGGTGATCGGGCATGACGACCACGGATTAAATTTTGGGCCGACTGGCTCTACCGCATAGATGTTCCTGAGTGCGCGCTTGCGCTCCCTTTTGGGGATGTGTGTAGCATATATCATGTTCACCGTTTTGACCTGAGGGGGAAACTTCTTCTGTCCCCCCTGTATTCGGTTGACGGGGCCCTTCGTCATCGTCCTCACTTTGTGATCCCTTTTCCTTGTTTTCGGCATTTAACTTGCCAGCCTGTTTGAAAACCCAATAGTCTCTGTTGGTGTGATTGGCTTGTTTGTCTGGGGTGCCGTGTATCTGGCACGGACGGTCGAGTATGCGGTCCAGGCTGGAAGGTCCTTCATTGTTTCTTTTGTAGGGCTTCTTCCGTTGGCCAGACTTGGAGCCACTGAATCCGGCATTAACTGTGGTGTCATCGGTGTTGTCGCCATTGCTTTGGCGTTTGTGTCTATTGCGCCGGAGCTTACTGGTGCCGTTCTTGCCCTCGGAGGGGCCTGCCTTGCTGGTTGTGTTCTTGCTATGAGCCAGCCAGCTATCCTCACCCGTGCAAAAGCGGGTCATGAGTGCCGTAAGGGTTGCCATAGACTTCGGCTTTTCTTGGCCGAGGTGGCGTGCTAGCCATTCGTCACGGATGCTGTGTTTGAAGGCTGCTAAGGCCTCGGCATCCAGACAGTCAACGATCTGGTTCTTTTTGGTTAGGAACCTAGTCCAGAATTTTCTGGCTGATTCTCCAGGTTGTTGAACTATGTGGCTTAAGTCATCGGCGTATGGTGGCCGGACATAAGTTCCTTGGAAGTTGTCCAGGAATGCTTCTTCCAAGTCCTCCTAGCCGCCGATAGAATTTTCAGGCAGGCTGTTAAGCCAGTGCGAAGCTGGCCCTTTGAGCTTTAGTGGGAGGTATTTAATGGCGTGGAGGTCATCTCCTCGAGCCATATGGATATGGAGAATAAAATCCTCGATCCATACTGCAGGATCGGTTGTGCCGTCGTATGATTCGATGTTGACGGGCTTGAACCCCTCAGGGAATTCACGATCCAGTACTTCATCTGTGAAGCAGAGAGGGTGTGCGACGCCTCTATATCGGGCTGCATAGCGGCGTAGCTCTGATGGAGTCCATCTGCGGCATTCGGCCCGAGCGTGGTTAGGTTTGTCACGTCCGAATAGGTAGCCGTCGTCGTGCCTCGAGGCACGTCTTCGCGATCCATAGATCGATCTTGTATGTCCTGCTATACTGTCCAGGGTCTGCCGGAGGTCGTACGTGTGACCCCGAACTCTTTCGTCTCTATTTTTACGGGGCGGTGGGGCACGCTGCCGTTCGGCCTGAGTTGCCGTTTTATCCCGACCGCGGGGTGGTCGGTCGGTTGCCCTGTCTCGACCACGTGGTGGTCGTTCCGCATTACGTGAGGGAGATATGTGCTCCGGCGCCTCCTCATCGAATTGAGGTAGCAGTCTGTGTTTCGGGTAGCTCTTGGCTGGGCGCTTGAGGCCGTATTCTTCGGCTGTCAAGACATCAGTCCATCTGTCGACGAGCAGATCTTGTTTAGCTTGAAGTTGCTGCTGTTTCTTTTTTAGGCTCCTTGCAGTGGCTATGAGCTGAAGCTTAAAGCGCTCCTGCTCCACAGGATCCTCAGGCACAATGAAGTCTTCGTTGCCGAGGCTTGTCTCCTCCTTGGAGGGTGGACGGTAACTATCATCCTCCGGGTCATCTTCTATGGCCTGTTCATCAGGGTTATCTTGCCCGTTGTCGTGTTCCTCCTGTTCGGATGCAGCTCTGACAGGGTCTTCATTGTTTTCGGCGTCGCCCGGAGTACTATTTTCTCCGGTGCCAGTGTTGCCATCCTTTGAGCGACGAGGCTTAGAACGGCGTTTGGGCCGCCGACGCTTGGACTGCGTCTCAGAGGGTTTATTCGCATCTGGCTCTTCTTTGTCGTCGCCAGATCCTTTAGGTGTATCAACCATGTACACGTCGTATGAAGAGGTGGCCGTCCAACGTCCAGTGAATGGCGGGTCTTGGCCTTGCTCCTTGTCGGCATCGTCGTCCATACCGTCGATGTCTTCGGAGCCATAGTCAAGCACGTCGGTTAAGTCATCGACAGTGGCTATGAAGTGGGTGGCGGGTGGGAAGCAAAATTCCTTGTCATCCGCCTCTAGCTCGAACCGAACATAGTTCGACTATGAGTCCTCCTCCAAGGACAACTTCTTTAAAGAGTTTAGCACGTCACCAAAAGGTGAGTGCTGGAAGATGTCTGCGGCGCTAAATTCGAAAATCGATAACCGATCCAGCTCGGTGTCCGCAGGCATACCTGGTCCAGAACTTATAGCCGGAGACGAGTTCGGAGTTCCATTGACGCAAATATAGCAGGATGTCAAGTCCGTGTGTGGCTTCAACGCCGCGGAATTTGTGGCCTCGGAGGGCACGATCTGCTTTGGTTCTAAGGCAGTTGCAGCAACAGGAACCATCTCTTTGATGTGATCCGATGACAGATCTAAGTCATGTTCATCGGGGCGAGGGAGAGCAATCGCTGCGGTCTCAAAACCATTGAAGATCAAGTCTCCACGGGTATCTGCAATGTAGTTCAAGCTTCCAAATCTGACCTGATGGCCAGGGGCGTAGCTATCGACCTGCTCCAGATGGCCAAGCGAGTTGGCCCGCAGTACGAAGCCGCCGAACACAAAAATCTGTCCGGGGAGGAAGGTTTCTCCTTGGGGCGTCCCTATCGATGATTGAAGGAGTCATCGAACCTTTCGTCGACGGCACAGTGGAACTCTCAATGGAAGCACCAATGTCGGTGTCAAAACCGGCGGATCTCAGGTAGGGGGTCCCGAACTGTGCGTCTAGGATCGATGGTAACAGGAGACAGGGGACACGATGTTTACCCAGGTTCGGGCCCTCTCTATGGAGGTAATGCCCTACTTCCTGCTTGATTGATCCTGATGAATATGAGTATTACAAGAGTTGATCTACCACGAGATCGTAAGGGCTAAACCCTAGAAGTCTAGCCTGTATGACTATGGTAACGTGTATCTCCTTTCCGGACTAACCCCTCCGGTTTATATAGACACCGGGGGGATCTATGGTTTACATAGAGTTGGTTACATCAGAAGGAATCTTCATAATCGGTCGCCCTGCTTGCCTTCCACGCCAAGTAGAGTCCAGTCCGGACACGGGACAGTTTTCGGCCTTCATGTCTTCACAGCCCATCAGTCCGGCCCAATACATAATAGACCGGACGCCCGAGGACCCCTTAGTCTAGGACTCCCTCAGAAAGGTCTACCAAGAATAATAGGACATGTAGGATTGCAATCTATATCAAGCACAATAAAATCTACGGGCACATAATTCCTATTTGCAACAATAAGAACTTCATAATCCTTCCCATAGGTTTTTTAATAGTGGAATCCTCAAGATGCAAATTTAAAGAACAATCATCAAATTCACGGAAACCTAGCACATCACATAAAGTTTTTGGAATTGTGGAAACGCTAGCACTGAAATCACACAAAGCATGGCACTCATAATCCTTAATTTTAATCTTAATTGTAGGTTCCCACTCATCATAAAGTTTTCTAGGGATAGAAACTTCCAACTCAAGTTTTTCTTCAAAAGATTTCATCATGGCATCAACGATATGTTTAGTAAAAGCTTCATTTTGATTATAAGCATGAGGAGAATTCAACATGGATTGCAACAAGGAAATATAATCTATCAAAGAACAATTATCATAATTAAAATCCTTGAAATCCAAAAGAGTGGGTTCATTGCTACTTAAAGTTTTGACCTCTCCCATCCCACTTTTATCAACTTTTGCATCAAGATCTATAAACTCTGAATCATTGGGACGCCTTTTAACTAAAGTTGACTCATCTCCAGTCCCATCTTTATCAAGATTTATATTGGAAAACAAAGATTCAATAGGATTCACATCAATCACTTTAAGATCTTTATCATTATTTTCACACGACTCCGGTTTAGCAGCCATCTTGTTCACCAAAGTGGTTTGTTTATCAGAAATTTAGCCTACTAAATTTTCAAGATGAGAAAATTGAGATTTAAGACCATAAAATTCCTTAGAAACATCATCGAGCTCTTTATTAACAATTTCCATCATATTTTTTTGCTCCTTAAGTTCGTTTGTGAAGAAACTAGTATGCTCAAATTGTAGGGACATAAAACTTTTAGCATTATTTTCAATCTCTTCCAAGCCATACGGGAATTCAAGCGAACAAAAAGGACGAACGGAAAAAGGGCGACTAAAAAGGCAAATCTTTTTGTATTTTTCTGAAAATGTTTTAGAAGTGGGGGAGAGGAAAACGAGAGGCAAATGACAAATAATGTAATGCAAGAGATGAGAGTTTATGATGGGTACTTGGTAGGCTTGATGTAGATCTCCCCGGCAACGGCGCTAGAAATTCTTCCTGCTACTTCTTGAGTTTGCCTTGGTTTTTCCCTTGAAGAGGAAAGGATGATGCAGCAAAGTAGAGATAAGTAATTCCCTCAATTAAGAACCAAGGTATCAATCCAGTAGGAGATACAAGCAAGTCCCCAATCTATGCACCTGCACAAACAATCAAACACTTGCACCCAACGCGATAAAGGGGTTGTAAATCCCTTCACGGTCACTTGCAAAGGTGAGATCTGATAGAGATAGATATAAAAGATTACTAAAACGTAAAACAAAATAAAAGTAAATAAATTATAGTGAGATATTTTTGGGTTTTTTTGGTTTATGGATCTGAAAATATATGATGGAAAATAGACCCCGGGGCCATAGGTTTCACTAGATGCTTCTCTCTTGAAGGCAAATAATACGGTGGGTGAACAAATTACTGTCGAGCAATTGATAGAAAAGCGCAAAGTTATGACGATATCCAAGGAAGTGATTATGAATATAGGCATCACGTCTGCGTCAAGTAGACCGACTCCTGCCTGCATCTACTACTATTACTCCACACATCGACCGCTATCCACCATGCATCTAGAGTATTAAGTTCATAAGAACGGAGTAACGCCTTAAGCAAGATGACATGATGTAGAGGGATAAACTCAAGCAATATGATGAAAACCCCATCTTTTTACCCTTGATGGCAACAATAAAAATACGTGCCTAGCTACCCCTACTTTGTCACTGGGTGAGGACACCGCAAGATTGAAGCCAAAACTAAGCACCTCTCCCATTGGAAGAAAAACCAATCTAGTTGGCCAAACCAAATTGATAAAGAAATACAAAGATATCAAATCATGCATATAAAAATTCAGAGAAGATTCAAATAATATTCATAGATAAGCTGATCATAAATCCACAATTCATTGCATCTCGAAAAACACACCGCAAAAGAAGATTACATCGGATATATCTCAAAGAACATCGAGGAGAACATGGTATTGAGGATCAAAGAGAGAGAAGAAGCCATCTAGCTACTAGCTATGGACCCGTTGGTCTGTGGTAAACTACTCACGCTTCATCAGAAGGGCAATAGAGTTGATGTAGAAGCCCTCCGTGATCGAATCCCCCTCCGGCAGGGTGCCGGAAAAGGTCCCAACATGGGATCTCACGGGTACAGAAGGTTTCGGCAATGGAAAAGTATTTTGGTGGACACTTCTGGTCGTTTGGGAATATTTGGGAATTTATAGGCCAAAGATTAGGGTTAGAAGACTCCCGTGGGGCCCACAAGCCAGGGGCACGCCCCCCTAGGGTGCGCCACGAGGGCTTGTGAAGCCCTCGGGACTCTTCTGCCTTCGTCTCCAAGTCTTACATGTGTTTTCTGGTCCAACAAAAATCATCGTAAAGTTTTATTCCGTTTGGACTCCGTTTGATATTCCTTTTCTGTAGAACTCAAAAATAAGGAGAAAACAGAAACTAGCACTGGGCTCTGGGTTAATAAGTTAGTCCCAAAAAATAATATAAAATAACATATTAATGCATATAAAACATCCAAAACAGATAATATAACAGTATGGAACAATAAAAAATTATAGATACGTTGGAGAGGTATCAAGCATCCCCAAGCTTAATTCTTACTTGTCCTCGAGTAGGTAAATGATAAAAACAGAATTTTTGATGTCGAAGGGCCTCTGTATTTTGCGCAAAAAAACGTTTCCCCCTTAACAGCTGGGACCCACCAGTTATATCTTCGCATGCAAGGAAGTGCCTCCTTATCCTCCCTGACAGGTGGGACCCACCCGGTCGAACCGTACGTAGGGTTGTCTGTCTGGTCGCGAACGTGTACGTACATATTGGTCGATCGGTCTCTCCGCAAGGATGAACCATGGCCGAGCAAGCAGCGGCACGTGTAGTAGTAGAGACCCTGACGTAGCAGTTCAGGCAGTCCAGTCAAAACCGTGTACACGTACGCACAACTAGATGCCAAAAAATACGGCTACATACGTACATACGGGCGGGGTCTCGAACGCCTACTCGCGCATATGTACGGCTAGGGCTCGTGTACATGGAGAGGCAAGGGATGGCAGCAACGGCGTCCTGTTCATCGGCAGCCAACCGGCTGGGTCGGAACGGAGAAACACTGTCCTGTTCACCGGGAGGCAACAGACTGGGCTGAAATGCGTCGTGTTCAACGGCAGCCAACCGGCTTGGACGGAACAGCTAGAATGGGGTCTGGCATACCGCAAAACGGAGAAAAACAGCCTTTTGTTTGACCGCGTACGGTCGAAACGGGGTCCTGTTCATCGGGAAGGGTCTGGCGTACCGCAGAACGGAGGAAGTGGCCTTCTGTTCGAGTGCCTACGGTCGAAACAGGGTCTTGTTGATCGGGAGGGGGCGGCATACCGCAAAACGGAGGAAACAGACTTGTGTTGGAGCGCCTACGGTCGAAACAGGGTCCTGTTCAGCGGGAGGGGTGTGGTGTACCGCAAAACAGGACTCCACAGCATACTGTTCATCCATTGTCTACTGCCTCGCTCCAGCCTCCACGAGCTACTGTTCATCCACCATCGACTTCCTGCAGCCTCAACCTGCTACTGTTCATCCACCAACGACCACCAACTGCCTCCACCGGCTACTGTTCATCCACGGGGTCCTGTTCATCCTGCCTCCACCGACTACTGTTCAACCAGCCCTCCACCTGGTCATGTTCATGCAGCCTCCACCGACTACTGTTCAACCAGTCCTCCACTGGGTCCTGTTCATCCACCCCCAACCAGCTTGGGTGTGTGGCGGCCTCCTCGATCGGGGTCCTGTTCATCTAGCGGCAACGACCTCTACTACCACGGGGTCCTTTTCATCCAACCCCAACAACTGTCACTGTTCATCAAGAGGCAGCTGGTTCGATCGACTTTAGTTGGCAGCAGTAGTGAAGGAATCGCTCGGGTTCAGTTAACAGCCAAGGGATCGATCGCTCGGGTTCAGTAATGTAGCTAGTGCAACCGCTCGGGTTCAGTAAGCAAACGCCTCGCTCGGGTTCAGTTAGAGCCCAATGCCTCGCACACACACGCGCGTACGTGTACGAGAGAAACGCGCAAAACCTCCGTGCATCGCTCGGCCCCGACCACCCACCGTAACCGGGAACTCCTCGAAATTTTCCTCGCCCTCGCTTCTACCATGATTTTTTACGTCATGGACGGCCCAAAGAATGTCATGCACGTGCGTCCCCGGCCCGCCCAGGACGAAAAACCCATTTTCTATGATGATTTTTTGTCATAGAAGTAGGAGCCCACCACATCTATGATGATACGTGGTTTTGTCATGATTATCGTCGTAGAAGTGTCATAAGCATGACAGAAAAAAATTCGTTCGGGCCAAAATGTCATGGATGTGTCTTTTTTTAGTGTATGTTAATATTTGCATGCACCTAGCACCACTCATTTGACTGCAGTTAAGACAATTTTGAGGTATCTAAAGTTCTCATAAGGACTTGGACTTCTAATTGTCAACCCTCCATCTATGCTTGTCACTGTCTACTCTGATGCAGGTTGGGCAGGGTGTGCTGATGATAGAAGATCCATAGGTGGATTTGCTGTGTTTTTTGGAACTAATCTTGTGTCATGGAGTGTATGAAAACAGACTAGTCTCTCAAGGTCAAGCACCGAGGTTGAGTACAAAGCTTTGGCAAATGCTATAGCTAAAGTATTGTGGATTCAGACTTTGATCTGTGAACTTGAAATCAAGGCTCCAAAAGCTGCGAGATTATGGTGTGATAATATTGGTGCAACCTATCTCTCAGTTAACATGTTTTTCATGCACGTGCAAAACATATTGAAATTAATTTGCACTTTATCAGAGAAAGAGTAGCTTGAAAATTACTTGACATAAGGTCCATTTCAACTGGAGATCAGCTAGCCGATGGTTTCACAAAACCTTTCACAATGAGAAGGTCGGTTAACTTCAAGTACAATCTCAATCTTGGAAAAGTTCCATAGAGTGTAGATTGAGAGGGAGTGTTAGACAAGTTAGAGATAGAACCATTTAAACCTCTTTGTATCCATATCTCTATGTTTTGTTTCCCCGGATGTATCTAGATGCATCGTTAGCGATAGTCCCAACTTGTACGCCACGGCAGGTGATACGTCTCCAACGTATCTATAATTTTGTATTGTTCCATGTTGTTGTATTATCCATCTTGGACGTGATGCCTATAGAATGATCATTGACTGGATATCGTCAAGATTATTTGAAGTTCTATCAATTGCCCAACAGTAATTTGTTTACCCACCGTTTGCTATTTTTCTCGAGAGAAGCCACTAGTGAAACCTACGACCCCCGAGTCTCTTTCTCATATTATTTGCCTTTGCGATCTACCTTTCCTTTGCTTTTATTTTAAGATCTATTAAACGAAAAATACAAAAATACCTTGCTGCAATTTATTCTTATTTATTTTATTTGGCATTCGATCTATCAATCTACTACAATTTTATTCACGTCTGTTTACCTATCTTGAGGCGCCGCTACCCGAAAGGGATTGACAACCCCTTTTACACGTCGGGTTGCGAGTAGTTGTTATTTGTGTGCAGGAGCTGTTTACGTTGTGTTGCTTGGTTCTCCTACTGGTTCGATAACCTTGGTCTCATAACTAAGGGAAATACCTACCGCCGCTGTGCTGCATCATCCCTTCCTCTTTGGGGATATACCGATGTAGCTTCAAGCCGCATCAAAAGGAATTTCTGGCGCCATTGGCGGGGAGGATCTTCAACATATACCAGGTTCCTAATCACAAATCTCATCTCCTCGCAATTTATATTATTTGCCATTTGCCTCTCGTTTTCCTCTCCCCCACTTCACAAAAATTTGCCGTTTTATTCGCCCTCTTTTTCGTTCGCCGTTTTCTTGTCAGATCATCCTTTGCTTGCAATCATGAGTGATTTCGGTATGGCACCAACAGATGATGGCCTAACTCCTAAGATTGGACGTACGGGCAATTTGGATGCTAAAGCGTTTTTCTCGGGGCAAGGGAATGTTATGGGAAAAGAACGTATCCAAGAATTTTTCATTTGTGTTGGAAATCTATGTCTTGATGATGCTCCTATACTTAGGACAACTAGATCTTATGCGGATGCTATTTCAGCACTAGTTCTGAAACTTGAAAGCAAATTTATCCGTACTCATCCTACTTTGCAAAGATTGTTTTTTGAGCTTCTCGTTATAAAGAATCCTAAGGCTAAAAAGTTGGCCACTCTCGTTCTTATGAATGAATTTGACTACATAATACGGGAAGCTAGGGAAATCTTTGATTTTTATGGTATGAATTGTGAAAAGCCCGTGAGAGATGAAATTCTTTACAATAGCTATTATGCGTTAAGGCATTTGCTTGGGGATAATAAAATCTTTGATGAGAATTTTAAAAGGAAGTTCCAATTCTAGATGTAATCCAACAAGTTTTCAATAATGTCAATCAACATTATTCTTGGATTGTTGCCGGAAATCAACGCGGTTATGATAATGGGCAACTCAATAGTGCTAAGGTTTCTATGGACAATATGTTTTATGTTGTTTTTACAAAGCCTCATGATGAAAACACCTCTAAATAAAATAAGAACAAAGATGACAAAACTTAGATCCTTGATTTATGCCTAGCTAAGGGCGTAAAATTGTAGCGCTTGTTGGGAGGCAACCCAATGAATAAAATTTTATTTTTGCTTTTTTGCTTTCTGTTCTTGAGTGTTTGCACAATTATGCTACTATTATGATTGTGTTTTTTGTGTTTTAATTAGTGCATGTGCCAAGTAAAGCCTTTAGGATCTTCTTGGGTGATAGTTGTTTGATCTTGCTGAAAACAGAAACTTTTGCGCTGACGAAAACAATTCTCATTTTTAACCAGAGCGTGATAAAATACCAATTGTTTTTACAGAAGATTAATATACAAATTGCTCAGGTCGCCCTAATTTTTGAGAATTTTTGGAGTTTCATAAGTATTCAAAATATTCAGATTGCTATAGACTGTTCTGTTTTTGACGGATTCTGTTTTCCTTGCGTTGTGTGCTTGTTTTGATGATTCTATGGTTTTCTTTGATGAGTTTTTGCCATAGAAAAGTTGGAATACAGTAGATATAATGCAAGAATAAAATATGAATTGGTTTACTACAGTACTTATAGTAGTGATTTATTTTCTTATACTAACAGATCTCACGAAGGTTTTTGTTGAGTTTTGTGTGATTGAAGTTTTCAAGTTTTGGGTTATCTTACGATGGATGAAGGAATAAGGAGTAAGAAGAGCCTAAGCTTGGGGATGCCCCGGCATCCCAAGCAATTATCCAAAGAGAGCAAGCAACTAAGCTTGGGGATGCCCCGAGTGGCATTCCCTCTTTCTTCTAACGACCATCGGTATTTTATATTTTTATTCGTCACATACTATGTGCTTTGCTTGGAGCGTCTTGTATGATATGAGTCTTTGCTTGCTTTATTTTGTGTTTTAAGTCTTTATTCCTTGCTGGACACACCTATTTGAGAGAGCCAAAATTATGCCATGACTTCTTAGAATTGCTCTATATGCTTCACTTAATTTTTTATGAGCTATGGATTTGCTCTAGTGCTTCACTTATATCTTTTTGAGCACGGTGTGCTTTAGTATTTTTGAGGAAATTCTCTCTTGCTTCACTTAGATTTATTTGAGAGTTAGTAAAATTTTCAAGAAATTCTCTCTTGCTCCACTTAAAATAATTTGAGAGAAAGAAAATTTATGCTCATGATCTTCACTTATATTTGTTTGAGCTTATAAAAAGCACACATGAAAATTAGTCCAAAAGTGATAGATATCCGAGAAGGATATAATAAAAACTTTCATGAAGATCATTGGACAAATTAAACTTGATTCTTAGTAATAGTTTTGAGATATGATGATGTGATATGTGAGTCATGTTGATGAGTAATTATGCTTTAGTAAAAATATTGGTGTTAAGGTTTGTGATTCCCTATGCAAGCACGAAAGTCAATAGTCATGCAATGAAATTACATCCTACTTGTGGTGCATTATTCCATGTTAGTTATGCTTAATGCTCGCTTATGAGATTATTAGTTTCTTGGTTGGTCGCTTCTCAATCTTTTGCTAGCCTTCATTTTGCACTAAGTATGATCACTACTTGTGCATCCAAAAACCTTTAAACCAGTTTTGCCACATGAGTCCACTATATCTACCTATATGCGGTATTCTTTTGTCGTTCTAAGCAAATTTGTATGTGCCATCTCTAATTTTCAAAATAAACTTCTCTTTTGTGTGTTCGTGCTGCTCGCGGAGCTATGAGGGATGGCTAATATTTTCCATGCTAGATGTGTTATTCTCACGATGAGTGTTTATTCACTTGTCATTGCACGAGAGTAAGGCAAAGGTATTAGGGATGCCCAGTCCCGAAATAAAAAATGAATTTACTTTATGTTGTCAAATAATAAATTCCTTGGAAAGTGTTGGTATGGAAGGTAACCATGGATTCGGCTAGCCATGGAAAGTGAAAGTATGGTGGAAAAAGGAATAAACTTTATTTTCTGTTTGGGAACCACCTATGATATATCTAGCATGGAGAGTGTTGGGAACTCTAAGTCGTTTTCGTTGGTGGGAAGGACACACCTCCCAAAATGTTTTTTATCTCTAAGTTTTTCGCGTTGAGCTCTGGCACCTCTACAAATCCCTACTTCCCTCTGTGAAGGGCCTTTCTTTTACTTTATGCAATTTTTCTTTTTGAAATTGAGTCTCCATCATCTCTTATAAAAGTACCAACTAGGAGGCACTATGATCGTACTTGAGCATTGGGTGTAGTTAATATGCGAGTGTGTTTCATGAATGGATCAATGATTGAGCATGATGGGCGAGGGATAACTTATTTTAGCATTGATATTTTGAAAGACATGGTTGCTTGTTGATATGCTTGAGTATTTAAGTTATCATGTCAAAACTAGACTATTGCTTTGAATCACATGGAAGTCCAAATGTCCATGATATAAAGAAAAGAATATGAGATGACATGTTAGGCAGCATTCCACATCAAAAAATTTGTTTTTATCACTTACCTACTCGAGGACGAGCAGGAGTTAAGCTTGGGGATGCTGATACGTCTCCAACGTATCTATAATTTTTGATTGTTCCATGTTGTTATATTATCAATCTTGCATGTTTTATAATCATTTTATAGTCATTTTATATCATTTTTTGGGTACTAACCTATTGACATAGTGCCAAGTGCCAGTTGCTATTTTCTGCATGTTTTTTACATCGCAGGAAAATCAATACCAAACGGAGTAAAAATACAACGAAACTTCACGGAGATTTTTTATGGACCAGAAGACACCCAATGGGCCAAGGAAGCGCCTGGGGGGTGCTCTGAGGGGAGCACAACCCACCAGGGCGCGCCAGGAGGCCCAGGCGTGCCCTGGTGGGTTGTGCCCACCTCGGGTGCCCCCCGGACCGCCTCTTTGCTCTATAAATAACCCAATATTCCAGAAACCCTAGGGGAGTCGACGAAAATCAATTCCAGCCGCCGCAGAGTCCAGAACCACCAAATCCATCTAGACACCATCACGGAGGGGTTCACCACTTCCATTGGTGCCTCTCCGATGATGCATGAGTAGTTCTTTGTAGACCTTAGGGTCCGTAGTTAGTAGCTAGATGGCTTCCTCTCTTTCGTTTGATTCTCAATACAATGGTCTCTTGGAGATCCATATGATGTAACTCTTTTTGCGATGTGTTTGTTGGGATTGGATGAACTTTGAGTTTATGATTAGATCTATCTTTTTATATCCATGAAAGTTATTTGAGTTTCTTTGATCTCTTGTATGCATAATTTCTTATTGCCTCGTATTTCTTCTCCGATATTTGGATTTTGTTTGGCCAACTTGATCTATTTATCTTGCAATGGGAAGAGGTGATTTGTAGTGGGTTCGATCTTACGGTGCTTGATCCCAGTGACAGAAGGGGAACCGACACGTATGTATCGTTGCTACTAAGGATAAAATGATGGGGTCTATTTCTACATAAATAGATCTTGTCTACATCATGTCCTCGTTCTTATTGCATTACTCCGTTTCCCCATGAACTTAATACACGATCCATGCTGGATAGCGGTCGATGTGTGGAGTAATAGTAGTAGATGCAGACAGGAGTCGGTCTACTAATCTTGGACGTGATGCCTATATAATGATCATTGACTGGATATCGTCATGATTATTTGAAGTTCTATCAATTGCCCAACAGTAATTTGTTTACCCACCGTTTGCTATTTTTCTCGAGAGAAGCCACTAGTGAAACCTACGGCCCCCGGGCCTCTTTCTCATATTATTTGCCTTTGCGATCTACCTTTCATTTGTTTTTATTTTCAGATCTATTAAACGAAAAATACAAAAATACCTTACTGGAATTTATTCTTATTTATTTTATTCGGTGTTCGGTCTATCAATCTACTATAATTTTATTCACGTCTGTTTGCCTATCTTGAGGCGCCGCTATCCGAAAGGGATTGACAACCCCTTTTACACGTCGGGTTGCGAGTAGTTTTTATTTGTGTGCAGGAGTTGTTTACGTTGTGTTGCTTGGCTGTCCTACTCGTTCGATAACCTTGGTCTCATAACTGAGGAAAACACCTACCGCCGCTGTGCTGCATCATCCCTTCCTCTTTGCGGAAATACCGATGTAGCTTCAAGCCGCATCAGCAGGCTTTCAGCCAACATCTATAAACACCACACGCGGCCCTACGGGGTACTCACGCTTCCCAACCTAATTTATAGTCATCATTGGAAACTTACCATGAACGTGCTCATGGACACCTCAGCTTTCCACCTATAGCTGCTCATCGTCGGGATGGCTACCCCCTCGGCTTCGACTTCGCAGGCGACTTCATGCTTCCCATCTTCTTGGCTTGTTGTTGCTTGGCACTTGCAAAGCAATGGAATAACCACCGCATGCTTCGTGCTTCAACTCTAGTCTCTGATGCTTCCTCCAACATGAGATCTCTGTCGTTGTTGGCGAAATCAAACTCTAGCGGGTGAGCGAGTGCACGATGTGGTGTGGTGCGGGTTGGGTGCGGTGTAACACATCTTGTGGTGCGACCAAGACCATGGCATGTGTGGTGTGGACTAGGTGCGGGTGCAAGCCAGGTCTAGTATGCTGATCCGATTTGATACACTACAAAAACCAGGTGATAAAAAACTAGAGAAAATGAAAAACTACAGACATTGCGCATCTAGTCTGCTCCAAAATTGGGGAAAACACTAAAAATGGGGTAATATGTGGCATGAACTTTGCTTCGACGCACCCCTGAGAAAAGTTTATGGATTTTGATGCAGATTAAATATGAAGATTAGAAGGTATCCCTTCAATCAAAAAGTATAATATAGTCGATCAATGTATTCAATACGTTTGATCTGGAGGATAATATGGTGATAACTTTTTAAAGTAACTTTAATATTTGTGCAAACTTTCAATGGGGATGTACCAAAGTAAAACTTATGTGGCACAAAGTTCACCTAAATGGGGTATAAATTGAGAATTTTTGCTAGCTGGGGTAAGATATGTCACAAACCTGATATACTTAGAGGATGGGAAGGCCAGAGCTAGCATGGTGCTTCGCGATGACCTCAGCAACATCATTTATTCATTTTGCAGGGAACTCTTTGCTTGCCGAGATGCCCTTGAAGCATAAATAAGTGCATGTATGGAGGGGCTATCTCTAGCTATTCAGCGAATGGATCTCCTCAACGGTGAACATGTTGAACGAGAATGGAACAGACAGGTCGGTCTCTGCGTCTTTGGTGGCAGAGAAGCATCTAAAGTCTCTTCGTATAACTTATATGCTCATATAAACCGTGGTCAAAATTTAGTTAGTGATTTCTTTGCAAATTTTGCAAGAACTGGAAGTAGAACTGTAGTTTGGTTGGGCTCTGGGCTCCCAGAAGTCATTGCTTTAGGTAAGGAGGATTGTTGATGCTCGAGTAATATGAGTTTTTACTCGCTATGAAAAAATAAATAACTCTTTGTAAAAAGATTGAAGATGTGAAGTCCTTTAATAATGCTTCTTGCATCCTTTCCAGTTGCTTGTATTGACTTTGTTTCTCTCAATCAAACACTGTTCCTTTTTTAAATCGTAGATCAAACACTGTTCCTTCTTCTTCTTCTGAATAGATGAGACGCCGCTGCTGTTCCTGCACAATCGCCTAACAGTCTTTTTAGATGCAAATTTATTATCATTGGGCCACAAAACACAAGTGCATATGAATGAAACGCGTCCTAGAAAAAAAAGTGGTGTTCGGCTCTGCTGGTATCCCCAGAGAAAGAACATCCGTGCTGTAACTGACACGTGCACCATGAGTTGACGCATCATTCCCTTGTGTGAACAGTTGAGCCAGGTTCACTGAATTGCGGCCTGGCCGGTGGAAGCAGCTTATTTCTGCACGTGCGCCAACTAGTGCTTCGTACTACTACGTACTAATAGTGCTGAACTACTGAGTACTGATGTAGAGTGCAATCTTTCTCGAAAAATAAAAGATGTACAGTGCAATCTTTAACCGAACTGTTAGAAGAAAACGGAGAAGAATAATGATGACACTTCGTTTAGAGTATAGACTAAGACTCTTACTTAGATTTCAGTGGTGCAAGACATCTACTTAGACATGTGTTAGAAAATTAAATCAAGAATTCAGGATCAGAGCAAGTAGAAAGGGCCGACAAGAGATCCACCCCCATTTAGTTTTGCCTCACGCCTTTTATTAGTAATGGAATTTTGGGAACCACAATTGATTTCATTTTTTGATAGCTTACCAAATTGACCGCTTGGTGTAGGAACTGTAATTGATTTTGTTTTAAAATAGTAACTGTAATTGACTCTTTTTTCACACTGTATAAACGTAAATGCTCACACCCACTCAATTTTATGAGTGCATGCATGCACATTTTACCTCTATGAGCACAAATTTCATCACAAAGAATCTAATCATCTGAACTACGCTTAGTTCGCAACTGCAATTGATTTTGGTAACCTGATTCAGACCTATAAGAAAGCACAACGCGTGACGACTACACGTGATGCACATTTTGCGCGCGCCCCTGCCTAGCTATAAACCACCGCACTTGCACTTGCCATGCTTGTGCACACGCTAGCGATCGCCACCTTCGAACCACTCCACGTCGACGAATTTGCGCACCGCGCCCGCGCGCTTTTTTGCTTTTCCAGCCATGTCCGCCGCGGCAGCTATCGCGGCACCGCCGCGACACAGCCGGCCGTCGCCTCTCAACCCAAACGCAACGGCGATGGCCAACACCACCAAGCCTAACGCCGTCTGTACAAAGACGCACCTCGCCAACCTCGACCGCCTCCTCCTCCGCCCGCCGCCGCTCCCGCTCCCAGTCCGGCCTAAGAAGGCGCTCGCCGACGAGTCCGGCGGGGGCGACAGGGAGGAGACCGCCCCCGACTCCGACGAACGCAAAGGCCGCCGGGGCGGGCTCCTCAACGCGCTGAATCTGTCGACGTTCCTGCCGTTCACGGGGAGGCCCGCCACGGACGAGATGTCCCCGCGTAGCCTGGCACAAATGCAGCGGCTCCTCACGCTCTCGCCGCGGCCCTCGCCCAGGGGCTCCATCGCCGCCGAATGGCGACGTTACCACGGCGAGGGCGCGTGGAAGGGCCTGGTCGACCCGCTCGACCAGAACCTACGCCGCGAGGTTTTGCGATACGGCGACTTCGTGCAGGCCGCATACACGGCGTTCCACTCCATGCCGTCGTCGCCGTCGCACGGCCACGGCCAGCATCGCACGCTCGTGCTACCGGACCGGTCGTACCGGCCGACTCGCAGCCTGTTTGCCACGTCTTCCCTGTCCATCCCGCCGTGGGCGCAGCGGCGGTCGGCGCCCAAGTGGCTGACACAGCGCACAAGCTTCGCCGGCTACGTCGCCGTCTGCGACAACGAGCGCGAGGTTCGGCGCATGGGCCGTCGCGACATCGTCATTGTGCTGCGCGGCACCGCCACGTGCCCTGAGTGGGCAGAGAACCTCCGCACCGGCCTCGTGCCGGTGTCGGACGACGATGACAGCGACGACGCCACGGCGGCGCAGAACGTGCCCAAGGTGGCGAAGGGGTTCCTGAGCCTGTACAAGACGGCCGGCGACCACGTGCCCAGCCTGTCGGACGCCATTGTGGAGGAGGTGAGGCGGCTGATCGAGGTGTACAAGGGCGAGGAGCTCAGCATCACGGTGGTTGGCCACAGCCTCGGCGCATCTTTGGCCCTCCTCGCCGCCGACGAGCTAAGCGCGTGCCTGGCCGCCGATGCGGCGAGTAACAGCACGGCTGCAGATGATCATCAGCCGCCGCCAATCTCCGTGGTTTCCTTCGGCGGCCCGAAGACCGGCAACCGCGCGTTCGCGGACCGGCTACAGCACGAGCGGGGCGTGAACGTGCTGCGCGTGGTGAACGCCGGCGACGTGGTGACGCGCGTCCCCGGGCTCGTGACACCGACGACGATGGCCGAAGGATACGTGCACGCAGGTGGCGCGGAGCTGACGCTGGACAGCCGCGACTCGCCGTGCCTTCGCCCGGACGCCGGCCCGGCCTGCTGCCACGACCTGGAGGCCTACCTGCACCTGCTGGACGGGTTCATGGGCTCCGGCCGGCCGTTCCGCGCCGACGCGAGTCGCAGCGTGGCGGGGCTGCTCATTTACCAGCGGACCAGCGTGAAGCGTGCCTACGTGGAGCGCGCGAGGGTGCTCGGGTTCGAGCCGGCGGCCATGCCAAGGACCGCCACGGCCAACGGCGCTGGCGCTGCTGATGGACAGTACGGCTTCCTGGCCAGTCCCTCGTGACGTTGATCAATCGCATGCATGTAGTGTACTCTGGGTATCTGCAGTGCACGTGTCTTGACGTGCAAACTTGTGTACTGGACGAGAGAGGCATATGTCTCTCCCCGTATCATGCAGCATGCTCGTTCGACATGAACAATCTATTTCGTGTTGTTTTGTTCAGAAGAATCTTGTACTTAGTAAATTTGGTACACGTATATCACCCTATAATATTCGGCTTAAGTAGGATTGATAGCGCCATCATATCAATAAGGATTTTCTTCTTTTTCGAAAGACCATACGCAAAGAACCTCAAAATTAACTGAAAAAGTGTGAAAAAAAGTTTAGCGTTGATATGAGAGGACAGTTTAGATGTGAGGTGTAGCGGGTTCATATCCGGTAGCCCGTCCGGAGGCATTACAACCGTGGAGTAACTCGCTTTGGGCATCTACAACAGTATAATAATAGAAGGAAAATTATGTGGCATGCATTGTGCACTAATACCCAACAGTCAGTTGCGAACCAACGTAGGGCAAAACCATGCCATGGCCCGTCCAGCTCAGAACGAAGACAATGCAAAGTATGAGCATGACTAGGCCATTTTAAAAAAAGGTGTTATTCTTTAGATTGGCCCGCTCTGCTCTTAGTCTGTAGCTCCGCAACTGCCAGCAGCGCGACGTGTCGCTAGCCATCTGATCCAGTGGGCGCTGGACAAGGGCTGGCTCGACGCTATGGAAAGTGGATTAACCAGTCGGCTGATGATGTGTCACATGTTCGTCCGGTTGCACAAATGCTCATGTCGGATCAGGGTGCTAATAGAATTAGAGGTGCAAAATAGAAATTTTTAACATGGACCGTTTGATCTCGGATGGGTATGCCAAATTCATGCATGCGAGCTACCGGGGAGCTTTGGTCATTTCTCGGAAAATCCATGGCTAACACCTATATTAAAAGTCTGTCTTTCCACCATCTACCACACGACAAATTTAGGCCGTGCACTAGAGATACAATGCTTATGTTATATGTTTTTATTTTTTGCACTCCAAGGGGAGATTCTATAGTAGCGTTCGCAAATGGACTTCGTTCTTTCTCTCCCCTTCTCTTCCTCCATGAAAATCGCATGCCTCCATCAACTCCTCCTCCCTTCTTCTTTGGCGGTGTCACCGACTAGAATGAGGATGAGGGAGGGGGCAAACTAACTATGTATATGCTAGGTCCAGGTTCGGGTTTCCCTGAGGCCGAATGGCTTGTGTCGTTTTGGAGCTTCACTTTGATGCTCGGGAGTTGCGCCAGGTGGTTGTTGGTTTCTTCCCATGGTGGTCTTCCATGGTGGATGGCTATTGTCCGTGATGGATCCATTGAGAGCTCCCCTAAAAAAATTTGATGGTATATACTAGGTCAAGTGGGCCAACTTCCCTTCCCCTTTGTCTTCGTTGTCATGGGACAAATGAGAGATGGGTTCAGATCCGAGCTCGAACCCTTCGATCTATGTTTTTGGGGTACAAGAGATGGTTGGGATGTTCTTGATTTGATCATGGTACGTCTCCAACGTATCTATACTTTTTGATTGTTCCATGCTATTATATTATCTATTTTGGATGTTTTATATGCATTAATATGCTATTTTATATTATTTTTTCGACTAACTTATTAACCCAAAGCCCAGTGCCAATTTCTGTTTTCCTTCTTTTTGAGTTGTATAGAAAAGGAATATCAAACGGAGTCCAAACAGAATAAAACTTTAGGATGATTTTTCTTGGACCAGAAGACACCTACGTAACTTGGAGAGAGAGCCAGAGGAGTCCCGAGGAGGCCACAAGCCTCTAGGGCGCGCCCCGGGGGGGGGGCGCTGAAAGTGCAACTATCCCTGGGTGGTTTTGGTTATTACTAACAACATATAGCTCATTGAACTAATGCTACTTCAAGATGACTATTTCAGGAAGTTCAATGATTGCCATGGCATGGATTAGAAATGTGGACCCCTCAAAATGCTAAGGACACACATTGGCTCAAGCTCAAGACTCTACATTTTCAGTTTAGTGATCCAAGATCACATTGAGTCCATAGGAAAAGGCAATACTATTAAAAGGGGATGAGGTGTTGCTTAATGGCTTACTTGCTCAAAATGCTTAGTGATATGCTCCACAAACCCTCAACCACTTTTCTCATATCCACATATGTCCCAAAGCAAAAGTCAAACTCAGCCCCACCGATTTGATCTATCCGGCGCCACCGAGTTCATTTGACATAGCCACTGCCAGAAACCCTAGTCACTTCTGTCTCACCGATAGGGATCTCGGTCTCACCGAGATGGGATTGCAAACTCTCTGTTTCCCTTTGTAACGTTTCGGTCCAACCGAGATGAGCGATCGGTCCCACCGAGTTCACAATGCAAACTCTCTGTTTCCCTTTTGTAACGTTTGGGTCCAACCGAGATGAGCGAATCGGTCCCACCGAGTTTGCCTGACCAACTCTCTGGTTAGCTTATTACCAAAGTCGGTCCCACCGAGTTTGTGTAATCGGTCACACCAAGATTACGTTATGCCCTAACCCTAATGACATCGGTCCCACCGAGTTGACATGTCGGTCCCACCGAAATGCCTAACGGTCACATTATGAACTAAATCGGTCTGACTGAGTTTTCTGATTCGGTCCCACCGAGTTTGGTGAATTGTGTGTAACGGTTAGATTTTGTGTGGAGGCTATATATACCCCTCCACCCACTCTTCATTCGTGAGGAGAGCCATCAGAACGCGCCTACACTTCCAGCATACATTTTCTGAGAGAGAACCACCTACTCATGTGTTGAGACCAAGATATTCCATTCCAACCACATAAATCTTGATCTCTAGCCTTCCCCAAGTTGCTTTCCACTCAAATCATCTTTCCACCATATCCAAATCTGAGAGAGAGAGTTGAGTGTTGGGGAGACTATCATTTGAAGCACAAGAGCAAGGAGTTCATCATCAACACACCATCTATTACCTTTTGGAGAGTGGTGTCTCCTAGATTGGTTAGGTGTCACTTGGGAGCCTCCGTCACGATTGTGGAGTTGAACCAAAGAGTTTGTACGGGCAAGGAGATCGCCTACTTCGTGAAGATCTACCCTAGTGAGGCAAGTCCTTCTTGGACGATGGCCATGGTGGGATAGACAAGGTTGCTTCTTCGTGGACCCTTCGTGGGTGGAGCCCTCCATGGACTCGCGCTACCGTTACCCTTCGTGGGTTGAAGTCTCCATCAACATGGATGTACGATAGCACCACCTATCGAAACCATGGGAAAAAAAATCTCCGTGTCTACATTGCGTTTGCTCCCTCCAAACTGCTCCCTTTACCTTCATATGCAATGTTTTACATTCCGCTGCTATACTCTTAGACTTGCATGTGTAGGTTGATTGCTTGACTTGTTCTAAAGTTGTTAAAATCTGCCAAGACTTAAAATTGGGAAAAGGCTAGATTTTTATTTGGTCAAGTAGTCTAATCACCCCCTCTAGACATACTTTCGATCCGACAAATGGTATCAGAGCTTTGGTCTCCATTTGCCTTGATTTCCATAGCTTTTGGTGATCATAGCATTGGTTTCACAACCTAGGAGAGTATGGCGTCTAGTGAGGGAAATTATCACCGTAGAGGTCCTTACTTTGATGGTACTAATTTTGCTAGTTGGAAGCATAAGATGAAAATACATATTCTTGGACATAACCCTGCCGTTTGGGCCATTGTGTGTATTGGCTTGCAAGGTGAATTTTTTGATGGGAGAGAACCGAACCGTGAAGCTACCGCGGAAGAGTTGAAGATGTTGCAATACAAGGCTCAAGCTTGCGATATCCTCTTAAACGGATTGTGCCCCGAAGAATTCAACAAAATCAGCTGTCTTGAGAATGCAAAGGAAATTTGGGATACTTTGATTGATATGCACGAAGGTACCGACTCTGTCAAGGAATCCAAATTGGATGTGCTTCAAAGTCAACTTGACAAGTTCAAAATGAAGGATGGTAAAGGTGTCGCTGAAATGTACTCAAGGCTTGCTCTCATCACAAATGAGATTGCCGGCTTAGGAAGTGAAGAGATGACCGATAGATTCATCATCAAGAAGATCCTAAGAGCCTTGGATGGAAAATATGATACCGTGTGCACATTGATCCAAATGATTCCCAATTACAAAGATCTCAATCCAACGGAGGTCATTGGAAGAATTGTTGCTCATGAGATGTCACTTAAGGATAAGGAAGAGCTTCACAACAAGTCAAGTGGTGCTTACAAAGTCTCATGTGATGCTCCTACATCATAAAGTGAGAAACAAACCTTCAATAAGGAATTGAGCCTAATGGTGAAGAATTTCAACAAGTTCTACAAGAGTAGAAGCAAGGAAAGAAATTCCAAGTCAAGGTCCTACAATGACAAAAGATCTTCGAGTCGTGAGTGTAATTGCTACAATTGTGGAAGACCTGGACACTACTCCAATGAGTGTACGGCCCCCTACAAAAGAAGAGAAGATTCACCCAAAAGGAGAAGTAGAAGAGAAGAATCACCACCTAGGGAGAGGAGGAGTAGAGATGATCGTTATGAACGAAGAACCTCTCGGAGAAGGAAGGATTCAGAAAGAAAGGAAAAATCATCAAGGAGCTACACAAAACGAAGACATCAAGCTCATGTTGGTGAATGGGTATCCGGCTCCGACTCCGACCATCACTCCGAAAGAAGTTATCACTCCGACTCCGAATATACTCAAGATGAAGGTGTTGCCGGTCTAGCACTTGTGTCAACCAACTCCTACGACATATTCGACTCACCAAATGAAGGAATTGGAAGATGCTTCATGGCTAAAGGCCCAAAGGTATCGCACCCCGAGTATGTTGATTTCAATTGTGATGAAGATGATTTGCTAGGTGATGATGATTTACTTGTTGACAACTCTAGTGATGAAAACTATGATGAACTTGCTATTAATCATGATAATCAAGATAAACCGAATGATGATGATAAGAAGGAGATTGAGCGTCTAACTAAAGAACTGACCACTCTTAAGTTAGCTCATGAAACTACCTTGGAAGATCATCGAGAACTTTTAAAGACTCATGAAAAGGTACGCTTTGAAAAACTCAACCTTGAGCAAGAGCATGGGTTCTTAAAAGCAATCAATGATGATCTTCGCAAGAAAAGTTCTTCTTACATTGCCAAGCATTTACTCTTGTCTACTTACATGCCACAAGTTAAATCTAGCAATAAGAGCAAGAAAGATTCTTCATCTAGTAGTAACAATAATCATGCTAAATCCAATGCTGTTGATTCTTGTAGTTCTCTTGATTCCACTAATTATTCTCTTAGCCAAGTTACACTTGAGCAAGAAAATAGCTTATTGGAGGGATTATAGAGAAAGGTGTTTATAAGAGCCTTGCCGGAAGTAAGCAATTTGAGGAAATTGTATGCAGCAAGGAAGGCACCGGAAGAATCAAGGTGTTGGTTTTGAACGAAAGTTCAATGCCAATGGAGTTGAGTGGGAAGAACATCAATACCCCAAGACGAAGTTTGTTCCTCAACAAGAGAAGTATGATCCTACTTCTTTCCAAGGGACACAAGCTCAAGATGATCTTCCACCACAAGACCACAAGCGAAAAGGCAACAACAAGCTTCAAGAGGAGATTGATGCATTTGAAGAAGCTCCCAAGGCCTTGGTCAAGTGGGTTCCCAAGACTACATCAAATTCTACTACGACAAGTACGACTAAAACTCCAAGGATTCCCATCAAGATGATGTGGATCCCGAAGAAGAAGAACTAGAGAGTTCTTGAGGGTGACTCCGCCACATACTTCACTCATATCATCTTGGCGAGGACAAGTGCAAACAACTTCCACATCTTGCACTAGTTCAAGGAGTCACAAACCCTCTTGTTGGTAAGACAAGGGACAAGGTAACCTAATGCTTTCATGGACATCATCTATGTGTATTTCACTCTATGTCTATGGATATCCTTGTTTGTTCCTTGTGGGACTAACCCGTGTAGGTATTGAAAGTGCAACTCACTCCAATGGATTGCTCCGAATAATCTACATCAACATTGAGCATCCACATCTTCAACATCTACATGAAGTCATCATCGACAAAACCCAAGGTTAGTTCATCCCTCTTAGGGGGATATCACATCTAGGGGGAGCTTTACTCTAATCAATTGAGCTAAAGCAACTCTAATGATGTGAACACAACAATGCTTTATGTAAAAGTGGTAACCCCACTTGTGCTTAAACGATGAGTATGACCTATGATCAAATGTTCTCATTTGACTCCTAAGTCAATATACTCATATATAGCTGACCTAGTCATCGCCAATTGCTTGATAGATGCTAGAGTGTTTGTGCATGCTTTGTCACATATTTCATTTGCCATTTTATTGTGTGAGCATGTTGATTGCATATTTTATTCATTCGAGGACATCCACTTGTTGCTTTGATTGTTTGGTTTCTTCTCTTTCGCCAAGTGGATGGACAAGAATGCCTAAGAACCTCCTCTAGCTATCTATGTTTTTCTCATCTCAAACTCTATTCATGCTACATCACAAAGTTTGATCAAGTCATATTCGAACCACTCTGTGTGAGGAGCACTCGGAGTCCCCGATTCGTCATAGACTTAAACTTCCAAAACCTCTCTGTGCATTCCGGTATGACCGATCCATTCATTTCGGTCACACCGAGTTCACTCACTTGATCTAGGTTTTCAATCTCGGTGCAACCGATTTGAACTTTTTGGTCACACTGAGTTGCAGTAACCGCTTGCGATTCTGCATCTCGGTGCCACCGAGTTGTTCCACTCGGTCACACCGACAGGGTCAGGATATATATACCCACGGGTGAGATTTTGGAAATTTCTTCAAAACCCTCAGCCCGCGCGTGTCCTGCTCTGCCGCCTCGGCTCTCCGCATTGTCTCCTCGTCGCCAGCGACCTGCCGTCGCTGGTTTCCACCGCCGTCAATGGGATTCTACCCCGCCTTTGTCCCTGTAGCCAACTCCCGCTGAACTAGGGTATGAGTTCGATCCTTTGTGCTAATCCCTTACTCCGATTCTTAGCACATTGCTTTGCCATGATCATTACCACGTATGAAATCAATCTATCCAGAGAAAACTTCCATTAGGTTAGATTTGATTTGAAAATTTAGGGTTAGGTCTCCGCCGAACTCTTCTTGGACCGACCAAGTTGTAGAAATCGGTCTCACCGATTTGGCTTAGGCCATTGCACATGCGTTTTTTGGTCTGACCGAAAATTGCAAATCGGTGCGACCGAGTTCAACTCTCTGTGAAACCCTAGCACTCTCGGAGCCACCGAACTATGACTCGGTCTGACCGAGTTCACTAGTTTAGACTCCAAAAGTTGCTTCGGTGTCACCGAGTTTAACAAATCGGTAGCTCCGAAATGCTTTGTGTGGAGAACTAAAACTAAGTTTTTGACTCATCTGTTTTGCAAAAACTCTGCACTTTGTGATGCTCATCCACTCTACCTCATCTATATCTATTCACAGGGTCTGCTGTTAGTTTGCTTGCCAGAATGTCTGACCAGAGTGATAGCCAGAATAAATCAGAAGAACAAGTGCAAATGAGTGAGGGCACTAGTCCCTCAAGCAGCTATGATGAGGGCAGCAGGAGCACTCCAAGTAATTTGCCCAAGGCAGCCACCAGATCTAGGAAGAAGAGAACCTCAGATTCTAAGGATGAGGACTATGTGGCTGTTGAGGAGGAAGTGAGCTCCAAGAAGAAAGTGCTAAAGAAGGAATATCGCACTGCTGCTACAACCAAGCCTGGTTTGCACAAGAAGGTTCCTGCCAAAAGAGTGCCAACATCCAAGCCAAGGAAAGTTCCAACAGGAGAAACCATGCATTTCACTATAGAACAGTCAGATGATGATGTGGCTGGAGGCAAGAAGAAGAAAAGGGCAAGAACCACAACCGCAAAACTACTTGGAAAACCAACCATGGTGAGAGATTCTGAAGAAGAAGAAGAAGAAGAGGATGCACCAGCACCCAAGTCCCAGAAGCTCATGGGAGATGCAATCAAGTCAGGGGCTGCTCCATCAAAGCCCAAAACTGCTCCCAAAGCTACTGCTCAAGCTCAGAAGCCTTCTAAGCCCAAGAGAAGCACCCGAAATATCCTAGCTGAAGAGAAGAACAAGGCCCCAGTGCCTGAAGTTGAAGAAGAAGATGCTGAAGCCCATGTGCTGAGGAAACTGAAACCAAAGATTCTAGACCACAATGACACTCATCTAGTGGCAGAGGATATGAGCATCAGGAAGGATGCAGGTCTGAGACTTTGGGGACAGTCTGATCCCTATGCTGTAAGGAGGAAAACTGATGTGGATTACAGGTTCCACACCAAAGAACAACAAGATTTCTATGAGACCATTCTGTTGGACAAGAAACCTATAGTCTGTGATATGAAGTGGGTTGATTGGGAATTCATTGATGAGAATGAAGACTATTTCCCAGGAGTGCATGAAAGCTTCAAAGCTTGTGGAGTTGACAAGTTTGTTGGACAGAAGCTTACCAAATGGAATGATGAGCTCATTATGTAGTTCTACTCCACTGCTCATTTCTATCCAGATGGTAGAATAGTTTGGATGTCTGAAGGTACAAGGTACCAGTCAACTGTTGAGTGGGCCAAGTTGATCACTGCCCCAGAAGAGCATGATGATGATTTGGATATGTATGACAAGAATAAGAAAGACCACAACCCTATGAAAATATGTACAAGGAGATCCCAAACAAAGCTTTGGAGACACACAAATTTGGATCTGTGCATTATTTGTTGTCTGGTCTGCCTACTATCAACACCATCTTAAGGCATACTTTGTTACCCAAATCTGGAGATCACAAGATGATCAGAGGACATTCCATCAACTTGTTGCAGATCTTTGATGTTCCTCAAAAATTCAAAGTCATGAGTCTGATTGTAGAGACAATCAAAAGGACAACTGCTGATCACAAGAGATCTTGTGGGTATGCTCCACACATTCAGGTGCTCATCAACTCCAAGATGGGCACATGCACTTACTTGTTGGACAAGGAGCATTTACCTTTGCACCCATATTTTGAGGATAACACAGTTGTGATGAATGAGGATGATCCTTCATCAGTGCAAGCACAAGAGAAGAGAGCAAAGGCAAAGGTAGAAAAAGCTGCAAGGATGCCAAGTATTTAGGAGGCATCTGAAGTGTTCTTAAAGAGCAAGCAAGATCAACTAGCTTATCTGATTCAAGCAACATTGAGGATTGAGAAGGGCTTGGCCACCCTGACTCAAAATCAGGAAAGCTTGGAGAGGATTATAGAAACAAAGTTCTATGATCTTGATTTGAAAGTAACTGAGATACAGACTGCAGTTGAGAAGCTCCAGGAGGAAGCAGAGGAGAAGAAAGGGAAGGAAACTACAGAAGCTTTTCAGAGAGTGCCAAGAGGTTAGAGGTCAACTGCAGTGCTAGTGCCAGATACAAGAGCTACTTCATCTGCACCAGCAGCAACAGCTTCAGTGCCACCTCCTGCAACCACTCCACCAGCTCCAACAACGTCTACTGATGCCTTCGTCCTTGGAGTCCTCTCTACACCGCCTTCCGAAGACCAAGCCTAAGAGACGCATAGCACTATGCATTTTCGAACTTTTTGGTAACTTGTTGCCAAAGGGGGAGAAATGTATAGATCATAGGCTTCGAGAGAGAATGTTGTCTTTTTGTCTCTCTTGCTATTTGGTTGAACTTTTGTGTGTGCTTGTTTGATACTTTATGTCTGCGTGTGAGATACTTATATGGTCATGTGTTTGATCATATCATACTTTAATGTTTGCTTGGATGATATTATCTCTTATATCCCTATATAATCATTCACTTTGCTTGGTGATGAGTGCATGTTTTAATTCCTATCATTTTGAGCGCTCCACCAAGATGTATGTGACATGGAAGAGTGACCCATGATCCTAATCGATTGTGCATTTGCATTCCAAAGCAAATCTTAAATAATGCACAAATTTAGGGGGAGCTCTTGCTTATCACATACTTCTCAAAGCGACGATGTATTTCAATCTTATTATCATTTGTCGAAGCTTTGATCTATATGTTGTCATCAATTACCAAAAAGGGGGAGATTGAAAGTGCAACTATCCCTTGGTGGTTTTGGTAATTACTAACAACATATAGCTCATTGAACTAATGCTACTTCAAGAGGACTATTTCAGGAAGTTCAATGATTGGCATGGCATGGATTAGAAATGTGGACCCCTCAAAATGCTAAGGACACACATTGGCTCAAGCTCAAGACTCTACATTTTCAGTCTAGTGATCCAAGATCACATTGACTCCATAGGAAAAGGGGACGAGGTGTTGCTTAATGGCTTACTTGCTCAAAATGCTTAGTTATATGCTCCACAAACCCTCAACCACTTTCTCATATGCACATATGTCCCAAACTAAAAGTCAAACACGGCCCCAGCGATTTGATCTATCCGGTGCCACCGAGTTCATTTGACATAGCCACTGCCAGAAACCCTAGTCATTTCGGTCTCACCGATAGGGATCTCGGTCTCACCGAGATGGGATTGCAAACTCTCTGTTTCCCTTCGTAATGTTTCGGCCCAACCGAGATGAGCGATCGGTCCCACCGAGTTTGCAATGCAAACTCTCTGTTTCCCTTTCGTAACGTTTTGGTCCAACCGAGATGAGCGAATCGGTCCCACTCTAGTTTGCCTGGTCAACTCTCTGGTTAGCTTATTACCAAAGTCGGTCCCACCGAGTTTGTGTAATCGGTCACACCGATATTACGTTATGCCCTAACCCTAATGACATCGGTCCCACTGAGTTGACATGTCGGTCCCACCGAAATGCCTAACGGTCACATTATGAACTAAATCGGTCTGACCGAGTTTTCTGATTCGGTCCCACCGAGTTTGGTGAATTGTGTGTAACGGTTAGATTTTGTGTGGAGGCTATATATACCCCTCCACCCACTCTTCATTCGTGAGGAGAGCCATCAGAACGTGACTACACTTCCAGCATACATTTTCTAAGAGAGAACCACCTACTCATGTGTTGAGACCAAGATATTCCATTCCAACCACATAAATCTTGATCTCTAGCCTTCCCCAAGTTGCTTTCCACTCAAATCATCTTTCCACCATATCCAAATATGTGTGAGAGAGTTGAGTGTTGGGAGACTATCCTTTGAAGCACAAGAGCAAGGATTTCATCATCAACACACCATCTATTACCTTTTGGAGAGTGGTGTCTCCTAGATTGGTTAGGTGTCACTTGGGAGCCTCCGTCAAGATTGTGGAGTTGAACCAAGGAGTTTGTACGGGCAAGGAGATCGCCTACTTTGTGAAGATCTACCCTAGTGAGGCAAGTCCTTCATGGGCGATGGCCATGGTGGGATAGACAAGGTTGCTTCTTCGTGGACCCTTCGCGGGTGGAGCCCTCCGTGGATTCGCGCAACCGTTACCCTTCGTGGGTTGAAGTCTCCATCAACGTGGATGTACGATAGCACCACCTATCGAAACCACGGGAAAAAATCTCGGTGTCTACATTGCGTTTGCTCCCTCCAAACTCCTCCCTTTACCTTCATATGCAATGTTTTACATTCCACTTCTATACTCTTAGACTTGCATGTGTAGGTTGATTGCTTGACTTGTTCTAAAGTTGTTAAAATCTGCCAAGACTTAAAATTGGGAAAAGGCCAGATTTTTATTTGGTCAAGTAGTCTAATCACCCCCACTCTAGACATACTTTCGATCCTACACGCGCCCTGAGGGATTGTGGGCCCCTCGGGAGTCGTCCAACCCTAAATTCCACCTCTATATATTCTCAAATATTCCCCCAACATCAGAAGCATCCACCAAGATAATTTTCCGCCGCCGCAAGCCTCTGTTCCCGTGAGATCCCATCTTGGGGCCTTTTTCGGCACCCTGCCGGAGGGGGATTCGAGCACGGAGGGCCTCTACATGAACCTTGCTGCCCTTCCGATGAAGCGTGAGTAGTTTACCACAGACCTACGGGTCCATAGCTAGTAGCTAGATGCCTTCTTCTCTCTCTTTGATCTTCAATACAATGTTCTCCTCGATGTTCTTGGAGTTCTATCCGATGTAATATTCGATTGCGGTGAGTTTGTTGAGATTCGCTGAATTGTGGATTTATGATCAGATTATCTATGAATATTAGTTGAGTCTTCTCTGAACTCTTTTATGCATGATTAAGATATCTTTGTATTTCTCTTTGAACTATCGGTTTGGTGTGGCCAACTATATAGGTTTTTCTTGTAATGGGAGCGGTGCTTAGTTTTGGTTTCAATCTCGTGGTGTCCTCACCCGGTGATAGAAGGGGCAGCGAGGCATGTATTGCATTGTTGCCATCAAGGATAAAAAGTAGGGTTTATATCATATTGCTTGAGTTTATCCCTCTACATCATGTCATCTTACTTAAAGCACTACTCCATTCTTATGAACTTAATACTCTAGATGCATGCTGGATAGCGGTCGATGTATGGAGTAACAGTAGTAGATGCAGGCAGGAGTCGGTCTACTTGGCACGGGCTTGATGCCTATATTCATGATCATTGCCTTAGATATCGTCATAACTATGCGCTTTTCTATCAATTGCTCAACAATAATTTGTTTACCCACCTCATGTTTTCTTTCAAGAGAGAAGCCTCTAGTGAAACCTATGGCCCCCGGGTCTATTTTCCATCATATATTTGCAGATCTATAAACCAAAAAACCCAAAAATACCTTGCTGCAATTTATTTATATTTACTTTAGTTTGCTCTTTTATTTATCTTTTAACCTATCTCTATCAGATCTCACTCTTGTTCATGACCGTGAAGGGATTGACAACCCCTTTTTCGCGTTGTGTGCAAGTGTTTGCTAGTTTGTGCAGGTGCATATATTGGGGACTTGCTTGTGCCTCCTACTAGATTGATACCTTGGTTCTTAACTGAGGGAAATACTTATCTCTACTTTGCTGCATCACCCTTTCCTCTTCAAGGGAAAAATCAACGCAAGCTCAAGAAGTAGCAGGAAGAATTTCTGGCGCCGTTGCCAGGGAGGTTCTACATCAAGCCTACCGAGTACCTATCATAAACTCTCATCTCTTGCACTTACATTATTTGCCATTTTCCTCTCGTTTTCCTCTCCCCCACTTCTAAAACGTTTTCAGAAAATCACAAAAATATTTGCCTTTTTATTCGCCCTCTTTTCGTTTGCCCTTATGTCTTACTTGGCTTGTTTACTTGCCATAATCGTGTATTTATTCAAAATCAGAAAGCAAAAGGTTTATGAATCCACTTAAAGTTTTCTACTTGGATCATCTTCGATCCATATGTGCTTGTGCCGAAACCCGAACTAGTTTAGTTGAGGGAAAATCATTAGATGAGCATGCTCATTTTGTGCGTCACTGTTTTTCTCAAAAGGGGGGACTCATATGGAATCAAATAAATTGTTTGCTATGCTATGCTTGGAATCTATGTGAAATTTATGATTTTACTTGTTGCTCGGGAAACCCTAAAAAACACCTTCCCTACCTATGTGAGTTTAATGATAATGAAATCCTATTCTCTTATGCCAAAGGTGTTTATAGTTACTATGATATCGAACAAATTGAAGAATTTGTTGCTTTTAAGGGTGCTTATGAAGTTGCTTATTTGATTGAAAAGTATGATATTAGTCTCTACAAATCTGAAAATGTTGACATACTTAAATATTGCTATGAAAACTATGCCCATAATGCCTATGTTAAATAATTTATTGAGAGAATGATCGTTGCTCTGGAAGAAAGTGATGATATGCATGAATCTATAGATAATTACGATTCCATTGATTTGATTGAAATATTCCCCCTTGATGAACATGATTCTTGCTATTCTTATGGCCATGATGCCAATATTAATTATGCTTATGGAGATGAACTTGCTATAGTTCCTTATGTTAAACATGAAATTATTACTATTGCACCCACACTTGATAGTTCCTTCCTTGAAAAGCATGATTGCAATGATGTCATTATAAACTTTATTAATGTCAATTGTGATAGTAATATGCAAACCCTAAGCTTGGGGATGCTAATTTTGCTATGTCCACTACTTATTGCAATGATCATGATTGGGGTGATAAAGCATTTTATGATCTTGAAAATGTATTTAAGCCTCATGATTAATATGTTTGCAATAATATTGAAAGTAGGTTTGGAAGAGTGTCAACTCTAGGTAATAATGATCCCACTACTTTGGAGAATGATCAATCTTATGAAATTTTGATAAAAGTGGGCTTGGAGAGGTCATGACTTTATTTGATGATAATCCCACTATTTTGGAAGAGTGTCAACTTTGCATGCATGTGTATCATGTAGAGAATATGTTATGTGATAGCTATATTGTTGAATTTGAATATGATCCCACATGTAATTATTATGAGAAAGGAAAATATGGTTGTAGAAATTTTCATGTTACTAAATTACCTCTCGTTATGTTGAGATTGCTATTGTTTCTTTCTTCTTGTTCCTTGCATATGCTAGTTTTTCCTTTCCTTGATAACTTTTTTGCTTATAAAATGCCGATGCATAGGAAGTCTGTTAGACTTAAATATGTTTTTCCCATGTTTAATGATGCTCTCTCCGTGTTTCAATTGCTATCTTTCATGTGAGCATCATTAAAATTATCAATGCCTATGTAAAAGGCTTTAAAGAAAAGTGCTTGTTGGGAGGAGCCCAATATTTTTCTTTTTTGTTTTTATTAAAATAAACAATATCACTTCTGTAACAATTGTGTTTTAGTGTTTTATTTAGTGTTTGTGCCAAGTAAGACCTTTGGGATGGTCTATGGTGATAGTTGATTTGATCTTGCTGAAAAATAGAAGCTTTTGCGTCCAGTAGCAGAATTTATAAATTTCATAAAAGCATGATAAAGTCATGTTGTTTCTACACACGATTGATGTACAAATTTCCTAGGTTTTCCTAATTTTTAAGAATTTTTGGAGTTATAGGAGTACACGAAGTTTCCAGATTACTATAGACTGTTCTGTTTTTGACAGATTCTGTTTTCTATGTGTTGTTTGCGTATTTTGATGAATCTATGGGTAGTATCGGGGGGGGGGGGAGTATGAACCATGGAGAAGTTGGAACACAGTAGATATTACACCAATATAAATTTAGAATTAGTTCACAATGGTACCTAAAGTGGTGATTTATTTTATTATACTAACGGAGCTTACGAGTTTTCTATTGAGTTTTGTGTTGTGAAGTTTTCAAGTTTTGGGTAAATATTTGATGGACTATGGAATAAGGAGTGGCAAGAGCCTAAACTTGGGTATGCCCAAGGCACCCCAAGGTAATATTCAAGGACACCAAGCATCTAAGCTTGGGTATGCCCCGGATGGCATCCCCTGTTTCGTCCTCAATCCATGGTAAATTTACTTGAGGCTATATTTTTATTCACCACATGATATGTGTTTTGCTTGGAGCGTCCTGTATGATATGAGTCTTTGCTTTTTAGTTTGCCACAATCATACTTGTTGTACACACCTTTTGAGAGGGACACGCTTTAATCCTGAATTTATTAGAATACTCTATGTGCTTCATTTATATCTTTTGAGTTAGGCAGTTTGCTCTAGTGCTTCACTTATATATTTTTAGAATATGCCAGTGGTTTTATTTTATAGAAATTGTTGAACTCTCATTATTCACTTATATTATTTTGAGAGTCTTTAAACAGCATGGTAATTGGCTTAGGTTATGAATTTAGTCCTAATAGGATGGGCATCCAAGAGGGATATAATAAAAAAATCATATAAGAGCATTGAATATATGAGAAGTTTGATTCCTTGCAGTTGTTTTGAGATATAAAGATGGTGATATTAGAGTCATGCTAAGTGAGTAATTGCGGATTGGTAGAAATACTTGTGTTAAAGTTTGTGATTCCCGTAGCATGCACGTATGGTGAACCGTTATGTGATGAAGTCGGAGCATGATTTTTTTTTTATTGTCTTCCTTATGAGTGGTGGTCGGGGACGAGCGATGGTCTTTTCCTACCAATCTATCCCCCTAGGAGCATGCGTGTAGTACTTTGTTTTGATGGCTAATAAATTTTTGCAATAAGTATGTGAGTTCTTTATGACAAATTTTGAGTCCATGGATTATACGCACTCTCACCCTTCCACCATTGCTAGCCTCTCTAGTACCGCACAACTTTCGCCAGTGCATTAAACCCATCATATACCCTTCCACAAAACAGCCACCATACCTACCTATTATGGCATTTCCATAGCCATTTCGAGATATATCGCCATGCAACTTCCACCGTTTCGTTTTATTATGACACATACCATCATTGTCATATTGCATGCCATGCAACTTCCACCATTCATATTTTTTATACATGCCACTCTTGATCATCGCACATCCCGGTACATCGCCGGGAGCATTCATATAGTCATATTTTGTTCTGAGTATCGACTTGTAATTCTTGAGTTGTAAGTAAATAAAGTGTGATGATCATCATTATTAGAGCATTGTCCCATGTGACGAAAGGATGATGGAAGCTATGATTCCCTCACAAGTTGGGATGAGTCTCCAGACTTTATAAAAAATTAAAAGAGGCCAAAGAAGCCCAAATAAGAAAAGAGGCCAAAGAAGCCCAAACAAAAAAAGAGAGAAGGGACAATGTTACTATCCTTTTTCCACACTTGTGCTTCAAAGTAGCACCATGATCTTCATGATAGGGAGTCTCTTATTTTTGTCACTTTCATATACTAGTGGGAATTTTGCATTATAGAACTTGGCTTGTATATTCCAGTGATGGGCTTCCTCAAATTCCCTAGGTCTTCATGAGCAAGCAAGTTGGATGCACACCCACTTAGTTTCTTTTTGAGCTTTCATACACTTATAGCTCTAGTGCATCCGTTGCATGGCAATCCCTACTCACATGCATTGATATCAATTGACGGGCATCTCCACAGCCCATTAATTTGCCTAGTTGATGCGAGACTTTCTCCTTCTTCTTTGTCTTCTCCACAACCACCATATTCTATTCCACCTATAGTGCTATATCCATGGCTCATGCTCATGTATTGCGTGTAAGTTGAAAAAGTTTGAGAACACCAAAAGTATGAAACAATTGCTTGCCTTGTCATCGGGGTTGTGCATGATGAAATACTTTGTGTGATGAAAATGGAGCATAGCCAGACTATATGATTTTGTAGGGATAACTTTCTTTGGCCATGTTATTTTGAGAAGACATGATTGCTTTATTAGTATGTTTGAAGTATTATTATTCTTATGTCAATATTAAACTTTTGTTTTGAATCTTATGGATATGAATATTCATGCCACAATAAAGAAGATCGCATTGATAATTATGTTAGGTACCATTCCACATCAAAAATTCTATTTTTATCATTTACCTACTCAAGGGCGAGCAAAAATTAAGCTTGGGGATGCTTGATACGTCTCCAACGTATTTATAATTTTTTATTGTTACGTGCTATTATATTATCTATTTTGGATGTTTTAAATGCGTTAATATGCTATTTCATATTATTTTTGGGACTAACTTATTAACCCAGAGCCCAGTGCCGGTTTCTGTTTTTCCTTGTTTTTGAGTTTAGAGAGGGCCAGAACAGTCCCGAGGAGGCCACAAGCCTCTAGGGCGCACCCCAGGGGGGCGCCTAAGGGCTTGTGGGCCCCTTGGGAGTCCTCCAACCCTAATTCCACCTCTATATATTCTCAAATATTCCCGCACATCAGAAGCATCCACCAAAATACTTTTCCGCCGCCGCAAGCCTCTGTTCCCGTGAGATCCCATCTTGGGGCCTTTTTCGGCACCCTGCCGGATGGGGATTCGATCACGGAGGGCCTCTACATCAACCTTGCTACCCTTCCGATGAAGCGTGAGTAGTTTACTACAGACCTACGGGTCCATAGCTAGTAGCTAGATGGCTTCTTCTCTCTCTTTCATCTTCAATACAATGTTCTCCTCGATGTTCTTGGAGTGCTATCCGATGTAATATTCTTTTGTGGTGCGTTTGTTGAGATCTGATGAATTGTGGATTTATGATCAGATTATCTATGAATATTATTTGAGTCTTCTCTAAACTCTTTTATGCATGATTACAATATCTTTGTATTTCTCTCCGAACTATCGGTTTGGTTTGGCCAAGTAGATTTGTTTTTCTTGCAATGGGAGAGGTGCTTAGTTTTGGGTTCAATCTTGCGGTGTCCTTACCCAGTGATAGAAGGGGTAGCGAGGCACGTATTGCATTGTTGCCATCAAGGATAAAAAGATGGGGTTTATATCATATTGTTTGAGTTTATCCCTCCACATCATGTCATCTTACTTAAAGTATTACTCCGTTCTTATGAACTTAATACTCTAGATGCATGCTGGATAGTGGTCGATATGTAGAGTAATAATAGTAGATGCAGGCAGGAGTCGGTCTACTTGTCACGGACGTGATGCCTATATTCATGATCATTGCCTTAGATATTGTCATAACTATGCGCTTTTCTATCAATTGCTCAACAGTAATTTGTTTACCCACCGTATGTTTTCTTTCAAGAGAGAAGCCTCTAGTGAAACCTATGGCCCCCGGGTCTATTTTCCATCATGTATTTTCAGATCTATAAACCAAAAAACCCAAAAATACCTTGCTACAATTTATTTATATTTACTTTAGTTTGCTCTTTTATTTGTCTTTTATACCTATCTCTATCAGATCTCACTCTTGTCGTGACTGTGTAGGGATTAACAACCCCTTTTTCGCGTTGTGTGGAAGTGTTTGTTAGTTTGTGCAGGTGCATATATTGGGGACTTGCTTGTGCCTCCTACTGGATTGATACCTGATGGCTCGTGTCCGCGTCAGTATTTCCCCGAAGAGGAAGGGATGATGCAGCACAACTACGGTAGGTATTTCCCTCAGTTATGAAACCAAGGTTATCAAACTAGTAGGAGAACCAAGCAACACTATGTAAAGGGTACATGCACACAACAAACAAATACTTGCAACCCGACGCGTAAGAGGGGTTGTCAATCCCTCTCGGGTAAAAATTGGTAAAGATATAGATTGGTAGATGCAAATAAAATAATGGCAAATAAAATTCAGCGAGATATTTTTGGGTTTTTGGTAATATAGATCTGAAAAATATATGATGAGAAAATAGACCTGGGGGTCGTAGATTTCACTAGTGGCTTCTCTCGAGAAAATAGCATACGGTGGGTAAACAAATTACTGTTGGGCAACTTATAGAACGTCAAATAATTATGACGATATCCAGGGAATGATCATTATATAGCCATCACGTCCAAGATTAGTAGACTAACTCCTGCCTGCATCTACTACTATTAATCCACATATCGGCCGCTATCCAACATGCATCTAGTGTATTAAGTTCATGGAGAAACAGAGTAATGCAATAAGAACGATGAAATGATGTAGAGAAGATCTATTCATGTAGAAATAGACCCCATCTTGTTATCCTTAATAGCAACGATCAATACGTGTCTTGCTGCCCCTTCTGTCACTGGGAAAGAACACCGCACGATCGAACCCATCACAAAGCACCTCTTTCCATGGCAAGAAAAATCGATCTAGTCGGCCTAACTTAACCAAATATTCGAAGAAGAAATACGAGGCTATAAGTAATCATGCATATAAGAGATCAAAACTCAAATAACTTTCATGGATAAAATAGATCTGATCATAAACTCAAAGTTCATCAGATCCCAACAAACACACTGCAAAAGAATTACATCAAATAGATCTCCAAGAGACCATTGTATTGAGAATCAAAAAGAGAGAAGAAGCCATCTAGCTACTACCTATGGACCCATAGGTCTACAATGAACTACTCACGCATCATTGGAGAGGCACCAATGAGGATGATGAACCCCTCCATGATGATGTCTAGATTGGATCTCGTGGTTCTGGAACTTGCGGCGGCTGGAATTGTGTTTTGTCGACTCCCCTAGGGTTTCTGGATTCTTGGGGGTATTTATAGAGCAAAGAGGCGGTGCGTGAGGCCGCCGAGGTGGGCACAACCCACCAGGGCGCGCCTGGGAGCTCCTCAGGGCACCCCTCTGGTACTTCTTTGGCCCATCTTGTGTCTTCTGGTTCAGAAAAAATCTCTAAAATGTTCCGCTGCGTTTGGACTCCGTTTGGTATTGATTTTCTGTGAAGTAAAAAACAAGCAAAAAACAGCAACTGGCACTGGGCACTATTGAGGGAGTCCTGGACTAAGGGGTCCTCGGGCGTCCGGCCTGTTATCCATGGGCCGGACTGATGGGCTGTGAAGACATGAAGGACGAAGACTGTCCCCGTGTCCGGATTGGACTCTACTTGGCGTGGAAGGCAAGCTTGGCAACCGATTATGAAGATTCCTTCTTATGTAACCGACTCTATGTAAACCCTAGATCCCCTTGGTGTCTATATAGACTGGAGGGGTTAGTCCGGAAAGGACAAACATTACCATAGTCATACAGGCTAGACTTCTAGGGTTTAGCCATTACGATCTTGTGGTAGATCAGCTCTTGTAACACTCATATTCATCAAGATCAATCAAGCAGGAAGTAGGGTATTACCTCCATAGAGAGGGCCTGAACCTGGGTAAACATCGTGTCCCCTGTCTCCTGTTACCATCGATCCTAGACGCACAGTTCGGGACCCCCTACCCGAGATCCGCCTGTTTTGACACCGACATTGGTGCTTTCATTGAGAGTTCCACTGTGCCGTCGACGAAAGGTTCGATGGCCCCTTCAATCGTCGACAATGACACTGTCCAAGGAGGAACCCTCCTCTCCGGATAGATTTTTGTGTTCGGCGGCTTCGAACTGCGGGCCAACTCGCTTGGCCGTCTGGAGTAGATCGACAGCTATGCCCTTGGCCACCAGGTCAGATTTGGAAGCTCGAACTACGTCGCGGATACCCATGGAGACTTGATCTTCAATGAGTTTGAGACCGCAGCAATCGCCGCACTTGCCCTGATGAACATGACTTAAATCTGTCATCAGATCACACCCAGGAGATGGTTCCTACTGCTGCAACGGCCTTAGAACCAAAGCAGATCGTGCCATCCGAGGCCACAGAGTCCGCGGCGTTGGAGCCACACACGGACTCGACATCTCGCAATATTCGCGTCAATGGAACTCCGGACTCGTCTCCGGCTATAAGTTCCAGACCAGGTACGCCTGCGGACACCGAGCTGGATCGGTTATCGATTTTCGAATTTAGCGCCGCAGACATCTTCCAGCATTCACCTTTGGGTGACATGCTAAACTCTTTAAAGAATTTGTCCTTGGAGAAGGACTCACAGCCGAACTATATCCGATTCGAGGTAGAGGCAGATGATGAGGAATTTTGCTTCCCACCCGCCACCCACTTCATAGCCACTATCGATGACTTAACCGACGTGTTTGACTATGGCTCCGAAGACATCGACGGTATGGACGATGATGCCGACAAGGAGCAAGTCTAAGACCCGCCATTCACTGGATGTTGGACGGCTACCTCTTCGTACGACGTGTACATGGTTGATACACCTAAAGGATCTGGCGACGACAAAGAAGAGCCAGATGCGAATAAAACCTCTGAGACGCAGTCCAAGCGCCGACGCCCCAAACGCCGTTCTAAGCCTCGTCGCTCAAAAGACGGCAACACCGGCACCAGAGAAAATAATACTCCGGGCGACGCCGAAAACAATGAAGACCCTGTCGAAGCTGCATCCGAACAGGAGGAACACGACAATGGGCAAGATAACTCTGATGAACAGGCCATAGAAGATGACTCGGAGGACGACAGTTACCGTCCACCGTCCAAGGAGGAAACAAGCCTCGGCAAAAAAGACTTCATCGTGCCTGAGGATCCTCTGGAGCAGGAGCGCTTTAAGCTTCAGCTCATAGCCACTGCAAGGAGCCTGAAAAAGAAACAACAGCAGCTTCAAGCTGAACAAGATCTGCTCGTCGACAGATGGACTGATGTCCTGACAGCTGAAGAATACGGCCTCAAGCGCCCAGCCAAGAGCTACCCGAAATGCAGACTGCTACCTCAATTCGATGAGGAGGCGCCGGAGCACATATCTCCCTCGCGTAATGCGGAATGACCACCACGTGGTCGAGACAAGGCGGCCGACCGGCCACCCCGCGGTCGGGATAAAGCGGCAACTCAGGCCGAACAGCAGCCTGCCCCACCGCCCCGTAAAAATAGAGACGGAAGAATTCGGGGTCACACGTATGACCTCCGGCAGACCCTGGACAGTAGAGCAGGACATACAAGATCGATCTACGGATCGCGAGGACGCTTCCCTACTCGGGATGACAGCTACCTATTCGGATGTGACAAACCCAATCACACCCGGGCCGATAACCACAGACGGACTTCGTCGGAGTTGCGCCGTGACACGGCCCGCTATAGAGGCGCCGCACACCCTCTCTGCTTCACAGATGTGGTGCTGGATCACGAATTCCCCGAGGGTTCAAGCCTGTCAATATCGAATCATACGACGGCACAACCGACCCCGCAGTGTGGATCGAACATTTTATTCTGCACATCCACGTGGCCCGAGGAGATGACCTCCACGCTATCAAATACCTCCCATTAAAGCTCAAAGGACCAGCTCGACACTGGCTAAATAGTCTGCCTGAGAACTCCATCGGCAGCTGGGAGGACTTGGAAGAAGCCTTCCTCGACAACTTCCAAGGTACATATGTCCGGCCACCCGATGCTGATGACTTAAGCCACATAGTTCAATAGTCTGGAGAATCAGCCAGAAAATTCTGGACTAGGTTTCTAACTAAAAAGAACCAGATCGTTGAATGTCCGGACACCGAAGCCCTAGCAGCCTTCAAACACAACATCCGTGACGAATGGCTCGCCCGCCACCTCGGCCAAGAAAAGCCGAAATCCATGGCAGCCCTCACAACACTCATGACCCGCTTTTGCGCGGGTGAGGACAACTGGCTGGCCCGAAGCAAAAACACAGCCAGCGAGGCAGGCCCCTCGGAGGCCAAGAACAACACCGGCAAGCTCCGGCGCAATAGACACAAACGCCGAAGCAATGGCGATAACACCGACGACACAACAGTAAACGCCGGATTCAGCGGCTCCAAGTCCGGCCAACGGAAGAAGCCCACAAGAGGAACAATGAGGGACCTTCCAGCCTGGACCGCATACTCGACTGTCCGTGCCAGATACACGGCACCCCAGACAAACAAGCCAATCACACCAACAGAGATTGTTGGGTCTTCAAACAGGCTGGCAAGTTAAATGCCGAAAAAAAGGGATCACAAAGTGAGGACGAGGACGAAGAGCCCGCGCAGCCGAACACCGGGGGGCAGAAGAAATCCCCCCCCCCCAAGTTAAAACGGTGAATATGATATACACCACACACATCCCCAGAAAGGAGCGCAAGCGGGCACTCAGGGACGTCTACGCGGTAGAGCCAGTCGCCCCAAAATTCAATCTGTGGTCGTCATTTCCGATCACCTTCGATCGTCGAGATCATCCAACTAGTATCCGCCATGGCGGTTCGGCCGCACTGGTCCTTGACCCAATCATCGACAGATTCCACCTAACACGAGTTCTGATGGATGGTGGAAGCAGCCTCAACCTGCTCTACCAGGATACAATACGGAAGATGGGCATTAATCCCTCATGAATCAAGCCCACAAAGACTACCTTTAAAGGAGTCATACCAGGCGTTGAGGCCCGCTGCACGGGCTCAATCACGCTGGAGGTGGTCTTCGGTTCTCCGGACAACTTCCGAAGCGAAGAGTTAATCTTCGATATCGTCCCCTTCCGCAGTGGCTACCACGCACTGCTTGGACGAACCGCGTTCGCTAGATTCAACGCGGTCCCACACTATGCCTACCTCAAGCTCAAGATGCCCGGTGAGGGAGTCCTGGATTAGGGGGTCCTCGGACAGCCGGACTATGTCCTTTGGCTGGACTGTTGGACTATGAAGATACAAGATTGAAGACTTTGACCCGTGTCCGGATGGGACTCTCCTTGGCGTGGAAGGCAAGCTTGGCAATACGGATATGTAGATCTCCTCCTTTGTAACCGACTCTGTGTAACCCTAGCCCCCTCTGGTGTCTATATAAACCGGAGGGTTTAGTCCGTAGGACAACAACAATCGTACCATAGGCTAGCTTCTAGGGTTTAGCCTCTACGATCTCGTGGTAGATCAACTCTTGTAATACTCATATCATCAAGATCAATCAAGCAGGAAGTAGGGTATTACCTCCATCGAGAGGGCCCGAACCTGGGTAAACATCGTGTCCCCCGCCTCCTGTTACCATCCGCCTTAGACGCACAGTTCGGGACCCCCTACCCGAGATCCGCCGGTTTTGACACCGACACCCGATCCACGCGGCGACATAACAGTTAATGGAAATACGGAACACTCCCTCCGTACCGAGGAACACACCGCCGCCCTAGCAGCAGAAGTACAGAACGGCCTTTTCAAGCAGATCCGTAATCCGGCTGCCGAGCCCACGGACACCGTCAAGAAGGTCCGGATTACACCGCCACAGGACAACTCGGCCCGTCAAGAGCTTGACTAGCAATCTGGCCTCCGTCCCAGCCCTGACCAAGTAGTGGCACTTGTACCACGCGCACATAATTACGCACTCAAAATCCCATGGGCATCAACGGAGGCACATCTTGTGGTCCACAGTACGGCTTGACCGACCAAGGACTCACACACACTTTCCCCCTTCTTTTTTTCCTTTTGTTTCAGGTTCTTTTTCCCGTGTGCCTGATAACCAGTCCTTTCGAAGGATCGACATACAAAGACGGCAAGCAGCATAAGGGCCTAGGGTAACCTCTACACGTTCTTCTTGACGGTATTTCTACTTATTTCTCAGGACCCGCATGCCGCGCCCTCTTAATTCCGGCATGTTAAATAGCCCAGATGCTTATCGCACTTTTTCTACAGGATACGCCTTGACGTATCCATACAGTTATAATGAAAATGGTTTGCAGCCCAGTTTCTTTGGTTCTCGTTTCTTACTTCATTTTTATTTCGATTTATCAATCGCATCCGTACAATCTAGTACGTCTCACACTCGCCAGGGGCTCCCCATCGTCCCATAATTTAGCAACAAAGTCCGAACACTTCTTATAGATAAGTTCAGCACCCCGAATTTAGCATTATACGCATTGGCTCCGAATCATGTCTTTGGTCAATAGTTGGGTTGCCCGGCTCCTGTGCTTGCTACCCTACGTTCCGCTGAATCGGCTAGGGTAGTAAAGGGAGAACTACTGCGATTGTGCCCTGGCCTTGACCAGATGAGCACCTCAGTAGAGAAAGCCGAAAATTGATTGTCATGATATGGCGAGAGCCGGTCAGCTGTTCGAGGGTTACAAATCATTGGAGATTTTTCCGCGTTATGCGAGAGATCGGCACTTCCCGATCAGATGCTGACAGCACTCTGGTTCAAACCAGGGGCTGCGCCCATGCTTTATTATAAAACTCCTATGGCTAAGTGAGGGCGTTCAAGCCGTATAGTCTGATTGCCTTGTTCGTTGCGCTAAACAACTCCTTCAAGGACCATGTAATTGGATCAAGTTTGTTTAGATTCCATCCCGAACACCTCCGTACTACCTACATGAGGGCAGAAGCCGACGACTGGCCAACCCTCAGATTATATGCAACACGGCCGCACAAGAGGAAACAATTCAAAGCATAATAAAATTACTTTACAAAAACTGGCTTTGTTTTCATAATACAAGGCAAAGGCAACATGAATACATTTATTCAAATACAATGTCCTGCGAACATTGCGCCGCTACAAGTCGAGACCCTTCTATGACATCCGGAAAATATCGCTCGGGTGTGCGGTACTCCTTGCCATCCGACGGCCCGCTGGCGACTTCAACGGTGTTCATCTTCGCCCACCACATCTTGCAACGGGCGAAGGCCATACGGGCACCTTCAATACAGGCAGAGCGCTTGACGACGTCCAGCCGAGGACAGGCATTCACCATCCGCTTCACGAGTCCGAAGTAGCTGCTGGGCATAGCTTCGACTGGCCATAGCTGGATTATCAAATCCTTCATGGCTAGTTCGGCCACCCTATGCAGCTCCACCAGCTGTTTCAGCTGATCGGTGAAGGACACGGGAGGTTCTGGTGCCGCATATTGCGACCAGAACGGCCTCTCCGTCGAACCCCCTCCTTCGGCTTGATAGAACTCCACGGCATCCAATGCACGGCGCTGTAAATTCGCAAAAGCCCCTGGGGAACTCCGAACCCGGGTTAGTAAAAGGTACTGCTTCTTCGCATACTTGATTTGCATCTTAAATGCCTTACCCGCTGCGATCTTCTGGGCCTCCTGGATTTCCCGGAGAGCGGCCTGGGCCTCATTCCGTGTGGTCTCCGCGCTCTAACGAGCCTTGGCGAGTTCGGTCCCTTGAACCGATGCATCATGCTCCAAGGCTTCACATTTCTTCACTGCATCCTGGAGCTCCTGCTGGACTTCTTTGACCCGGGCCTTGAGCTTCTTGCGAGCGGCTTGCTGCTGGACAACCTTCTCCTCGGCCTCGCCCAGGGCCTTCCTCAGGGCCTCGACCTCGGCCGCAGCTCCTGCACATATTACGACACTACAGTCGAGATACAACGCCTATGCTTTCCAAACACACAGCAAGTCATTACTCACCTTGCTTCTCCTGGAGCCGAACTTTATCCTCGCCGAGCTCGCTCTCGGTCCGCTCCAGTCTTTGCCTCAGTTCAGAGACTTCGGCAGCATGCGAGGTCGCGGCCAACAACGACGCCTGCTTATGCATAAATATCACGTTAGTCTCCTGCAATAAAAGATTGATCCTCTGTCCGGTTCTTCTCGCCGAACACCGGATAGTGTCTCAGAGGCTATTGACTACATGGGGTTTCTCTTTCTATGTCACTTACCTCGAAACCTGTCAACAGGTTGCTGCAGGCCTCGTTCAGTCCACTCTTGGCAGACTGAACCTTCTCAATCACCGCGCCCATAAGGACACGGTGCTCGTCCATAACGGAGGCGCCTCGTAGCGCCTCCATCAGGTTATCCGGCGTCCCTGGATGGACAGGGGCCACCGGCGGAAGCGGCGCACCCCCTCCTTCAAAGGGGGCTGCTCGTCCGACTCCGGAGCCATACGGGTCTCCGGAATCGTACTTGGCTGAGGGCCGAGCTGGATGCGGCCCTATTCACCAATTTCCATGGGGATCGGCTCCCCCATGTGTCCGGCAGTGGAGGTCTTGCCTTGTGGCACCTCCCGGACAGCGTCCTGGGCTCCTCCCTGGTTCGGAGCGGTCCTCCGGGACAACACTTCGGTGTCGTCCCTGGCCTCGGGGGAGTAAGCAGGCGATGGCGACATGCTCGCCATCTCCGACGGAGCCAACAAACCTCCAGATGAGGATCGCTGGATAAGGTCACGGGCCGGACTGCAATAGTACGGTTAACCATGTCAAGATAATAAAGAGAAAGGGTTGTATGTGCGCATGAGCGAGCCACGTCACTTACGATGCGGCCTGGGGCTTAGTGCGGGGGCGTCGTTCCGGACTGCTGCCAACGTCCCACGCGGTGTTGATCGCTGGGACGCCCTTCCCCTTCTTGGGCGTCTCCGCCTCCAGACGCGCCGAAGCCGCCCTCTTTTTCTTCTTCTCCTCGGGGGGAGGGTTGTTTTCCTCCTCCTCCTCCTCCCCCTCTTCCTCGTCATTGTCCTCAGGGACAGAGGAATGAGCTTCGTCGTCTTCAGACGTCATGTCCGGAGTGCCCTTGCAACGGGGGCCACTCTTGGCCCCCTTGGCCTTCTTCTCCGGCGCCTTATATGGCACCGACACCAGCATCTTCGCCAGGCACGGGATGACTGGTTCTTTGGGCAGCGGAGCCGGACACTGGATCCGCCTCACCCTCTCCATCCAGTCCTGAAAGAGTAATAACAAAAGCTTAGACATCATCCTCGAAACATTTAAGTTGGGGATACGTCAGAAATAACATACCTCGCTGGCGGGGTGTTTACAATCGTGACCACGGTCTGAGTCCGTGGCTGGTGGCTTCTCGTTGCCCTTAAAGAGCAACTTCCAGGCGCCTTCGTGAGTAGTCTCGAAGAGCCTTATCAAGGTCTAGTGCTTCTTCGAATTGAACTCCCACAAAGGGCGGCTTCGGCGCTGGCACGGAAGAATCCGGCAGACTAGCATCACCTGGATGACGTCAACAAGCTTGACATTTTTGGTCACCATGCTTTGAACGCGCGTCTACAGCGCTATCAGCTCGTCAGGTGAACACCAGTCCGAACTCTTCTCGACCCAGTAGGTGAGTCGCATGGGAGCACCAGAGCGGAATTCGGCAGCTGCGGCCCAGGTGGTGCCGCGAGGTTCTGTGATGTAGAACCACTACTTCTGCCACTCTTTTATTGTCTCCACAAAAGTGCCTTTGGGCCAGGAGACATTGGATAGCTTGCTCACCATGGCTCCTCCGCACTCCGCGTGCTGGCCATCCACCACCTTCGGCTTCACGTTGAAGACTTTGAGCCATAGCCCGAAGTGGGGTTGGATGCGGAGGAAGGCCTCGCACACGACGATAAACGCCGAGATATTGAGCAAGGAATTCGGGGACAGATCATGGAAATCTACCCCGTAATAATACATCAGCCCATGGACGAAAGGGTGGAGTGGAAACCCTAGCCCGCAGAAGAAATGGGGGATGAATACTACCCTCTCAGTGGGCTTCGGCGTGGGGACGACTTGTCCCTCGGCCGGCAGACGGTGGGCGATCTCCTTCGCCAAATATCCGGCCGCCCGAAGCTCAGTAATGTCCTCCTCCTTGACGGAGGAGACCATCCACTTGCCCTGGCCTCCGGATCCGGACATGGTTGCTTGAGTGGAAAGGAGATGAGTACTTGGGCGCTGAAGCTTGAGATTGGAAAGACGGAGGCAGAGAGAGGGCGTGAGAGAGGAAGAGGGAGTCCTTATCCCCTTATAAAGGCAGCGAATATTAAACGCCTCCTCACTCGCCCTAAAAACTCGCCTATTCCCAAGGGCCGTATAAACGGCACGGTTGGGTTACCCATGCCTGCATTGACAAGACGTGCCAATGGCAACCGCGTCTCAAAACATGGAGCGGCAGACGAAAAGCGGTTCGAAATTATGACCGGACAGACGTGATGTCGTGTTGTAAAAAGCTGTCAGCGGATAGAACTCGTGTAAAAATATATATTATCTCTGCGGTTATGTACGGTGTGTATGTGACAGGTCCGGATACTATCATCGCATCCGAAGACTTTCTTGGAGTTCGGAGGAGGGAACCCACCTTGCAATGCCGAAGACAATCTGCGCGCCGGACTCCTCGTCATTGAAGCCAGGTTCAGGGGCTACTGAGGGAGTCCTGGACTAAGGGGTCCTCGGGCGTCCGGCCTGTTATCCATGGGCCGGATTGATGGGCTGTGAAGACATGAAGGCCAAAGACTGTCCCCGTGTCCGGATTGGACTCTACTTGGCGTGGAAGGCAAGCTTGGCAACCGCGATTCCTTCTTATGTAACCGACTCTATGTAAACCCTAGATCCCCTTGGTGTCTATATAGACTGGAGGGGTTAGTCCGGAAAGGACAAACATTACCATAGTCATACAGGCTAGACTTCTAGGGTTTAGCCATTACGATCTTGTGGTAGATCAGCTCTTGTAACACTCATATTCATCAAGATCAATCAAGCAGGAAGTAGGGTATTACCTCCATAGAGAGGGCCTGAACCTGGGTAAACATCGCGTCCCCTGTCTCCTGTTACCATCGATCCTAGACGCACAGTTCGGGACCCCCTACCCGAGATCCGCCGGTTTTGACACCGACAACTATGTCAATAGGTTAGTCCCAAAAAATGATATAAAGTTGCTATAAAATGATTGTAAAACATCCAAGAATGATAATATAACAGCATGGAACAATAAAAAATTATAGATACATTGGAGACGTATCAATACCTTGGTTCTTAACTGAGGGAAATACTTATCTCTACTTTGCTGCATCACCCTTTCCTATTCAAGGGAAAAATCAATGCAAGCTCAAGAAGTAGCAGATCACCGCATCGTCCTCTATTGTCGGAGCTAGTGATCCAACCATAAGATGACTTTGGTGCGCTTCCTAGATTGCTAGGGTTGATTGTCGGCTGGTTGTGTCGACATCTCTTCTTCGAACTTCATCCTCCAATAAAGTGAGGCCCTCCTGCTTGCCTGGAGTTGGCAGTCTATGGTCAAGATGATTGACCTGGTTGTTGTTTTCTTTGGGGGGGGGGGGGTCCTTTGTGTGGTGTTGTATCAATTTTGCGCAACTAAGCCAACTTTTGTGACCTTTGGGTCACTCCCCATTTCTCAAAAAAGTGGTATACAATATAGACAACATCATGCATACTTATCCTAGAGCTTTGTTTATATTGTAAGACATTATGTAATGTGCATATTGTAAGTTACAAAAAGATTGCATATATTTACTAACATGCTCTTTCTTTCTCTTATTTCTGTTAGAATCACATCACCAAAATTCCTAGGTGGCAGCTGAGATAAGCCTATTATACACACCCTTACAAAACAACATGACTTTCTTGTGCATTGAGCGAAGTATCCTGTGCGTTTGGTTGAGTCGGTGTTGAGCTTTGTGGATGTAGTGGCACCTTACAATATAATTCTTCCTGGTGCACATCACAAGCCCTCACATCAAGTCATATTTTGTTGACCATTCATGATCACACATGGCGAATAAGTTTGATACAAGGACAACAATGACCCATGAAGTGACACAACGTGATTAACCCTGCAACTAATGTAAACGTCGAGCATGGATATTGGTGGAGCACCAATGGACCAAAAGCCAACCTACCTTGCTTTGTCATGTCTTGATGCCGCACAGCGTTGTCTGCACTTAGACTAGATGTTTGCGATGACGGCTTCATATTGCGCATGGTCCTGACATCTCCCAAAAGGTCTCCACAACTGTAATAGAACCACAATTTTATAAACGAGATCGGTTGAATGCTTAAACACAAGACCCTAAATGAGTGCTTCTTTGTTACGAGCAATCCATAAAGCCCATGATAATGTCACAACTCCCACCCAAGCGATCCTATTATCTCGGCCCTTCGAGTGGCTTATAAGTTGAAACGTATCGAAGAACCCAGTAGGGCTTCAGGAGCAACCCAGTAGACTCTCTAATCGCGCTCCACACATACCGGTCAATTGTACAACAAAAATAAAATATGATCACTATCCTCTTCTATGCCGCACCAAGTGCATTTTCCATCTCGCGTACCATGAAGTTTGTGCACTTGGTCTCCACTGGAAATGCAGTTTTCGCGCCACTTGCCATAAGAAGATCTTGATTTTGGCGGGAATTTTAGCCTTCCAAATCCCAGATAAGTTGATCCCAGGGGCTGCTTTGAAAATTTCCTTGTACAAGGATCATGTGGAGAGATTCCCTGAAGATTCAAGTTTCCAAGTCACCTCATCCCTCCCTGGTGAAAATCGAATATCACTTAGCCCCACAATGAGCTTATGCCACTCTATCGTTTCTTCCACACCGAAAGTGTGCCTAAAGGTAGGCGCCCATCCCCTGTTAGTCCATATGTCAGCCACCCTGGATTCAACATGTTGTTCTATTGCTTGTATACATAGATTGATGCGGAAACCACACCATGGTAACATATTTGCCATGTGTTACTGTAGCATGTTTCCTTTTTTCCAATGCGATAAGTGTGGAACCAACTCTGGTGCCGCACCAGAGGGGTATTCTGATGCACCACCCCCTCCCTCAAAAGTTTCATAGGGCATTTTTGTTCCACGTGCATGCCATGCCAATTGATATGTACTACCTTTGCTTCCTCATAACATATGCTCATTTTTATCCTTTCTCCCTCACAAAATTGGCATACGAGTCTGTCCTCAAATTTCTCACATGGTCATGTCTCACACATACTACCAAGGAGAGCAGTTGTGTAAGAGGAGACATGTTCCATGCGCGATAATCAACAAAGAATCTATTAGCAATGAAGGTGACCTCAAGGAACAACATTGTTGTGAGATGCACATCAAGACGGGTGTAGCATCCTTGCACACCTCATTGGTTTAGCCCTGCCGACAAACTGCCTTGACGTAACCGTGAAGATGCCACGGTTGGTTGGCGTCGGGAGCCGACCGTGAAGATCGTCGTTGGAAGCCTTAGAGGAGGGGAGGACTTGTTGACGAGTGTGAGATGGTGTTATTGTGGGCAGTGACGATCGAAGCGATGCTGGTGTAACGAGGATTGCGTGTGACACGGACAAAGACAAAAGGGATGTGAAAGAGGTCAACAATTTTCTTCTAGGAATACTTTATAGTACACAAAAAATGTCTATACAACCCTTTTCAAGTAAGGGATAAGTTATAATCAGCATGATTAATTTGCCATGGAACTCGTAGAGCTGTCTGGTGAAGGTGTACCAAAGCACACCTTCCATAAAAGACAAACCTTAGTGGATCCCGACCTTGCCGATGGAGGGCTCCGTTTTAGTTAGGTGTGCCATTCCGAGGAAGGCGGGCTAGCAACGGCTCCTCAAAGATGGAATAAGGTTTTCCCAGCCTAGCCCACATCATGATGGTGCATTTAGCGTCATCGGAGGGTATGTGGAGGTGTGTTTCCAACGGATCTCGTAGGATTCGGTCGGTGTTTGTCTTCGATAGATCTTCTTGGATCCGGTCTTCGTTGGTCTATGTTCATGTGTCTACAGGTTGGATTCTTCTGATTTATGCTTCTCTTCATCGGCGGTGGTTGTTGTTCTGGTGCGCAGGTCCCGTGGGACCTTAGCACGATGCTTTCCAACTGTCTACTCCCTTCATTTTGATGAATACAACGTATTTCGTTTCGCTAAGACAAGACTATCATAGTAAAGTATGAATCTAGTGACACGAATTTCATGTCATATAACCTTGTATTTATGGAGTAATTATTGGTCAGATGCATGTTTTAACTAAACAAAGTACGCCTTCCTTTTAGGAATGGAGGGAGTGCTACAACAAGGTTTGCCCGGTGACGAAGCAGCGGGCCTTTGGCTCGCTCCAATGTTTGTAATCGTTGCTAGGTGATCTACGGACCTGAATTTAGTTAATGTTACTTTTGGTGTTTTTGTACTGCCTTGATGCTCGATGAATAGATTTTAAATTTTTTCGTAAAAGGTAAAAAATAAAATAAAAACCTCATTTTTACCCTAAAAGTAGACCAAAGTGTGTGATGCTCGACTAAATGGATGAACATGAGCTCAAACCACTACCAGCTCAGCTCACTGTCTAAATTTGATTTAGTATAAATTAGTGTCAAACGACCCATCCGCCGCAATAAGCCGGTCAAACTCAACACACACAAAACAAAAACAAATCTGCCGACTAACAAAAACCTCGCCATCACCGTCATTCCTAGTGAGCACACGCCGGTCACTAAGACGGGCTTCACGACCACTCTCATGAGTCACGAAATCGTTGGTCTCGCACCAAGAGGAACAAAAACTGTCATCCCAAAGTCCGATCTCTCTAAAATACTCCGTACTACGTCACCCGGAACTCCTAGCAAGTGCGCCTTTCAATATTAATTGACATTTTTCTTGCGCCGAATCCGATGAAGCAAGCTGACGGCCACAAAAGGGTAAGCGAAAACGACGCGTCATATGATGTGCGATGGGAACCACAGTTTGGTTCTAGTGCTGGTCGGAGAAGAAGAGGTCGTCGAGCTCGAGTGCGTGATGCTGTCAGTGTAAGTGTAGTGGGTTCTTGCTTGTGTCGGAGACATGGTCTAGCTCACTCGACCGGGCTAAGTGGAGTAGCGCAGCAAACGGGCCATCATCGGCGCAAAATGAAGCGTGCCGAGTTAATTAATGGGGCTGATTTGGCTTTTTTGAGACTTGAACGTAAACTGAAAATTTTAACTACTTTTGCAGCTGGCCAAACAAATCTTGCTGGGACTGATATCGCATACACTAGTTTGTCACTAATTAGATCAGGTGCTCGTGTATCATGCCAGTTTGGGACCGGTGCCACTTGAACCAACATGCCGTCCGATTAGCTTACCGGTAAGTTGACTCTGCTTCTGTACCGTATTTGTCACTACATGGATTCGCCGTAGATCGAGGGCGTGTGACATGCATGGGTGCGTCCATGCGAGTAAATTGCTCAAAACCATCACGTATGTGGCTAGGGCAACATGTTTTCATCGCTTTTGTCAAAAACCATAGATTTTTCGATAAAAGTTTTTTTTTATTGCCAAAAAGGTTTTCCCCCTGCTTTATATACAAAGCAACCAACCGAACCATACAGGGATAGGTGCTGGGGCGGAAGCAGCACAGTCACGTCTAAAAAAAAGACAGAGAAAGAGCAAAAGAAACAAATGCCGACAACGGCGGATAAAAAAAACGAAGAAGCCTCGCGATCGTTGCGCCCATCGGGATCTTCCACTAGGCTCCAAGACTCCGAAGCGCCGGCACCTATCAACACCTCCAAGAGGGATCGCGACAATGACGACGCTGCTGCCAAGGGTTTCCCCCGGTACACGACGAGGCGCGAGGAATGGTAGCCCCCGACGCCCTTCCAGAAGGTCAGGTGGCACCCACAGGCGCCACCGCGCCGGTGTCGGCCAAGCCGACAGGGGTTTCCCCCGATCCCAACCCGCACCTCGGGAGCTCCGGAGCCTGCCACCAAACCAACCACCACCCTGCGCCAACGCGGTCATGAAGCCCCCACGCCGTCTCACCACGGCAACGCGAAGTGAGGACAACACGGCGAAGAATCAGAGCCGGGACTAGGGCATCAGCACCGTCGGCACGCGGGAGGGCCCCACCTCCACCCTCAGCGACGGTAGCCGTCCGGACGCAATAGTAGGGGCACACCAGGCCCGTGGGCCCACAGGCCCGACCGAGCCCTCGTGGGCCCGTAAAGCTCCCGCCCTCGCGCTGCTGCCGGCACGCCGTCGGCGCCGCCGCCCCACATCCGAGCCGCTCCTCCTCCACACCGCGCCGTAGACAACGAGGCCACGCCGGGGAACCGGCCCGCTAGGACCCAGATGGGGCCGGGAGGGCCCAGATCTGGGCCGGGGGCGCGCCGCCGGCCACCGCACGTCAACACGCCGCCCTGCGCCAAGGGCAGCACCGCCACCGCGCCCACCGCCGGCGACCGCCGCTGGGTCGCCGGGCCGCCGCCTAGCCGAGCAGCATCGCCGCCGTCACCTGCCCCGGGAAGGAGACGAGCACGCGGGGACAGAAGGGCACGCCGCCGCCGGCACCACCCGGCCCAGCGCCGGGGGCATCCGCCGGCGGCGGCGGGGGAGAACCACCAGAGTAGTGGGCCGAAAGGAAGGGGAGGGGCGCGCCGCCCCGGCCACCTCCCGGGGAGGCGGCGCTGGGGCGGGAACGGGAGGAGAGGGGGAAGAGGGGGCGGGAAGCGCTGGGGCGCGCGCCGGCGGCCGGTGGCGGCGAGAGGAGGCTAGGGCGCCGGCGCCGGCGGCGGAAACCCTAGCGGGGGCCTAGCGGGAGGGAGGGAGCGGGAGGGAGTTTATATGATTTCCGAGGTAGCAGCTATTCAATTATAGTGCTGATCAGAACCAGAGGATTTTCCTCGAGATCGGAGACGGGGGGCCAATGATGTTTTTTTATTGTCATAGTGTAGCATCGAGGGATACAATTATAACGAATACACACCCGGGCTCTGCATAATTAGGATGCACACGTCCAACACAACACATGCACTAACCGACCACACCGGCAAAAGGCAAAGTCATAGAAGAGCAAAGCGATGTCCATGCGGAGGAAAAAATACAACAATTGACGATATATAGCAATGACCATTAGCGACAACCATATCTTGACAAGGACTACGAGAGAGGTTCTCAACCAACGACGCCTCCAAGAAGGGGTTCTCAAAAACCATAGATAACCACAAACTCGGCGCAAGTGAGTAACAAACCGCACTAATCCGGAGTTGAGCCGCGACTAAGCATGAAACTGACAGGCTTGGCCTACCTGTGAGGTTCATGTGGCTCGAGAAAACGGACGCGCCCAAACGCCCGGCCAGCACCAAGGCCGACGTAGCAGTTGCGGCAGTGGGCAACAGCAGGCAGAGGCGGCGGCAAAGAACAACAGCGGGTGGTGGCAGCGGCAAGCAGCAGCAACAACGCACGTAGTGGCAGTGTATAGCAAGCGGCGGCAGCCTTGGTCCAGCAAGCAGCGGTGGCGACGCCGGCCTCAGCTGCGGCGGAAAATTGTAGCGGCGGGCAGCAGCAGCGGCAAATAGCAGCAACAGCGCTGGCAGCAGCAGTGGCGACAGGCACACCACACCCTACGTCGTCACGTCCGGCGTAGCCAAGGCCACAATAGCCACCGTCGGCACACAAGGACCTAATTGCTTTTCAAAAAGTATCAGGGACCTGATTGCTTTTTTTAAGTTACAGGGACCTTATTGCTTTTTTAAAATCACAGGAACCTGATTGCTTTTTAAAAAGTTACAGGGACCCGGTTGCTTTTAGCGACCGACATATGGGCTCCACTTGTCGTAATGGTCAACCTAACTGTCAAAGTTGATGAATGGACCTCATAGGTGGGCCAGCCCTATCACTTTCTGCTAGTCACGGCTCAACTCCGCATCAGTGCGATTATTTACTCACTTGCCGCGAAGTTGGTGGTTATTTGAGGTTTTTGGCAAAAGCGGTGGAAACTTGTTATCATAGCTATAAATGTGGTGGCTTTGAGCAATCTACTCCATGGATGCAGTAGGAGCTCATAAGGTTTGTAGTTACGGGACTCATAGCATCTCTAACCTATATTTAGTTACAATTTAGTTTGATCATGAGGCAAGTGTAGCCAGCCGGTAAATTTAGTCAATTTAATAGAAGTACAGAAGTGACGCCCATACCTGACTCATGAAGAAAATCAGCCCCTGCATTGCTCTTGGCGACTTGGGCGGCACCTCTAGGCAGACGTCACCAACACCCTCTCCTTCATGCATCCTCACTAGCCGCCACATGTGTGTGGCTGGGCAAAGCCCTTGCGGTGGATAGCGGCGGGGAAAGGTGTTGGGTTCGTCTGATCTCAGTGGCAACCACCATGGTTGCACATTAGAAGATGGCAACAGTTCTAGTGGGTCTGTGCAGCACGGGGAGGGAGGGGGAGGTGCTAATTCTTGAGCTTGCGTTGATTTTTCCCTTGAAGAGGAAATGATGATGCAGCAAAGTAGAGATAAGTATTTCCCTCAGTTAAGAACCAAGGTATCAATCCAGTAGGAGGCACAAGCAAGTCCCCAATCTATGCACCTGCACAAACTAACAAACACTTGCATACAACGCAAAAAAGGGTTATCAATCCCTTCACGGTCACGAACAAGAGTGAGATCTAATAGAGATAGGTATAAAAGATAAATAAAAGAGCAAACTAAAGTAAATATAAATAAATTGCTGTAAGGTATTTTTGGGTTTTTTGGTTTATAGATCTGAAAATATATGATGGAAAATAGACCCGGGGCCATAGGTTTCACTAGAGGCTTCTCTCTTGAATAAAGCATACGGCGGGTAGACAAATTACTGTTGAGCAATTGATAGAAAAGCGCATAATTATGACGATATCTAAGACAATGATCATGAATATAGGCATCACGTCCGTGACAACTAGACCGACTCGTGCCTGCATGTACTACTATTACTCCACACATCGACCGACTCGTGCCTGCATCTAGAGTATTAAGTTCGTAAGAACAGAGTAACGCTTTAAGCAAGATGACATGAGGTAGAGGGATAAACTCAAGCTATATGGTATAAACCCCATCTTTTTATCCTTAATGACAATAATACAATACGTGCCTCGCTGCCCCTTCTTTCACTAGGAGTGGACACCGCAAGATTGAACCCATCAAAAAGCACTTCTCCCATTGCAAAAAAAATCAATCTAGTTACTAAGCCATCTCAATCATGCATAAAAGAATTCAGAGAAGACTCAAATAATATTCATAAATAATCTGATCATAAATCCGCAATTCATCGGATCTCAACAAACGCACCGCAAAAGAAGATTACATCGAATATATCTCCAAGAACATCGAGGAGAACATTGTGTTGAAGATCAAAGAGAGAGAAGAAATCATCTAGCTACTAGCTATGGACCCTTAGGTCCGTGGTAAACTACTCACGCTTCATCGGAAGGGCAACAAGTTTGATGTAGAGGCCCTCCGTGATCGAATCCCCCTCTGACAGTGTCGGAAAAGGCCCCAAGATGGGATCTCACGAGAACAGAAGCTTACGGCGGTGGAAAAGTGTTTTTGGTGTGTCCTCTGGTGTAGGTGGAATATTTGAGAATATATAGTGGTGGAGCTAGGGTTGGAAGTCCCCTGAGGGTCCCACAAGCCCTGGGGCACCCCCCGGGGCACGCCCCTATGGCTTGTGGCCTCCTCGTGAAGCTTCCGGCCTCCTCTCCAAGTCTCGTAGGTTTTTCTGGTCCAAGAAAAATCACCGTAAAGTTTTATTCCGTTTGGACTCCGTTTGATATTCCTTTTTCTGTAGAAGTCAAAAATAAGAAGAAAAAACAGAAAACTGGCACTGGGCTCTAGGTTAATAGGTTAGTCCCAAAAATAATATAAAATAGCATATAAAACATCCAAAACAGATAATATAATAGAATGGAACAATAAAAAATTATAGATACATTGGAGACGTATTAGGAGGCTTTGCTGAAGACGGTCCTATGTGTGGCTTCCCGTTGGAGGCATGATGACAGCCATGCTCGGGACACGCACACTACTTCCGTCGGGAGGCGCGACGCCGATCTAGCGGGTGTGTGCTTGTAATCTACCAGTGTCTGGCTCCATGCGGCCGCGCATCAGCTATGGTGATATGTCTTCCGTGTTCCAGTTCCGGCCATGCCAACCCCTAGGCTGGCGGCCTTGGACAGGGCTCTCTCAAAGGTGGTAGCCGGTGATGGTTTGCTCCGCCTTCAGTGTTGGTCCTTGTGGTGACCACTCGGCCTGTGGCGGCCGTATTGTTGTGGGCTGGATGACCACGGAAAGGTCTTCGTGAGGGTTCCTCCCTCTACACCCGGTAGTTGACTTTGGCGATGATATGAAATTATGGACGATAGTTTGACTCGAAGGGATGGTTGTGCAGCGGCGGCTGTCGGACAACGCATGTAGTTGTTGCATTGGGTTCTCGGAAAAGGGTGGTGACAACACACGTGTGACATCGATGCTTGTGTTACTCGAGAATCAGGTCTCAAGCTCCATGGTGAAAGCCTAGGTTTGACCCTGGTTGGTTACACCTAGCAATGATGATATTTTTATGTCATTACCTTGTTGAATACATTGATTGGATATACTCAGACTAGTTACTTATTGTGAAAAACTAGATTCTAGCCTTAGGTGATTGGATTCGATGATGACGCCGCTTGAGCGTTGCTCTCATCCCAAAGGTGTTGCTCATAAGAAACCTCATCATCTATGTAGTGTCATGAGATGGTTGATGCGGATATGGTCATGGATGTAGTTTGACGGTTGTGGATTTGATTGTTCTGCTTTTTTTCCTCGCCTACGGATAACTTTAGTCTTATATGAATTTGCTATTTACTGACATGTTTTTTGAGTGCATGCGTTGGTATTGGTTGTGTGCATTCTACCTATGTCATGGTCGGGTGTGAGCTTATTGTGTTTGTATCCTCTTGATGCCTTATTTTGAGCCAATAAAATCCATCCCTGTCGAAAGAAGCGACAAAGACAGGATCATGTCATTTTGAATGTTGAGTAGAGTCGGTTAGATAAATTTCAAAATCTACATTGCTCATACAATTTTTTTTTGCGAATTCACTTGGTTAGGGGGGTTGGGAATGTACAACCCATCCACTCTAGGTTCAAGTCCTCATGGGGGCGAATTTGAACTCTTAATACTGATGGAAATATGCCCTAGAGGCAATAATAAAATGGTTATTATTATATTACCTTAATCATGATAAAGGTTTATTATTCATGCTAGAATTGTATTGACTGGAAACTTAAATACATGTGCGGATACATAAACAAATAGTGTGTCCCTAGTAAGCCTCTACTAGACTAGCTCGTTGATCAAAGATGGTTAAGGTTTCCTAACCATAGACATGAGTTGTCATTTCACAACGGGATCACATCATTAGGAGAGTGATGTGATGGACAAGACCCATCCGTTAGCTTAGCATATGATCGTTCAGTTTATTGCTACTGCTTTCTTAATGTCAAATACATGTTCCTTCAACCATGAGATCATGCAACTCCCGGATACCAGAGGAATACCTTGTGTGCTATCAAACGTCACAAGGTAACTGTGTGATCATAAATATGCTCTACAGGTATATCCGAAGGTGTCTGTTAAGTTGGTGTGAATCGAGATTAGGATTTGTCACTCCGAGTATCGGAGAGGTATCTCTGGGCCCTCTCGGTAATACACATCACAAGAAGCTTGCAAGCAAAGTGACTAAGGAGTTAGTTGCAATATGATGCATTACGGAACGAGTAAAGAGACTTCCCAGTAACTAGATTGAACTAGGTATGAAGATACCGACGATCGAATCTCGGGCAAGTAACATACCGATGGACAAAGGGAATAATGTATGTTGTCATAACGGTCCGACCGATAAAGATAATATGTAGGAGCCAATATGGGCATCCAGGTTCCGCTATTGGTTATTGACCGGAGAGGTGTCTCGGTCATGTCTACATAGTTCTCGAACCCGTAGGGTACGCACGCTTAACGTTCGTTGACGATATAGTGTTATATGATTTATATGATTTGGTGACCGAATGTTATTCGGAGTCCCGGATGAGATCACGGACATGACGAGGAGCTCCGGAATGGTCCGGAGGTAAAGATTGATATATAGGACGATGTATTCGGACCCCGAAAAAGTTTCAGAGTGACCGGGTAGTCATCGGGTCACTGGAAGGGGTTCCGGACAACCCCGGTAAGTGTATGGGCCTAATGGGCCAAAGGGGGGGATAGACCAGCATACTAGGGGGCTGGCACGCCCCTCTCCTTGGCTGGCCGGCCCTAGGGGAAGGAAAGGGGAGGGTGGCCCCTCCTGCCTTTCCCTCCTCGTGAGAGAAAGGAAAGGGGGGCGCCTCCTCCCCCTGCCTTCACTACAAAAAAAGACACATCCATGACATTTTGGGCCGAATGAAATTTTTTCTGTCATGCTTATGACACTTCTATGACGATAATTGTGACACAACCCGGTATCATCATAGATGTGGTGGGATCCTACTTCTATGACAAAAAATCATGACAAAAATGGGCTTTTCATCCTCGGTGGGCCGGAGACGCAGCTGCATGACATTCTTTGGGCCGTCCATGATGGAAAAAACCGTGGTAGAAGCGAGGGCGAGGAAAATATCGGGGGAGTTCCCGGTTACGGTGGGTGGTCGGGGGCCGAGCGATGCGCGTTTCTCTTGTACGTACGCGCGTGGGTGCGAGGCGTTGGGCTCTAACTGAACCCGAGCGATTGCACTGCAGGCTACGCGTTACTGAACCCGAGCGATCGATCGATGGCTGTTAACTGAACCCGATCGAGCGATTCCTTCGCTACTGCTGCTAAGCCGATCGAACCTGCTGCCTCTGGATGAATAGTGAGCGTTGTTGGGGGGTTGGATGAACAGTTCCCGGTGGGGGGGGGGGGTGGACGAACAGGACCCCGTGGTAGTAGAGGCCGTTGCCGCTGCATGAACAGTACCCCGATCGATCGAGCCGGTTGGCGGGTGGATGAACAGGACCCCATGGAGGGCTGGATGAACAGGACGACCCCATGGAGGGCTGGTTGAACAGTAGCCGGTGAAGGGCTGGATGAACAATAGCCCGTGGAGGGGTGGTTGAACAGGACCCCGTGGAGAGGGCTGGTTGAACAGTAGCCGGTGGAGGAGCGCGCGGTAGAGGATGGATGAACAGGAGCCCGTGGATGAGTAGTCGCAGGTGGAGGCTGGAGGAGGTCGACGGTGGATGAACAGTAGCCCGTGGAGGCTGGAGGAGGTCGAGGGTGGAGATGAATAGTATCCCGTGGAGTCCCATTTTGCGGTACGCCACACCCCTCCCGATGAACAGGAACCCCGTTTCGAACTTAGCGCTCCAACACAAGTCCGTTTCCTCCGTTTTGTGGTACGCCACACCCCTCCCGATCAACAGGACCCCGTTTCGACCGTAGGAGGTCCAAGAGAAGTCTGTTTCCTCCGTTTTGCAGTACGCCAGACCCCTCCCGATGAAGATGATCCCATTTCGACCGTGGCCGGTCGAACACAAGGCCGTTTCCTCCGTTCTGCGGTACGCCAGGCCTCGTTTCCATCGCCTGTTCCGTCCAAGCCGGTTGGCTCCCGATGAACATGACGACGCATTCCGTTCTGACCCAGCCGGTTGGCTCCCCATAAACACGACGACGACGCAGTTTCTCCGTTCCATCCTAGCCATGTACACGAGCCCTGACCGTACGTATGCGCAAGTAGGCGTTTGAGACCCCGCCCGTATGTACGTACGTGGCTGTATTTACTTTCTTGTACCCTGGCCGCTGTACGCACGTGTACATGCTACGTGCACGCCTCTACTACGACACGTGCACGCCTCTACTACGTATGTTCATCGCTGCAGCCTGCAGACAGACGGATTGACCAGTATGTACGTACACGTTCGCGACCAGAATGACAACGCTACGTACGCTTCGACCAGATGGGTCCCGACTATCAGGCACTTCCTTGCGTGCGAAGATGTAGCTGGTGGGTCCCAGCAGTCAGGGGGCGAATCATTTTTTTGCCCGTAATATGGACGCACTTCCTTGCGTGCGAAGATGTAGCTGGTGGGCCCCAGCAGTCAGGGGGGAAACATTTTTTCATGAAATACGGTGGCCTGTCCGGTGGGTTCCTGCTGTCAGGTGGAGGAATCATTATTTTCCGCACAATAAGGAGGCACGGCCGTGGACCCGGCTGTCAGCCTCTCCACGTACAGTACTCTTCCGGCCGAAGTCGTTCCTTGACCATGTTGACCACGCCGCGGCGAGAGCACCAGTGCGGTGGACGACGGCGGGGCCTAGGAAGGGGACGACGCGGAGCCGGGGAAGACGCGGCAGTGGAAGCCCATGCGGAGAGGAGTACGAGGGTTCACTGGTTCGACTGCGGTGTGAGCCTGCCGTCGCCGCAGGGCCTAGCCTAATGTGGGAGTAGTAGGGGGCAGTGAGGCCTCAACGGCAGCACAGCCGGCCACTGGAGGCAGGAGCGAGCGGTCTCGCCGGCGCTGGTTTGGGCGGCTGGTGCAAGAAGAGCAGTGATTGAAGAAGGAGCAGGACCGGTCGATTCAAATCCAACGGTCACTGCTGCTAGAATCGTTTGTTGACTAAGTTGACAAAGCCCTTCGTACGCGTCAACTTAGTAGGCCCACAGGTCAGCCTCCGAACCGGTGCGCCCCAGATGTCAGTGGGAGGAATCATTTTTTCTGCGTAATAAGGAGGCAGTTGATTGCGTGCGGCCAGGCCAGCGGAGGGAGTAGGGTGGCTGGTGAAGCCTGCGCGGCATGACAGCGGGCCACAAGAGGAGGGAGCAGGCAGTCCCACCAGCACTGGTTTAGGCGGCTGGAGCAGGAAGATCAGAGATTGAAGAAGCACGTCGGCCGTTGGATGGACATCCAACAGTCACTGCTGCTAGAATCGTGTGTTGACTGACAAAGCCTTGCGTAAACAAGTCAGCCTCAAAATCTGTGGCGTGTACAGCCCATTTGCTATTATTTTTATAATTTTTACTCATTTTCTAATTCATATAGAATTTATTGCAGCCCATTTTCCATTTTTAGAATTGCTGCCCATTTTCTGGTCAGTACCAGGGTTAAAAAATTGAACTAAAAATGTGCGAAATTTTGAAAATTCGCAAATTTTTGCTGGGGAACAAAATAATCTTAATCCAAAAATTAGTAGCCATACTAAAACAAATTTAAAATAATTTAGTAATATGTCATGTTAAAATCCAATGAAATATAAAATATCAGTGAAGAACAAAAACAAAAAAGAAACTAATTTTCCCATTTACTTTTAACAGATACTGGCCATACTCTTTGGCCAGGCCGGAATGCATCCTTCTTCGTCTTGAAAGACTTGCAGCCTAGTAAGTCGGAGAAAACAAATAGGCCTAGCTTGGGTATTCTTCAAAAAGAAATAGTGGCCTACCTATTTTCCCGAAGGAAAAACTGCTGGGCTGGTCATGTTGTTAGACGGGCCACAGAAACCGCACAACCCAGTTTATAGCTTGCTCCTCCGAGCAAATCCTCAAAAAAAGTTGTGGAATTCTGTCGTTAATTGACTATACGTTGAAAATGATGTGGGTCCCAGATATCAGCAGGGTGGATTAGAGTAAAAAACGAGGGGTGCATCTGCGTAGTAAAAGAGGCGTTTGCTTGTGTTCGGGAGTGGACCTGGTGTGTCCGTACTGTCATACTCACAACTACATGCCTCTCCCGATTCACTATGTTGATAGGGCCGGACGGCGGCGCCGCGGCGAGCGCACCAAGGCAGAGGATAAAGTGATGTTGCCAATGTGCTGGGCTAGGTTGGACATTCTTATTGAAAAATAAAAATGGACTGGGACTATTTACGACATTGACTACGATTTGCATGGGTCCGCTGGTTGTATGAAGAAAATGTGGGAGAAAGAAGACTAGTCGCTATCTTTGCCTAAGAATTATATCGACTGAATGTAATTACACTATCATAGGAAATAATATCCTCCTGTTAAATCGTGAATTTAAAGAACTGGTGCATGAGCATTTAGCTTTATTTATTTATTTATTTACTTATTTATGTTTATGGGACCATGAGCATGTACATGCGCCGGATTCATGTGAGAGCCTCCCTTCTAGCTAATTATGGGCTCCTCTATTGGGCCTTCATCAGTGGGCTGCATGTTATCAACAAGTGGAAATGTGTTCCGTATGAAAAATAGTATGCGCTATGTACGGTACGGGGCACTAAAGGATCGGACCGTGCAACGACTTCCAAAACATTGTGTTTGTCGTTCTAAAAACACATTTATTCAACCAACAGACGAAATATACTACTGATTGTAGAATGAAAATAGCAGCAGCAGCAACCAGGGCTGGGGGTGCAACAGAAGCAGTAAGCAGGCCAGAAGAGTAAAGACGCAACTCTCTCTTCCAAACCAAACATCAGCCATCATTACAAAAGGGCTACCAAAAAGGAACAAGTGTATGCATCAAACTAAATAAAGATCCTACTACACCAAGTGTACACATCTAACTAACTGGCTTAGTTAGACATTACTATTTATTAAGATGTGGAGATTGGCTGACGGCTTGAACCAGATGGGTGCCTGACGGGGGAAACTACAGCCAGCAGGTTGAAGTCTGATACTTGCGACCCTCTCTCCTACTTTGGGCTGCAGAGCGTGGTGGCACATATCAGGGTATGGTGCATGTAGAGACACATGGTACGCTGTGTACACACAGTTTTGTCTGATGAACGAAACCGCGCTGCCATCATGATCCTTGCCGTCGGTTAATTATCTCCTGGTTAATCGGATAATTCAGTCTGAGAAACAGAGAGCGTGTACCAAGGCTACTTACCAGCCTCCAGTAAAAAATTCCTGAAGGTCCAGAGAAGCTGGGATCCTGCTCAAAGACCTTGCAGTGACTGTGATTGTATTCCGTGAAACAACACGTCTGATACGTGCAAACGATTATCAATCATTCGCCGTCGTCTGATCGAGCCAGGAACCACCTGCAACTGCCATGCCGCTTTTCTTTGAAAGGTTCTGGGATTAGGAAGGATAGGGACACCTGGCGGCCTACAACATCATATCAAGTTGGAGTCAAACAAAAAAGGGCTCTTAATGTAGTCAATCTTAAGAACAACATATTATGAGCATGAATATTTTTTCAGTAAATGTTGACAGTTATATAAGCAAGCCATCATGATATCATAGGAAAGTAACATACTGTTGTAACAACCGTTTGTAGCGGTGACTGGAGTAGGCCAGCAATACGTCCAGCCATAGGAGTCGACAACATAAATGAAGCCCTTATGTTCAATGGCATCAGAGAACCATGGAGGATGTATGATCCTGCGATGGACGTGCAGATTTATCCACTTACCGCAGTGACCTGTCAGATAGGCGAGACTGCGGTTGAAGAACGCAATTAGCCTGAAGTCTTTATAATTCGCAGATCTTGTGGGCACTTGGCAGATTACAACCTTGAGCAAATCAAACTTGGTATCATGTTGGCTATCGCAAGATTCCGAGTATTCTGGGCCGCAGTGCCAAAGCAGTGCAGTGTTAATCTAAGGAAGGGGGATCAATCGCCGGGTGTAGACCTCCACGAGCATCCAGCTGCCGCCACTGTCGACGAGCACCATCCAAGACATGTTCATGCCGACCTAGTACATACCGTTAATGTAGTTGTGGGTGACGGGAATCGGATCGCAGTCAAGAGGGTTGATGCTCGCCACCCTACGATCGTTATGCTGCGTGACACGCCGTTTCTGAAGATCAGGCGGCATCAGCAAGCAAGGAGTTGGCTTAAAAAGCTTCGACCCGAGGGCTTTGAGTAAACGGTATACAGCCCCAACGAGCACGCGGCGAGCGGCATGGTACTGAGATTGTCCACACGCGAAACAATGAGCTTGATTACCTCTATGGGGAGCGAATTCCAGCCACTCTTTCGGCGGACGCTGCTCGTTCTGCCATTGTTAGTGCTTGTGTTTCGGAAGAGGGGGAGGCCCCTTAGTGGGGATGGAAAGATTGGACGATTATGTGCGGACAAGGATGGAGAAGCGATATGTGATAGCGGGAATGTGGACAGGTGACTGATGATCTACGGCATATGCCGCTTGACTTACGAGACACATACCAGCAGTGTACGGGTCATATCGATGCCAGGACAACTTGCTTGAGTGATCTACAGTACTGGTACTCCGCTACAGTACCTACTACTATGCCCTAAACTTGCTTGAGTAGAGGTAGTAGTGGGAGTAGGACTCTGCTCTAACGGGCCGAAGTAGGGTTTTCTCGGTTTGCATGCCGGGTTTACTGAGGGTGTTTGATGGGAGGCGAGGAGGTGTGTTCAGTCCGGGGCATGCACCGGGCGGCGCAGTACTATTCGATTTGACAGCTACTAGTATATTATAAAAAAGAAAGAAGAGTAATAGAGATAGAGATAAGAGTAGAGATAGAGACTAGGGAGGAGCACCATCTACTGCTTCGCGTGCTACTCCCGCGCTCCATTCGGCGGTCGCAACGTCCCCTACAGCCACTCCCTCCCGCACTCCATTCGGCGGGCGCTGTTGAAATTTGGGAGCGCACTCTCGCGACTGATGGCAGCAACGACTTCACCGACGATGACTTCTTCCTTGACCTCGGCAACCTCTTCCTCAACGACATGGGCGACAACCTCAAAGCCAACGGTGCTGCTCCCGTTGCACCGTATGTGTTTCTGTCCTTCCTGTTCGAAATCGTGGTATAATTCATATTTCTAGTCTGTGTCCTAGATTCGATCTGTTCATCTACCATGCTAGTCCACATGATTAGTTTAATCTCTGTTATAGCCATCATGCTTTATTTTGTGCTTATTCGGACTAAATCTTGTAGTAACTTGCTCATATATTCAACTGGCGCAACGTCCCCTACAGCCACCCCCGTTTCATGGATGGCCTGGTCGATGCCTCCAAGGAGCCCTTCGTCTACTGCTATGAGTGCCCGATGCCATTTTGGGGCTCGCTGGTGGACATCGTGCATCACCTCACGCAGGCGTGCGGCGATCACTACTGGCCCTTGGCGGAGAACATCAAGTACGAGACGTGCTACCCGTTCACCGTGCCGGAGTCACTGGAGGATCACCGCCGCCTGCTAGTCTCGGAGGAGGACGGTAGCGTCTTCCTCTTGATCGTGGGCACCGGAGAGGCCCGTGCAGGCCGCCGCCCCGTCTCTGTAGTGTGCATCAGGGGCGACGCCGCTGATGCTGACACTGACACGAGGCCGATGTATGGGTGCGTACTCACTGTTACTACCCCTCCGAGGTACGTGGGCCGTGACACTGGCTACAGGAAGCTGACTAGGACTGTGCCGAGCTGGGACCTTGCCGCCGATGTGGACATGGTAGACGCATGGTATGATTCCCCCCCCCCCACGTGGTGCACGGGGACTCCAAGGAGGTTCACCTGGACACATGCATTACCAAGTTAAATGTTGATCATTAGTCTTCGCTCAATGTAATCCGCTGTCTAAGCGTGTTGAGACTTCCATGCATGATCTTGCTCTATTGAAGTATCGCGCATTAATAAAAGTGTATCCATTTATGGTTTAGTCTAGAATCTTCCATGTATGAATTTTTACTACAGTACTGGTGAAAGACTTATGATGAACCATTTCTTACATCTCCTCTGCCCCCTTCCAAGTCATCCTGATTTAATCCCTCCGTCTAGGTGTATAAGGGCATGGTTAATACTTAATAGTATAGCCAACTCTTGACTATAAGAAAGTTCCATGTCATGTGTAGCCAACATGTATAACAATCGATACTCAAAAACTAATTCTTAAAGATCATTTCTTACAAAGCATAATAAGTGTTATTCCTTCAACAGTTTTGGATGCAGGTTGAACAGTTGAACGCTTTTGTTTGCGAAAGATACTTTTTTATCTATTTCACCCGGATGTTTGTGAGCTCTGGAGATGAAGTAATATCCGAAGAAACCTATCGATACCCGTTACACATGAGATGACCCCCACATCCTTTGTCAAAATAAACAACTCCCCGATCAATGCATGTCACTATTCCGTGCAACGCACGGGCACCTTACTATAGATTAGTACGACCAAAAATTGAACTAACATTATATATAGTATGATAAATGCTGATGCATGTCACCTAAAATTATATCATTGAAAACTATAGTTTTGTTGACATGCACTAACATTTTGTCAGTTAAATCTTTAGTCAAATTCAATGGGGGACTAATAAACCACGACCGATGTAGTACTAGTGTAGAGGGCGGTGATACACGTGAGTCTCACCCCGCTCGTGGCGCGGCAGTAAAGCCGTCATATCACAAAACCCAACCACTCTCAGTAATAAGTGGCATGGTAAAATAAACGGACAAGCAACCATCACATCCCTTCGTATTTTTTGCATTTCATCTCTCTGCATTTACTTTCTCCGATTCATCTCGCACACTCGATCCCTAGCTACTACTCCTAGTATCCCTAGCTACTACTCCTAGGGTCAGTTCTTTTGTCGGCTTAAAAAATAAGCCGTCTCTTCCCCAGCTTTTCCCATAAGACTAGTCACAGTGGAGAGTAACATTAAGGCGCTTCACTCATTTATTTGGGCTTCTAAACTACTACTAGTACCTCCGTCCTGGTTTATTCGTCACCATTGTAACTTATGCTAAATTTTGACCAAAGATTTAACTTATAAAATGTTAGTGCATGTGACATGCACAAACATTTCATTAGTTAAATTTATGGTCAAAATTTGACACAGATTACAATGGGAACCAATAAACCAGGACGGAGGTAGTAGTTATGGGATTACTACTAATCTAGAAGCCTAAAAGAACTGGCCCCTGGTACTCCTAGTAGTAGTACTCAAGTTGGAATTCCAAGTGCACGACACAACTTGTTAGGCAAAAAATTCGATACAGGGGGTAGGAAGCGGTTTGGTAATTTTCATGCCTTCCCGACCAGTGAGATACTACTCCGTACAAAGTACAATAGAGAAATAATCACAGAGAAGGAAGCTAAAAGTAAACAATCAAACGGGCATTTTTGCATTTGTTTTGCATTGAATCGTTTGACAAGCGTGACTGGTGCTGTTTTTCTGCTTTTACAAAAACCACATCGAAATGTTAAAACGTGCATTTGCACGTACATAAGTAATAGTAGTACTCCCTCTGTCTAGGTGTATAAGTCTTCCCTCCTTCTTGGTCACGGTGCACAACCAAAGATGACTTATTCACCTGGACGGAGGGAGTAGCACAGTCCGCAAGCATATATAGAGAGAGACGTGTAGTGCGATAGTATATAGTAAAGTTTGTGCTATATGCATGTACTTACAAAATGCGTACGAATACACAAGGTTTCCAAACTTTTTCTTTTACATACTTAATTAAGGATGCTAATAATTCCCGAACGTTCATGATTTATCATTTGCATCCCAAAACTAATGAGATTGCCTTACGAAACTAAATTATATTCCTAATAAAAGCCACGACGCTCGCAGGAGCGCTTGCGGCGCACCACGAGTGCCCTGGTGCGCGGTCGTTTCCCAGCACACCGGCACAACGCCTCTTCCTCAGCCTCATAGCTCGCGAGGTGCTGATTGGCGGCTTGCCGGCGGGCGAGCGCGATCTCACCTGTGTGGTGATCCGGCGCCAACAGGTACTCCTCCTTGCTGGAAGCGTGCACCCGGTCCACATACCGCCAAGCGTGGATGAGGCCCTTGGGCCCGACTGCACTTAGGGCGTTGGCACGGGCGTCCTCTGCCACCCTCACGGCCCTCGCACGAGCCTTCTGCCAAAGAGCCAATTGCCTGACTCTCTCAGACGCGACATAGGCCTGCCAGGCAGCTTGCCCCGCGGCACGCTTCTCTTCCTCGGCCTTCTTCTCTGCCTCTATTTGGCGCGCTCTGCCGGAGGCAAAGCCTCCCACAAGGCGACATCCATTTCTTTCCAAAGCTCCTCAAGGCTGGGGGGCTCGACGGGCGGTGCGACGTTCTCCTCGTAGAGGGGAGCTGACGCGTCCTCCGACGCGCGTGCTGGCGAGATTGGGAACGCCGACGCGTCCACCTCGACGCGTCGTGGCAAGGAGCGGAATGCCGACACGTCCTCCTCGACTAGTGGTGGCGAGGAACGGAACAGCGTCGCGTCCTCCTCGACTAGTGGCGCCGAGGAACGGAACGGCGACGCGTGACCGTCCGCGTGGTGCAGCGGGGGGGGGCGCCTAGGGCTTGGGAGGGGGATGCCATGGTGGTCGACATGAGAGGGAGGGGGAGGAGATAGCGATGAATGTTTGCGTTCTTCCGAATGCCGTGGGAGGCGCAATATTTATAGCGAGCAATGGCACACCTATGCAGTATATGGACTGAGCTTCACTGACTTAACTGCAGGTCCAGTTGCATCACTGACATGTGGGTCAGATGCCTATTGGGTCCTCATGTCAGTGACCCAATGCACCTACAGTTAAGTAACTGAAGCAGCTACGTGGGCATATTTGTTGGAGTAAATTACGGGTGAGGGAAGGGGTGGAAATATTGCTGGTCACAACGGATTGGACGAGCGCGGGGGAGGAGAGTCATGCATGCAGATTTTTTCCACACGGGTGGAGTGGTGGGGCTGCTGGAGGGAGAAGGAGAGTCAAGCAGGCGTTTAGGTTTCAAGGTGCACTAAATTATTGCATGCGATGATTAAGGCTGGCCATAGTGGTGGTAATGTGGTACTCCCTCCTTTCCGGTTTATAGGGCTTAATTTGAAAATCTCTTCAACCAAGGTAGATGACGAATGGTGGAATTAATTCCCTAGTTTGCAAAAGTACTTAATTAGTACTCTCGTTTTTCTCAAAAATTTGTGTAAACCGATGCATTAATTACACCACATGCATGCATGACCACTCCTATAAAAATCTCAGTTGGTGGTGATGGTATGTCTGCCTCTGGACAACGTGAGCTATTCGATCTACTTGGAACCAACGACTGAGATGTGTGTGCATAGTGACATGGCCTTGCCACCGGAGTATAGCAGATATTTACCCACCTCTGCCACTGTATAAAATACGGAACTACTCATTCCAGCCTCATTTCCTTTCTGGTTCATCTCCTTGCATTCTTGCCGTCGGCGGCGAAGGTTCCTGAAGATGGAGTCCAGACTCTAGAAACCACTACAAAAACTATTCCACCGCCTCTATCTTGGTAAGAGTAGGTGAAATTTCTGAATCGAGCCCTTTAAACTAGAAGGGAGGTAGTAGTACTCTAATAGCTAACCTTGTTATGATGACTAAATAGGACATGGCACGCACCTGGACGGAGGAACTAGTCTGCATTGTGCATTTAAGTTTTGTCTGAAGTCAATGTACCTCTACTTTGACCAAACTTATAGAAAAATGTACATCAACATTCACAATGTCAAATCAATATTTTTATACTCATTATAAAGCGTAGTTTTTATACTCATTATAATCAGTATTGTAGATATTGATATTTTTAGTATAAATTTGGTCAAAAACTTTGCAAACGGTTGACGGACGTAAAAAGGACCAGAGGGAGTATCATGCATGCGGAGTAGGCAAAAAATTGCTCATTTATAGCCGGTCGAAGTCTCAAAGGGTGCGACCACGCGAGGGAGGCGAAGGTCGTGGGAGGCGTGGCGGTTGAGGGAATTAAGTGAAGTTACATCCACGCGTCGGCATGGCGTGCGAACAGGCAGAAGCTATACCGTCAGGCCTACGAGATGGGTCTAGTAGACATGACATCTAGTGGGTCCCGCATAGTACTCAAGAACTCTTTGGGGGCTTGCAGCCGTTTATCCACTGGGCAAGCCAACAACCCCACGCCGTTCGCACGCCCTAATCATCCCCGTCTTCTACCTTACAATAGTTCGCTCCCAGTCGTCCCATCCTTTCACATTACACCAATTCAACTTCTCCTAACCCTCCTCCAAAATCCATGGCCTCCCAAATCTCCATGGTCGCTGCTGAGTACCAGGTTAGAGCCATCACCGGTGACGAGTTCATCATCATCTACACCCGTGGATCCGCGATGGTGAAAGCATGCCTTGCTCGCTTCCTACATATGTTCAACAGTTCAAAGGATGAGTCGGTCGCTGGGCTAGATGTTGAGTACACCACAGTCCTGGAAAGCGAGAAGATTCTAAAGGAAGTAGAGAAGAAGAAGCCCGCCGTGATCTAGGTTTGCGTACATAACGTGTGCTTGGTCTACCACATATGCCATGCCGACGTTGAGTGCCAGGATTTTAAGAACTTCCTCAAGGACGAAAGAGTGAAATTCGTTACTGTAGACTTTAGGAACGACAGGGATGTCCTGGGTCGGATAGGCCTCGTTGTAGGCCAACCCTTTGATCTCCAGAAGGCAAGCATGGTGTCCTCCTCTCAACCTTCAATGTTGACCCTGGCAGCAGCCATGATTGATCCTTCGTAGGCTAAACTGAAGAAACCTCACCACGAGTTTCATCATGCATAGGAGTCGAAAACAATAGATGAAGATCACATCCTGTACGCAGCAATGGATGCCTACCTTTGTTTAAATATCTACAAGGGTTGGATGAAGAAGCAGAGCCCAATGTCCGATTCAAGCAAAGAAGCGGCGGTGAAGAGGAAGAGGAAGAGGGACGAGGACGAAGTCGAGGATGTGGACTCGGACTCCGAGTAAGGTGGCAGTGCCGTCGCTCATGCTGGTTCTACTACAGTGTCAAGCAGACTAGTTGCTTAGTTTTATTTCAGGGGTGTGTTGTGCTGAGCCCCCAGCAGAACTATGTTTACGTTCTTTCTCGTTATTTGAACTTTATGTTCTTTCTTGTTATTTGAACTCTTTAATACATACAGTAGTACTAGTACTGTGTCTTGCTACTGTTATTCTTGCAGTTGGTACTACTGCTCGTATCTTCGTGTTCCTACTGTACTTAATACGTTCGTACTAGTAGTATAATTTGGGTCAGTCGATTTGTGAAAGAAGTTTGACGGAGCGAAGGAAGAAGACGGCAGAGAAGCTACCCCAGTATCTATATTAGGGTGGCAGGGTGCCCATGATCTATCTTATGAGTGTTGGGTGTGGAATGCAGTTCGCCGAAAAAATGGATCGTGCCCGGGGTTAAATGGATGGCGGGGGTGGGGGGAGCATGGCGGTGGCATGCGGTTCAGGGGAGGGCGAGGTGGCGGCGGCAGGCGGTTAGGCGTGTGGCGGGCTGAGAAGATGAACAGTGCATCAATTTTGGAGGTTGAAGAAGCCCTTCTAGCCATCCATGTTGCATCCAACGTCTCACAAGAGTCGACTGACCCAAATTGCTCCTTCAGATTGCAGGATCCACGTGGCATTCAAGGTCTCGAAGGTAGATTCCACGTCCGCACCCGGTTTGCGGGCTCGGCGCGGGCGCGACCGGCTTCCGCCGCGACAGCCACCATGCGCGCCTCCTCCGCGCGGGCGGATACGACAATGACACGCTAGTTACTCCTCACCGGCGTGCTGGAGCATGCGCTCGTCCTCCTTTTTGTACGTTGCATGCATAGACGCGGATACACCAGCTGCTCGCGTGCTTGGTAGCGTGGCGGCATCGCGAGGAGAGACTGCAGATGACGTGAGCGGGCGAGCCTTCGGCTTCATGGTACAAGGATGGCGACGACACGGCAATGATGGGCGAGAAATGGTTGGCCGGAGCAGGTGGGCGCCAGCATGCGCAACTGCGGCGGCGGCATATTGATGAGTGCGCGTAGGGGAGCTTAGTTTAGTTTTATATAGGGTTGGTCAAACTTAAAATAAAACCGTACTAGTACACGTAAACATTAGACTGAGGCAGCGCTTATATTAGTTAACATAGCCATGATACGGAATCCTATGCAAGCGCGTGAACCGCGGCCGCGCGGTCGATCGAACGGTGCGTCACCGTGTCACGCTCGGAGGACATCCATCGAACCTTTTTGTGTGTGTGAAAACAATCCCCGAATATTACTCAACATTTTTTCCTGGAAAAGTTCTTGACGCTACAATATTTCCATATATTTGAATTTAGCTCCAGTTCATGTTTATTTGGAGACGTTTTAGGTGCGCCCTAGTTTTTTTAATACTGATTTTGTGTGTGTGGCTGAGAGAGAACGTGTGTATGTGTCCATATGTGTGTTGTGGTGGAAGGGTAATGTGGAGATGGTGTGCGTGTGATAGTGACATAGAGAGGTGTGAATGTGCAAATGATCATGCATGAGTGAGACATAGACAGATGCCGATACATTGTGTATACATGAGCGAACGGTCTTCTATTTGTACTTATGTGTGTGTGTGAGAGAGAGAAAGAGAGAGGATCATCCGTAACACAACAACCATCTCTCTCAATTCGTCCGTCCCTCGCACGATCACATGTAACACATGCATCAACACACACATTTTGACACCCTCACCCGGCCCCTGCCCACCTCAAGGCCCGCACATCGCTCTCTATCGCGCATGCACAATCTCTTCGTGAAAACCCTATTTAGCATGTAGCTTTCCGTCACATACACACATATTTCTCTCCATAGGTTTGATTTCTCTCAATACCTGACACACGCGCGCGCACACACACACACACACACACACACACACACACACCGCACACACACTCCCCCTCCCCCGAGCACACAATTCATTCCCATCCAAGGCTGTATGGCGACCACTCTCGCTTGTGTTTCTCTGCACCCCAACATGCACAACACCTCAATCTTCAAAGAGAGCATCGAGGAGATCAAAGACGGCGACCACACTGCACTAGAGAATGCGGGGCCATTTGGAAGCAGGATGATGTGACGACGGCTGACTGACTCCTCCCCCCTCTCTCTCCCGCACAAAATTACCAATCCCTCTCTCTCCCGCACAAAATTATCAATCCCTCAACCCACGAGATCCTTCCCCTCTCGTCCATGTTTTTCCAGCTCTCTCATCAAACCTGTTGTCTCTTCTCCTTCCACGTCTACAGAATGCGGATGCACACACATCTCAAGTATATTACATGTCTCCATCTTTCTCACAGACCTAACTTCTTCCTCTCTCTTTCTCTCTCTATCTCTCTCTCCCTCTCTCTCTCTCCCTCTCTCTCTCTCTCTCTCTCTCTCTCTCTCGGTAGGTTTGTCTCCTACTCTCTTGTCCACATACACACAATCTTTCCTCCCCCTATCTGCTCCATCTTCGCAAGCTCTCTCTACACGTTTCATTCACACATTGGGATTTGTTCAAAATGTTGCTTTTATAATGGATGATGTAGAGTTGTGGTTGGTTTTGTTGCATCCTACAAAGTAATAACTATGAAATGCATTTAGATTCTCATTTGATTGGGATTATGTGAGTTTGAGCATATTGTGAAGTACTATAGACCTCCTATACATCTTGGAATTCAACAATGATTGTAACTATTGAATTGTAGAGACCATTACATTCAAGTCAGTAGCCTAATATATTTATTTCACAATTATAACAAATGATTAATTCACTACAAACTAAGAAAACAAATGTGTACTCCCTCCATTTTTATTTAAGTCCGCGTATTAGCATTAGTCAAAGTCAAGTTTTGTAAATTCTCAGAAAGTTTATAACAAATAAATTAACATATACAATAACAAATAAATACCATTAGATTCATTATTGAATGTACTTTCACATCATATATATTTGTTATGGTAAATGTTTATATTTTTCTATATACTTGGTCAAACTTTAGGAAGTTTGACTTTGGTCAAACCTAATATGCAGAGTTAATAAAATTGGAGGGAGTACTCGTAGTTACTAGTACTACTCGCTAGTTGCTTAGCCCAATCACCCAACACACCACACTGGGAGTTTAGTGTCACAAAATTTTGAGGTCGGCGGGAAAATCTCCCGCGACCCTGATTCGAGTAGTGCGAAGGTACTATCATAGCCTTCGGAACAGGCCTACGGATGACGCTTGGTAGGGGGCTGTTTTCGTAACTTCAGGTTCACCCTACCCAGCCAACCCCACCCCGGCACCCAGAGTAGTACACCTGAATACTCCCCATTTTCTATCGCCACAGCAAAATAGACTTCTCCATGGCACCGCAGCCTTCGTGCTCCTGCCCTTCTCCATCGGCGCACTCGTCCACCGCAGCGCACGTCATCGACGACCTCGTACGCCGCACTGGAGCCGGTCCACCGTCGTCGTCGTACACGGAGCCTCTTCCCCGGCACCGTCTTCCACGGTCTCGGGTCTGCTTCCCGGAAGCCGACGCCAAGTGCAGAAGCACCACCGTCGTGGACAATGAACTGACTCCCATTACCGACCATGATGCATAGAGGCCGTCGCGACCATCGTTCTCCTCCTCGATTGGTAATGTGTGTATTGAATCACTTAGCAGTACATGTGCAGTTCCAATTTTGTTCATACCTACCCTTCAAATTTCCTGGTTGCTATTGTTCCCGTAAAAGTAATTGGTTATAGCCTCCACTGTCCAACAGAATACCAGCTTGTAATTGTGCGTCGCTCCTGCATCGCGCTGTGCTTGGGTAGGTTCTTCATCTGCAACCAGTAGTGTGGCAAATGATGGAAAGTTTTTTAGAACTAGCAAGATGCCCATGCGTTGCATGGAACATCAAGATGCATTTGTATGAGTAGTTTATCTTGTAGGAGAAAAGGATGAACGAGGGAAGGCCTTATTTGCAAATCTAGAGAGGGGTGTGAATATCTTTCTGCAAAATTGCCATAGTTTCCTTCCTATCCGTCGGATATAAATTGGATGGCCTATATTGTAGCATGGCCGGCACACCATCATCACCAACTCAGTTTTTTTAAGAGTAGAGAGTAGAGAAGTAGAGATAAATATTAAATATAAAATAAATATAACAGTAGAGAAGAGAGTAGAGATAAATATTAAATATAAAATAAATATAACAGTACAGAAGAGAGTAGAGATAGCAGGGACGTAGGGAAAGGACCGCGCGCGCGGGAAAAAGCTGCCGGGCGCGCGGTAGTTTTCGCGCGCGGTGTCCGGCGCGCTTTATAAAATCCAACGCCCTCCCACCACTCTGTGCCTTGCTACCGCTCTCTCCCCACTCTGTGCCTCGTCACCGCTCTCTCCCTGCTCTGCGCCTTGCCACCGCTCTCTGCCCGCTCTTTCTTGCCTCGCCGCCGTCGCGCCACCATGCCGCCTGTCGCTGGGAAACTTGGTGATACCGCGGCGTCCGCACGCGCCGCTCCGGCGGCTTCTCCTCCGAGATCCGGTTCCGCGGGATGCGCCTCGGCCTCGGCAATTTCGACACCACCAACAAGGCCGCCCGCGTGTACGACACAGCGGCGTGGCGCCTCCGGTGGCCTCGTAGAACATTAAACTTCCCCAACGTGCTGACGTGGGAGCGGGCGCAGGAGCTCATGCCTCTGCCACGGCTTATCACCGATGAGGATCATCGCGACAACCGGAGGCGGGAGCACCATCTCGGCATCGCCGAGATGGGCGAGGAAGCCCTGGCATTGTGGCGCCAATGCTTCCCATAGGACATCATCAACGAGCGCGAGTTCTACGCGAAAGGAGGGCGGAGAGGGAGAAGAGGAGGGCAGAGCGAGCCGCCTATCATGAGGACAAGCGTACACGAAAAGCAGATGCTCAATTCAACATGAGGCTAGGAGCAGCGTCGCCCTGGGAATCCGACGACAATCGGTATCTTCACTCCTACATTGAGACGTCGGAGGAGGACATCACCGAGGAGGAGTCGGACGACGAGTAGTAGTTGAACTATCTATTTTTTTATCTTTCTATGCTATATCTATGTCTCTACTCTCTAGTCTCTACTCTCTATCTCTACTTCTTGATCTCAGCACTGTAAATGCTTTTTTAAAGCGCCGCGCGTTGCACTTCTGTTGGAGATGCTCTAACATGGTAGACAAGTGCTTTAATGTTGCCCACAAGATGCGTGAGTATTACTACTAGTATATTTTTCTTGCCATGTAGAGATTTTAAAACCACGAGTGTGAACATGCATTGGATCAATGAAGAGCAAACATGGGATATTCGGGGCATCTTCAAGGAGCATTGCAAGTTAAAGAGGAGCTGCACCGAACCTGTAAAACGAGCTTTGGTAAGCAAAACCCTTTCAATTACTTTCGTTTTGCCTCGTGTTCTTTGATGTGTATATGTTGTAGTTTCTGTTTCTCTTAGCCTCGTGTTCTTCGATGTGTAATAAGAAGAGTCTTAATCGTCCTAGTGCTTTCGTTTTTAGCTTGATGTAGGAAGTGGGTGTTCTCACCTTGTAGTCTGTTTTTATATTTTTCCTTTTGAATTCACTTCTCTGAGTCCTGTTTATCTGGCTTCTACTAAATGGATTTGGGTTGCTCTGAGTATTGATCTAAAAAAGAAGTAGCTTCATGTCAGGATGCAGTTCCTGCGAGGAGGGAAGTATGGTCAACCTCGAGATCATGTTTCAAATATGAGGCTGGATTACACACAAGTGCCAGTTCCCTAATGATGCTGGATTAGACACAAGGTGCAAATTCCCAGATGATGCTGGATTACACACAAGCCAGGTGGAGTTGTCAACTGTTTGTGTCCTCGTGGCTCTAGTAAAGGCTGAAAGAAAGCGTGCAGCAGCCCTTGAGAATGTAGCTGAGTTCCTGAAGAAGCGAAAAGAGCAATCAGATGCTCTCTTCACCCAAGCCAAAGAAGAGATGGAAGAAGCCAGAAAGAAGCTAGCAGAGGCAGAGCAGGCTAGGCGTCTCCTTCTATCTAAAACTGTTGTCAATACAAATTTTCCTTCATAATAGCTAAGTTCAAATGTTTATCCAGTCAACATGCCTTTTGTGATGTATGTGCATCTACTGATGTGGCACAAAATAATTTTTTTAGGGTCATGTAATAATAGCAATTACTATCCAAACAATAACTGACGAAGCATTGGACATGGTATAGTTCACGCGCAAGCCCAACATTCCAAGTTCAATTTCCACATCAAACTCATGTTCACAGATATCTGCACATTCATAGATAATGTCCACAACCATGATTCACTTCAAAGCCAAAAAATGTGAGGAGAGTTATAAATAAACAAAAACCTCTAGTTCCTGCTACCAGTGCGAGCACAACAAGTCAAGACCATGCGTAATTAATTATATTTTGATCATTTTTCGTGTTCTAAAATGTCGACCGGCTCGCGGAAGGACGTGTTTCCGGCACACGCGCGGATTCAATGGAGGCAGGCGGGGAAGTCTGAAGCCGGTTGCATGCGGCGAGGAGGCGTGTTCAGCCGGGCCTGCAGCGAGTGGGGCCCTCTTGGCCGGCGCGCTGGTTCAATGCCTGCACTATGAGATGTCGCGTCCGTGTTAGAGCAATCACTCCCTCCAGTCCCTTTTTGTTTGGGTATAACAAAATCTCGTTTTCCATTGACATTTTACAAGTAAGATTCGTGGACAAACTTTGACCCAAAATACGATGGGGACTAGTAAACCAGGACGAGGTAGTAGTTTTTTTATTATCAAAGAAGGGTTTCCCCCTTCCGATTTTCATTACTGAAAACCAACATCTAAACCATAGTATTTGCCCTAGAACTACCAGGTTCAACATCCCTCAACATAAACCCATACAACCATACGCCAAGGAGGTAGTAGTTATGAATTCCATTTTCGCTCCATACCAATCGTTCTAAAAACTACTTAAGTACTTATAACGCGCCTTTGAAAATCGGAACTCTTACCCCGCTAAAAAAGTGATATTTTAAACGCGGCTACTCGATCTGTGGCAACTGGCAAGACACCGCCTCTAGGTCGTTCACCTGTGATCCCGACCATCAAATCCTACGGATCAAATTATCACGCAAGCAGACTATTCCTACAAAGGTGCGCTCCACCATGTACCCGGTACCCGCGCATGCAGCAATCGTGCACCTAGGGTTTTAGGGTTTATTTGTTAAGGGTGCCTTTACGTAACTCTCATGTGTGCGAGACAGCGAGAGACTGACTGCTTGCGTGCACCTCTTCTCTTCGTATATGTACTCCACCGTTTGTCTGGTGTCCAAAAAAGTATACAGTAGTAATAACTACTAGCAATGTGCCAATGCGTTGCCACACGATCAAATTTTGCTGTGATGTAGGAAATTTTAAACGGGGGCTAAGTTTGTAAATTTCCTCGCATTTGAGACAAGCGCGCCCTGAAGACATGGTTCCCCCCTTCCTCTCCCCCTTCATTTCCCCATTCGTACTCCGTGGGCGCCAAAACACCCTCTCCACCCCAGCCTCCTCCGTCCACCACCCCATCCACCGTCGTCCTCCTCCACCATGCCGGAGCTGATACCCAGACGCCGTCGTCCATTACAAGAGATCGACCTATCTCATCCATGGCTTCGGATCGGGATCCTTGCATCCCGTCCTCTCGCTTCATCCCCGCCGTCGTCCACCTTGTCGGCGCCGCTCCTACGATTGTGTCGTCCACCGCGCCATGCCGCCACCGTCTACCCTCCTAGATCTGCTTCCACGCCGCCGACAACCATCACTACCGCAACACCGTCAAATTCTCAGCAGATGCATACACGGCGCCACACCAGAGGCGGTACTCTTTCGTATCTGCTCAACTTATTTATCGCAGCAAGCAAATAGATCGCCATTGCTTTACTCTGATTACTTGTGCATCACTTACTTGCTAGTTGAAAGCAAACATTGGTTGCGAAGTTGCCTTTGTCCGGTTTGCACCTTCAGATCCGTCATGGCACGCTCAACACTATACTTGCAATGCTTATGGTTTTCCCCTTTTATATTCCACACTAGTTAAATGATACTAGACTAAATTTCAAAATTGGGTTAGTCGATTTTTCAGAGCTCGCCGAAGTTCGCCGGTGCGAATGAAGGGGCTCGTGTGGGGACGGTGGTTGTGGGCGGTGGTGGTGGGGCCTCGCCGAACGAAGAAAACTCGACGCGGGTGGGGGCGGGGTGGGGGTGGGGGTGGCGGAGGAACACAGGCCGTGGGGGTGGTTCAGGGGAGGGCGGGGGGTCGGGGCCGGTGGTTCGGCCGGCAGCCCGTGCGGTGTTCTGTATGGGAAGAATCAGAGACGAGGAAGAAGAAGGGTTAGGAGACGTAGGATCTTCATCCAACCGCCTGAAATGGTCGACTGACCCAAATGACAAAAGTCACGCGACTTGCATGCAGACATGCCTTTATATTCAGTACCATCATCTTACCTGCTTAGCACTGCTCCTGAATCCATCAAGCTAAACAACGTGCCACTCATAATTCCGAACTTGTTGCTCAAATACGAATTTGATATGATGCTGATATTACTGAAACAGATAATGTTTAATTGGTCAGCTGATGTTCCTACTTTACTTTCGAAAAGCACGTGCACCACATATAGAGAGATAGCAGGAAGTTGCATTCTTAATGCGCTCTAGTTCATCATGTGTGGGCACTGCGCAACGAACATTTTATTATCCAAAATCTGCTTGCTCTTCTTTAGCATGTTCCTCTTCCGTTCTTCTTAATAAGGACTCTCTCCATTCCTAAATACAAGTCTTTGTATATATTCCACCATGGACTACATATGGAGCAAAATGAGTGAATCTACACTCTAAAATGTATCTGTATACATCTGTATGTGATCCATAGTAGAAATCTCTACAAAGACTTATATTTTCGAACAGAGGGAGTATGATAGTAGTACAGTATGTTCCTTGTAGTGAAGATGACCAGGGACATTTGCAGTGTAGAGGTCTATACGGTCGGTTGTGATGGACACTTTGAACTCTTCGGGCCTCTTTGATTTGTAGGATTTTATAAACATAGTAATAGGATTTGTAGTGGCCTGCCCACTTGAATCCTATAAGATTAGCAAGGAAATGCGGGGAGCTGTGTCGCCTTTGAGAGTTACACTGATATTAACTGTACCGCACCTTCAGTTGAAGAGAGCTGGTATCCGAAGCCTTTCTAGCCGTACCGGCAATACTAGCACATATATTCCAGCAAGTTCCACTTTGCTGATTTTACTCCTGATGCTTACGGTTTTCCCGTTATATCTACACTATGATCTATGTAGCTGCTTTGTGTCGCACTAGCAGCAGTCCACTTTTTAAGCTAAACAACACACAAATCATAAGTCCAAAGCTTACTTCTTCAAATACGAATTGTGATATGATATTGATATTAGTTAACAGACACACATTTAATTTGTCAGGTAATGCTCCCACTTGATTTTCCAAATGCATGTGGCCACATATAGAGAGACAGCATGGAATTGCATTTCTTTGGGCGCTGTGATTCATCATGAGTGGGCAACCAACATTGTATGCAATGAAGCGGAACCTCAAGAATATGCTTCCTCTTCTGTTCTTTAACATGTTCCTCTTTTGCTATTCTGTATTTAGTATGTATAGTATGTTCCTTATCAGGAAGGGGAGCAGGGACATCTGCAATCAACAGCTGATAGAGCCGGCTTGTATGTGATCGATAGGCTCTCAATTAGTAGCGGCAGTACAACACCGTATTTTCCAGTCAGTTCCACTTTCTCGATTTATATACCGTGGTTATGGTGTACCCCTTTTATGTACACTACGATCTGCCTAGTTGCTGTGTGCTCTTGTTATCATGGTTTGGCAATAAACTCTCTATACAGTATATTATGAACCTATCATCTGCCAACTATCCTTACTTCTGGAGCCTATTTATTTGTGACTTGTGCCATATTATATTAATGCACGCACCATATTACAGCACACATGAGCTCTCTCATCAGAATCCAGTGATAGCACACAAGGGTTTACAGGGGCGCCCCTATATTAGAATATCTTCTACATTACAAAGATAATCTCACTACTATTTATGTTTTCATGGTTCCCAGATATTATACGTAATTACAGTGAATATCAAAATCCGTGCATCAGAAGAATATTGTGGAACACTGCAACAACTTACAAAATTGGCACCAAGGCATTGAGTGCCATTCTGGATGCAATGAGACTCATACACTCCCCACCTGTAGATTCTTGTTCAGAATATGATCCTAATGACTATTCTAACCTCGAGGAGTCAAAGGCAGATTGCCTGTCGTGTTCACCCATCAAGGTGCCTGTTCTAATTTGGCAAGGTTTTGTTGATTGCGCGTATCTTGCATATGTTGTCTTGCATTTCTTCTACTTTGTTGCACCGCCGTCTGCTTAGTTTACTCATCATATATGTCAAGATGCCATGCCCATCCATTATCAATACATATTCCATCTGTCATCATACCATGTTTTTCCACTCAAATGTTGTTCTTGTGCATCAGACATCAAAAAGGAAGAGGGTGATTGCCGAACCTGAAGGAGCACCAGCAAAGTCCTTGAAAAACATGGTGGTGCCGGAGAAATCATACATCACCCCACTTATATTGGCTGTACAACCAGTGACACAAAATGTAGGACCAACTCCAGCTGACTGTACCCATACTTCACTGGCCACACCACTAGCCCCACCACACAGGACCTGCACTCCAGGAAAAGGTATGCCGATTTCAGTTGCCATAGCACCTGCCGTACCACAGAAAAATCCCACTCCAGCAAAAAGTACAGCAAGTCCACTGGCCGAAGACATGTCCCAACTGCAGAGACGGCCAATTCCTGCAGATTGGAACCCCATTCCAGTTCTTCCCAGTTTCAAAGACAATGCTTTCAATGTTGTTAGGGACTACGTGCATATATTCCCATCATGGGAAGATTATAGTGAAGACAAACACCATTTTCACATCTTCCTGTCCCACTTACGTGCAAGTGCTATTATTCATGGTGATTATTTTCCTGTTTTCTGCTGATTGAACACATCAATGATTTACATTACATTGTTATAAGTAGGCGAGGGTCAATCTGGATAGTCATGACGAGCAAAGCTTGCTTGCGCTTTTCAAGGAAGCATTGCAGCAGTATCGGTGTTACCTGAGGAAATCACACTTTGATGGCAAGTCTATAAACGAATTTCCGGTGAAGTCTCCTATGCTAAATTTAGAAGACATTGAATGGAAAAACCTTGTTATGCACTGGTCTCGTTCCCAGGATGAGGTACTGTCTATGATATCACATGACAATTTGAACTTCTACTTTTCCGCATGTGCCTTACGGATCTTTTTTGCAAGAAATCAGCTCAAAGAAGAATTCCGGTTTGAAAAGAACGACAAGATATCGTAAATATGCTGCCCGCTGCTTTGCTCTTGTTAGTACCTGTTGTCCTGTATCACTGTACTTGCATTCATACCTGGTTCATTATGTGACAACAGTATGCATGATAGCTTGCTTATCAACTGTTTGCTCCAAATTATCTGATATGTATGAATGGTTACATTAGTGTAGAATATATCCAATGCCAATGAAATTTTTTAGCTCTGCATTGTTCTTGTAAGTACATGATGTCCTATATCAGTGTACTTATATTGACAGGTAGTTGTCCATGTATCATCACTCTGCAGCTTATTTTCCTTTGCCCTCCATTTTCTACGCATCAGATCTATATTTACTCTTACCATAAGGTTGGATAACACTGATGGTCCTGAAGAAGTTTAGCTCTGCATTGCTCTTGGCTGTACCTTTTGCCTATATCGCTGTACTTACATTTATAGCTACTTGGTTATGTAGCATCACTCTTCATCTTATCTTAAATATTCTCCATTTTTTCTTATATTATCACATCTATATTTACTCTTAACAAAATGTAGAATAAAGGCAATGCTTATGAAGAAAATTTTGTGGTAAACTTCTTGAATTGCCCCCCATCAGCACGGACAAGGGCTTTATAGAGCATGTCTTCACCAATAATGTAAGTTTGTCCTTCTCAAGCCTTCAAACTTTTTTGTGTATATTTGGCTAGGCATGACTACAACAACTATTTATTTTTGGTGTTTGCATCAAATTGCATGTTTAAAGTTTATTATGTAGTTCATACAAAAGTTTGTCCTTCTCAATTTATGTTTTCAGTTGTACAACCAAGTTCCTTCTTCATACCATGTAAATTAAACTATACAGAGCAAGTGATCTTATTTTGCACTGCATGTATGCTTCTATTCTTGATCCGTAATCCAGTGGTGTGGTGAACCTACCCACTACAGCACAATGTCATATTCTGCAATGTCTTAACTATGAACAATGTCATATCATTCTACTATTATTTGAACCGTCTCTTTATTTGCCAATCTGAAATGGGATAAATTGACAACACACTAACCATTGATACTTATGAGTTCTTGATCTGTAATCCAGTGGTGTCGTGAAGCTGCCAACTCCTTCACAAGGTCATTTCCTGCCATGTCTTAACCTGAACAATACCATATTGTGTTAATGCTATTTTAAACTCTGTCACTTTATTCGTCAGTAAGAAATGTGATGAATTGTCAATACTGATACTTATATGTGCAAAACTTGTCATGTATTTGCTTGTTTATCTTTCAGAGTGAGGAGGATATAAGTGTCAAACAAGCGCAGTCTCATCAGCTTGCTCAGCTGCTTGCGATGCAGCTCCCGAGCAGGGTAACCTTTTTTGAACTCTATTGAAGTGCCGTCAGTTTTGTATATTATTTTGTCGGCGTGTTTATCCGCACTGGTGGCGATCTTTGATGCCAGTGTATGTAATCTGCTGTCTGCTTGTGCTTTATTATCATAGTGGCAAACTTTGATGCCCAATGGATGTAATATGCCGTAATCTCTTTATTGTATAGTCTAGGTTTTTTCTTATTCACGATGTTGTAGTTATTTTACTGTATATATATGTATGCATATATATATATATATATATATATATATATATATATATATATATATATCCTGTCTTCGCAGTAAACCGGCTAAACCATAAAATTACGATACATAATCGGTCCGTTAATAGGCCTAAATGTAAACTGGCCCACTAGTAGATTCGGGCCTCTAATAGGCCGAGTAAACCGCCAGCCCTATTTTCGCAAGAAAACTCAATGGGCTTTTAGGAGGCTGAAAAGTAGGTTGGGCCTGAAACGTGCCGAACAGCTAACGGGCCGACAGCAGGCCGAAATAGACCCCGGCCCATGATTGTGTCAATCACATCATGGGCCGTTAACAGGCCAAAATTGTCTCGGTCCTTGTTTGGCCCAATCAGATTATCAGCTATGAGCAGGCCGGATGCAAACCGGGCCGTAGTAAGGCCAAACTATATGACGGGCTTTTAATAGGCTGAAATAAACATAGGGCCGAAATGTTAAACAGGCCTTTAACAGGCCGAAACTAATATCAGACCGAATTACTAAATGGGCCTTTAGCAAGTGGGCCCAAAAGCATAGCGTACAGTTGACGGGCCGAATCTGATATGGGCCATAATTTAGCCCAAAGCCTCTTAAAGGGCCGGATCTGATCTGGGCCGTAATTTGGCCCAGAACGTGGTAGGCTTTTAACGGGCCGGATCTCATATGGGCCTTTATTGGGACCGGCACTGTCGAATCACGGGTTCCGATAAAACCCTCAAGGTTCGAACACTGGGGTGCGCACGAAGGTTTCCTCCCTACCGATCCACGTCCTAAATAGCTAAGATCTCAAGGACGGACTCGACGAACTCACAACACAAGGGACACAAGATTTATACTGGTTCGGGCCACCGTTGTGGTGTAATACCCTACTCCAGTGTGGTGGTGGTGGATCGCCTCTTGGGCTGATGATGAACAGTACAGGGGGAAGAACAGCCTTCTGAGGTTGAGGTGTTCTTGTGCTCGGTGTGTGGCTAAGGATTAGGCGAGATGCCTCTGAATGAGTTGCCTCCTACTGTGGTGGCTAGCCCTATTTATAGAGGCCCTGGTCCTCTCCCAAAATATTGAGCGGGAAGGGAGCCAACAACGGCCGGTTTGAAAGGGGACAGCTAGTACAGCTTATCCTGACAAAAGTAGTCTTCGCCTGCAAAAGGCTCTGGTGGTGATGCCGTCTTGGGCTCCATGGTGACCTCCGTCTTGCCGTCCTGCTGGTCTTGGTCTCATTGCACCGATATGGAAACCTTTCCTTGATGCCTCGGTACTCCGCGCCTGCACTGGCCCCCTTAGCACCAAAGAGGAAGCAAGGACGCTGCGCGCGCTGGCGCCCGCCTGGTCTCAATCGTCATGGCTCACGTCACGAGAACCTCGCGAGGTTTGCCTTGCCTTGATCTCTCCGCCCCTCGCGAGCCTGCCTGGCGAGGCCGCTCCTGAGGAGGTCTTGTGTCGTCCGCCTCGCGAGGCTTGGCCCCTCGCGAGGGTCTTGAATGCCTTGTTGATGAAGATGGGCCGTGCAGGCCTGCTAGCATAGCCACGCCGTGGGCCGCAGGCAGGCAAGTCTGGGGACCCCCATTCCCAGAACACCGACAGTAGCCCCTGGGCCCAAGGCGCGCTCGGGCTTGGCTTCGAGGCGAAGCCAAAGGTCAAGCGCGGAGCGCCGCGGGCCCCAAAAGCCTGTGGCCTCGGTCGACGCGTGGCGGTTGATTGGACGTGGGCGTCTCCGCTTCCTCATGCTGCCTTGAAATCCGCCAGGCTATGCGGCCCCCGCTGCCTACACAGTTATTCTTCCATCACCCGTGCCATACTTCCCCGATTCCTCTGCTTCCCTGAGACTCTGCTCCTCCTTCCAATCAAACCTGCGCTCTGCCCGCTCCATCGTCATGGCGCCGAAACAAGCTGACAAGGGGAAGAAGCCTCTATCTTCGGCCGGCGCGCCTTCGGCCATCGAGCGCGTGGTTGGCCGATCGCTGGTGCTCAATGAAGAGGCCATGGGCAAGGTGCGCCCCATGCTTGCCTCCAGCTTCAACGAGTGGGGGGAGATGGCGGCCTGGCCTGCGTCTCGCGCTCGTATTGACCGGGCAGCCACTGAGGTCCCAATCTTCATCGATGCTCTTTGGGCTGGCCTGGTCCCCCCTTTCTCCGCCTTCTTCAACGCAGAGCTTGAGCATTGCCAGATCCACATGCTGCATCTCGACCCCCAATCTGTGACTCTTCTTGCCGTCTTTGCCTTTGTTTGTGAGGCCATGGTGGGCATTGCCCCTTCCGTGGCCCTTCTTCGCCACTTCTTCTCATTGCACCTGATGGATCCCTGGCAGAGCTCGGGGTGCGCGAGCTTCCAGGCTGTGGCTGCGACGGCAGGCGCGGGGATCGACTTCGAGCTTCCTCCATCTACGAGCGGGTTTCGGACATGGTGGGTATTTGTCAATGCCGGAGAGCTCAGCCCTCTGCTCCATTCTTCATCGGCGCCCGCCGTTCCCAATCCTGGTTGGGGCCATGAGAAGCTCGCGAGCCCCTGTCTTGTCCCCGTCTGGTTCAGGCTGAAGAGGCTGAAAGACAGCAGCGAGACCGCGCCCATGGTGGTGAAGGAGTTCGTCAGGCGTCGAGTTGCTCCGCTCCAGCGCCATTCTCGCCTGATGTGGTCCTTACTCAACAGTCAGGACCATATGAGACTTCAGGAGTCCGGGCTTCCTCTTGAGATGCGGCAAACTGTGCTCGAGATCCTGACGGGTGTCGCATCGCCGGATGACATGCCCAGGAGGAGCTGTCTGCTGTACCGTTGCAGGAACAAGGTAGAATTTGTGGAGCACATGCCTCCCTTCGATGAGTGGGGGCTGCGCCCGGTCGCCCTAGAGGGGCCTCGCGAGAACACCGTCAACGTGGTTCCCTACTTCGCTGCTGGCGCCGAGCTCGCCCCGAACGTGGGTGCAGGGGGGCGAGCACTGCCTGAGGCCGGTGGCCCGAGTGCTGAGGTGCAGATGCCGCCTGGGGCTCCTGGGACGTCGTCCTCAGGAGCCCATGATTCTTCCTCTGGAGCGTCGGTCGCCGAGACGATGCATCACGCGGCTCCGGAGGCCGAAGCTCCGGAGGTCGCGGTGGGACGGCGCCCGACTGCCCTCTGCAGCCTGGCACCCCTAAAGCTGTCCCCTCGAGCACTTCTCCGGCTGCACCCCATGTCGGCCGCCACGTCCAGCGCTTCGGTCGGCTTTGCGTGGACTTCGAGGAGCTGCGCAAGAGGAAAGGATCCCCGAGCAGCAGCGGTATCTTCGGGCCGTTGAAGCGAAGGAAGTACATCGCTGTCGACGAGTAAGTACCGTACCTTAGTGATTTTTTGAGTGCTACTTTCTTTCCTGATGGTGGTCCTTCAGGTTCCCTCCCGCTAAGGCTGTTGCATCTCCTGAGGGGAAGCCTCCTCTTTCCTCAACTCCCCCGCTGGTCTCGAGTGCCCTGAGCCTACATGCTATCCCTGGAGCAGGGTCGGTTGGAGAGGCGCGCTTGCCTCAACGGCGCTTTGAATCTGTGGTCTCGTCGTCCTTCCTCCATGGCCTGGCGTGGAGCTTGGCGGGCGTGCCCAGGGCCCCTCCTCTGGTCATGGACAGCGGCTGTCAGGCTTCGGTCTCCGGCTCCTCTTCAGGCAGCGGGCCCCGTCTGGTTCGGGCCCCTCGCGAGGTCCGGCTGGCACCTGGGGCAGCGCCAGCCCCCCAGCCCCCTACTAAGAGGGGGCGCACCGCTCCAACCTTCGCCCACAGCCCCCACAGTGGAGGACGAGATGGGCCGTGTGCTTGAGTTCGAGCACGGGAAGAGTGTTGTTCGTCATGAGCTCTTCCAGGAACCGATGGGCGCGATGAACCGACTCGATGGTGAACTCGCGGACGTCGACGCGCGTCTCAAGGTTGAGGGCCTTTGGCTGGCGAAGGAACGACGTAAGCTGAAGGTGGACATCAACCTTGGCCGTTACCAGCATGATCTGGATAATGCGAAGGCCGAGGCGTCCCTCAAGGTTTCCCATGAAGCTTGCACCCGAGCTTTGGAGGATGCTCGCGAGGCTGACCGCCGTCGTGAGGTCGCAGAGAAGCGCGCGTGGGAGCTCCAAGCCTGGAGCGCGTCCCTGGAGCAGCAGGTGGAGGCGCGCAGAGCCGCCCTTGCGTCAATGAGGGGGGCACCCGCCGAGGAGGAAGAGATCCGGAAGCTTGAGGAGGCGATGGCGTTGGAAGCCGTGGAGCGCAGCCTCGAGCTAGAGCGGTTGGAGACGAGGGAGCGCCAGGTCATCCAAGCGGAGGACACCGTCGATGCGCGCGAGGCCAGGGCTCAGGAGGAGGTTGATCGCCGGGTGGCCGAGGCTCGCTCGGATCTTGAGGGTAGGTATGACTTGAGGTTGAAGCTTGCAGGGACGGAGGATGCGGGTAGGGCCGCCACCCTCAGGCCCAAGCTGGCTGAAGTGGAGAGGCGCGAGGAGGCTACGGCAGCCGCCCTTGTCACAGCGCAGGCGGAGTTTGCCTCTGCCCGCGCCGAGCTGCTCTCTCTTCAGAAGCGGGTTGATGACGCCGAGTCCGTCGCACGGCAGAATAGGGAGGAAGTGCTTCAGCGGCGGACACTGGAGCGTGAACACGCCCCCATGCTCCAGGACCTCAGGGTCAGGGCCAACGCGGCGCTGGGCCACGACTGTGACGAGAATGCTCCGCACCCACACTCGAATGACTATGCGAGTCACATACGCTTCTTTGCCGACGTGGTGACGCGTCTGGAAGCCCGGTCTGATAGAGCTCGCCAGCTTGTGGAAGAGAGAAGCCGAGGCCTGCTCGGGCGCGTTTTCACCCGTGTCTTCAGCCATCTCCGGAACACCTTCCCCGACTTTGACTTCGACGCCGCCATTGCCCCCGTACCGCAGGCCATCGTGGCGACCTGGCGCGGTGGGTGGAGGACAACATGGATGCGCTGGTCAGAGCCTTCGCTTCTGAAGACGACGCGGTGGTGGTCGCTGCAGATGAAGGCGATGTGGTGGACGATGGTGATGCCGGCGTTGGTGAAGGTGGAGGCGCCGCCAACGACGGTGATAGTGACGCCAGCGGTGCGTCTGAAGACGACGTGGAGGACACAGCGAGCGACATATCTGGCTGATCCCGTGTTCCCTTACTGTTTTACCCTGTATTCAAAAACTTGGGCGAGGCCCCTGAAGATCGTGAGAGCATTTTGAGAGGGGGATCCCCTCATGTAAAAAAATCGCAATTTTTACTCTTATATGCCATGCCGAATGTGAACCTTCATGGATCCATGAGTCTGGCGGCAAGTTTCGCCGTTGCGGCTTACCTTAGCTGAGGCGGGCCCCGAACCGGGTTGTAAGGTCGTGAGCGGTCGCGGAGCTCCTGAAGGGTCTGCTGATCCGCCCGAGAGGGCCTCGCGAGGATCTAGTGCCGACCGGCGTGCGTGGCGCGCGTGCCACGCCCAGCCCCGCTCGCGAGGGGGAGGCAGCGAGCGTGAGCTTCAGAACAAGGAAAGAACCAGATGGCAAGAAAATGCTTGAACGAGAAAAGGCACCCCTCGCGCGCAAAAAATACAACTTCAGCTTAAATCCAAATCCAGAAGGCAAGGCTACAGAAAAGGGATCCAAAGCAAATTGCCGCGTCCGGCACCTAGTCTAGTCTTCTTGTCTTCAAGTCTTCTCACCAGCGCGGAGCTAAGTGCTGCCACTAGGGTGTGGGAGGGAGCCCCCGAGGCCCGAGGGCGGCTCTCTGGAGACTCCGGGGCGTGTACAGCCCCACTCATTATTACGTGAGAGTGTCATGGGCGGCGATCTTCACAGGCGTGAGCCTTACATCATATCGCCAGACAAGGGCCCCGCCTTGCACCTCCCTCGGCCACCGTTGGGGGCGACTGGAAACCAGGACGCCACCAAAGGGGCAAAGGGGACGCTAGCGCCACCCTCGGCGACAACGGGTCCTCTGCCGGGGGTAGGCTTTTCAGCACCTCCCCAGCAGAGGGCCTACCTCCGGGGGGCACCTTGCTCCATGTGACGCGGGGAGGGATCTGGCTCCCGACCCCTCTCCTGCAGCCCCCAGCGCGATCCCCCTGGCGGAAGGAAGGTCGCCAAGCTGGGGCCGCCAGCCGTTGTGGTGACCCGATCCCCCTGTGACTCATGGTTAGCGTAAGCTTGCTCCTGAGGGATTAGTGGTACCTTGTATCTGTTGTCCACGGCGCGGTTGGCGGGGCTCTCCGGCGGCTTCTGGAAGGCTTCAGCTCCTAACGCCTCCTCCTCCCAGTCTGGCCCGAGGAAGGAGCCAGGGTCGTCCTCCCGTATGTACTCTTGGTCCATCATGCGGGGCACGTAGGCCTTCGTGGCCACTGCCCCGAAGACCTCGCCGAAGTGCCCCACGCTCCATGTTGCTCGGCCTGCCATGCCGTCTTGAGGATGGCAGGGCGGTGCTCCGATGGGGCTGTGCGCGGCAACACTTGTGCCCGCACCCGTCTGGGGCGGTGCAGGCGCAGCAGGGCGCCCCCCACCGTGGATCATGTTGATGTTGACGAGGCCTCTGGGCGCACCCGGGAGTATGTGGGCGCTGTGTGGCCCACCGTGAGACCCCGCCGCCGCCTAAGGCGTGAGCCGATAGCAGAAGGGTGGCGCTCCTATGGCCGCCGCATCCAGTAGCTCGGCGACGCGTTCCAGCAACGCATCCTAGCCGCTCTCCATCAGCTGACACCACAGCAGCTCCCGCGCCACTGTAAGTGTAGCCCGCATGTTCGCCTGCTCCCGCCGGGTGTGTGGCGTCGTCGCTGCGGTGTGGCTTGCGGCCCTTGCAGCGGCTCGCGCTTGTCGTGGAGTAAGGGCCGACATCGCTTGGCCGCGCCGTCCGCGCCCAGCAGCGCTGTCGGATGTGGGGTTCCGGCAACCCTTAAGGTTCGAATACTGGGGTGCGCGCGAAGTCTTTCCCTCCTACCGATCTACGCCCTAGCTCGCTAAGATCTCGTGGACGAACTCGACGAACTCGCAACACAGAAAGACACGAGGTTTATACTGGATCGGGCCACCGTTGTGGTGTAATACCCTACTCCAGTGTGGTGGTGGTGGATTGCCTCCTGGGCTGATGATGAACATTACAAGGGAAGAACAGCCTCCTGAGGTTGAGGTGTTCTTGTGCGTATGAGCTTGTGCGCGTCTCTCGATCCGATCGCTACTACTGTGGTGGCTAGACCTATTTATAGAGGCCCTGGTCCTCTTCCCAAATATCGAGCGGGAAGGGAGCCAACAACGGCGGGCAAATTTTGAAGGGGGACAGCTAGTACAAGCTATCCTGAAAAAGCGGTCTTCGCCTGCGAAAAGCTCTGGTGGTGACGCCGTCTTGGGCTCCACGATGACCTCCATCTCGCCGTCCTCCTGGTCTTGGTCTCGTTGCACCAATATAGCAACCTATGCCTAATGCCTCTGTACTCTTCGCCTGCACTGGCCTCCTTAGCACCAAAGAGGAAACAAGGACACTGCGCGCGCTGGCGCCCGCCTGGTGCTGTTCGTCATGGCTCACGTCACGAGAGCCTTGTGAGGTTCGCCCCGCCTTGATATCTCCACTCCTCGTGAGCCTGCCTGGCTCGGCCGCTCCAGAGGAGGCCTTGCGTCGCCCGCCTTGCGAGGCTTGGACCCTCGCGAGGGTCTTGGATGCCTTGTTGATGAAGATGGGCCATACGGCCTGCTGGCTTAGCCACACTGTGGGCCGCAGGCAGGCAAGTCTGGGGACCCCCGTTCCCAGAATGCCGACAAGCGCCAGGTGGCGCCCGCGCCGCCTGGAGAGCGGGGCTGAGGTCTTCCTGGGCAGGTGGCGCCGCCCGGGCGGGCCAGGCTGCCCAGCGGTCGGCGTCAGCCCTCAGGTCGCTGGACATCAGGACCGCGGAGCGTCGGTGGATCGATTGGCGGGGAAGAGACTCCGGCGCACCCCTACCTGGCGCGCCAAATGTCGGATCACGGGTTCCGGCAAAACACTCAAGGTTCGAACACTGGGGTGCGCACGAAGGTTTCCTCCCTACCGATCCACGTCCTAAATAGCTAAGAACTCAAGGACGGACTCGACGAACTCACAACACAAGGGACACAAGATTTATACTGGTTCGGGCCACCGTTGTGGTGTAATACCCTACTCCAGTGTGGTGGTGGTGGATCGCCTCTTGGGCTGATGATGAACAGTACAGGGGGAAGAACAGCCTCCTGAGGTTGAGGTGTTCTTGTGCTCGGTGTGTGGCTAAGGATTAGGCGAGATGCCTCTGAATGAGTTGCCTCCTACTGTGGTGGCTAGCCCTATTTATAGAGGCCCTGGTCCTCTCCCAAAATATTGAGCGGGAAGGGAGCCAACAACGGCCGGTTTGAAAGGGGACAGCTAGTACAGCTTATCCTGACAAAAGTAGTCTTCGCCTGCAAAAGGCTCTGGTGGTGATGCCGTCTTGGGCTCCATGGTGACCTCCGTCTTGCCGTCCTGCTGGTCTTGGTCTCATTGCACCGATATGGAAACCTTTCCTTGATGCCTCGGTACTCCGCGCCTGCACTGGCCCCCTTAGCACCAAAGAGGAAGCAAGGACGCTGCGCGCGCTGGCGCCCGCCTGGTCTCAATCGTCATGGCTCACGTCACGAGAACCTCGCGAGGTTTGCCTTGCCTTGATCTCTCCGCCCCTCGCGAGCCTGCCTGGCGAGGCCGCTCCTGAGGAGGTCTTGTGTCGTCCGCCTCGCGAGGCTTGGCCCCTCGCGAGGGTCTTGAATGCCTTGTTGATGAAGATGGGCCGTGCAGGCCTGCTAGCATAGCCACGCCGTGGGCCGCAGGCAGGCAAGTCTGGGGACCCCCATTCCCAGAACACCGACAGTAGCCCCTGGGCCCAAGGCGCGCTCGGGCTTGGCTTCGAGGCGAAGCCAAAGGTCAAGCGCGGAGCGCCGCGGGCCCCAAAAGCCTGTGGCCTCGGTCGACGCGTGGCGGTTGATTGGACGTGGGCGTCTCCGCTTCCTCATGCTGCCTTGAAATCCGCCAGGCTATGCGGCCCCCGCTGCCTACACAGTTATTCTTCCATCACCCGTGCCATACTTCCCCGATTCCTCTGCTTCCCTGAGACTCTGCTCCTCCTTCCAATCAAACCTGCGCTCTGCCCGCTCCATCGTCATGGCGCCGAAACAAGCTGACAAGGGGAAGAAGCCTCTATCTTCGGCCGGCGCGCCTTCGGCCATCGAGCCCGTGGTTGGCCGATCGGTGGTGCTCAATGAAGAGGCCATGGGCAAGGTGCGCCCCATGCTTGCCTCCAGCTTCAACGAGTGGGGGGAGATGGCGGCCTGGCCTGCGTCTCGCGCTCGTATTGACCGGGCAGCCACTGAGGTCCCAATCTTCATCGATGCTCTTTGGGCTGGCCTGGTCCCCCCTTTCTCCGCCTTCTTCAACGCAGAGCTTGAGCATTGCCAGATCCACATGCTGCATCTCGACCCCCAATCTGTGACTCTTCTTGCCGTCTTTGCCTTTGTTTGTGAGGCCATGGTGGGCATTGCCCCTTCCGTGGCCCTTCTTCGCCACTTCTTCTCATTGCACCTGATGGATCCCTGGCAAAGCTCGGGGTGCGCGAGCTTCCAGGCTGTGGCTGCGACGGCAGGCGCGGGGATCGACTTCGAGCTTCCTCCATCTACGAGCGGGTTTCGGACATGGTGGGTATTTGTCAATGCCGGAGAGCTCAGCCCTCTGCTCCATTCTTCATCGGCGCCCGCCGTTCCCAATCCTGGTTGGGGCCATGAGAAGCTCGCGAGCCCCTCTCTTGTCCCCGTCTGGTTCAGGCTGAAGAGGCTGAAAGACAGCAGCGAGACCGCGCCCATGGTGGTGAAGGAGTTCGTCAGGCGTCGAGTTGCTACGCTCCAGCGCCATTCTCGCCCGATGTGGTCCTTACTCAACAGTCAGGACCATATGAGACTTCAGGAGTCCGGGCTTCCTCTTGAGATGCGGCAAACTGTGCTCGAGATCCTGACGGGTGTCGCATCGCCGGATGACATGCCCAGGAGGAGCTGTCTGCTGTACCGTTGCAGGAACAAGGTAGAATTTGTGGAGCACATGCCTCCCTTCGATGAGTGGGGGCTGCGCCCGGTCGCCCTAGAGGGGCCTCGCGAGAACACCGTCAACGTGGTTCCCTACTTCGCTGCTGGCGCCGAGCTCGCCCCGAACGTGGGTGCAGGGGGGCGAGCACTGCCTGAGGCCGGTGGCCCGAGTGCTGAGGTGCAGATGCCGCCTGGGGCTCCTGGGACGTCGTCCTCAGGAGCCCATGATTCTTCCTCTGGAGCGTCGGTCGCCGAGACGATGCATCACGCGGCTCCGGAGGCCGAAGCTCCGGAGGTCGCGGTGGGACGGCGCCCGACTGCCCTCTGCAGCCTGGCACCCCTAAAGCTGTCCCCTCGAGCACTTCTCCGGCTGCACCCCATGTCGGCCGCCACGTCCAGCGCTTCGGTCGGCTTTGCGTGGACTTCGAGGAGCTGCGCAAGAGGAAAGGATCCCCGAGCAGCAGCGGTATCTTCGGGCCGTTGAAGCGAAGGAAGTACATCGCTGTCGACGAGTAAGTACCGTACCTTAGTGATTTTTTGAGTGCTACTTTCTTTCCTGATGGTGGTCCTTCAGGTTCCCTCCCGCTAAGGCTGTTGCATCTCCTGAGGGGAAGCCTCCTCTTTCCTCAACTCCCCCGCTGGTCTCGAGTGCCCTGAGCCTACATGCTATCCCTGGAGCAGGGTCGGTTGGAGAGGCGCGCTTGCCTCAACGGCGCTTTGAATCTGTGGTCTCGTCGTCCTTCCTCCATTTTGGGGTGTTATTACACATTATGTCACAATACTTATGCCTATTCTCTCCTATTTTACAAGGTTTACATGAAGAGGGAGAATGCCGGCAGCTGGGATTCTGGGCTGGAAAAGGAGCAAATATTAGAGACCTATTCTGCACAGCTCCAAAAGTCCTGAAACTTCACAGAAGTCATTTTTGGAATTAATAAAAAATACAGAGCGAAGAAACTACCAGAGGCGGGCCACACCCTGCCACGAGGGTGGGAGGCGCGCCCTACCCCCTGGGCACGCCCCCTGCCTCGTGGGCCCCCTGGCAGGCCTCCGGTGCCCATCTTCTGCTATATGAAGTCTTTCGTCCGAGGAAAAATCATAAGCAAGCTTTCGGGAAGAAACTCCGCCGCCACGAGGCGGAACCTTGGCGGAACCAATCTAGGGCTCCGGCAGAGCTGTTCTGCCGGGGAAACTTCCCTCCGGGAGGGGGAAATCATTGCCATCGTCATCACCAACGATCCTCTCATCGGGAGGGGGCCAATCTTCATCAACATCTTCACCAGCACCATCTCCTCTCAAACCCTAGTTCATCTCTTGCATCCAATCTTTGTCCCAAAGCCTAAGATTGGTACCTGTGGGTTCCTAGTAGTGTTGATTACTCCTTGTAGTTGATGCTAGTTGGTTTATTTGGTGGAAGATCATATGTTCAGATCCATTATGCATATTAATACCCCTCTGATTATGAACATGAATATGATTTGTGAGTAGTTACGTTTGTTCCTGAGGACATGGGAGAAGTCTTGCTATAAGTAGTCATGTGAATTTGGTATTCGTTCGATATTTTCATGAGATGTATGTTGTCTTTCCTCTAGTGGTGTTATGTGAACGTCGAGTACATGACACTTCACCATTATTTGGGCCTAGAGGAAGACATTGGGAAGTAATAAGTAGATGATGGGTTGCTAGAGTGACAGAAGCTTAAACCCTAGTTTATGCGTTGCTTCGTAAGGGGCTGATTTGGATCCATATGTTTCATGCTATGGTTAGGTTTACCTTAATACTTCTTTTGTAGTTGTGGATGATTGCAATAGGAGTTAATCATAAGTGGGATGCTTGTCCAAGTAAGGATATCACCCAAGCACCGGTCCACCCACATATCAAATTATCAAAGTACCGAACGCGAATCATATGAGCGTGATGAAAACTAGCTTGACGATAATTCCCATGTGTCCTCGGGAGTGCTTTTCTCTATATAAGAGTTTGTCCAGGCTTGTCCTTTGCAACAAAAAGGATTGGGCCATCTTGCTGCACTTTATTTACACTTGTTACTTGTTACCTGTTACAAATTACCTTATCACAAAACTATCTGTTACCGATAATTTCAGTGCTTGCAGAGAATACCTTACTGAAAACCGCTTTGTCATTTCCTTCTGCTCCTCGTTGGGTTCGACACTCTTATTTATTGAAAGGACTACGATAGATCCCCTATACTTGTGGGTCATCAAGACTCTTTTCTAGCGTCGTTGCCGGGGAGTGAAGCGCCTTTGGTAGGTGGAATTTGGTACGGAAAAAATTTATATTGTGTGCTGAAATTTACTGTCACTTGTTACTATGGAAAGTAATCCTCTGAGGGGCTTGTTCGAGGTATCTTCACCCCGACCAGTAGAGCAAAGAGTTGCTCCTCAACCTACTGAACCTACTGAAAATGTTTACTTTGAAATTCCTTGGGTATGATAGAGAAACTGCTAGCTAATCCTTTTGCAGGAGATGGAACATTGCATCCCGATTTACACTTAATCTATGTGGATGAAGTTTATGGATTATTTAAGCTTGCAGGTATGCCCAATGATGTTATCAAGAAGAAGGTCTTCCCTTTATCTTTGAAGGGAGATGCATCGACATAATATAGGCTATGTGATGATAGGGATCATGGAACTACAAACGATTGAAATTGGAATTTCATCAGAAGTTTTATCCTATGCATCTTGTTCATCATGATCGCAATTATATATATAATTTTTGGCCTCGCAAAGGCGAAAGCATAGCTCAAGCTTGGGGAGGCTTAAGTCAATGTTATATTCATGCCCCAATCATGAGCTCTCAAGAGAAATGATTATTCAAAAATTTTATGCTCGGCTTTCTCGTAATAATCAAACCATGCTCGATACTTCTTGTACTGGCTCTTTTATGATGAAGACTATTGAATTCAAATCGGATTTATTGGAAAGAATTAAACGCAACTCTGAAGATTGGGACCTCGACGAAGGTAAGGAGTCAGGTATAACACCTAAGTTTGATTGTGTTAAATCTTTTATGGATATCGATGTTTTCCGTGAATTTGGCACTAAATATGGACTTGACTCGGAGATAGTAGCTTCTTTCTGTGAATCCTTTGCTACTCATGTTGATCTCCCTAAGGAGAAGTGGTTTAAATATAATCCTCCCATAGAAGTAAAAGTAGTTGCACCTATTAAAGTTGAAGAAAAGACTATCACTTGTAATGATCCTGTTGTTCCTACTGCTTATGTTGAGAAACCACCTTTCCCTGTTAGAATAAAGGATCATGCTAAAGTTTCAGTTGTAGTCAACAAAAGTAATATTAGGACACACAAACCCTCTGAGCAAGTTAAAGTTGGACCTAATATTGCTATGGTTAAAGATCTCTTGGCTGATAATATCGATGGGCATGTTATTTACTTCTGTGATGAGACTGCTAGAATTGCTAAACCTGGTGCTAAAGATAAACATAGACCCATTGTAGGCATGCCCGTTATTTCTGTTAAAATAGGAGATCATTGTTATCATGGCTTGTGTGATATGGGTGCTTGTGCTAGTGCAATACCTCATTCTTTATACGAAGAAATTATGCATGATATTACACCTGCTGAGATAGAAGATATCGATGTTACCATTAAGCTTGCCAATAGAGATACTATATCACCGATTGGGATTGTTAGAGATGTTGAAGTCTTGTGTGGGAAGGTTAAATATCCTGCTGATTTTCTTGTTCTTGGTTCCCCACAAGATAGCTTTTGTCCCATTATATTTGGTAGACCCTTCTTTAACACTGTTAATGCTAGCATAGACTGCGAAAAGGATGTTGTTACTATTGGTTTGGGTGATATGTCTTATGAGTTTAATTTTTCTAAATTTCATAGACAACCCCGTGATGAGGAATTGCCTAGTAAGGATGAAATTATTGGTCTTGCTTCTATTGCCGTGCCTCCTAATGATCCTTTAGAACAATATTTGCTTGATCATGAAAATGATATGTTTATGAATGAAAGAAGGGAAATAGATGAAGTATTCTTTAAACAGTGACCTATTCTGAAACACAACTTGCCTATTGAAATCCTAGGGGATCCTCCTCCACCCAAGGGTGATCCCGTGTTTGAGCTTAAACCATTGCCTGATACTCTTAAATATGCTTATCTTGATGAAAAGAAGATATATCCTGTTATTATTAGTGCTAACCTTTCAGAGCATGAAGAAGAGAAATTATTGAAAACTCTGAAGAAGCACCGTGCTGCTATTGGATATACTCTTGATGATCTTAAGGGCATTAGTCCCACTCTATGTCAACACAAAATAAATTTGGAGAAAGACGCCAAACCAGTTATTGATCATCAACGACGGCTAAATCCTAAGATGAAAGAAGTGGTAAGAAAGGAAATATTAAAGCTCCTTGAGGGAGGTATAATTTATCATGTTGCTGATAGTCAGTGGGTAAGTCATGTCCATTGTGTCCCTAAGAAGGGAGGTATTACCGTCGTCCCTAATGATAAAGATGAATTGATCCCGCAAAGAATTATTACATGTTATAGGATGGTAATTGATTTTCGCAAATTAAATAAAGCTACTAAAAAAGACCATTACCCTTTGCCTTTCATTGATCAAATGCTAGAAAGATTATCCAAACACACACATTTTTGCTTTCTAGATGGTTACTCTGGTTTCTCTCAAATACCTGTGTCAGCTGATAATCAAGAAAAGACCACTTTTACTTGCCCTTTCGGTACCTTTGCTTATAGACGTATGCCTTTTGGTTTATGTAACGCACCTGGTACCTTTCAAAGATGTATGATGGCTATATTCTCTGATTTTTGTGAAAAGATTTGTGAGGTTTTCATGGATGATTTCTCCGTTTATGGATCCTCTTTTGATGATTGCTTGAGCAACCTTGATCGAGTTTTGCAGAGATGTGAAGAAACTAACCTTGTCTTGAACTGGGAGAAATGCCACTTTATGGTTAATGAAGGAATTGTCTTGGGGTATAAAATTTCTAAAAGAGGTATTGAAGTTGATAAAGCCAAAGTTGATGCTATTGAAAAGATGATGTGTCCCAAGGACATCAAAGGTATAAGAAGTTTCCTTGGTCATGCCGGTTTTTATAGGAGGTTCATTAAGGACTTCTCAAAAATTTCTCGGCTTCTGACTAATCTATTACAAAAAGATATACCTTTTGTCTTTGATGATGATTGTGTAGAAGCATTTGAAATACTTAAGAAAGCATTAATTTCTGCACCTATTGTTCAGCCACCTGATTGGAATCTACCCTTTAAAATTATGTGTGATGCTAGTGATTATGCTGTAGGTGCTGTTCTAGGACAAAGAGTTGATAAGAAATTAAATGTTATTCAATATGCTAGTAAAACTCTAGACAGTGCCCACAGAAACTATGCTACTACCAAAAAGAATTCTTAGCAGTTATATTTGCATGTGATATGTTCAGACCTTATATTGTTGATTCTAAAGTAACTATTCACACTGATCATGCTCATATTAAATATCTTATGGAAAAGAAAGATGCTAAACCTAGACTTATTAGATGGGTTCTCCTATTAAAAGAATTTGACTTGCATATTATTGATAGAAAGGGAGCTGAGAACCCCGTTGCAGACAACTTGTCTAGGTTAGAGAATGTTCTTGATGACCCACTACCTATTGATGATAGCTTTCCTGATGAACAATTAGCCGTCATAAATGCTTCTCGTACTCCTCCATGGTATGTTGATTATGCTAATTACATTGTTGCTAAATTTATACCACCTAGTTTCACATACTAGCAAAAGAAAAAGTTTTTTTCTAGGATGACCCACATCTTTATAAAGAAGGAGTAGATGGTGTTATTAGACGTTGTATACCTGAGCATGAACAGGAACAGATCCTATGCAAGTGTCACTCCGAAGCTTATGGAGGACACCACGCTGGAGATAGAACTGCACATAAGGTATTGCAATCCGGTTTTTATTGTCCTACTCTCTTCAAGGATGACCGTAAGTTTGTCTTATCTTGTGATGAATGCCAAAGAATTGGTAATATCAGTAGACGTCAGGAAATGCCTATGAATTATTCACTTGTTATTGAACCATTCAATGTTTGGGGCTTTGATTATATGGGACCGTTTCCTTCCTCTAATGGGTATACACATAATTTAGTTGCTGTTGATTACGTTACTAAGTGGGTAGAAGCTATTCCAACTAGTAGTGCTGATCATAACACCTCTATTAAGATGCATAAAGAAGTTATTTTTCCGAGGTTTGGAGTCCCTAGATATTTAATGACTGATGGTGGTTCAACTTTATTCATGGTGCTTTTCGTAAAATGCTTGCTAAGTATGATGTTAATCATAGAATTGCATCTCCTTATCACCCACAGTCTAGTGGTCAAGTGGAATTGAGCAATAGAGAGCTCAAATTAATTTTGCAAAAGACTATTAATAGATCTAGAAATAATTGGTCCAAGAAACTTGATGATGCATTATGGGCCTATAGAACTGCATATAAAAATCCTATGGGTATGTCTCCATATAAAATGGTTTACGGAAAAGCATGTCACTTACCTCTCGAATTGGAACATAAGGCATATTGGGCCATTAAAGAGCTCAATTATGATTTCAAACTTGCCGGTGAGAAGAGGTTATTTGACATCAGCTCACTTGATGAATGGAGAACCCAGGCCTATGAGAATGCCAAACTGTTTAAAGAAAAAGTTAAAAGATGGCAGGACAAAAGGATACAAAAGCGTGAGTTTAATGTAGGTGACTATGTTTTGCTATTCAACTCTCGTTTAAGATTTTTTGCAGGAAAACTTCTCTCTAAATGGGAAGGCCCTTACGTTATCGAGGAGGTCTATCGTTCCGGTGCCTTAAAAATCAACAACTTCGAAGGCACAAATGCGAAGGTGATGAACGGTCAAAGAATCAAACATTATATCTCAAGTAATCCTATAAATGTTGAAACTAATATTATTGAAACCGTAATCCCGGAGGAATACATAAGGGACACTTTCCAGAACGTTTCAAACTACGAAAAAGAATAGGTATGTGGTACGGTAAGTAAACCGACTCCAAAACAGTTCTAATGGCAATTTTTCTCCATTTTGGAATATTTAAGAAAATAGGAAAATAAGAAGCAGTCCGGGAAGGACACAAGGCTTCCACGAGGGTGGGAGGCATGCCCTCCCCCCCAGGGCGCGCCCCCTGCCTCGTGGGCACCTCGTGCGCTCTCCGGACTCTGTTTTCTTGCACGATACTTCTTTTGGTCGGTAAAAATTCATTATATAAATTCCCGAAGGTTTTGACCACCGTATCACGCAATTATCCTCTGTTCTCGTTTCGAGCTATTTTTCTGACAGATCTAGATCACCATGACGTCTCCAAGTGCCCCAAGGATAAGTTCTTCGAGAAGGTCATCAACCCCTACCTCATGGAGGTGCTGCAACACCCTCAAACCATTGAGATGCGTGATGGGTTGCTGCACATCCGCGATGTTGAGGGACCAAGGAGGACAGGAAGCGTGGAGACGAGGCTCGAAGCAATGGAGCAACAAGTTTTCAAGTGCCAGGGTATGGTGGAACGCGGACTCAACGCCAACCACATGATGATCGCGGAATTCACCAACAACCACAAGCTGGATGCCAAGAACATTGGGGAGACCATCTTCAAGCTTCATGAGAAGATCGAGCATCTCCAAGCCCAAATCTATGACCTGCAAAACCAAAACTGTGAGTATGAATATAGATTCAAGAGGATGAGTTTGGCTGCAGATTTGAGGATCCCGGAGACTCGATCATCCTTCTATGATGGTGAGCCGATGCCTTGGAAGATGGACGGCAAGCCTACATCATCAACAACCCCACCATCCTCTTCACCAGCAAGGGAGACATAATCACATGGGTATGGGTAATCCCCTTGGCAACTGCTAAGCTTGGGGGAGGTGCCCAGGTATCGTATCATTATCACAATCCTATCTTTACCGTTTTTCCTAGTTCGATCCTTTTGGTAATATCTTGATCCAGTAGAATAAAGTTTTAGTATGATTTAGTTTTGAGTTTTGAGTTTTGCTTTATGACCCTCTATGTAATCGAGTCTGTGAGCTATATAATAAAGATTAGTGTTGAGTCAAGGGCTTGATTATTTTGCTATGATCTTGAGGGAATAAAATAAAAGAGAAAGAATAAAAAGAAATAAAGAGATCATATTGATCTTATGGAGAGTAATGACTTCACATATAAAGAGTATGATGATTAAAAGTTGTTGAGAGTTGACAAACATAGCTTTGGTCATCGTTGCAATTAATAGGAAGTAATAAAGAAAGAGAGGTTTCATGTATAAATATACTATCTTGGACATCTTTTATGATTGTCGGCACTCATTAAAATATGACATGCTAAAGAGTTGATGTTGGACAAGGAAGACAATGTAATGGATTATGTTTTCTTATATCCGAAATAAAGTATATTGTCATGGATCATCCAACATGTTGAGCTTGCCTTTCTCCCTCATGCTAGCCAATTCTTTGCACCAAGTAGAGATACTACTTGTGCTTCCAATACCCTTAAACCCAGTTTTGCCATGAGAGTACACCATATCTACCTATGGATTGAGAAAGATCCTTCAAGTAAGTTGTCATTGTTGCATGCAATAAAACAATTGCTCTCTAAATATGTATGACTTATTAGTGTGGAGAAAATAAGCTTTATACGATCTTGTGATGTGGAAGAAATAAAAGCGACGGACTGCATAATAAAGGTCCAGATCACAAGTGGCAATATAAAGTGACGTTCTTTTGCATTAAGATTTCATGCATCCAACCCCAAAAGCACATGACAACCTCTGCTTCCTTCTGCGAAGGGCCTATCTTTTACTTTTATCTTCTACCCTTATGCAAGAGTCATGGTGATCTTCACCTTTCCTTTTTACATTTTATCCTTTGGCAAGCACAGTGTGTTGGAAAGATCCTGAT